>NC_141252.1:998183-1650683 GCF_054856555.1 Leptonotus elevatus
TCTCTCTCTCTCTCTCTCTCACTCACTCACTCACTCACATACAAGTCGATAAAATTCGAGTGGCGTTTACCTGTGTGACGATTTTTCTAGGCAGCAACGTGACGGTGAACTCGGTACACCCCGGCACGGTGAACTCGGACCTGACGCGTCACTCCACCCTGATGATGATCTTCTTCACTGTCTTCACTGTCTTTCTGAAGACGCCCCGCGAGGGCGCCCAGACCAGCATCTACTGCGCCGTGGCTGAGGAGCTGCACTCCATCTCGGGGAAACACTTCAGGTACAACAACAACAACAACAACAACTCCATTCCCACCAACTTGCACACTACGTTAAAGTGCTAGAACTAGGGATTGCAACATTTTTATTTAATTTATGATCTGAAATGTTTACATTTTTCATAATAACATATTGTGTGTGTTTGCGTGCATATAGATCTTTATTTACATTTTGTGTCAATGCCATTATTCATTCTAAATAAAATAATAGCACAAATATTAAATAATTAAGATTATTATTAAGTTTTTTAAAAGCATTTCTAATATTTTTTTAAATAAACAATACCAAGGACCATGATCTTGAATTTAAAGTTTTAAATAGATATGTAATAAAATAAAATAAAAATACAACTTTCATTTAAATAATTGCTTATTTTTATTAAAACATTTTTTTTAAATCTACAAAGTTATACAATTTTAAATGTAAAACATTAAAATATAAATTGTAAAATTAAATAATTTAACAAAAAGTAAAAACATTTTTTTTAATATGATATTGTAATACAACAAATAAAACCAATTCAGTATTAAATGAAAATATTTCAATATTGTAGTAAGACCCATTAACCAAAATAATTACAATGACTTCAAATTTTGTGTTTTTACATTTCTATTTTTTTAATGAATTGTAATCAAAATTAATAATTATATACATTAAAATAATATAAAATATATATATATATACTATTTTTTTATTTTTAAGTTTAACACGCAAACATATATAGAAATAAATTCAAATTTGCTTATCAAAAAGAACCATGATTAAAACATACATCTTTTGAAAAAGTTCAAACGATCTTTTCTTTTTTTCACGCATTGCAGCGACTGCACCCCCGCCTTCGTGGCCCCCCAGGGGAGAAGTGAGGAGACTGCCCGGCGTCTGTGGGATGCCAGCTGCGAGCTCCTCAGCATCCAGTGGGACTAATTGAAGACTTTTATCTATCATTTTATGAATATAGTGTCATATTTTTCAAGCAAAAAAAAAAAAAAATTCCCAAGAACAACACGTTTTAAATGTGAAGGCAAAAAGCATCCGATGTGTTGCCATCCTGTGAGCGGTCCAAGCAGGGTAAAACGACCAGCATCTTTTAGCCAATTTACCCGATATTTTATCTTATTTTTAAGCATATTTGCAGCTAAAACTGCTTCACGTGTGTGCCAAAATCTTGCAGGGCTTTTTTCCAAACAATTAGTAAGCTAAGTGTTACTTTATGATAATGATAAAAAAAAAAAAAAAAAAAAAACTTGTGTGCGTTGACGCTACAATGCCAAGAGTTTACGTGTGCTTTTATATACTAGTCAGGTTCGTTTGCCTTTTTAACCACACGTAACGTTCACGTGCAGAGTTGAATGTTTACATTTCATGTAAATAAAAAGTTACCATTTGGCCCCGGTTACTCATTTTAAACAGGTTTTGGAATCTCTGAATTAGTAACACTGCTTGAATAGATATGCATTGGACCAAGATTAATCATTTAAGAAATTTCCACCATTAACGCGACCTATAAACTTTCTTACTCAAAAGTAAGAAAGAATAAACAACGGCGATAAGGTTGCACAAGTGTGCACACCCTCACAAGTGGGGATTTGGCTGTGTTCGGAATAACCAATCACATTCAAACTCATGTTAAATCGGAGTCAGCATACCTGCCACCATTTAAATTGCCTCTGATCAACTCTTAATAAAGTTTACATTTTCTAGTAGGCCTTCCCTGACACTTGTGCAATCACATTATTTCAGTTGTTTATTTTAATTTCCCCTTGAATTTTTTTTTAGATCACGAAAATTTAAAACTGGGGTGTGTAGACTTTTTTTTTTTTTAAATATCCACTCTCCATTGCCCAATCAAAAGCTGTTCACACCAAAAAGAAGAAATTATAGATAGATACAAATTATTTTTATCATTATTTATACAATTAAATACTTAAAAATTACCTAAAAACTTGACAAAATAGTTTTATTTTTAAAGAAATTACATCTAAATAATTGTGAAAACCAACTGAATTAAAATGACTAATTTTCTTGGAGGAAAAAAAAACATAAATTTTAAATTATGAAAGAATGATTATTATATACTATTAAATAGTTGTATAAAAATTATTTTAAAAACACATTTAAATTCTTTCAAATCTAAAAAACAATAAAAATAATGAAGTGAATACGTGCCTCCCTTAAATAGACCCACACGGTGGCCGTCGTGACCTTTACCTTGAATGAGACCACCATGTGATATTTTGACACGCCTTTACCACAACACTCGCATACAGCCCGTGCTGCAGACATGGCATCTGTAAAGCTGATTTTTACAAGTGTGGGACACATCATTTATTATTATTATTATTCATCGTAATTATCCAGCAAATCAACAAAACATTAGAAAAAAATGTGCTTGCATCATCATCATCATCATCATCATCAAAGCAGTCATTTGACCAGCCAGTACAAGTGTATCCACAGAGGATTCAGATTTTTTAATAACTCGATATAAAGTGCATCAGTGAGTAGATGAGAGTGCAAGTATGTCTCAGGTGCATCTCAAAAGTGTCTTCTTTTATTTGACACGGGTAAAAGGCAGCAACAAGGGAGAGAAAAAAAAATCCCTTTTAAAGTGAAATTATTGTCGAGTCAGTTGTTGGCGTAATATAAAAATCAATGTCAGCAAAGGAAATATGAAATGATCAAAACACGAGAGACGATAAAAGGAACACAAAGCAAGACAAATGCAAGCGTGATTTTCTCATTAGAGAGAAAAAAAATTACATTAGGGAAATAAAATTGATCCACAGCATCATTTTCAAGCGTGTCCCTTCTGCGTCTTAAAAATTCACAGAAACACTTTCAAACTTTACATCACCATATGGACAAAAGTAATGGGACACACCTTTTCATAAATCCATGAATTAATTCAGCAGTCACCAACTAAATTTCAAGCTCTGGAATTTGAGCAAGCAAACCAAAATGGACCACTTAATGGTAAATTTTAGATGTTGTTTATTGAGACTTTTTCGTTTATCTTATTAGGATAAACATTAACTCATTTGCTCCCAAAAACGTATAAATATGTTCTATTTTAAAGACGTATTTATAAGTTTTTTTTATGTAGGCTTTGATGCAGCCTCTCAAATGGTAGTTATTACAAAAACGGCCAGCGGGTGGCAGCAGAGCAAAAGAGATCAGCCAGGGCCATGTTGAAAAAGAGCTAATTACAGTTCTAAACAGACTTGTGAATAATGATGGAATTTAGCTATAGTCTAATGCTAATTGTTGCAAAACGGAAACAGAAATTTTCTTGATGAAAGAAGAGACTCTAATCTTTCTTTTGGTAGGTCTTATGTTTTTATAGCAATAGAACACAATATTCTGTGGGCCTTGCAAAATCAGTCAAAATCCAGTAAAGCAGCCGGGACCGAAGGGGATTGCTTCAGTGTTTCAGGGATTACAATTTTTTTCCTAACTTTCAAGACCTACAAGTTGCTCCAAAATAGCTGCTTCAAACCAAAGTGGCCGTCGTCGTGTTCCATTTCGGGCATTAGTCTTTCAGACTGTTTTGTTTAAATAAGAAACATGTCCAACAAATTCCATATCAATTAAGTGAAACTGCAGATTTATTTTCTCCTAACTTCCCGGTTGTGCTACCGAGTGACTTTTGGGGATCTTGTAAGAAGTCTTCACGCTACACTTCCTTTATGTGTCCCAATACTTGTGTCCACAAACTGTATGTATCAATAGTTTTGTAAGCCAAGTTGAGATGTATTTTTTTTTTCCCTTTTTCGTTGAGGTAGATAATAATTCTGTCACAGCAGTGACTCAAGTGCACCGCAGAAGGCACCAGTGTTGCGTAACAGTGGTCACAAAGTTGGCTATGAAACAATTTTTTATAGCTAATACAGTCGGTACTCTTCAAAGCCGTGTTAGATTGGTTTCCATTACCTGGCCTGGTTGTTGGGTCGTCCCGGTCCGGCTCGTTGCTTGCCGTTGCCTTGGTGGTGGTGCTCTTGCAGCCACTGGTGGCAGATGTTCTGCATCACAGAGTCCTGAGCCCCCTCCGCCGCCCGCAGGACCTTTTGCACCAGCGCGCCGGCCCTGCTCGCCTCCATTTTGACGGCCAGCAGGTAGGCCGGCCGCAGCTTGTTGCACAGCAGGTAAGCTTCGATCTGAGGTGGGTGACAGCTACTTTTACTACTTCGGTTATTTATTTTTTATTTATTTATTGGGTACATGAAAATGCTTTGGGAGCCTGTCGAGGCTAAAAATTAGGGGTGGGAATCTTTGAATGTCTCACGATTCGATTCAGAATCGATTTTCGATTAAGAACGACTTTTAAATCAAAATTATTTGATTGACAATGGTTTTTGCTTCAATTTATTGATGTTCAAGGAATTGTAATGCTAATTAGCGCGCTACTCGCGGCACTTTTATCACTCAAAAGAACGGCTCCACACTGCAAAATTATTGGAATAACTTGATGGTGACTTTTTCCTTCTACTCTCTAATGTGGCTACAACTTAAACGTGTATCAGACCGCGTGGAACCACACTGCCCCTAAGTGGCCAAATCGGGTACAACATCAACAGCGCTCCCAATAAAGGCACACACAAACAAAGGGAAGACAGTATGAAATAATTTTTAAAAAATCGATTTTGGGACATTTATCGATTCTGAATCATACTAAATGAGAATCGCGATTCTTATGAGAATGGATTTTTTGGCACACCCCTACTAAAAATAAACAAATATTTCAACCAATCAGAAGGTAACATACGGACAATTAACAAAAGATTCAAAGGAAAGCAATATCTTTTACAATTTTATGCTATTTATGGTACAGCACACACGACCAAAGCCCTACCTTAATTTCCGTGTTCTTTGTCTCCAGAATGAGCCTCTCCACTTCTTTGGCCTGACACAAACACAAGCAAAACACAAATATCACCACGGCATCTTTTCCACCATCACCCTAATCTGCGTCCTACGTCGGCCGCTCCTTTATCCGCCGCCTCCACGCAGCTGAGGATCAGCGCGTCGCCGTCGCTCTTGGTGGCCGTGCCCGACTCGCTGATGCACTTGAGCAGCTGGCGCACCGCTCCGAATTTCCTGTGGCGCACCAGACGCTGTCCGGCGCGCACGTATACCGCCTGCGCCTCCAGCTGGAAGTCCTGCACAAAAACAACTTTTGTGTCGGTGGCACAGCGGTGCTTTGAGATATGAGTGACACAACTTAACTGCCAAATAGTGAACAATTCATGCACAAGTGTCAAACTAAAAATACAACAATGAGCACAATAAACTTATTTATTTATTTATTTAAATAATAATAAATAAATAAAAAAGCCAAACAACTGTCTAATGAAAGGCTTCATTAGCTTAATGCTAATGGCAATTAGCATCTACGTTGCGGTGCTATAGGCAACTCATTAAATACTCTATAACAAAATGGTTCCAAAAAACATGTAGACAGACCAAAACAACGAAAACAAACAAAATTTATATTGAAAAATCACTCTCGTTTTGAAATGTTAAAAAACAACATTTTAGTTAATAAATCTACAATAAATGAACTAATAGCAAAAAAATTGGTTTGTTTTCTCATACATGTACTTTCAGGGTTTTATTTTAAAGTATTAGTATAAGATCAAACAGTCTTGAACTTATTATATAACACTTAGTAAGTTTTTTTCTTTTTTTTCTTTGCAAATACTCCATATATTTAAAAACAAAACAACAATAATACAGAAACTAAAAACAAAAACAAATTAAAGCAAAGCATTTTAGAAAAAATATAACTAATAAAAAAAAAAAAAAACAATAAACCTGCTCTAGAAATGAATTAAATAAATAATTAATTGAACTTAAAAATAAAATAAAAATCAAGTTAAAATAAAGCTAAAAAACAAACAAACAAAAAACTCAAAACATTTATGGTGCTCACCAGTATGACTCGGTACGCAATGCCGAAACCTTCCTCGATGTTTTTACCCCCGAGCATCACCTGCAAACACATAAACAACACTCACAGAGAGTAATGCTCCGCCAAGAATTGGTTTAAATATCGGTCAAAATTAGGATTAAAACATTTTATTTTAAGGCCGTGTTGGCGATCCCATAATAGAGCGCCTCACCTTGCAGGCCACCTCCACCTTCATGGCACTCCCTCCGAATAAGGTGGGCGGGGATCCGGACCCAACAGCAGGCGGCGTCTCGCGACGGTGCAGGAAGCGGGTCACCTCCAGCTGCAGCTCGATGGTGTTCATGTGCCTGAAGGCAAATAGAAAGACGAAGAAGAAAAGAGTTATAGCAGAGGATAAAGAATACATGCATTCAAGAACATTTGTCATTGAGATACGTGTAACAAAATGTGCAAGTTTTTAAAGTTACAGACCTGGAGACGTCACTTGAGGACATCGTCTTCCGGAAGGAGCCCCCTTGGGACGACCTTCTCCTGACAAGGCTGCGACATTGTTGCTCCTGCAAGTATGTCCTCAAATGCTCTTTGGCTCGCACCAACCAGCACTGACACACACAATTTATTGAAATTAGTTTCGGTTTTTATTTATGTGTATGTGTGTGTGTGTGTGTGTGTGTGTATACCTGTTGGTCACCCAGCTGCAGGTACGAAGTGGCTCCGTGAGTGAAGAAGCGGATGCAGGTCATGGCTGCACGCACGTGGTCCTTGGGTCAAACGAGGGTGTCAAGTTAGGGCTTTAAGCCAAGATTCAGGTTTCAAACTCGTGTTATGGTTTTTAAATGATGATTTCAAGACTAATTTAGGATTTCAAGTCAAGCTTAGGTTTTGAAGTTAGGCTTTCATGTTGTGGTTTGGCGTTTTAAATGAATGTTTCAATCAAACTTTATTGCGCTCCGGTGCTGCTTTCCTCGACGAAAAACAACAATGAACGCACCGTCATGAACTGCTGGATCTGGTAGAGCGTGTGGAAGTAGCCGCGCCGCTGCAGCCACTGGCAGGAGGCGATCAGGTAGCGGCTGCATGCCTCCAAGCCCGGGTCCAGCTTCTCCAGGGCGTCCTGCAGCATCCCCAGACGGCCTCGCACCAGGACCGGCTGCAGCACGCCCTCCAGGAACACCTCCTCTGGGGCATCCTAATGGGGAGGCAAGGAGACCGATGAATATGATTAATCCGGCGCACGCATGTTCGAGATGGGGCATATGGTTAATCGAGACTGGGTTAAGGTTTCAAGCAAAGGTTAGGGGTTTAGATTAGGGTTTTAAAAGCAACGCTGCGATTTCAAACTAAGGTTAGGGTTAAAAGCCAAGGTGAATTTAAAATTCGGGGTTGAAATCGAGGTTCGGATTTCAAGTTAGGGTTTTCAACAAAGGTTGTAGTTTCAAATTAGTGATTGAAGCCCAGTTAGGGTTTCAAGACAATCACAGAGTTTCAAAATAGGGGTTAAAGCTTGGGTTGTGCCTTCAAATCAAGGTTGGGGTTTCAAACCTGGATGGGCTTTCAATTTATTTTTTCAAGTTAGGGTTTTAAGTCAAAGTTAGTGTTTCAAATTAGGGGTTCAGCGATTGGCTGGCAACCAGTTCATGGTGTACCCAGCCTACTGCCCGAAGCCAACTGGGACAGACTCCAGCGCCCCCCGCGACCCTTGTGAGGACAAGCGGTTAAGAAATTGGATGGATGGGTTCAAAGGTGTTAGGGTTTTGAGTTTCAAACAATGATTGGAATTTTCAAATTAGGAGCTGAAATCTAGGTTACAGTTTGATGAAATATAGTTTCAAGTTAAATGGGTTTCAAATTTGGAGTTCATGCTTGGATTAGGATTTATAGTCAAAGCTAGGGTTTCAAGTCTGGGTTATGGTTTCAAATGAATGTTTCAGGATAAGATTGGGGTTTTAAATTAGGGTTTCAAATGAGCTTTCTTGCATGTTTAGGCCAGGCTTTAAAACCAAGGGTGTAGTTTCAAATTAGTGGTTGAGGCCTGGGTTAGGGTTTCAAGTCAAGGATGGGAATTCAAATTGGGTGTTGAAACCTGATTAACCTAGCGTTTTAAATCTGCATTTCAAGCAAAGGATCATGTTTCAAATTACAATTAAAGTCAAAGTTAGATTTTGAAATTAGGCTTTGAAGCCGAAGCAAGGTTTTAAGTAAGGGTTTTCAAGCCAGGGTAACAACAAAATGGAAGCTGGCCTTGTTGAAGAGGTACGAGAGTGCCTCCGCCATGGCGTCGTGGCGCATGTGGAAGCTGACCATCGCCAGGTGAGTGGCGTATGCATTCAGGTAGTAGAGGCACTCCTGGTGGAGGATGCGCCTCGGGCACTCCGACCTCTCGCTGAGGGCCTCCTCCAGCTCATGCAGCGACGCCAAGATGTCCTCGCTCAAAGGCTTCAGGGGAACACATAATTAAAATAAAAAAAAAGAGTCACAATGGATGTTTATTGAAAATTAAAAACAGTTAGATAAGTCGCATAAAGGCATGGAGGCTTGTTGCTAGGCAGACTTCATAGAGCTGAACTACAACAGCCCCATTGGCTAATTACCACGATACACAAACAGATGCATGTACCGTGTTTGTGGCAGGTCTGACGGTGGTCTCCAGGTGTTTGATGATCTCCTGTAGCAGCGCGGGGCCCATGTTCATCTGGTTGCGGTCCACGGGGGCCTTCAAGCACCGCGCAAACTTCTCCCGCGCCGCCGTCAGGCTGCCGGCCTTTAACGAGGCCATGGCCCACGCTTGCCACACGGCGCCGGGGTCCAGGCCGCTTTTGGTGGACACCTTCCACAACATCCCAAAATACAATGGTACATTGGATTTTTTTTTTGAGGGGGGGGGGTGGGGGGAGTAAATGCATTTTTTCAAACCAAGGTGTCCTAAAAAAGTAAGCGCTGAGAAGGAAGGACCAGATGATTGAGATTATTCGATGGAATAATCAATAGGATATTGGATTTGAAAAAGATTCGATAGTGACAGCATTATTTCCGTTATTATTGGGCCCATTTCTAATTTGGCAGGATTGTTGTTAGTCGATAAATGCTATACTACTAGCAAAAAGTTTTACAATTTCTAAGCTCCGGACCTCAACTCATGAAAGGATAGCGTATGTGCTAAAAATGTAGAAAGATTAAAAAGGCACAAAGAAATAAAGATTTTGTTCAATAAAAGTACAAATAAATAAATAAATGTTTATTTCTTTAAATTCTATTGTATTATATTATTATTATCATTGTATATGTTATTTTTTTCAAATTTCATACTCTTAACATAAAAGTGAAAAAAATGTTAAAATAATACAAATATGGCTGCATCTTTTAGTCATTGATACAATAATATAATTGTAATATAATTTCAAAATAATTCATAAAATTAAGTTAAAATTAAAAATGTCCTGTATATAAAAAACAAGTGTGATATTGATGTGTTGTCATTTTTCTGCCACGAGATGGCACAATTAATTGCATTTGTAAGACGTTAGTAACAGCTCAGTGCATTTTTCTTTTCATATTAAGAGCTATCTAATCTAAATTCTGCACATTTTTAAAATTGTCAAATACAACTTGACCCCAGTCTCCACAAATATATGCATTATTGTTAAATTCATTACTGTTAGATTTTGACGTGTCTGCTGCGACTGGAATTCCCACCGTACAGGTTTTCCAAGTAAGGGGCGGTCATTATTAAAATTAATGCACTAATTTTGACACCTCTAGTTTTTACAATAAAATAGAGTAGAGTACCAAATGTTGGTGTTTGTAGTATAGTTTTGGTGGTGATGTAGTGAGTCGCTCACCTCCACTGCCAGCTGGTAATACTCCGCTTCCAAGAGTTGGTTTCGGAGCCGCGTGACGGCTATCGTCTCTAGAATGTCGTCCAGGGAGGGAATGTGTTTGTAATTAGCCGCCACCAGGATCTTAAGCACGTCCACTTTACTGATGTAGCTGCAGAAACGACCAACAGGCGAGAAGACTAAGAACCTGTGTGAGTACTTTTGCCATTTCTAGCTTCACAGCTTGAATCTCGGCCTGAGCAATAATAAAAAAAAAAATCATAATATACAAAAAGCCTACTGACTGAAATAATGTTTTTTTTATATCTTTTTTGCAGTCTTTTCGACAAACAAACCAATCGCCTCACCTGTCGCATAAGGCGAGGTCCTGATTGCGTCCCACTTTGACGAACATGAGTTTGGCGCTAAAGAGCAGCTGGCGCATGATGTCGGTCAACAGGCAGGCGTCCACCTCCGGGTTGGTCAGCTTGCAGGAGAGCGAGCGACAGTGCTCGATGAGCTGGTGGCCGCACGCCGTTTGGTCGCCGTGCAGGGACAAGATGGCCACGCACAGGTGGGCACTGGGTGCCTTAGCAAATAAAACTCCCAATTAGTTGAGGAAACGCACTTGAAGAGACATTTTCACCATGACAATTTTATTTTATTTTTTTAAAGAATATTCATTTATTTTGTGATTTGAGATTATTTCGTCTAAATTCTACTTATCCTGTGTGATTGCGATGCAAACCTGCTCGTAGTTGAACTCGTTACGCAACTGCTGGTTTTCCACGGGATCTGTGGAGAGCCGGATCTGCCTTGGGGCAATCTCAGGTAGGTGCAGCAGGCCTTCGAGGTCGTCTTCCGTCAGGGGGGAGTTGCCCGCCTCTGCACGGAAGCAGAGTGCACTTCAAGTGAAAACTTGCCAATGCGCCGCATTTTTTACATTCCGTGCAATTGTCGAACAGTTGCATGAACTTTTAATTATAAAAGAAACAATGCAAAGGGAAGACAGTTTATCTTTATTTACCTTCACTTGGTTCCAGCTCGTCATCAGAACTGCAGAGGAACAAAGAAAACAAGTATGACTGAATATAAAATACTAATACATATTTATAGTTACATATTTCAAAGTTTGATTTTTTTTGTATGAAATTAATTTCATTGTATTCACATATTACATTTTATTTTAACATAAAACTTTAAATCGATTCATATTTATACTGTTTAAAATTAGACAAAAAGAAATGGTTTCAAATTTTTGCTTATACAGTATGATTATAATCTGTAGGACTCAATTAAAAAAAAATCTTTATCAAGTGGGGAAGCCAAATTGAACAATTGAGATAATGTGGTTGCAAATGTTTTCACACCCTCTTATACCTGAAGATGTGGTTGTGTTCAGAATGATTCAATCGTACACAAACTTCAGCTACACTGATTAATTGACATCCATTTTCCAACATTTCAACAAAAAAACAAACAAAAAAAAGGTGCTCTGAGCATCATCTTATACTCACTCTGGGTGAAAGTAGACATAACACTGGTCACACACTCTGACCTCCTCCCCGGGACATCCCTCTACTGCCATCTTGCGCTCCGAGCAAGCTTGACACACCAGGCGGCCGCAACGCCGACAGTGATGCCGCCGGTTGAACTGAGGACAAAGACGCTATGTTTATTATTTTTCAATTTTGCAATTATTAACACATTTGCTCCCAAAAACGTATAAATATGTTCTATTTTAAATATTATCACGCTCCCAAAGACAAATTTATACATTTTTTATTTATTTATTCAATTTTTTTTTATGCTAGAGCATACAGAAGGCTTTGATGCAGCCTCCAACTGAAGAGAATGCTTGAAGAAATGGCAGTTATCACAAAAACGTCCAGCAGGTGGCAGCAGAGTATAAGAGATCAACCAGGGCCATATTGCAAAAAGCTCTTTACCCCACAGTTTTAAACAGATTTGTGAATAATGATGAAACTTAGCTGTATTCTAATGCTAATTGCTGCAAAACGGATTTTTTTCCCAATGAAAGAAGAGACTTACGTTTTTATAGCAATAGAACACAATATTCTGTGGGCCTTTGTAAATCAGTCAAAATACAGTAAAACAGCTGGGAGTTAATAGTTTATTATATACTAGAAAAACCTTTATGTATAAAACATCTGCTGTTTTTTATTGTAATACAGATTAATTTATTGCTTGTGTTTGTTCTAAAAATACATGGGCAGAATACTTTGGGAAAATAATCGGCAATATCAACATTGAAAAAAAAAAATCACAATTACATTATATTTCAAGATCGTTTAGCCCTCTCACTCACCATGGTAAACCTCTCGCGCCGGCATACCATGCACACGTGCTGCTTGGTGTCGGGCACCCAGTCCTTCCGGTCCGGGGGCTGTTCCGGCGGCTGGAATTTGGCGGGTGACGACCTCTTCCTGCCCGCTGAGCCTCTGTCGCCGCTGTTCGTCGAGGAGGTGTGCGTGGGCGTGCTGCCTTTTGGGGAGACGCCAATCCATCGTTAGGCCAGTCAGGGAGTGTGTCACAAAATCAACGTTTTTTGGAGTGTGTCACAAAATCAACGTTAAAAAGCGCAGACTTACTCGTAGAGGACGGCGTTGACGAATCGAGACGACTGGACGATAAGGCGCTGCTCTCTTGAGCGGAACACTGCATTAGGGCGTCCTGCAGGCTGATGACAGAGTCTGGAAAAACAAGAAATGGTCATAAAACTGGCTTTAAGGGGTGAATTTTATATTTGGACATGGGTTTCGAGAGGGAGATGGTGCATATTTTCGACAAAAAAAACACTGACCGGATCTTGACCTCTCTCGAGGCGCGCATGTGAAGTCCAAGGCTTTGCGGGCGTACTCTGCCAGGAGCTTGTCGACGGCATCCGGCCCGAAGCCCACTTCCTGGCCAGGAAGCAGGTTCCTCAAGGTGCGTACCGTAGCGTCGGCCCAGTCTACCTTCAGGTTCATGAGCATCTGCTCCAGCATCAGCAGGGGCTCCGACAGCAGGGGGAAGTAGTCCTGGCGGGCGGCCGGCGGCAGAGCCAACAACGCCTTGGAGCCCAAATTGAGGGTGTGGATGTGGCGTCTGCGCGCCGGGGACACCTGCCTCTGGAAGTGCAGCGTCATGTAGTCGGCCAAGAAGTGGCAAGCGGCCAAGCCGGGGCGGCGGTCCAGGGCGCGCTCGCACACATCCAGGCCGCACGAAAGTCCTTCAAGAAGCTAATCAGGATACAACAGAACATCATCAGGACTTTTTTTTTTTTTTACGGATGGTCGTTAATGCTATTGTTGTGTTTTCTGTCTGTCCTTTAACGAAGTACAGGAAAATGCTGAAGGTGTTACTACTGTAAGAGTGAAATATTTTGTTTTAGGTATGTCGCCAGCTTAAGGTTAGCACTCAATGGAGAACCTTATTGACTAGCTAGCATAAATTAGCATGAGAGGGATTTCTCGTCAAATAACAAATAGTCACACAGCACTTTAGAAAAAACATACAGATAAGCAATATGACAAAACTCACGTATATGTTCTTCCTAATTCGTGAAAAGCAAGTTATATCAATAAAATAATTTTTTTGTTCTCCTTCACTATTGCCGTTGGTTCTCTCTTCTGCATCAGTTTATTATAGTTTTGGAGTTTTCATTATAGTTAGTTTTTATTTCGTTTTGAGTTTTATTTTTGAAATGTAGTTCGTTTTAATTAGTTTTTAGGACAGCTCTGTTAGTTATTTCTAAACGGTTTAGTTTGAGTTTGTATTAGTATTAGTTTTTGTTAAAAAAAAAATGTGTGTATTACTGGTGTGCAAGATTTAATAAATATCACGGTAAAATAAAAATAAAAAAGCAATGTACTTCTTACCAAGCGTTGTGTTTTCGCTTAATTAAATAAAAAAGCAGGCAAGGCGAGCCAAAAAACAAAAACGCAAAATTGTCACCTAGTAACAATGTCATCTGAACGCCCTTATTCCGTTTAATGCCGAAATAAGTATACTTAAAACACATTTAAAATCAACCCTAAAGGCTAATGTGTTAAATTAATTACCAAAGACATCTTCACTATAATTATAAGTTAGTTTTGTAAATGTAAAAAAATTTTAAAGCATTTTTTTTTCCGTTAACAAAATTTTTATTTTATTTTAGTTTTGTTTTGTTATTTTCAGTGAACTAAAATAACCTTGGTCTGCACCCTCTCAAATCAACATCCCGGCAAGGTCAGATATTGTCTTTTTTAATTGCTCTTCTTGCTTCTCTCTGGCTTTCTTTTCGCTCTGTCTGTCCTATCCAACCACCAAGTCAGTACCTGGAAGGCTTCATCTGTCTGTTCCTTGTCCAGCAGATACAGCAGATGCTCCGTCTGCAGCTGCAGTCTCGACTGCTCACTCACGGGGTAAAGCTCAGCCCAATGGGCACACAGTGAAAACTCCTACAGAAAACATACTTCTTGAGCAAAATGTGGTTTTTCTTGATGTCTTTCATTGCGTGTTCCTCAAAGGTGAATGGCGCACACCTTGGCCTCCAGCATCCAGGCCAGTATGGACTCAGAGCTAGCCTTTGACTCATCTCTCAGTTCCTGCCAGGTACCCCACGGCAACGGCGGCTGTAAGGCTAACATCTGTCATCACAGAAAGAAGTTGTTGATGAGCCCCATTTTTGACCCGGACGCCATTTTGCATTACCCGTCTGTAGATGTCCAGTTCTTTCTTTTTCCTCAGCAAGTCGGCTCTGAGTGAGGCCCCCATGTCATCGTCATTGCCCAGGCAGAAGTCCAGAAACTCCGTGCAGGCCGAAAGAGGCCAGCGTTCCATGGCCCGCAAGGCCACGCGGGCACGCAGGTTGGCGTCCTGCACCCGGAACAGGTGTCCGACGCCTTCCTCGTTGCCTTCAAGGGATAAACAGTTACATGCCACCGAACATCCATTTTCACCAGGACAAAAAAATTAAGAACAACTTTTGACTTAAGTGGTGAAATCTATAGTCTTTCAGTTGCTCAACAATTTCTTACATAATATAATTAATACTGTAACTCACCCTCTAAGGCTGCCCAGGCAAGCAGGCGGTCCCTCAGCTCCCCCTGCTGGCCGCAGTCAGGCCCGTACAGCTCCAGCAGCCGAAGAGCTCGGTCCACATCCTTGGAAGCCAGAGCCTGCTGGAAGGCGTCGGCGGCGACCCAGCGGGCAGCTTCCTCCCGAGGCCCGGCTAGCAGGAGCCCAACCAGGGGCTTTCCGCACACCCATGCGCCGAGACCCTCGTCGTCAGAAAAGGAGGGGCCCAGTACGGGTTCCGCCATGATGCCCAGGTACGCCCGGAGCACGGGAAAGTTCTGGAGAAGCATGTCGGCCTCACGGGAAATCTGCTCTCCATCTAGGAGAGCCTCCTTACGGCCACTGCGGAAGTATCCTGACCAGCCTGTGGGCTGAGAGCGGGTGCCCTCGCCTTTGGACGCACTCAGACACACCAGAGTCGCCGTCAAGGCTGAGCGAGACTTGAGGAACGTCAGGGCGGATGGCGTGAGCAGAAACGATAGGGGGAAGGTGGCTGGCGAGGCAGAGAGGTTGGCGGAGGAGGTGGAGCTGGTGGTGGAGGCGTCCTCCGAAGAGATGGACTCGGAGCTGGCGTCAGATGGAAGTTCGGCCATGGCGAGCGTGGATGCGTGCTCACCGGCGTGGCGTTGGAGCAACAAAGTCAAAGCGGACACACTGAAAACAGGGTCGTCTTTCTGAGCATGAATGGAATCCTGGTCCGGATCCTGGTCTGGGAACGTTGTCCCCACATGCAGGACCTTGCAGCATCGCTGGATGATCACCTGCTGGACGCTGAGGCCAAGCCCCGCCTCCCGCAGCAACGAGAGCAGCCTAGACAGATATTTAGACAACATATTTGTGTTGCTTTATAATAATGACAAATTAAGTTGATAATAGTTCAATGCTTTGTGCAAGTTAGTAAATTAAAACATATATTAAAAGAATACGTTACGTATTATAAATATGCAAAAATAATTTGAAATAGGGAAAATAAATAAAGAAATTTGATTTTTAAAACAAAATTACATCATAACCACATAAAATAAATTATTACAAAGAAATACAATAGATAAAATACATACTTAAAAAAATTAAAATAAATGTTAAAAACTAAGAAATAATTGGGAAATATATATACACTTATACCGGAAAAAATTTAATAAATACATTCAATTTTTTTTTTTTGAATAACTGCAAATGACTGAGAAAAAAATATATTTTTTGTCAGCATGCTTATATATGGTTTATGCCAAGACTTGTAAATATAATTTAAATATACATATATATTTCATATATAATTAAAACTGTATCACATAACAAATGTAAAAAAATCAATATTAACTCATCAACTCCCAGCCATTTTCACTGAAGCAACTCCCTTTGCTCCCAGCTGTTCTACTGGATTTTGACTGATTTTTCTAGGTCCGCAAAACATTCTGTTCTATTGCTACAAAAACATGGAACCTACCAAAAGAAAGATTAGAGTCTCTTCTTTCATCGGGTATAAAAAGTATTATTTGTGTCTGTTTCCATTTTGCAGTAATTAGCATTAGAATATAGCTAAGTATCATCCCTATTCACAAATCTGTTGAAAACAGTGGGAAAAAAAGCTTGTTGCAACATGGCCCTGGCTGATCTCTTATACTCTGCTGCCACCTGCTGGGCGTTTTTGTTGTTGTAATAACTACCATGGCTTTAAGTGATCTCTTCGTGTTAGAAGTCGTATCAAAGCCTTCTGTATGCTCTAGCATAAAAAAACATAAGGGCGTGAAGGACAAAGTACTCGTAAAAAACGTATTTATAAGTTTTTGGGTTTGAATGAGTTAAATTAAGAATAAAAACAAAAGTAGAAACAAGTTCATAGATATAAATATAAGTAAGTCAACAAGCTTGCTGAGAGCAAGAATACCTGTCAGGAGACACCTGTCGCTCAAACAACAGATAAGAGAGAAGCTGCGATGGAGCTTGAAGCAACACCAGCAACGGATTCCCCAGCTTCACCTCACTTGTCTGGTCTGAAAGAAACAAGGAGTAAGAAAAAGAAAAAAAAAGCTTCTTCTTGGATCACCTTCGAGCAGCCGCAAACCTTCTGATCCGAGGCTGCGCACCAGCACGGCCGCCAGCGTGTCCACGTAGTGCAGGAACGTGCGCACAAAGTCGGGCCTGGCCAGGTCTCCGTTGGGCTCGAAGGGGCACAACTGGTCCAGGGAGCAGAGCAGCTGCTTCATGCCGGAGCGCGCCGGGTGAGAGTTCAGCTCGGGTGCCTTCAGGCTGGCCTGCTCCGTCAGCAACGCAACGAGGGAGCTTGATGATGCTGCGATGCCCTCTGCAAAAAAAACCTGACAATTATTTTTCTATTCGGTGTCCATCAGTGAAGGAGCTGCAGGATATCAAGCTCAAGCTGGCATCACGTTGAATTAAATTGTGCTGTTTGGTTGTAGACAAATCTAGCTGTACCCTTTGTGACTTTTGACGATGAAATCACAAAAGTGAAGAAATCAAACTCTGCTGTTTGGCACAAATCGAGCTTTAGTATTGCTACTTAAAATTTGGAAAACATCTTCAAAATCAAAACGAAATATCATTCTGTTTTAAGTGTTTTGCTGCCATCTTTTCATCATTACAAACCCCTTCTAGACAGGCCTCAAGTATTTAACTAATTTACTTCCAGCCATTTTCACTGAAGTAACCCCCTTCGCTCCCGACTGGTTTACTGGATTTTGACTGATTTTGCAAGGCCCACAGAATATTGTGTTCTACTGCTATAAAAACATGGAATCTACCAAAAGAAAGATTAGTCTCTTCTTTCATCAGAAAAAAAAATGATATTTCTATCTGTTTCCACTTTGCAGCAATTAGCATTAGAATATAGCTAGGTTTCTTCATTATTCACAAAACTGTGAGAAAAACAGCTTTTTGCAACATGGCCCTGGTTGATCTCTTATACTCTGCTACCATCTGATGGCCGTTCTCTTCAGTTCAGAGGCTGCATTTAAAGTCTTCTGTATGCTCTAGCATAAAAAAACACTGGCAATATTTAAAATAAAACGTATTCATACGTTTTTGGGAGCAAATTAGTTCATCATAATAATAATGATGATAATAAATGTATTTTGTATAGCGCTTTTCAAGCCCATTTTCATAAGTATCATTACCATACTGACCCGCTACATTGGTGGCAGAGCTGAGGACATGCAGGGTGCTCTCTAAACATTGCATCAGAGCAAGTCGGGAGGAGATGCACTCTTCACTCAGTGTTGGGTGGCAGCACAGCAGTACTTCCTGGATGCAGCAGCCAAACGGGCTGGCCAGCACCTGCTCCTCCCCCGCAGCACCCTCTAAAAACACGGTCACTATCAACAGCAATTTTTGGCAGAAAGTAGCCTTGCGACACCGTCGACTCACCCGACATCTTGACCGAGCTCTTACTAGTTGCGGGATGGTTCAGAATCTTGCTGATCTCCTGTAAAATCAGAGGAAATCCACTGATGTTCTCGGGACGAGGATCTCTGGGGTCCATTTGCACGCCTGGGGAAAGCAGATGTTGATCACGATAATGTTTCGCCCACACACGGTGACAAAAAAAAGAAATGTCTGGACATTTGACATCACCCTAAAAGACTCTAAAATACGGTACGGGCCGTGGATTTTTTGAGTTTTTGGTGGATATATTCATGATAAACAAGACAACCTAATCTCACATTTTTAAGTGCGGTTGTTGCGAAGTGAAACAGGCTTTGGAGGTTGATTGATTTGTATTTTTTTTTTTAATTCTAGAGGGCTCTACCAAACTGTAGTGGCTTGCGTACCACGAGCCTCCAGGCTGCTGCCAAGGCGACGCTCGGCCGTGTCCAGCAGCTGCCGAGACGTCTTCCAGAGCTGACAGTGGCAGCACGCAAGGTCAAAGGCGGCCATGGCGGGCGGGCTGAGATCCTCCAGTAGCCTGCCCACCAGCCCGGATGGCTCCGACGAACACCTGCTGGTCCAGTAGCCCTCGTGCAGCGTCGGGAGAGGGTGGGAAGGTTTGCTGAGGAGGCGATCGGCTATGTCGGAGATGGAGTAAAATGCCACGCCTGCAGGGGAGGCCAAGACCAAACATATAAATAAGTCAATACTTGAATATTAAGCTGAACGGGAAAGAAGAACACATTGAGGGTAGTAACAAGTTAGCTTCTAACTTTTAGCCGTTAAGATGGCATAGTAATGCTGCTTTAACCATTTCGAGATGCACTCGGTGGCCACAACATTAGGTACATCCATCCATCCGTTATATGACACATGTTGACTGACTCAAACTAAATAACTAAAACCAACTAACTAACTACAGTGTTGCCCAGTATATTTGCCATTCGCAGATTTACCTATTCTGTGTTTTTTCTACCTATCCTCCATTAGTCTCAAAAAAAAAAATAGTAGTCACTATTTTTTTTACTTCAGACTAAAGCTCCAATTTAAAACATATCGCTTTATTGATGTCTTTGTGCTAAGAAACTTTTGAGAATTTGGCGGAAAGCATCAATATAAAAGCATTGCTTTTCTTGAGGAATATATAGACAATTATAAACCTTTTTAAACACACACACATAATTAACAGAACTAACCACAATAACAAAAACATACTATAACTAACTAAAACTACCCCACCCCAAAAAAAAAAAAAAATTACTCAAATGAATTACCTATTTAATTTAACTATTACATCTTATTAAATATTATAAAAGCTAACCAAAACAAAAAACAATCATACTAAACTAAAACTAACCAAAAAATAATACTAACAAAAAACAACAATTAACTCATTAACTGCAATTTATAACTAAAACTAGCTCTGGCTAACACTAACCAACACGAAGAATAAATAAAACTAAGTCAAGCTAAAACAAAGTAAAAGAGATCAATTAACAAAAGTAAAAAAATTTTTTTTTAAAACTAACAAAATGAAAGCCAAGTCAAACAAAGTCCAAGCAAAACAAACTAAACTAAAACAAATTTTGACTGAAACTAACTCAAATTAAGCCAAAGTAAACAAAAAAATAAAGCCCAACTAAAACAAACAAAATAACTAACAATAGCTAACTTAAACCAGAAGTATCTAACCTTCCATTTTCTGTCCCTTCGCGAATGTCTGGAACAAACTAAAACTAAATGAAAGTAAAACTTACCAAAACTGACTAAAACAGTCTAAAAGTAAGCCAATACCAAAATGAACTTGAATGTTGTTCAGGTTCCAATTCTAATCTCGAGATTCACGATATCCACATCATCCGATGATCCACCTCCTTAGGTTCACCTAAACATCTCACCTGCCGCCGCAGCGCTTCCGATGGCTTGGAGGGTGGAGCGTCCGCTGCTGCCCAGACGGCTGCGCGCCGTCCCGGCCGCCGAGGAGCCCAAGCCCTCAGAAGACGAAGAGGACGATGACACGGACTGGCTCTCCATCTTCTGCTCCACTCGGCTCAGCTCCACCAACACTTCCTTGTAGCGCTCCATGAAGGCCAGCTCGCCACTGGCGGCCGACGCCTCCAGGTCGAAAACCAGAGACACCTGTGGGACATTTATCGAATGGTTGAAGGAAGGACCAATTCGGGTGTTTTCAACAGTGCTTGTTGCCATAGTAACCTGATGGGCCTCCATGAAGTTGCCGCGCCGGATGCAGGACATGAGCAGAGATTCCGGAGGAGACAACATGGCGGGGATCAGCCAGCTGGGACCGGACGCCGTGTCCGCATAATCTCCCCTCACCTCTGAAAACAAATGAATGTGCAACAATGTCAAAGAAAAACTTTGGTTTCAAACTATTGTACGTCTGTATGTATATTTTATCTCTTAGTTATAAAGTGCAGTTCCCATGTTTACAAAGCCTGAACTATAAGACCAAAAACATTGATCTCTAATAAAGCTGATATTGCTTATTGAAATGCAGACTAGAAAAATAATTTTAGCATCTGACCGTTTCTGCCCTCCTGATTGCTAGTGATGATCTGCAGCCTCCACTGTGCCTCGGCCGTGCGCTTGGACAACCTCTGCAGGCGGGCGCCGAAGGTCCCAGCCGCCACAGAACAGCCCACGCTCTCCGCCACCTCCGCCTCCCTGGGCAGCGCTCGCCCCGTCTCCTGCCCCTCCTGCTCACCCACCACACACATTCCCTCCAAGCCCTCTTTGAGCAGCTTCAGGAAACCCTCCATGGCCGCCACGTCCGCCAGGAAGCCCTCGCAGCCGCGGACCAAGTGGGCCAGATCCGGGTCCGAGAGAGGGACACTCGCGCGGTCCTCCTCGGTTTGAGTTTCGAGCAGCTCCGATGATGAAGACGACGCCGGGTTCGTTATGGTCACATCTTTGGGGCTTTGTGCAGAAAAGTCGGCGCTGGAGAGGAAGAGCAGTGAGAAGATGTTCTCTAGCAGCTCCAGACGGAACATGGCGGGCATGGCCTCCAAGTACAGCTGGCACTCAGACAGGTAGTGCTGGAACAGTGACTGGCAATCTAAAAGGGGAATAAGGGAAAAATGTAATCCATTAATATGCATTTATTCCAAGTGAGAGGAAATGTGTTATTTACATCGTTATTTATGGAGGACCAAAACTGCCAAAATGTAAAATAAATAAATAAATGACTAATAGTGAAAATAAAAACGGATATAAAAAAATATAATTTGAAAATTAAATAAAAACAAATGGCGAAGATGGAAGTCTCGCCGGCTTGCATTGGAGAGCTCCAGCAATGGACGACTATCTTGTCCACTGTCACCACTCACCACAACTTGCAAGATAGTCAAGATAGTCGTCCATTGCTGGAGCTCTCCAATGCAAGCCGGCGAGACTTCCTTCTTCGCCAAGCCGCTCACTTGACCAATGAAAGGCAGTTTGCAATGGCGGAGTCCAACCCAAGACACGCTTAGGATCGCCCCTTCATTTGAATAACATTTCGACCTGGCAGTATGGACCAAAACTGCCCCCCCCCCCCAAAAAAAATGAAAAAAATCACTAAAAGTGAAAATAAAAACAGATATAAAAAAATATATAATTCTAAAATAAAATACAAATATATTTATTTATGTATATATATATTTTTTTGTTGTTGTTGTTTTTATTTCCATTGATATTTATTTTTTTTATTAAATTTTCAAATTATATATTTTTATATCCATTTTTATTTTCACTTTTAGTCATTTATTTATTATTTTATTTTATATTATTTCATTAATAATGGAGCGCCAAAATTAGTGCGTTAATTTTGAGTTAATTTAAAGTTCATTTAACACCACACATTTTTTTAACAGGCGATTAATGGCCGCCCCATACTTGGAAAGCCTGTACTGGGGGCATTCCAGTCGCAACGAGCAGACACGCAGTAAGAAATTTACTAAAAATGCATATATTTATGGAGACTGGGATCATGTTGTATTTTACAATTTGAAAAAAGTGCAGAATTTCACAAGTTCATGTTAAAAATTTAATTAAAGAAAAATGCACTGAGCTATCACCAATGTCTTACAAATGCTACTATGCCATCTAGTGGCAGAAAAATGACCTTAACATAAATCAATACCACACTCGATTTTTTACAGTACAGGACATCTTTTTCATTTTAACTCAATTTTATGAATTATTATGAAATTACTGTATGAATAACTAAAAGATGCAGTCGTATTTCTGCTAGTTTAACAGTTTTCTCCACTTTTATGTTAACAAGAGTATGAAAACCTAGAAAAAAATACTTTATTGCACATTTAGAACAGATATCAAATTTGCATGAGTTAACTATTGAAGTCATGTGATGTGAGTAACTTAATAATAATAGAAGAAATGCTAACCAACTGCAAGCGAGCAAGCCTTCAACTATTGATGGCCCAAACCTGATGAAGTGGTGGCAAGACTTGGGTCGGTCCCCTCCCAAGCCGCTTTTTGCCTCTTGGCTTGACACTGGCCGCATCCTGAGCTCTTGTGTGCGTTGACGCACAGAGCGTAGATGGCGTACTTCATGGCGCAGAAGCCGCGGAACAGAATGACGCTTCTCTGCGCCGCAGGACTCAAGACGGCCTCAGCGTCGCCTGCAGAACAAAAATCCAAAGGCGGTAACACAAAGAACAAATGCAGGTGACAGGGTAACGAAGAAGAGCTGCGCACTGACTTGCTGTTGAATTTGCCGTTTGCTGGAGCAGATCTAGAATGTGGCGCTCTTCAAAGTGAGCCAACGGAGTCAAAGAGTGCAGAATGTAGAGGGCCGAGTGATTGTCCAGACTGTGCAGCTGGCACAGCAGCGCCTCCGTTGGAACACTTCTGCACCCACCCACACAACACGAGTAGAAGCACACACACAGGCACAGGTCAACAATGAGGTCAACACAATTTAATAGAATGTTAGCCTAATAGCATAATTGCCCAAGTCACATTTGGTGGCTTTCGGAAATCAGGTAAAAGCACAACAAATTCACAAACAAGAATCCAGTTAACTCGATTCAAACTTGGCCGATTACTATGAACACAAAGATTTTTTTTTTAATAGTTTTAAGCAAGCACATTGGTATTTTTCTTATTGATATTGTGACAATAAGTTAAAAATTAATTGCACAAAATTATTTTAGAAAATATATATATATATTTTTTTTTTTATTAAGTTGAAGAAAAAAAGAAAAACAAGAAATATATGTATTTAAACAAGTAATAAAATTAAAAAAATTAAAAATACAATAAAAAGCAGCAGACAAACAAACAAAAACAACATTATTTTTTATCTTATTTTTTTTTACTTACGGGTTGTTTTTTTTACACCATTCCAGCACTCCAAGCTGGGAGGACAAAACATTGGCAAAGTCCTGCAGGATTGAGTCATTAGCTGACCTCTTAAAAAAACAAACAAAAAAAACCACATTAATTTACACAACGTTAATTACCGTGCTTGAAGTTTGCATTTATCACAATTGCGAATTGTTTCTAAAACTGTACGTGCTTCTGACCTGTTGCAGATGGAGGACGTCGAGCAGCATGTGAGCTGAGCTCAGACTACGACAATGCGTCCATCCCAGCAACAGCAGCAGGCGACACAGAGGCTGGAACTCCGACTGCAACATGTCTTTCAGCTGAGAAAACGCCTCGTGTTTGATCAAGTCCAGCGCCGTCACCTACATCAACAGAAAAAAAGAAAGAAAAAACCCCAAAATTCTTCATTTTGCTTTGTTTTACTCTGATAGGAGAATCTGTTTGTAATTGCACATCCGCTACAGTAGGTGGCAGTGGCGCGCTCATTGTCAAAGAGTGCGCAAAGAGTATTAGCTCCTCTGCAGAGGTCTACTGACAACAATTTTATAGACAAATGATACCATTTATCACAGTGGCGGAGAGTTATGTTCTTCTTCCTGGTGGGTACGTAACAAAAACTCATTGAGAAGCACTTTGCTAAGGTCACCTTTTGGCATTAACATACAACAATAAATGTTTGGTAATACAGACAAACTGTAACATCAAAGTTGACTACACGGGCTATCAGTAGACCGATTATCAGCCGGGGACCGATTATCGGCAACGGACTTTTTATGAATGTGAAGGCCGATAAAGCTATTATCTCACTGAGCGGGTGAATGCTTGTGAACGTATAGCAAATTTAGGGTTTCCATCAGGGTTTGTAAGATGTTCACAGACAGTTTTTACTTTCTTTTACTCGCAAAGACATTTTGAGGATCTTTAGACAAATTTTCACTGTCTGCAAAGATCTTTTGAAACATTTTACATACCCTGACAAAAAAAACAAATGAGCTCCATTCGCATGCATTTCTCGCTCAGTGAGATACAGGGAACTTTTCATTTATGGGTTTGTTTAAATTTCCACATTATAAAAATTATGCTGACACTGGAAATGCCCTACACGTTTTATTTAAAAAATATATATTAAAAAATAATTATAAAATTAAGAAATTATGTTGAAATTTTAGAAAACTTTGCTTGTTTACAGTAGAAAACTTTAGGGAAACATTTACTTGCTTGTTTTTTTAAATTTTAATCATGATTAATCAAAATTCTAAGATGCGATTAATTTGATTAAAACAGTTAATCATTTGACAGCTCTAATTTTTAAACAAAGCTGTCAATTCTTTATATGGTTAAAATGATTTTTTATAAAAAAAAAATTTTTTTATCAAGCCCTACGATCACCTACCAAGACCTGCTCCAGGAAGTGCTTCCCGCTGCTGAGGCACTCAAAGTAGATCATCTTCCACGCGGACGGACGATCGTCATGGCAACACAGGCTGAGGGCCAGCTTCTCCGATTCGGGCAGGTGAGCTTCAGATGGCAAACAAAACGCTGTTAGCTTACAAAACTCTTGACATATGACTGACGAGTTGGCAGCACCTTGCGTGTCAGGCGCGCTCCGCAGCAGACGATCCCGCTGCAGCCTCAGCGCGGACGAGCAATAGGCCGAAACGAGCGTGTCGCACCGCGGCCGAAGCAGCGAGCTCAGGATCCGCTCCTCCTTGAGGGGTCCGCCTCTGGATGCCCACAGCGTCTCGCACAGCGCCCCCAACTGGCCGCTACTTCCATCTGGACTCCATGGCATCGCAGCCAACACGCAGTAGATGTCCTCCATCCACTCGTCTTGCCGCTCGGGATTCGTCTCAGGCTTCCCCAGTTTGCCCAGCAGGTGGAGGATGAATACATGCTGCAGGGATGCGTCGTCCATGCTTGACTGAAGATAAAGAAGATGAGCACAACAAAAAGCGTAAATTGAAGTTTTTTTTAAAGATATTTTTTCCATAAAAATGACAGAAAGTAGCATTTTTTTAGATAAAACATTTTATTTTTCGAGATAAAAAGTAATGTTTTTTTTTAAACTGTCACATTTTATTCTGATAAGGAACCTACAAAGTGAAGTCAGATTTGTTTCTAAACACATTCTAAATGTTTGAAGATAAATGCTGAAAACGGGCCATAAACAGACATAAAGCACTAAACTACTTTCACCATTTCAGTTAATCCTAAACATATGCGAAATCAAGTCAAATTATTATTATTATTTATTTATTTTTTACAAAAAAGAACATTTAAAATTTTCTCATTTACAAGATAAAAATGTATTTTGGAAGAAAAAAAGATTTTTGGGAAAAAAAGCTATATTTTCTTAGAGAAAACATTTTATGTATTTTTTTCTAGAAACAGACTACTCAATATTATGAAAAAATATATAATCATGCATGAACAATTTAGTAATATTTTGTGTAATTTTTTTTTTTACAAATGAAAAAAAAAATGAAAATTTTTAATATTATTTTTCAAGATAAAAAGCAACGATTTTTAGGTGCACAATAATACTTTTTCAAAAAAAAAGCTGCCCTAATATTTTGAGGGGGAAAAAAACATCTAACTGACTTTATGTCAATATATTAATAGATTATTTTACTTCTTTTAAATACTTATTTTGTTTCTTCTGGGTAAAAACTATTTATTTGAGAATTTTTTTCTGACGATAAAAAGTAGTATATTTTTAGTAAAAAGTCGTATTAAAAAAAATCCCACTATTGTGTTGAAAAATTATACTGCAGACCATCATCCCAATCATACATGAATAAAGGCCTCTGTTTCCGAGATAAAAGTTTTATCTTACTAATTCATCCATTCTAAGATTTTTTTTTCTGGTTTTACACAAATTGCGTTACCTGCAAGAAATACGTGAGCGTCTGAGCGAGTCGAGGCCTTTTCTTCTCCAGTAGCTTATGCAGACAACGCTCCACGGCCGCATGCGTTGAAGTTGAAAGTTTAGTGCCTGCGAACGCTTCATGCACCTGCTGCTGAAACATAGTCAGAAGATGAACACACCGACGCATCCAAAGAGAATATGAAGAACTTCATAAGGCAAAGTAAGAGTGTAACCTGGAGAAGATCCTCCTCGATACCCTCGGACCACAGATGTTCCAGCAGCAGCAAGAACTCTAACTCGCTTCTGACACTGGGAGAGATCTGTCATGGAGGATTAAATCAGAATGCACAATCATGTGACATGACCATAGTCGTCAATTCAGTGAACATACTTTTTTTTTTTTGGGCAATACTTATCCCAATAATTTTTTTCTTCAAAATAAGGGGGTTGGGATTTTCTGACAAATAAGTCATATTTGGTATGACCATTACCGTATTCAGATCTGTTACATGAAAAATATTTTACTTTTCAAGCTATAGTGAACATAAAATATAGTATAGTTTTTTTTCAATGAAAAGTTTCATTTTTTTCCAGACATTTTATTGGGGCATTTGAACAGGGGTGTGTGCACTTTTTATAACCACCATAAATTGGATTTTTAAAAAGAAAAACAGCTTCTTTTTTTTTATGTTTTGGTCACACACAGGCAAGTTGAGTAAACAAAGACTCTCCCTCCTTTTCAATAATTATTATTGATTAGCTTGTATATCATTGAGGCCAAAACAAAAAGTATTTGGGTTGAGTGCATTAAACAAATTACAGAAAGTCATTGAAAAATGTTGTCTTAATAGGCAAGAATTCATTAAACTAGTTAACTAAATGTCACTCAAAAAACATTCCAAAAGTGTATATGTCAGCCGTTCTGTTAGTTACCCGCTCTTCAGTACGTTGCTCCAAAACCTGCAGCCAAAACCAAGCCAGCTTGTGTGGACTGCCCACCGACTCCCATCTAGAAACACGCCTTGTCGTTCAATAAACCCCAAAGAATGCATGAAAACATCAACACAACGTGCCGCTTTGACTCACTTGAAACGATAAGGATGGCGGACGGCCGCTTTGATAATCTCCTGCACTTTTTCAGAGATGCCCCCTGCGGATGCAACCAGCTGCGGCACGCAGGCGCTAGCCACCTCCCACTCGCCGCGCCTCAGGCACCGCTTGAAGTAATCAAAGAGGTCCCGCAGTGAGGTTTCGGCCTCGCAACCGAAGGGGTGTGTGGCCGCTGGCTCCATTTTGGATTAGCAAGGCGGGGAAGGGGTTAAGAGAGGTCAGCTTTTCCGAAGACCAAGTTGGACACTGGCACCTTTTTGACCTGAAATAAACACGACACTCACTTAGTAAAAACAATTTGACTGGATAGATCATAGATGTTTTGCATATTCTTTCCAAACCTTTTAAAGCAAATTCCATCTCGAAATATACTTAGCTTTCCATACAATAATATAATGACCAAAATTAAGAACACTTAATTCAGTGATTCTTTCAAGTACGACGCTTGGGAGCCCGCATACTAGCAACCAGTTCTAATAGAACAAGAATAAAGCTACTGCAGTGGAATAAATATTTAGATATCAAGAATTATTTTGTTTACTTATTCACACCTACTTCTTGTTATTAATGTAATAATATTAGTACTCATATACTTACCTACTTACAATGTTTATTTTATTTTGTTATTTTGTTTCACTTGTCTTTACTGCTTGAATGATTTATATTCCATGTACAGCACTTTATATGCAGCAGTGGTTGTTTAAAAGTGCGTTATAAATAAAGTTGGAGTTCAGTTAAGGTTTGACTGCAGTGGCATGCTTGATCGTTCTTCAGTTTGTTAGTACCTTACGATGTTTTTTTTTTTGCAAATAAACACTATACTTGGAGTTAAAATTTCCACAAAAACAACTTTAATCGCTGAATCTACTGTTCAATCAAATGTATTGAGCTTTTACAGCTTTTACACTGGTTCCCTGACTGATGCCCAAACGTCAAGTTAGCTTTAGCATAAGCATAATCGTTGTCGACCAGTTCAAAGTTAAAGTAAACTCTCGTACCAAGGACAACATTACGCTAACAGCACAGTTAGAAGGCAAATAATATTAATGCAATGACTTACTCATGTCTTTGTGTAGTTTAACCAAATAATTTGGGGAGGTTGTTTCCCTTATCTTAGCTCTTGTCGCCCTGATGAGTTCAGCTACTTCAGCGCCTGTCAGTGGATGGGTCACGTGAGCAGATCACCTGACTGCGCTGCAGCCAGCTGGTTGGTCAGAGGCGAGCCTAGGTGCTGCCTTCGAGTACCACCATCGAAAATAAATCTTTTGGAACATGTACGAAATAAGTGTATTTTTCATAATGGTTAAAAGAGAAATATTTATTTCAGTCCGTATATTATTATTTATGTTCATTAGTATTTTTGTGGATCAAAATATTGGACGATACTGTTGCTTACTCGGTTATCCGAAGGCAACATGTTTTGCTGCTAATGAATATGTGCAAACAATTACATTTCAAACAAACACATTATTTTTAGTTCTAGTCATCTCTTATCAGGTTAAGTTAACTTTTAAGCTTTCATTTTAATGCACGATATCAAAGATAAATATGTTTTCAATTTGAAAATGTAGGCTACTAGGTTACAAGTTGGTATTCCGGTGTGCTGCCTTCGGGTTTTGTCAAAAATAGGTACACTCTTTAACTATGTGAAAGAAATAACATATTCTTTGTTCTTTTTGTTTTTGTTTTTGTCGAATTGTTTTCCTGAACTTGAACACAAAATCAGGGGGGGGGGGGTGCGTTTAATATTTTAAAAATTACCAGGTTACCTGAAGGCAGCATCGGATCAGAAGATTTTTGTTTGCACAAAAGACAACGATGAAGAAAATAAAAAAAATAGAGAGCAACGTTGAACACGCACAAACACGCACACACAGAGTTAAACTTATTATCCGAATATGTTTTACATGAATTCCCTCCCTTCTCCAGTCACCCTCTACCTAATGGTGGAGGCTGTCTCTATGGCAACAGGCGGGGTTTTGCCGGCATTGATCAAACCTCCTCACTTGGTATCCCCTCTCCAGACCTTCACAGTACTGCGTCACGCCCAGACTGGAATGGAAGACAAGGAAAAGAAAGGAAATGTACGTATGCTCACTTTTCTTTGCTCCAAACAGCATGCACTAGAGAAATGACGAATGGGGATGGTTTAAATGACATCCGATTGTGCAGAGCGGCAGTCTGTCCTGTTAAGCCATTGTCTCACACAGGAGCAGTACATCGGAGAGATAAAAGGCGGCCTGCGGCCTTCGATGAAGCTGGTAGTGATGGGGATTGTTGACAAGAAACCCAAGAGGTCAGTGCTTGCGCGTTCATTAGCAAATCACATGCAGCGGGAACGTGCACACTGTGACATTGGAGGAAAGCCTATTGATGCATAAAATTTGCTCAATAATTTAGTTAGTCCGTGCATGTTTGAGAGGCAGTTTATTAAGTTCAATCATTCGATGCATTTGATATGAAAAGATAATGTGACTTTATTCAAGAAACTGTCATTTTCATCTAAATAACTTTGACATTAACCCAAAGAGGAGAAAACCATGTGGATATAATGATTCCCCTCAGAAATTGTGAAAGAATGCAGAGAAATGCCAGAAAAAAAGAACTGATTCGAGGATGATGACACATTACATTACAATTTAATGAATTCCTTATAACAGGCAAAAAAATGAAAACAATTAATTTGTCTTATCTAGGCTTTTTTTTAAATTAAATATTTTTTCAAAATTCATGACCATTACTTTTATTTATTTCAAATTAATTAATTTTGAGACATTTTGGATACATTTTCAAACGCAGTAACAACAATTTTAATTTTAATTTAATTATTTTTATTTTTATATATGTGTGTTTTAACCATATTAATACAATAGCAATTAAAATCTAGTTTATATGTGTATTAATTTCAATGAAAATATTTTTAATTGATTGTTTTTTGCTTTTACAAAATGTGATATACTGTGCATTAATGTTTTCTCTTTTAAATTTATTTGAATTATTTATATATTGTATAAAAATTAATTGATATGTATACATTAATTTTGTTTATTTAATCTATTACAATTATAGCTAGCTAATCAAAGTCATAGTAATCCGAAAAGTCAAGGCAACTATAGTGTCTTCATGTTTGTTGAATTTGATATGTTCACCGAAAAAGGTAAAAATACAGTAGCTTAGGAAAATAAAGTTCATGATATACGTAAGAGAAAAAGCAATCGGCAGACTTTTTCACTGCGAGGAACACTGATGCATGTTGTTATACGTGCGTGTGTAGCATTGAGGTGGTGGTGTCCAGCGCACCTCAGCAGAAGGAATCTGAGGAGGAGGAGCAGCAGCAGGAGGAGGCGGAGCCAGAAGGCGATGTGGGTCTCCAGCTGAAGGTCAGCTTCTTGGACAAGGCGGTCCAACGAAATGCACGGCTGGCAGGGAAATGGGGTCCCGCTGAAAACACACTCTCCTTCTTCCCCTTTGCACCCGGAGAGCCTTTTAAGGTTTTTATTTTTTTACTCGTTATTTCTGTGCTTTTCCCTATCAATATAGTAAGTCATTGCTATCGTTTTTGTCATCTTTCTTATACAGTACTCATTGTTAGCGGTGTTAGTGTTATTCGTTGTCATTATCACAATTTTTTTCACTCGGTTGTTGCTGCTATCATTATTGATATGATTATATTTGGCGTGTCCATTGTTGCTATCAATATTGCTAGCATTTTTGCTATTGCTATCATTATCAGTGTTGCTAATGCGATAGCTATGCTCGTCGCTATTGTGTCACGATCATCATCGCTATCGCTATCGTTATATTATTACGTTTCTATTAATCGTATATTATCTCCAGATGGAGATCGTATGCGAGCACCAGCAGTTCCGCATCCTGGTGGACGGTCAGCCTCTGTGCGGCTTCACCCACCGCCTCCCGCAGCTTGCCAGCTTGACGGCGTTACGAGTCTTCGGGGACGTGCAACTCACCAAGGTGGCTTAACTTAGCGGCACTGTCGTAAACAACATGTTCGGAGACAGTGTATCTGGTTATAATAGATGAAAGATGCGTTTCGTCAAACAGTGTCACACTTTGTAGAAGACAAAGTGCCTTCACTAACGTGCTGACTGAATGTAGGATCATCAGTGTCTTAAAAAAATCAACACAAGAATGTGAATTGAAACCAAGGTTGGTCCAAATTGCAATATTTTCTCCTTTGAGGATTTTTTTTGTGTTCACCTAAAAACAAAAAGCATGTTATGAAATCTGTCCAGTGGCATATTTATTATTAGTTGCTGCTTGTCTTCAAGACATAGGGCTTAATTCAGTTGTAATTGAGAAAACATGCGCAATTAAGGACTGAACATTTTAAATGACTAAAGATAAAGTCATTTTAACATGAATGTCAACGTTTCTACACAAACATCTCTCTCATTAAAATGTAAATGTACAATAGCCTAATGGCACATTATAATCCAATTTGATTTGAGTGAATTTACCTTTCCCTAATATTTTAACAATATTTCGACTTAATTTTCATAAAATTTAAAAACAAATTCTTCGTTATGTACAATTTGCTTCTCTTAGTTTGACTTTTCTCTGACATTTTTGGGGGGGATCTTGATTGTATTTTAATATTTCAATTTATCCTCAAAATATTTTGGCTTTATTTTTGTAATATTGTGACTATCGTTGTCAAACTGCAAATTAATTCTCGTAATATTCGGACTTAATGTCGTGAAGTGAATTTTTTTGTGTTATTTTGTATTTATTTTGAGACAATTTTGACATTTTTCTCACAATTCTGACACATTTTAATTTTATTTTCATAATATTTTGACAAAATTCTATTACGGGAAATTCTGCGTCTTTTCCCCTATAATATTCTGACTTCAAATTACATCTTTTTTTCTGAATTTAGTTTTAGTAAAAATGTCAATCTAGTAAAAATGACAATTTTTTTTAAATTTTCTCATATCTGACGCTTTTCCTTTTCATTCCTTTAATATTTAGAGTATATCGCAATCATATTCTAGCATTTACCTTGAAAAATCTGACTTTTCTTCTTGTAGTATTTCAACTTTAGTCTTGTAAAATTCGAACTTTGTTTCCAGTCATTCTGATTCATTTCCCAACTTAATCCGTATTCTGTATTGATTAAACAAAACGCACAAAAGTTGCCACTGCTGGACTTGTCTTCATTGTAAAAACATTCGTGTTAAAAGTACTGTACTCTCCTAGTGCAGGGGTTCAAACTTTTGACGCCAAGCCTTAAAAAGGTCACACCCATTTACTCTGAACGCTTTTTATCAACAACAAGCACTTTTTTTCCTTTGTGTGACTTTACTTCCCTGGAATAAAATAATCTTGATTGTTATTTGCTCTGCTGGCATTTTTTGTTTTATTTGTTTATTTTATTATGGTGTCATTTTACGACCATGCGAGTCTTCGTGGTGAGTCATCGCAACGCCAAAGGCCAAACTGGGCTCGTGGGGGCCGAGCGGCAAGCCTCTTCTCCAGACTTGTCACGCTTCTTTGCTCACCAACAAACACAAATAAAGATTAAGTTTAATCTTTTGAGAAATACACTGGGCGCATGATTTAATCTCTGTAACAATAACAATTTTATTATAGTAATCCTCTGATCGGTTCATTGGAATCATTCCAACTTTATTCTGTTAAAATAACACCTTTTTTTTCTCGTAATATCCTGACTTAAATAATAATATTTTGTAATATTTTGACTGTATTCTGAAAAAACAATCCCCCTGTAATTCAGATTTTTATTTTTGGCAATTACCCATTTCCTTCACAATTCATTCACTAAGATAAGATTGATCATTTAACGTGACCCTGAAAATCCTTAGTATCACGTTGGAATGATCAATCCCAGTTTAAGATTAAATTGAATCTTAAAAAACATCCAGACATAAAATACACACTTAGTCAACTTTTGACATGAGCTTCGTGACTACACATGACTGTATGTGGCTACGGGCGGGATATTGTGCAACACCGTTTTTCTCTAACAGTGTTGCACGTTCGGCTACGTGTGCTCCCGGATGGCGTCAATCCACTCCATCTTGTCCCGGTTGCTGGGAGCCTGGATGAAGTAGTGCGTGTCCGACTGGGTGATGATCTTGAACAGGTTGCCTTGGATGTTGCCCTTCACTCCTGGCAAGGGAAGCCAGAAGACAAAACATTTAAAGATGGGGTCTTAAATTTTCACTCAGAAATAAACATTTCATAAACACTAAATGTATACACATTAAATCCTTCTCAAACAACACAAACGGTCAAAACTTAAGACCTGCACCTTGAACTATTTTTTTCTGCTTCATACAGAGAGCTGTAGCCAATATTTTGAACCTCAGTTCATCTGATATTTTATAGAAAACAAATGGTCTTCAAAGGCTTCCCTGAGGAACGCCATTCAAAATTGGAGTGGCCAAAAGTATGGGGACACTTTGTCAAGCTTCCAAAAAAGGGAGGTTAACCTTTATTATAAAACCAACGGACTTGGAAGGTTTTCCCGAGGCAAAATTGGAGTGGATGAGTAGTACCTGGACAGATTGTTACCCTTTGCAGCTACAACAGCTTCCACTTCAAGAAAGCTTTTTTTTTATTTATACCGCAAACATTTCCCTGAAGGACGCAATTTAAAATTTAAGTGGACATACTGCCCAGTCACACAGGAACTGAAAATATTGGCACGCCCCTAAGCAGCAATAAAAACTGCGTGAGTGGCAGCTGTTCAAAAGTGAATTGGACAAATGTATTGGGGCACCTAGTGATTAGTTATTTGAAGAAAAAAAAATAAATAAATATATATATATATATATATATATATATACACACATTTAAATCTGCACCATACGGAGAGCTGCTATTAACAGTTTGACCTTCTCAATTTGATCCAGTTCCGTTCAGGGGATATGTTATTTAAAAAAAAAAAGAGACTTAAGTACTGGGACACCTGGCCAAGCTTCTGTTTGTTTACAAAAAACAAGTGGACTTCATAGGCCTCCCTGAGGGACGCCTCTCAAAATTGAAGTGCATAGAAGTACTTGGACAGGTGGTCAAGTTGCCTTTGAAGCTACAACAGCTTCCACTTCAAGAGAGCGTCCATTTTGTAGAATATGATCGGACCTCAAACACTTCCTTGAGGGATGCCAGCTAAAATTGAAATACTGCCCTGGCACACAGGAACTGAAAATGTCGGATCACCCCTGTGCATCGTTGCCTTGCAGCTAAAACAGCTTCCAGTCTTCTGTGAAGTCTTTCTCCGAGACCATTAATGAACTTAATGAATTAATTAATTAATGGTGTTTAATTTTATTAGTGAGACCTACCCGAGGGAACGCCGTTATCATCCAGCGAGGACACCAGCGAGCCTCGAAGTGGGAACCCTCCGACGGGGCTGATATCATCCTGAAACCAGACAGGAAGTGGCTCACATACTGACTCAGTGTGTGTGTGTGTGTGTTTGTGTGCGTTTGAGTGTGTTGCTAGGCAATAAATAACAGACAACGTTTCCTTCTGCACCTTGGTGGGGTCATAGTAGTGAAGGAAAGAAGGTTCAGAGCGCAGCACAAACAGTCGAATCTTCCAGTTTTTCCTCCTGTGGCCCTGTGCAAGGACACTTTCATTCAAAACGGGTGGAAAAAAACGATTACAATTTTAAAAAAATAAATCTTTGTTTACTTGTTTGAGCAGGTAGCCTCTCTTGATCACATGACCGCTCAGCTCCACTGCAGACAGCGTGATCTCGGCCTTTACGCAGCCTCGCTTCTTCAAGCTGTCTGACTGACGAGTTGAAAAGTATTTGAAAAATATTCAATATGAGGGATAGGCAAAACAATAATTGATGTATCTATAATTTCTTAAAACAGCCACGGTACTCTTTTGTGGTTATTATGTGTATTAACTTGTAAAAAAAAAAATCAAAAATCATCTAGATTTGGTGGGAGTGCAAAAAAGAATGCGGATCTCAAACACTTCCCTGAGGGACGCCACTTAAAATTGCAGTGGATATACTGCTAAAAAAAAAAAGAAAACTGCAAAAAGAAGAATTGTAACCCAATCATCATCAACATTAGCTGCGAGGCGTCAAGACCCTGACTCGCTACTCACAAAGCTGTACAGCGCCGTGGAGTCGTCGATGAAGAGCTCGCTGAGGCCGGCAGTGCGCAGCGCCTCCACGCTCCGCAGGCCGATGGTGCGCAGGAAGCCCTCTTCCAGCAGGGCCGACGCCAGCGTCGCCGCCTCTGCTCGGGTCAACGCCTGCTGCATGAACACCAGCCAGTCCACCACCGCAGAGCCTGCACGGGAATCACACTGCTTTAAAGGCTTCGGAGAAGAATCCTGCTACTTTAAAGAGCCTATTTGTATTAAAGGGTCTATATGTAAGATTGGGATATTGTAGGGTCAATAGAAGAGGAACCAAGCGGCTATAAAATGTCAAAACAAGAATCAGTAAAAGGTCAGAACCATGCTACTTTAAAGAACCAGTATGTAAAGTCCGTGCTACTTTAAAGGGTCTATATGTTAGAACCAGGCAACTACAAATAAGAATATTTAAAGGGTCTGCAAGTAAGAACTACTTTAGGCTACTTCAAAGGTTCTATATGTAAGAATGACCTTGGGTCAATATTTGCAGATTTTCTGTTGTTGTTAAAGTGCCCATATGCAAAAATTACTGTACTTTAAAATATGTAAGAATCTGGCTCTTTCAAAAGCTGCATACATAACAATATATTAAAGCGGCGATCTGCCAAAATCAAGTTATTTTTAAGGGGAAGTCAAACACCCCCCCCCCCCCATTTGTTTGGGACAATATTATTTTTATGCAGCCCCACTGGTCTAAACATGGTATTCTGGTTAATATTGCGTTAGTGGAATATGAGCTAAACAGCAAAATCCAGCCATTTTGATTCATCTCAGGGAGCGGCCATTTTGCCACTTGCTGTCGACTGAAGATGACATCAATGTTGCTCAGGGCTCAGGCAACGACCAATCACAGCTCACCTGCTGAGCTGTGATTGGTCGTTGCCTGCTGAGCTGTGACTGGTCGTCGACAGCAAGTGGCAAAATGGCCGCCCCCCTGAGATGGATGAAAACGGCTGGATTTTGCTTCATAACTCATATTCCAAAAATTTAATATTAATCAGAATGTCATGTTTAGACTAGTGAGGTCACATATAATTGTCAATAAATGTTTAAGGTTGACTTACAATTTAAAGATGTTATCTGTAAGTATAACGGCTACTAAAATGTTTTTATATTTCCAAGGGTCTTTATGGAAGAAGCAGGCTACTTTAAAGGATCTGTATGTAAGAATTGTGGCTTCCTATCTGACCTGAGAAGCAGTTGGTGTACATGCGTCCTTGCTCCACGTGGTTGCTCATGTTGATTCCGCTGTGAACGTCATACATGGCCTCCAGCACTTTGCTACATCACAACAAGAAAACATCACACATTTTATAAAACAAAACAAAATGGAGGATGCCGGGTGCTATTTTCAAGCATTTATATGTAAGATCGGTTCACTTTAAAGGGACATGTGTAAAAACACGACGTTCACCTCAGGTTGATGTTGTGCAGCTGCGAGCCTGCTGGTGTGGACGGGCTAACGCTGGGTGACCCATCCCCGTCGGTGTCCGCTCCTGCTTCCAGTTTGTCAGCTGCTGCCGCAATGTCGCCGGCCCACTCGTCTCGCTCCTCCCGGGAACACGCCTCCAGGAAGTGATCCACGCGGGTCTTGGTCTGGAGCCGGAACACCAACTAGAAAAGGCACAACAATGACGCTATGACTTTAATAGTACATGACTCATTATTAACTCATTCACTGCCATAAATTCATTTTAACTATTTCTATTGGTTTAACAGTTTTTCCCCACTTTTGTTAACAAGAGTATGAAAACCTAGAATTTTTTTTTTATTATACATTTAGAACAGATATAAAATTTGTGATTCGTAAGTTAACTAGTGAAGTCATGCAATTAAACATTTTAATCGTCTGATGCCTCTAATTTTTAATATTTTTTTCTTTTCTTTTTTTAATCTTTTCTTTAAAAAAATTAACTAGCAAAGTCGTGCGATTAATTATAATTTTAAAAAATTATCGCCGGAAGCCCCTAATTTTTAATAATCTTTTCTTTATAAATTAAAATTAATTACTGAAGTCATGCAATTAATTACAATTAAAAAATTTAATTGCCTGATGCCCCTAATTTTTAATAATCGTTTTTTCTTTAAAAAAATTTAAAAAAAGAAAAGGTAATTAAAAATTAGGGGTGTCAGCCGATTAAATTTTTTAATCGTAATTAATCGCATGACTTCACTCGTTAACTCACGATTAATCACAAATTTACACATAAACAATGATGTCATCGTAATGATGTCATCAGAATGACTCCAGCAGACGCTGACTCAACATCGACTCAGCTGGTTCAACGGAAGGGAAGTGATGATATGATATCAGGTTATGTTGATTTGAAAAAAAAAAAACTGAAACGCATTCCTTGCGACATATGAGGTATAACTCAGATGTTTGTCAAAAACTGAAAATCAATATATAATTTTGAGACAATGTCAATATTCATATTAAAGGCCTTGTCCAGTGCTTTTGAGATGTGGTAATCATTTAATTTATACAATCATCACATAGCGGTGCGAGGACAAAAAAAAAAAAGGTGTAATTTTCAAGAACAGAGACTCACGGGTCGATTGTCGTGCTCCAGGAAGGGGCACGTAATGGCGCAATCCTTCAGCATGATTTTCCCCCGCTGACATGAGTCTCTTTTCCCACCTTCATACTTGTAATAGATCAGCTTGTCTGGCGTCAGCACGAACCAGCGCGCCTTCCAGTTGTGCACAAGATGTCCCTGGAGGAAATTACACTTGAAGAGGACATTCCACATGTGAGGAAAAACAAAACAATTGCGCATTCCAAACTTACCCTTTTCACCAGAAACCCCTCTCGGAGTATTGTAACTTTTTGCGGTGTATCCATTGCACCCGTCCGTGCCTGTTCCAGCCTGCTGCACTCTTGAATCAACACGCATACTCACTCACGCTATATACACACGGGTATGTACACACCCACTCTCACAGTATACACACCCACTGCGTGGGTTTGTCCATCCTGAACTTTCAACTAGCGACGAGTTTTACCACCTCCCAATGATTAAGGTCACTGGTGTGTTTTGACTTTTTTGTTTACTAAACAGGCTAATGAAAGGCAAGATAAGCAAAGAAAAAACAGAAAAATATATAGCCGACATATCACCTATGTGTAATATGTCAACAAAGAAAAAATATTTTAAAGATTAAAAATGACTGTATACAGTATAATGAAAAAATGCTTTAAAATGTGATTTCTTCAAATGAAAAAAACATACATACTTCTACCACTACTAGTACTACTACTACATACTAAATATGTATAGATCTTAAAATTGCACTATATGAATATAAACTTTAAAAAGTCAGCTCGAAATAGAATTATAAAAAAATATGAAAATGTTATCTGATGGTGATGATGATCAAAAATGCAGCAGTAATAGAAGGGCAGTCAAAAATAAACTAACGAGTGGCGCTCAAGTTCATGTTACTGGGTGCGTTCGAAAATTATATCCTGCCCGCTCTGTTGTACTCCAGACCGTTCGGAAACGTAACGTTGTTGGAACACTCGCACTCTCAGAGTTATGCCCAAAGAGACCCAAAGGCAGTCGCCCGGTGCATTTGATTGGCTGTTGGGGTCACTCCGGAAGCCTTCAGCCAATCGGAGAGTACTTGCTTTCCATTCCCGGGTTTTTAAACGCGTTGCAGTTGTGGATTCCTTAAATTCTTAAATATAGTTTGTATTTCGCTTTCGTCTCTACTTCTTCTGCTTAAAAACACACCAACATGGAGTTTAACAAGACTTTCCTCAGGGAGCGCGACGACGACGAATACGGTGATGCCGAACTGTTGAAACGCGGACGGTGGGCGACCCTTCACTGCAAGCAGTGCAACACGGTCCTGGGAGACTCCCTGGCTGTGTGCGGGGAGCTCAAATGTTTGGACTCCATCATGTGCTGCCGTAAGAGCAAGATTTATACAGTCTGTGGCCCCCGAACGCTTCACGATATTTGTTGTTTTTGTCAGCAGGAGTCAGTGGTAACGTGGAAGTGAGTAGCGAAATGGAGTGTGGACATAAAGAACAACTGGCTAACTGGTGAGCGAATGGACAATTCTGAGATTACGTCAAATCACGTCACAAGTCAAAATGGCGGTCCAACTCGGTGAATACAAGATGTGAGGAAATGTTTGACGACTCGCAGAGGCAAAAATGCCAAATGTACAGAAATTGGGCATAATTGGTCTAACATTAGATGAATGTACTTGAACATTACATTATTATTACATTATAATAAAATTTGTTTTATTTTTTTTTTAAAAGGTCAACTCAATGTTGTACATTATGCTAATGATGTAAAAAATAACACGTCAGCATGTCAAAAGACTAGCATATGGCGCGTTAGCTTGCACTGAGCTGTGGTAGTTTGATCGCGGGTTGAGTTAGCCTAATTAGTTGATTTAGTTATTTATTTAGTTAACCCTTATGTTTGCCCTCCTGTTGCTAAGAAAAATGGGTAAAGTAAACGTCACTCCAAGGAGAGCAGAGCAGGCTTTACTCCATTTATATAGATAATGATGCAAGCCGGTTAACGCCTAAAATAGGTAGAAAAGAAAATAATACATTTGATCACACTAAAAAACGATTCTTATCACTTAGGAAGTGTGGTCTTTTTGGTTAGCCTCCATTTCAAACCGTTCAAATACACTATGTATGTATCTATGGTTGTTTTTAAAGTGCTCTATAAATAAAGTTACAGAGCCACATTCCCACTTATAAGAGGGTGTGTACACTTGCGCAACCATATTTCTTTTTTTCTTATTTTTTCATCTAGTATTTGACCAGGGGCGTGTAGACTTTTAATATCCACTGTACACAATAGAAATAAACACTTAACACATTTTCTAAAAAACATTTTGGTGTGGTTTTTTTTCCCTTTTCCCAGCATCTTCAGCTCCCTGCTTTGCAGTGATTGCGGCTGTGCGGTGGGTAAAGTGGTGCATGCGGCGCCACCGCGAATGACCGCGGTGCGCTCCCTCTTCCTCCTCCACAAGGCGCACATCACATGGTCAGTAACCGCGCTAACGCGTCACCCCGTTTACGTGTAAACAGCCGCTAAGATGGCCGCTCCCTGTTCCAGTTATGTGCTGGACAGCTCCTCCATGGTGAACGCGTCGGCCATGTCCTTTGAGATGGAACCGCTCATGAAAAGCATCAGTGAGGTAAAATGTAAACAAAAGACTTCATGTTTTTATGCTTTTATTTTTATTTTTGGGTGGCTCCATGGGCCGTGTCACTCGTAGATGTACGTATAATAAATGAATGAGCAAATTATTCCATAAAAGAAAGAAAGAAATGCAATTATAAAAAAAAAAAAGTATTTTTGTTGTGCTTGTAATTTTTTATTTTGTACAATTAATTGACCAGTAAGTGTTAAGTGCACTTAATTTATTTTTATCACTTATAAGTGAATTCAATACAAATTGTGTAAATAAGAGTTACATTTATATGCAAAATTCTGTATTTTACTGGTAATTATTTTATTATTAACAATAGGTTAATTAGCTAATTATTAAATAATTTGTCAATGTAAATGTAAAATTGTACATTATACATTTTTCTTAAAGCATTTACAAAAAATGAATTCATCGAGTACATAAATAAATGTTAGATGTATATGTAAATTGTTTATGTAGCTGATTTATTTTTATTATTAAAAATAATAATTTTTATTAAATAACTTATTTTATTTAATAAAAATTATTATTTTTATATATAACTGTTTTATGTGCGATAAATAATACAATGTTTAGTTAAATACATGTTACATTTATAAATAAAATTGTTTATTTAACTGGCTTGTTTGCATTAATGAAAAATATATAAAAACATATTTGCTAAAATCAAATCAAAATGCATATCTGGAAAAAGTTAATTTTAAAATGTATAATTTACAATAATTATAGTTAAAGAAATACCATTGTTGTAAACTCATTTATTTATTTTTACAATGCATTTACCAAGTATTTATTAAATGTTAAATGTATGTGTAATTTTGTTTATATTACTATTTTAGTCTCGTTTACATTCAATAAATGCAACAATCATTTTAGAAAAGTTACTCTCAACTTATTTCTGGAACACTGCAAAAACAACCGTCTCTAGGGCTCTTGAATGATGTAAATGTGCGCTGGGTCATACTTTGTGCACCCTGTAAATTGATGTACTTTTTCAATAATATTGGGTTGCAGGTGAGGCAGCACTTTGAATTGAACTTTGAACATGTGAAAAGCTGCCTGGCGGACATAAGGAGCAGCAACAGCAAGTTGGATGAGTGATGCCTCTCTTTATTGTTATTATTACTACTTTTGTTTTTATGACGATGAGGAGTATTATGACCGTGTTTTTTTTTTACCCTCTCTCATTAAAACAGCCCTTTGCTAGCAACATCTACTCAATTGACTCACACTGTAGCTATAAACACGTTGAAAAATAAGATGATGATATCCAAACATTCGCCCCCCCCAAAAAAATCAGCAAAAATTATGCAATTTTAGCAGATTTTTCTCCCAGTTGTAAAATTAAAGAAATACTTAAAGACGACGCAAAGTATCTTAGTACCTTATCTTACTAACTTCTTCACATCTCTTTAAGCGTTAAGGGACCAAAAATGAAGTGCTTTTTACTCAATATAGGTTTTAAATTCATCTGAATCATCTCAATTTTATTCTGCCAAATAAAAAATAAAAAAATCCGTATTGTCTCGGACCATAATAAAAACTCTACACGCAGCTGTTCAAATATAACATTGTAGTGACATGAAAATATGTAACTCTGTTGTGCTTATTATATCTAAATATGAATTTCTTTCGTTTGTGATTAACTGCGGGGGAAAAAGTTCCGGTTAAGAAATCCTATCAAAGTCACCTGAGGGTGCCGTTCTCGCCTTTATCCAGGCTGGTGAAGCGGCTGTACAGACGAGTGATCTGGCTGTGCGAGACTGAGGAAGGACACAAGGGAGATGAAGTTATCACGTCTCGTATAAACAAGTGGAACAAATTGTTTGGGCTGGGTTGTCTTTTGAGTCATTTTGCAAAACATAATGGCTGGCCTGCTACTTAACACCAGCTCAACATCCACTTCAGTGTCAAAAGAGGATTAATCCCATAAAAAGAAACATGTATCCATTCATACCGTTATCTCAATTGCTCTGCTTTTGTTAAAGTTCTTAATTTCTTTTTTCTTCGATGGCATTTTTGCCACCCGGAAGTACAGTGCATGTGACGTCATTGCGATATGACCAATTCAATCATAAGCCCGGTGTTATGATTCCGTTAAGAAAGAAAAAAAAAAAAGACTACTGGAAGCCATTAAATGTTGGCTCCTGTCAGGAAATAATACAATTCCGCCAATGACGTTTCTTTCGCCCCACTTTTAGCATTGAAAATGATAATAACATGATAACTTACAGCCCGTTTCTTTCTTGATTTCTTCAATTTCCTCCTCGCGGAGTAACGTGGAGGCTCGGGATCCCATAATGACGACTACGATGTTAAAGTTCGGAACCAATACACAGAACCGAGCCGGCTGTGGAAACGTGACTTAAGTAAGAAAAGAAAGAAAGAAAAAAAACGGCTACCCTTGAGCAGCTAGCGCGACAGATGTCTAGCTCGCCCGTCCACCGTGAGCAGGACAAATACGACACTCGGAGAAGTTTGGGACAACTTTAAAGTCCGCTCCGTGTGTAAAACTAGCAGCTCATTTGTTTTTGTAGCTGTTTGAAAAAAAACGCTGTCGGGTGTTTGGGAGGACAAGTTTCGGTGCTTTTATCTTCCGTCTTTATCGAGTGGGCGGGGTTATATTGGTTGAACTGGGTAGCCGTGTGAGTGCATAGGTCAGAGGTCACAATAATGTCCACACACCAGGTGTTGTCGTTGGCACCATGCTGCATTTTATTATTATTATCATCATCATTACTATTGCTGAGTTTGAGAAATACATTTTGTTTTTGTTTTTGTTAGTCATACAAAACCAATGAACAATAATAATAAGCATGCCCGTTTTCCTCCTCTTAGCTGCGGAGTGCATAGTTTGTACACCTCAATAAACAAACGACATTATTCATTTCCATTCGGGAACGCTACAACATGCTCGCTACCATAATAACAAATCCGCCTTCACACGCAGTCATATGACAAACTTGTGGATTATTGCATGCATTACAATCAGGTCTGCTAAAAATCATGCATAATTTTTTATTTATTTTTTACTGTTTTCTAACATGATGTCATCCATAAACACAGGATAGTGGTTGACAGTGCAAGGCAGAAAAGTGCTTTGAAAACACGTTTGGACTTTTTTTTTTAAGTGTAAAAATGCTACAAGTATTGTACAGTTAAGAATATCTTGTGTATTGATCAAGAATACCACCAAATAACAACAACACCACAAATAACCCTCCTGTTAACTGGCGGGTCAAAATGACCCATTAAAGTGTTCAAAACATACCATTGAAAAGAAGTTGACATTTGTTTTTCGATATGAAATGTTTTTAAACATTAATCAGGACTTTCCTTTTCGTTTTGGGCACTTTTTGGTTAATAAAACACACACCGGGTCAAACTGACCCATTTCAAAGTTATATAGCAATGAAAAGGTGAAAGGCAGTTTTTCGGTATGAAATGTCTTAACAATGTTTACTACGATTTTGGGAATTTTCGTTTGGTTCGAAAACACAGGGTCAAAATCAACCGTTTAAAAGTTAAATAAAAAGTAAACAAAAGCATCTGGGATTCTTTCCTTTTTCGGACATTTCTTTTATAATTGGGTAAGTAGGTTGATTAAATTACACTAATCATGCACCGGGTCAAATTGACCCGAACTTGTTAAAACAGCATTTATCGTTATTTATCCCACTTTCCTTACACTTTTTGGATAATTAAATAGGTTGGACACTAGATTGTACCGGGTCAAATTGACCCTGTTGTAACTCACCAAACTAATGTTTACAAAAAACTGAAATTAAAATTAATTAAATTTAAAAAATAATAATTATATATATATATATATATATATATATATATATATATATATATATATATATATATATAAATAAATATATAAAATGAATTGTGATTTTTACGCCCTGGGTCAAATTGACCCGAACATTGTTTCTGTTCCTGAGAGAGGGTAACGAGACAGGAGGGTTAGATGCTTGACAGAATCCAATTTGAAAACAGAACGCTGCATTTGCGCCACCCGTCATGCATTTATTGCTGCTAATCTATATAATCATGTACAATTTTCTGGATTACACGTCATGTATGTACAACACAATGTCACCAAAGGGCTGCAAAATCCTTTCAATCCCCAAATTTAGATTATTCTGTTATTTCAAATCGTTGTTGCTTTAGTGCATTGATTTTAAAAGTTAATGTTTAATCATGCGTCTAAAAATGTTACTTTTGTGTATATATATATATATTTTTAAGGGGAGATTATTCATCTGTGTTGTATTAAAAGCAGGCATCATGCATTATATGAGGTTCAGTATGAGCATCTAAATGCATAAGAAGAAGAGGATGAGACTATACAAATCTTGAATGGAAGACGTTGGTGATTTTGTTGCTTCTCAAACAACGTGTCACTTGTTTTTTGTTTTAGTTTTTTTTAATATATATATAATACACAGCATCGGTCAACAAGGTGACATGTTTGGATGCAATATTGCACACTGCCCATCAAAGTCGTCCTTGGATACAAAGGACACAACGCTAGAGAGTTGATTGTTTTTAAGTGTACTAAAATGACTATGATGCATACATTTTTATTATATGCTCAAATTAGTATTGTAAAAAAAAAAAAATCAGATAAAACCTAAAAACAGAAGCAAATTATTTGGTTTTATTTTATTAAAGCATTTTTATTTATACTAAAATTACGAGAAAAACATCTCATTACAATAAACATAAAATTACAAGCATTTATTAATTTTTTTAATTTATGTTAACAACTAAAATTGGTTTAATAAATGCAAAAATATATATACAAATAAAAGCATGCTTACATTTTTATTTATACTAAAATTAATACAACAATTTATCTCTTATACCAAAATCTGTATAACAAATAAAAATGTGCTTTACTCGATTATCATATTATTATTTTTTACACAATTTAACTAAATATCTTATGATATGGAAAATAGGACTACAGGATTATTTTTCAAGTGAGGACAATTTTGAAGCCTTCGCATATGGGAAAGTTTTGATGTGCCCTTTGTGGAAATATTTGATTTAATTTGTGATCCAAAATAAACATAATTAGAATTTTAAAAGGATGTTAATGATTATTTTTTTAAATCATTGATTTCCCTCACAACAGATGCGTAGACCATACAAAATATTATTTTAAAGCTTATGCATATTATGATGTATGTATATACATGCACATCATGTGTGTCTCTCTCCCTATACATGCACCTCTAATATATATGTGTATGTGTGTGACTCTTAACCGATTAACTGACAATTGATAACCAAATTAATAAAAACACATTTAGATACATTTCTTAACTCAAACGTATTCCAAATCTTCGGAATTTCAGCCTCTGATTTCTGTAGTCCTCCATAAAAGCACACTGATTTTCTTTGTGTACATTTGAAAACATCTGCTTTTACTTTGAAAAACAATGATCAACATTTTTTTGCCGATTTTATGGACCGAATCAGTAGCTGATTTATGTTTGTGCATTTTCTGCGCTGTCTATATGAAATAATGACCTGCTCCCCCCCTCCCCCCAAAAAACTAACAAATGTTTTTTATTCAATTAACCGAAACAATTATGAACAGATCAATCGATTATTAAAGTAATTGTTAGTTGCAGCCCTAATATATATATATACATATACATATCTCAAAAATGAACTGAACCAGCCCATCCTTCTCTGAGGTAGCAAAAAAAGATGAAAGTCACCACTTGCTACAGTTTTGCGTGTCTTGGACTATGCCGGGATTTTCATATCGTGGACCATTTTTCACCATTTTCGCTTTTCGGTTCTGCGCTTGAGTTAAAAATGATATAAATGGAGCCGGCCCACTGTAATTGTCAGTGGCTAGTATAGCGGATTGTGTAGGTCACTAAAAAGTCCACACACACCAAAAAAATAAACAAACAAAAAATCCAAAATCCATTTAAAGTGATTAGGGACTCCCTAATCACCAAATAGGGATTTTTGGATTTTCTATGCAGTTCACTAAAAAGTCGTCATAGTTAATTATGTCATTTTATGCCTCATAATTGTTTCGGAGTGATGTTTTATCCTCACATCAGTCTACAGGTTCGAGGACAGATAGGGTAGAGGAGAGGGAGGGAGAGTGACACCCCCCCCAACACCACCACCCCCAAAAATAAAAATCAGGCTTTTGGTGGAAAATTCTTCTTCTTCTTTATCCCAGTCGAGGGTGCATGTGGTTGTTGGAACCCGGTGGTCCACGTAAAGTCCTTCCGCTGAGGATCAGATGTGTGCCCCAGCGCAAACATCCTAGAATTTAACATGACCGTTATTTACTGTATCTGAAAAGTTTTATCCCAGAAGGAGCAGCACAATGTCAATTGAATTCATGATGCAAAAACTGTTCATTCGTCACCTTGTATTTAATTACGTTAACATCAGGTGTGCAACGAAAACCGATTTCAGTAGGAAAATGGGTTTGGATTTAAAAGATGTGAGCGCATCGCATACAACCGAGGGTGTGTGTGTGTGTGCGTTTACGTATGGACTAATCAATCTTTTGTTATGGTCGGACAGTATTACTGCGTTATGAAAAGATCTGTAATCCGTTTACACATTTATAGTGAGCATATTTTTCAAAACTGACCCGCTGTGTGCATGGAAAATCAACAGCATGTCAGGGACAAATATTGACTTCATGTGACAAAAATGCCATTTGATGCTTTAGCCTGACACATTAATGCATCACAGAATTTTAAGCAGAATAGTTAAATAACAGCACAGTGAATTGGTTTTTGGGGGGGGCGACAACAAAACAGATGTCTGACCTTGGAATGCTCCTGGTGATGAGGATGCTGCAGAGATGTTTGGAAGCTTAACAATGGCTGGACCACTTCTTCGTAGTCTACGGTGACACTCGCAGGTCTGTCCGGCCACCTCTCACGTCCTCCACTAAAACATGCCGAGGAGATGTTGACAGAAGAAAACTGGTCACTCTCCATCGGGAGGAGAGGTATGGGGACCAAAAAGTGTCCCCCCCTTTCGTCTGCCTGCGCCCAGCTGAGTGAGCTACGCCATTTTCAGTCCAAAAAAAGCATATAGCAGACCTGTGCGTTGATTGGCTGAGAAATGTGTCGATCAAAATGTAAAAAGTACCACCCCGGAAGTGCTTGGTAATCGTTGGGGTGATTTTTTTTTTATACATATTTTTTTTATCGCCAGGGTGAACGTAGGAAAAACAAATGCTTAGAAAAACAATCACAATAAAATATATTTAAAAAATCCCGAGCCAATGTTCAAACGAACTAAACTGTGATACTGCTCTGCAATGCTTTGAGACATGATTGGCTGGAGCAAGCTGTCGTACCGCCCAAAAAGTGGTCGACAATCAAAATGTATACCACTAGACTGAAAAACAACGTTTAAAATAATCACACAAAAAAACACCGCGCTTAATTTGTATACGCAATAATTGCGTTTTGTTACAGAACGACCAGTTGGGCACCACTGAAGCGTCTACCTTCCAGAACCCGGAAGTACTCGAAGACGTGATTGGGTGCGGACGGTTGCCAATCAAGTGCAGCAGAAAAGCTGATATACGATTCGGTGGGAAGAGCTGTCCATCAAACGACAAGACACCGCCCAGGAAAAGCGTCGCCGCTCTCTATCGCTCAGGGTCAGCGTCACAAAACCTTAACAAAAAATTTGTTACTGTACTTCTATTCAGTCATTTTAATACACGACAAACTATAACTGCGTACAGTATTTCCAATACCAATTTTGCTGAATATAAAAGAGCTCAAACGGCACAAAAAATAAATAACAGTCCAAACATGGCACCTCATTTTTATTGAATTCAAATAAATCTATCAGCAAATGAAGACATATCTATCAGATTAATATTTTTCAAGTCATACTTCCTGCTTCCTTTCCCCCATAAACGCCAGCTAAGCTTTGAGCTATTACACCATTTTATTACATTAGCCTCTATGAAGGAAAGATACTTAGATTTTAGCATGTGGAATTAGTAGAACAATTGGCGTCAATTGCTGCGCCTCATCATGCATACTAGTTCTAATACAAAGATTGTTTTAAATAAAAAATACTGGTCCACATTTATTATCCAGTGATCTCAATAGTAAAATGCTCCTTCTTAGCACTGAACCACCGAGTCATTTGAAGTGATTGGCAGTACTCTAGTTCATGAAAGCTAAATAAAAAATAAAATGGCTACAGGATTTTTTAAAAGAGACACATTATAGATTTTTGATAGATGGTTATGTGTATACATATTTATGTTTAGCCATGTCCTCCACAACATTGACAAGTGTAACTCATTACCAGCGATAACGTTGTAAAAATGTGTATAATTCATAAATGACAGAAAGTATGTGGCAGACATATTGGGATTAAATGGTGAGGGAAAAAAATCCATAATTCCATAACGTGTCTCCTTTAAAATTATGCACTGAAAACACTTTTCCACCCCCCCTTTTGTACTTTTGATTGTACCGCGTGTAGAGCAGCAGCGACTGTGGTCTTCACAGGAGGAAATTAGGCTGCACCCAACACTGGGCGGAAAGTAATTGCATATATTATAAGAAATAAAAACAAACAAAAATCAAGGCACATGCCGATGTGTAGCAGCACAAAAGACGTTTCGTAAGGTTTTTGGCGTGAGACGGCGTCTTTCTCCGGGAGGCGAGGACCACAGTCGCCTGCTTACGAGACTGACGGAGGAGAGGCAATGAAAGAAAAACGAAAACAAACAAACAAAACGTCCGGACGTCATGGTGATGATTTCCTCAACAAAAAGTCAAGTCTTCAGTGCAGGAAGCGGATGCTCATTTTCTGCTCCACGTCCACCTTCTCCAGCACCTGACACATATGATAAAAATGGGAATACAAAAAATGAAATAAAAAAAATAAAAACTGAATTAAAACAATCGGCAATATTTGTGTCTGGTGTGGAGAACTTGCCTTGATGAACTCGTTGAAGGAAATGGAGCTGTCTCCGTTGGTGTCGGCCTCCTGGATGGTTCTGTCCGCGATGCTCCCCAGCTGCTCGTCAGAGATGTTCACGCCCACCATCATCCTTAACACCTGGCAAAAAAACAACAACAACGTGGCGCACGTGCATTGTTAAGTGTTTTGCATAAAAACGCAGCAGTCGTGAACGTGTCAGCTTCCAGCAAGTGACGCCGCGTCAGCGTCTTGTGAGGAAGGAAAACAAACAAAATGGAGGCCGTCATCACGTTGTGGCTACTTATCAACTGAAGGGCAAAGTCTCCTCCTCGCCGCGGTTTGCGTGACAGCCTTTAATTTCTGGACGAAACGCAGCGGCGAGGAGGCGACAAGCTCCACTTGGCGGACGCAAGGAAGAGGCAAGTTCAATCGAACCGTTTGCTCAGGTGTGGCAACTTCCTGCTTCGTTTTCAGTGAACGGTTACACAAAAACAAGGAACGTTTCTTTGAACATTTTTGCCAAACTTGCCGGGACCGACCGCGGATGACGACACTTTTGGTGTAAATTATGAGGTTTTTTTTTTAAGTATAGAATCCACACACATTTGTAGGATTTTTGTGTGTATATATATACACAAATAAATAAAAATAATAATAAAAAAATTGCCCTAAAATGTTATATTTATTTTTTAATAGTGCTTTATCTAGATTCTGTTGTTTATTAATTTGTGAATAAATAAAATTGTTTATTTTAAATACACATTACATAAGTAATTTCAGAGAGCTTTTTTTTAATTCTGTCATTTTAAAATCTTTATATTTAAATATAATTCTCTTGCCTATATATATATTTAAAAAAATACAAATCTAAAAACATTTGTGCAAAAATATATACAGTATATACACACATTAAATATTTCAAAATTGATTTTACTTTATCCCCAAAAAACCTACTAACCAAACTACTTTTGTAATTGATTTGTTTGTGATTTGATTGTAAAAAGTTTAAAATTTTTATCCAAGTAATACTTTTAAACTTTTTCTTAAAAAAAAAGAAGACTTTTACCCATTAAAAAAAAAATCGAAATAATTGTTAATTTTTTTTTTAACATTAACCACACGTTTTTGTTTTGTGTAAAAGGGGTTTTAAGACCCCCTCCTCCCAGCCATTCTTCCACTTCATCCCAAAACTTTTTTTTGTCAACTAAAGTACTAAAATACTGGTAAATTTTTCCCCCCCCTAAAAAACTATTTAATTATTACAATTTCCCATTACTTATAGACTGCTATGCTGCATACGTTGCGGCGCACACTCACCTGCAGCAGCTCATCGCGCGAGATCTTGTCGTCCCTGTCCAGGTCGTAAAGCCGGAAAGCAACTGCGCAGAAGCGACAAAACGAGCGATGGGTGACGCTTGTCGCGTTTGTGCGAGAAGCAACTCGCGCGCACGTGCACTCACACAGCAGCTTGTTGGTCCTGCTGTTGAGCGGCTCGCTGGTGCTGATGTTCTTGTTCTTCTCGCTCTCCTCGATGGGCCGAAAGTGGGCCAGCGTGCGCATGAAGCCGCGGAAGTTCACCTGGTCCTCCCTAAACACATTTCAAATGTTAAAAAAAACAACAACAACACACCCTTAATTATTGGATGGCGGGATGCTGTATTGTATTGTGCGAAAGTTATGCGATATCGTTGGCGTTACTGGGTTATGTACTAAAAACACTGAATGGCGAACAAAGTCAATGCAACATTTTTTTATGTGTTACCCAAACATACATCACATAATCACTACCTATGGATTCACCTACTTGCCCATTTATTTTTAACTCATTCACTGCCGTTGACGGCTATAGACTATTTCTATTAGTTTAACATTTTTTTCCCACTTTTGTTAACAAGAGTATGAAAACCTAGAAAAAAATGGTATTGTAGATTTAGAACAGATATAACATTTGTTAACTAGTGAAGTCATGCGATTAATTATGATTATTTTTTTAATTATCCCTGGACGCCCCTAAATTGTTAATAATCAAAAAAAAAAAAGATTATTAAAAAGTAAATAAATAAATTAATTAATTAATATTAAAAAAGCATTACAAATTAGGGGAGTCAGGCGATTACAATTTTTCGTAATCAATCGCACGACTTCACGAGTTAACTCATGATTAATCAAAAATGTTGTATCCGTTCTAAATGTACAATATTTTTTTCTCGGTTCTATACTCTTGTTAACAAAAGTGGAAAAAAATGTTAAACTAATAGAAATAGTTCAAATGAATTTTTGACGTCTATAGCCGTCAATGGTAGTGAATGAGTTAACCTGCCCTCCATTATTTGCTGAAAAATTTGCTATTGCTTAGGGCAAAGTGCGGTTAGATTTTTTTGGGTAATAATCTTATAATTTTTTACTTTTATCTAAAAAGTTTTACCTATTTAAAAAAGTTTTTTTGTACAGTTACAATTCTTCTATTTTTTTTAAAAAGTAAAAAAAATCATCCCAATTTTTGTTGACATTTAAAAAAAAAAAATGTAAAAATATCTAGAATATTTTTATCTTATTTAATTAATTAAAAAAAAATTTTTAATAAAAAAGTATTTAAAAAATTAGAATTAGATATTTGTTTTGTTTTTGACAAATATTTTTAGCTCCGTTTTGTGTTTGTATAGTTGAAATTCCTTTTTTTTATTAGATTTTTTGGGGGGTTGTTAAAAAAATTCAAAAAAATAGATTTTTTTGAATTTTCTAACAAATATTTTCACAAAAATATATATATTTAAATGTAAACATGTTACTTTGGCACCATTTTATGGCATCCTTGCACCTCAACTCCAACATAGTTGATGTCAAAGTGAGTTGAGGAGCTTCTTATAGCGTTTGCTCTCAATCTCAATCTCAATCTCAATCTCAGTCAACAATGGTGCAGCAACTAGTCAAAACCAAACACACACAGTTTTTACTCAGTCAACCATCATTGACGTCAGCGACAGTAAGCAGCATTCAAACAACTTATTATGTAGGAAGTGGCAGAACCTTTCAAAATAAAAGCCTCACCCTTCTGGGAAGAAGGCGTTGATGATGCGGTCACCCAACGGATTGATGGCCAACTCTGGAATCCTCTGGAAGTCTTCTCGACTGCGCGGCGGTAAATCAAACGGATTTGATTATTTGACATGGAAAAACACAATTGCAAGAAAACGGACGTGCTTCGTCTTCGCCATGACTACAATTCAGATGAGAATGCCAAAAGGCACTTCATGGCGATATTGACCCTCATAATAATCCAAGAGGAAGATGACACCAGTCACCTTGACTGAGCAGGAACAAGAACAACCAAAACGTGTTGTGTGTAAACGCTGCAGCCTCACAGACACACACACACACATAACAGCGGATTTAACCGCGGTAACTCCAGGAGGCAACATGTAATCATTACACACCTGTTCAACTATTACTCGCTTTGTCCCGTTCTAAAGATGAATTTCTTTCGTTTGTGATTAACTGCGGGGAAAAAGTTCCGGTTAAGAAATCCCATCAAAGTCACCTGAGGGTGCCGTTCTCGCCTTTATCCAGGCTGGTGAAGCGGCTGTACAGACGAGTGATCTGGCTGTGCGAGACTGAGGAAGGACACAAGGGAGATGAAGTTATCACGTCTCGTATAAACAAGTGGAACAAATTGTTTGGGCTGGGTTGTCTTTTGAGTCATTTAGCAAAACATAATGGCTGGCCTGCTACTTAACACCAGCTCAACATCCACTTCAGTGTCAAAAGTGGATTGATCCCATAAAAAGAAACATGTATCCATTCATACCGTTATCTCAACTGCTCTGCTTTTGTTAAAGTTCTTAATTTCTTTTTTCTTCGATGGAATTTTTGCCACCCGGAAGTACAGTACATGTGACGTCATTGCGATATGACCAATTAAATCATAAGCCCGGTGTTATGATTCCGTTAAGAAAGAAAAAAAAAAAGACTACTGGAAGCCATTAAATGTTGGCTCCTGTCAGGAAATAATACAATTCCGCCAATGACGTTTCTTTCTCCCCACTTTTAGCATTGAAAATGATAATAACATGATAACTTACAGCCCGTTTCTTTCTTGATTTCTTCAATTTCCTCCTCGCGGAGTAACGTGGAGGCTCGGGATCCCATAATGACGACTACGATGTTAAAGTTCGGAACAAAAACACAGAACCGAGCCGGCTGTGGAAACGTGACTTAAGTAAGAAAGTAAGAAAAAAAAAACGGCTACCCTTGAGCAGCTAGCGCGACAGATGTCTAGCTCGCCCGTCCACCGAGAGGAGGACAAATACGACACTCGGAGAAGTTTGGGACAACTTTAAAGTCCGCTCCGTGTGTAAAACTAGCAGCTCATTTGTTTTTGTAGCTGTTTGAAAAAAAACGCTGTCGGGTGTTTGGGAGGACAAGTTTCGGTGCTTTTATCTTCCGTCTTTATCGAGTGGGCGGGGTTATATTGGTTGAACTGGGTAGCCGTGTGAGTGCCTGATTAAAAATGTGACCATAGGACGCATGACAAGTGCCTTGTTAAAAATTGCGTTTTTTTTTTATTGCCGCTCGCCAATGCAAATATCGTTTTCTCGGGTAAAATGTGAGGTTTAGAACGTTACTAATCATGTACAACTCTGTTGTATGTGAAATACTTGTAATATTTCGTATAGTAAGTATAAACTTTAATAATGACTAAAAATAATTAAATAAATACTACACCACACTCGATTTAAAGAAACAAATAAGACAAAGCAACCTCACCAACACCCAAAATGCCCTAATTGAAGTGAATAATAGTAAAATCATTCGAAGAAAAAGTATTTAAATCACGTAATTGCACCTCGCCGACAGGTGGCAGTGCTTCACTGATTTTGATGCAACATAAATGTTTGAATTCATGGATCCAACAATGTCAAAGGTCAGCATTATTATCCTTGTAAATCTCATTGGACCTAATGTTTTGAGTTTTTGCTGCACATCCATCCATCCATTTTCTCTGATTTCCTCATTGCACACTCGCGGGTAGTTCCGGTGAGATAAATAGCGTACAGTACATCCTTTAACATCCTTTAACCATTTCCGGAATATCAGTGGATTTTTAGATTGATCAAATTAAAGAGCACATTTTTAAAGAAAGACAAAAGGAATAAAACAATAAATTGATATAGAACTGCAAAATAATGTCACAGGGCTGTTAACGAGAGGCAAAACCTAACGTAAGGCGCTTATTACCTCTGCCAAGGAAAGGGGTTAATCAACTGGGGCAGATGAGCCAGCCACTTGTTCACTATGCTGCCTGATGATATAATTAAGTACAAGACAAACAAAAATTTAGACTTTTTGTTTTTGGTCTGTCACCTTTTTATTGGAGCCCCAGTAAACATTCCTCATTGTCACACCAATAAAGCTGATAGCAAAAACGCATTGACACAAATAAAAAGATTATGTTCTTAAAAGCACACAATCATTAAAAAAAAAAAAAAAAAAAAGAAGAAAAAAGTCATTCAGAAACCTTACAAAAGTGCAATTCGTATTCAAATCAAACACACACATTGGGAGAAAAACAAAAATTGTTAACAGTGTGTTGTTAATAAAAACAATAACCAAGCAGCGTTGATATTTTTGTTCACTTGATGTATCGGCACACGGAATCCATGGCCATCTGGATGCTGCACACACACAAAAACGACAACAACATGAGAACTCCACTTGATCTTTTTTTTTTTTGCATTCTTTTCAACCTAAGACACATTTGTACTCAAAGGTTTCAGGTACCTGTCAGCGGTGTAGCCTCTCTCGCACATGTTGACAAGAGCGTACAGATGTCTCAGCGCATACTCGTACTGAAAACACAAAACCAGAAGAACGTCTCTCAGTTTTGAAGCTTGTGTCGCATGTTGATAAGTAGATGTTACATAGATGGCAAAGTTAATCCATAATAAATATACAATATAAAAATAAGTAATTAACTCATTTGCTCCCCAAAAATGTATAAATACGTTTTATTTTTAATATTACCACGCTCCCAAAGACGTATTTATACGTTTTTAGTTTTAAATGCTCGAGCATACATAAGGCTTTGATGCAGCCTCTGAACGGAAGAGAATGCATGAAGCAATAATAGTTATTACAAAAACGGCCAGCGGGTGGCAGCAGAGTATAAGAGATCAGCCAGGGCCATGTTGCAAAAAGGCTCTTTTCTCCAGTGTTTTAAACAGATTTGTGAATAAGGATGAAACTTAGCTATATTCTAATGCTAATTGCTGCAAAACGGAAACAGATAGAATTTTTTTTTCCTGATGAAAGAAGAGACTCTAATCTTTTTTTTTTTGGTAGCTTCCATGTTTTTGTAGCAATAGAACAGAATGTTCTGTGGGGCTTGCAAAATCAGTCAAAATCCAGTAAAACAGCCGGGAGCAAAGGGGGTTGCTTCAGTGAAAATGGCTGCGGGTGAAAAGGCTTGGGAGTGCAACAAAATCAAACAAAAGTGCGTCAACTCTGTAAGAAAAAAAATCAAGCACTTTTCAAAAATGATTTTCTTTTTAAAATAAGACAATATCAAAAATATAACTCAGGTTACGGAAAACTAAATGTGTTGCATTCCACTGTTGCGGTCGTACCTCGACTTTGTTCCAGTTGAAGCAGTTGTGTTTGTAGTAGTCCACGGCGGTTCGGTAGCACCGGTGCTGCGTCAGGTCCCGCCTTTCGTTGACCACATCCTCGGCCTCCGAACGGTCGCCCGTCACCCTCTCGGCGATGTAACGCATGGTCGCCGCCAGCATCTCCCTCACCTACGCAAACACAAATGAAAAAAAAAACGCAATTAAACGCACATGCAAATGAAAACACACATTGACGCGCACGCTGTGAATTTTGCCCGCCGACCTTGAAGTGTCCGTCAATTTCCGCGAGGAGCGTGCGGGCCACGTGGATGTCGTTGGAGGCCATCAGCTTCCTCTTGAGGATGGCAAGGGGAACATCTGGACTGGGCGTCAGGTCCAGCTCGCCGACGGGAGGTAACGGGCCGGGGGCGACGTCGCCGCTCTTGCGCGTCCCCTGGAAGGCCGCCACTTTCATGTGGGCCAGAGTCTGACGCCGGCACGAGCGTACGTCAATAAGATGCAAAAACATTCAACCAGGGTGCGGTTTGTGTGCCGCCTCACCTTGTTCCCAAACTGCTGCACGTGGCTGGTGTTGGTGTGACTCCGAACGATCCGGAACTGTTTCGACAGCGTTTCCTTGGAGAGGTCTTCCTGCAGCGCCGCAGAAAAACAGAGAGTCAAAATGGCAGATTGCATGTGTCTTAGTTTCACTTTGATATCTAAGGATTATTAACTCATTCACTGCCATCGACGGCTATAGACGTCAAAAACAGCCGGGAGCGAAGGGGGTTGCTTCAGTGAAAATGGCTGGGAGTGAATGAGTTAGCAGCTCTCTTAACTCATTCACTGCCATCGACGGCTATAGACGTCAAAAATTCATTTGAACTATTTCGATTAGTTTCACTTTTTTTTCCCACTTTTATTAACAGGACTATGAAAACCTAGAATTTTTTTATTGTACATTTAGAACAGATATAAAATGTGTGATTAATCGTGAGTGACTATTGAAGTCATGCGAATAATTACAATTAAAAATGTTAATCGTCTGACGCCCCTAATTTTTAATAATCTTTTCTTTTTTTAAATTAGGGGCATCAGGGGATTACAATTTTTAATTGTAATCAATCACATGACTTCACTAGTTAACTCAAGATTAATCACAAATTTTATATCTGTTCTAAATATACAATATTTTTTTCCTAGGTTTTCATACTCTTGTGGGGGAAAAATGTGAAACTAATAGTAAGAGTTTAAATTAATTGTTGACGTCTATAACCGTCAATGGAAATAGTTCAAATTAATGTTTGACGTCTACAGCCGTCAATGGCAGTGAATGAGTTAAGAGAGCTACCAACTCATTCACTCCCAGCCATTTTCACTGAAGCAACCCCCTTCGCTCCCGGCTGTTTTACTGGATTTGGACTAATTTTGCCAGGCCCACAGAATTTTGTCTTCTTGTAATAACTACCATTGCTTTAAGTGACCTCTTCAGGTCAGAGGCTGCATCAAAGCCTTCTGTATGCTCTAGCATAAATAAATAAAAACGTGTAAATACATTTTTGGGACCTTGGCAATATTTAAAATAGAACGTTATTTTCAACGTTTTTGGGAGCAAATGATAAAAATAAAAAAAAGAGAAAAAAAAAGAGAAAAAAGAAGCCCGTACCTCATCAGAGTCTTCCATCCAGTTGACACTGTACCAGTCTCCCAGGTAGGTGTCACGGTCTGCGTCGTAGTAGCAAGCATACGACGACTCGTGGGAGTTGGCGGCCGTGGTGGCGTAAACTTAAAAAAAAGAAAGAAAAGAAAACTTTAATCAAAATAGTTCCTATTTAAATGTTCCGTTTTGCTCAACTCACCGTCGATGTCGTCGGGCAGATCTTTCATCATCGAGCCAGACTCGCATGCTTCGATGTAGAACACCATCTGACACAAAGAGCATGAAAAACAGATCAGCGTTGACAGATGATGATGATGATGATGATGACGATGATATTACACACCTTCTTGTACTTCTTATTGTCGTGCATGTACAGGATGGTCTCCTGGAGGTCTTTGACATGAAGCTGCAAAAGAACATTCGCCACATATTTGACAAAATCCAGGTCCATAATAAATATAGTTAGAATCAATCGACATTATTTCCTTCACAAAACTCACATTGATAGATAAAAAGAATAAATATTATAAATAAAATAATAATAAAACACTACTCTAAAAAAGGGAAAACGTTTTTTTCAATTTACAATTTGGTTTTCTTTTTTTCCCCATTCTAAAAAATGTTACAGAACCAAGGGTCATTTACAAAAAATAGGATAATTATCAAAAAATCAGTTTTTAATTTTACTAAATCACTTATTCATTCATAGAAAAAAATAACTATTTTTTGGGGAATGGATACTTCTATTTTTTTTTCTTTAAAAAAGTGGTACACAACCAAAAATTATGTATATAATATATATATATATATATATATATATATATATATATATATATAAATAATGTATTTTATATTGTGCATTTTACAAAATCCCAGGCTATAAACAAGTATTTTTGGCCATTTTCTTAAATCTAAAAAATAGCATTTGTTAAAAAAAAAAGAAGAAGTGTTTTTTTCTCACATGTATCATCAATAAGTATTTCTAAATTTATTTTTTCCCTTTATAAAATAAAGGGTAATTTATAAAATCACCCAAAATTATTATTGTTATATTTATTTAAATTTTACAAAATCCCATGTTGATGTAATACATTTAAAAAGTATTTGGGGATTAAAAAAAAACTCTATAAAAATATAGGGCACAAATAAAATGTTACTTTTTCAAAAATAAATATTTTTCCACATTTCTAAAACCCAGGTTAATGTATTTTAAAAAAACAATGAAATCCAATTGTTTTTCCCCTTCTCTCTCTCTCTTTTACATTTCATGAAATTTAGGTACGGTACATGTAAAAAACAAACAACAAAACAGCGCACAAACTAAAAAGCAAACAAAACAAAACACAGCAGACATATAGATTTTGTGAAAACACCTCTCCGAGGGGGAAGGCCAGAATTCCAGGCGCTCCGTGGTCAGTGAAGTAAACAAAGACGTGATCGTTGGGACCGCTGTGAGGACACAAAGATAAAGATGTTGACTGACAAAAAAAAAAAAAAAAAAAAAGAAGAAGCATGTAGAGATGTTGCACAATCGTCACTGGCCTCTTTAACACTTTCCCGGAGCCTCCTTTTACTTTGGAGGCGTCACCTTTCAGCACGGCCAGGAAGTTTTCCGGATTGACATCCTGCGCACGACAAGTCGGTCATAAAAATAAATAAAGAAAGAAAACATTAAAAAAATACAAATACAAAAAAAAAAAAAATACAAAATAAAAATAAATAAATAAAATAAAATAAAAATGTTTTTTTCCTTTTGACACTCACTTGACCAGTGTAGTCTTTGGGGACACCCTTGTACACGTCGCTCCCGTTGGGCCTGTTGATCAAGATGCCGGGCGTGGGATTCCTTCAGGAGGGAAGCAGGAACACATTGTTTACATATCAAAAAAAGAATAAATAAATAAATAAATAAAGCAATCTTTTCACATTCTTTTTATTTATTTATTACAAAATCCAGGTTGATGTATAAAAATAGTCAAAAATCCATCTTTATTTTTTTTTTTTTTAACACAGGCACATATATCAAAATTAACCATCCCTTTTTTTATTTTGACGTAAAAAAAATTTTTTAACGCAAGCATTGACTCCTTCAAAGTGTTTCTGTTGCCGACCCCGAGCAGCAAATCAATACAAGGAGTTAACCGACTGGTCGCACCAACTGATAATGAGCGTAAATGAGGGGGAGTAACATGATTAGTTGCGCGTGACTCCTCTCAAAAAAGTGCATTTTGTTTGAACGTACACGTCGCTGACTCGGATGGAAAGTACAACCGCGCCGGAAAAATTCCCAAAAGACTGCCTGGCGCGTTAAACGTTAACAAACCGCTGGCCCACTTTCATTTCTCTTAAAAATATTTCCAAGCAAACTAAAGAGGAAGTGTGTGATAAAGAGAAGCTGCAAAGGGCTGATTTAAAAATATGATTTGACAGATTTGGTAGTGTTTTTTGTTGTTGTTGATTTAAGGAGCGTTTACTTTGGTTTCGTTATCAGTGTTGACCATATTCTTGTATATTTGGCTCGGTGCCCCTAAAAACAGGAAAGAGATTGCAGGCAGCTGTGAACATCACAGGAAAAAGTGTCTGATGAAAGAAAACACGGTCAATCGTTTACCCCCCCCCACCCCCAAAGATAATTTTTAAAGCCTAAATTGAGGACTATCATATTCACTTGAGTTGAAATATTACTAAATTAAAGATGTACATCAAAGTGAGAACTGAGAAGGAAAAAAATTGCCACGTCACCAGAATTAAAATCAGAAATTCTAGTGGAAAATGTCTTTTTCTGAGAATAAAAATATAATAATAATATGTCAAAATTTTACAAAAATAAAGTCGGAAAAAGTTTACAAAAAAAAAAACAGAAAATAAAAATTTAAATATTAAAGGAATAAAGTCAGAGTATAACAAAAAAATAATAATAATAATTTAAAAAAAAAAGAGGATTAAGTCAGAAATTAACATAAAAAAAAAATACAATAATATGAAATGTGAAAATATATTCCAGTAAAAATGCTACAATTTTATGATAATAAAGTGCAATTTCTCACTCCTCAGCTTGCGCCAAGTCATCCATCATCATGACCACAATTTGCTCGTCCGGGATGCCGTTCCTGTGCACAATCTGGTAGGCGTGGCACGCGTCGGCCTGGGAAACGGACACGAGCACGGGACAGTTCAAATTCCACAAATGGCTTTTGGGGTTGCTCTTTGAGGCCATTAACATATAATTTTATTCGATCATGCAAGTCATTTGTACATTAACATGTAAACAGTTGTACAAGAAAAAAGTAATAATTTTGCAAATGTCTTTCTATATATAGAGTTGAAACACGGCTTATATAAAGTCGTAAAATGATAAATGACTGTGGATAAAAATCATTATTTCACATGAATTAAGTCAAGTGACAGTCAAATGGAGTTGTAAAATAGTGTGAAAAAGATTATTATTTTAAGTATAACAAGAATAAAAGATGGAAATTGACATGAAAAACTTCTAATGTTACTCAAATAAAGTCACAGTTTTCCAAGAAAAGTGATGCAACACAAAGAAAAGAACCTTAACTCATTTGCTCCCAAACAAATACATGGCTTCAGTGAAAATGGCGAATACGAAAGTTGTATTATGACCAAACAAAAGTTGTAGCAATATGAGAGGAAAATTCAATAGCACGAGGATAAAGTTGAAAGATTAAGATAACCAATTCAATCTGGAAAATTAATATTTTTTTGGGGTAGATTTGTACTTGGTTCCTTCCCCATCACCAAATACCTAAATCATATTTTGTGTTGTATAAATGTTTACCTGATGTCTGTAGTTGTACCAAGTGTACGAGCCAGCGACGATCACCACCCAGTTCTTCCCGTTTTCAGGCTCCTGTCTGGGGAAGGAGCTCACCAGGGCGGCGGAGAACCCCAGCAGAACCGGGAGTACCAACAAACGACCCATTCCCCTGCCTGTGTTTCGGTAGCGAGATATGAACAATAATTAAGTATTATTTTGTGACACAATCATATGTTGAAGTGACTTATTTAAGCGGTTGAGGTGAAGCTTTTCAGGCAAACTCCAACGACGCCACCTTATTCCTGGCTGTCACATGACAACGGTGTCCATTCTCTCTATGCTAGCCAACCGGCTAGCTAAGATAAAATCGCACCAGGGAGCTTACACTAAATTAATAAAATCCGTAAAAACACACATTCGTATTACCTGAAGTTTGCTTCTTCTTTTTTTTGTAGGAAGACGAGCCAAGAGGGGATGCGGAGAGAAAAAAAATAACCAAATGGCCCGATTTATCTTGTAATGAAACGCGTCGATGTTATTTATAAGGCGAAAAAAAAAGAAAAGCTGGAATGACGTTAGAGCGGCAGCCAATCAGAGGACGCAGGAGGAGGGGCTTTTCTGTAAAAAAAAATAAAAATAAAATCACGTGCTCTCAAACCAGTTTGGACTTGGTTGATAGGCGAAAGTCGAAGTATGACGCAGTGATTTACATGGATAAACACAACAAATATTTACTTAAGTCAGTGATAATATGCTATATTCACAATTTCTAAACATTATAGGCAGCCCGATTGGGTTAGAAAAGCAACTTAGTATTTTTTAGTGTGTACGTAAACGTCTAGATTATAAAGTAAAACAATAAATAAATAAATAAATATATATATATATATATATATATATATATATATATATATTGCAAGAATGCATTCAAAATATATGGTTGTAAATTGGTATGAAAAAAGAGAGTAAAAGTAGTCATAATGGAAGGTGCACAAGACACATACAAAAATTGTAATTTAACATGAGAAGTCATGATTCCCCCCCACTCAGGCACAAGAATAGTTTTAATTTTGTGAGAACAAAGTCGCAATATTACGGGAATTAAAGGAGTACAGAACCACTACGAAAATACAGTAAAAACTATTTGAGAATACAGTTGTATGTTATTTTTTAAAGAGTTTTTAAAATAATGTGGTAGAAGTCAAATTTATGAGATAAAGTACAAATACTATGTGATTAAATGGGAGCAATATTACAAACATTAAGTTGAAATATGAGAATGATGTAAAAATATCACAAGAATAAAGTTGTACTCTATTATTACAAAATTAACATTTAATGAAGTTCAAACAGCCATCACAACAACTCATCTGCAATAAATCAGTTTTTTTTTATTTCTCAATATAGAAAAGCAATTAAGTTAAATAGTTAAACAAACCATCAGAAAAAAATCTGCATCATGTTTTCAACCCCATGGTCCTTTAATACATTAACCTTTTTATCTCAAAAAGCGGAAAGTGTAAATATTATATTCACAGTAATAAATATTTTATACACTCAACATTATACATATATATATATATATTTTTGTGTAAATATATATACGGATATACAATAAAAAGCATTTTCAAGTTGGTAAAAGACAAAAGAAGGGTGATTGCATTTTAATCGTCGTTCCAAGGCATCGGTATAACCACGGCCATTCAGAGTCTGTCATAATAAATAGTGTGATATTGTTTGCATGTATGTCTTAATGTGTGTGTGTTTTAGTGATGTCAAAGTTAAAGCTTTAACTTCGACAGCACTAATTATATATATATATATATATATATATATATATATATATATATATATATGATTGTAGTGCATCACTGTAAAATAAAATATATAGTGCAAGTCAATGTTTTCAAACTAATCCGAGTGGAATGACTACAATGAAACGTCCTCTGTCGTTATGGCAACGGGGCGGTGCAGGGGTGGTAGCAGAAATGACATAACCAGGCATATTTGGCAAATTATTAACAACAAAATATATCAACACAAAAATGCATAGAAATCAATGAGCTTGACTGTCATGCAGCACTTTTCCCCAGACGATAAAAGCAAGGCAGATTGTGACAAAGAGGAAGTAGGGAGGGAGGCGTTTAAAAAAAAGAAAAGAAAAAGAAAATATCTGCCTCGGCTTGCACTTTTTCCCTGTGGTTCGAGTCACCCTCAGCTGGGAGAGGATGACCGTGTTGGGTGGGGGGGAGAACTCCCAGTTGCTGTTTTCAAACGTGACATTAGCAGAAGATTATCGGCAACTCGGCCGCTAGCTGCTAACGTTAGCAGTCGACCACATTGCGCAACAAGTTGATAACAATTATAATGGCTAGCTTGACATTAGGTGCTACCATTAGCAGCACCCCATTGTGCGAGGTCGCATGATAAAAGGCTCTCGTAATTGAAAATACATACAGCCTTCTATAACAAGCGATAATAGCCGCTATTTAACAGTTGATGGCTATTTAGCCATTAGCTTGAGCTTCTTCAACATTAACAAGTCATGATAATTGCGACTTAGCCATTAGCGGCCATTTAGCCATCCGTGACAAAGGGAAGAAGTCAGCCATATTGTTTTGTCACGTAAAAAAAGCCTAATCGGGCTCGAACTTTAATAAGTGACGATAGCAGCTACATGGCAATTGGCGGCTAATGTTAGCAATCGGCCAAATATTGCAACGCCACATGCAAAATTGATAACCTGCTCGTTTTTTGATGATTGATTATGGCAGGCAGTGAGCCGCAAACGTTAGCAGTGGACCACATCGTGTGATGTCACGCGTGCAGTCTAAACCACGCACAATCTTCCTTCAATGTAACCGTTAGCAGCTACCTAGCCATTAGCTGAACCGTTGTTAACAGGGGACAGTAGTGACTAGTTAGCAGTCAGTGGTTATAATATATAACCACACTATGCGATGCAAAAATCTTCTATAAAATGTGACAATGTCACGCTAGTTAGCCATTAGCAGCTAACATTAGCAGTCAATCACATTGCTCGATACAATCATAAAACACGCACTCAGCCGTTCGTGGCTACCTGGTCTTTAGCAACAGTAGCAGCTAGCTACCAGTTAGCGGCTACATTAGCAGTCAACCACACACTCAACCCTCAGTAATGAGTGGCTAGTTAGCCACTATCAGCTAACATTAGCAGTTATCGACTTCATGCGTGACATCACACAATGTTTCGGACCGCTTAACGCAAAAGCCCTGTTAATCGTACCCTGGCTCGGCTTTCACTTTTTTGCCTTGCATTTCGATTCAGAGCGTTTCCTGTGTATGTTCTTGGTGTGCTCGCCATTTAGGCTCCCCTGTTAAACCTCGGCGCCCAGCTCGATGACCCCCGTCTCGACGATGGGCACCAGTTTGTCGTCCACCTGTACCAGCAGGATGGTCTTGTCTATGTGGGAGCGGTTGGCCGGCTCGCGGCTACAAGGCACCCATCGGTGAATCACCTGGAAAAACCACAAAAATGACAATCTGCTCACATTTGTGACACGAGGAAGAAAGTAGGTCAGTGTCACATGACGCTAAATAGGACAAACAAACAGGACCGTCTGGGGCAAAGTCCCCAAAAATGTGGTTGCTTACGTGATGGTCCAAAAATGAGCACACAGAATTAATCTTGAAAAAAAGATCTTGATAAAAAAAACAATACGATAAGGACTTTTCATAATATTAGGAAAGATTTATCAAAACAATATGACTTCTTAAGATTTTTTTTTTATTACAGGAAAATGTGAATTTGCTCACATATGATTAGGATTTGATGTTTTCTGTTTTGATTCTGACTTCACCAAAAAGATTATTTTTTTTTTTTTTATGCTTAACTCACATGTCCTTCCATGCCCTCCAGGGGGCTCCAGTCCCTCCAGCAGGTCCGCCCCGCCCGCAGTCTCACCGTCTCGTCGGGCCACTGCAGCTCCTTCCGCTTGGACACGTTGATGTTCTCCAGCACCTGACCCGGGTCCATAATCTGGACAGAAAGAACCGCAACAATGACACTCAGGGCTGGACTGGCCATCTGGCGTGCAGGGCAAATGCACGGTGGGCCGGCCCTCTTTTGGGGCTGATGCTGCACAAGAGACTGGTCCACAATTTAGAAGGAACCGTCCATTCATCCATTTCAAATATCGATAGAAAACTGAAACATCATCAATAAACATCCGTGGCGGAACCACGTGTTAGGCAAGAGTCGTGCTGGGCCGGGTTGGGCCAGAAGGCTTAAGGCAATATGCCAGGGCCGATTTTTTTGTGCCAGTCCAGCTCTGCCCACTCTATACAGCTGTTCATTGTTTGCGGATTCTTTAAAAAGATTTTTGGGGGGGTTTAAAAAAATTAAATAAATCTGGTACATCCGAGAAAAAAACAACTTCATGTGTTAGGACTTTGATCATATTAGAATTGTTTTTCCTTGAAGAAATACATCCTTTTATCTAAAAAAAAAAATCACATATAAAGAGGACCTTCATTCATATTAGGACTATTTCATGAATGATTTAAAAGAAAACACTAAAATGGAAAATATTTATAAAAAAAAAAAAAAAATCATAAAAACTTTTTCTTGTCTTTTATAAAAAAAATTGCATTTTAAAATTAAGACCGGATCTTCTTGGGGGGAAATTGCTTAAAAATATTACTTTTATCTACAAAAAATATTACATTTTCTCAAAAAGGTTAAAATCTCGCCCACGGATTTTTTTTTTAAATTAAAAAAGTCTTAAGAAATATTTATTTTTTTCTTTTGGTGTGTTTTAATAAGTTTACATGTTTTTAAAGCATGTGGATGGGGGGTAAAACTATTAAATATTTCTTGTCTGTCGATATTTCGAAGTTTCATTTAAAGCCTATGGGTCTGGAACCCCCCATGAAAAATAGCACACACCTGCACTCTGTAGGAGATGTCATCCCTGCGCACCGTGGAGACGACGGGGTTATGCTGCTGCGGGTGGTGGTGGTGGTGGTGCGGATGGTGATGATGAAGATGCTGCTGCTGCTGGTGGTGGTGGTGATGCTGGCCGAGGGGGTCCGTCACCACGCCGCACAGGCCGTCGTTCCCCAGGAGGCCCACGAGCGTGTGGCGCTTGCACGGCGGGATGCTGTGGCTGGAGAGTGACGCCGACGGGCCGGCCGGGTCCGAGGTGGAGCCCAGCCGCAGCTGCAGGGAGGTGGGCAGCGTGCGCAGGGACAGCTGGCTGGTAGAGGAGCGCCGGCACGCCTCCAGACCCGTGGCGGACGTGCGCAGTGACGAGTGGCGGCTGCTGCCGCCGTAGCGGTACGACGACGACTGGCTGGCCATGGAGGCCCGGGCCGGGGAGTGGCGCACCAGGCTGGACTGGACGGACTGGGAACTCTGACTGGAGCCTGGAAACCAAGAAAGCACAGCCAGACCACCGCTAGCATTGTAACAATGTTGTAGATTGCTAATGGTAGCTTTTAATAGTCAAATAACGGACATTGTTACTTGTGATCAAAAGGACATTTAGCCGCTAGTTAGCATAAAGTCAAAGACACGCTTAACCCTTTGATAAAAAGTGACAATAGCAGCTAAATAGCTGTTAACATTAGCAGTGGTCAATCTTGAAGGTGCTATTGTCACTTGTTATTAAAAATTGAGTGTTCATTTTACACTAATGTTAGCCGCTAATATTAGCTACCGTGCTAATGGTAATTGCTAATGCTAACTAGCTGCTGTATTCACTTGTTATTAAATGTTGACTAGTTAATATTAGCAGCTAACATTAACGTAACCATTAGCTACCGTGCTAATGGAGATTGCTAATGCTAACTAGCTGCTGTATTCACTTGTTAAATGTTAACTAGTTAATATTAGCGGCTAACATTAGCACGATAGCTGATGTAATTGCTAATGCTAACTATCTGCTGTATTCCATTGTTTATACATTTTGACTAGTTAATATTAGCGGTCGACCACATTGTGCGATATTGCACATATGAGTCGATTATACTATTGACCTAGACAATAACCCTTATCAGCGATTGATTTTACGTAACATTGCGGAATGTGGTCGAGTACTGCTAATGGCTTACTATCTGCTATCGTCATTTGTTAACAAATTTATAGGTGAGTGCTGAGTTTGTGCGACATCCCACAATGTGGTCGGCTAACTGGTTTTATTGCTTTTATGCGCAACATCACACAACAGCTAGATACCGTTAGCGGCAAATGTTAATAGTGGTAAATTCTATGACGTGTAATGTCACAAAATGTAGTCTACAACTAACAATAGAAGATTGCTATCGAAGGCTGAGTCTTTTATCGACTGTGTGACATAACACAATGTGGCCGAGCGCTAACATAACTTGCTAACTGGCTGCTATTGTCCCTTGTCAAAATAAAATGAGCTACTAGTTTGGGCAACGTCAATCAAATGCTTGACGGATTTTACGTGTGACACCTGACGTTTACTGCTAATGGACGAGCTCCGGCATTTGTTTGCCTCACCCAGAGCGTGCGGCTGGTACAAGTGAGAGCCGCCGGGTCCGGAATTGCCGCCTTGCGACATGGAGCTCTGTTGCGAGTCGCCCGCCGTCCCGTTCCCGCTGCCGCAGGACATGCCGCCGGTGTCGGAATCCTCGATATTCCCTCCACTGTTACAACCTGCGCCGCAGCCTTTTCGTAACCTGAGAGAATAAAAACAAGTTAGTTGACCAAGTCCTGCCGCGAATAAAGTTTAAAATCACAAACCTGTGCCAAGTGCTGACCACAAAGTTGCGGATGTTGGCGACGCTGATGGGCCCGCCCAGGATGTGTCCCAGCTGTGGGTGCGAGTTGCAATAGGAGGTGGTGAGAGGCGACACGTAGATGGGATAGCCGATGGGCTGGTCGCACGACGAGTTGATCATGTTGCGCAGCGCCTGCTTGGCGTTCTGGATGCTGCCGCGCTCCGGGTTGCGGTTCCGTAGGAACACCAGCTCCTGCTGCTGGCCCGCCCACAGGCCCCGCACACACTCCTTGTTGACCTGAAGCACAGCAACGCAACATTTATATTTAAAGTTGTTTTGTATGTATTAATAATTAATTTCGCAATGATCAATCCATTTATTTCAAGAGGTCAAGGTCCCAATTTTGTTTTTACTTGACAGAGGACCAAGTGTCATTCGAGTTAAAGGGGAAGTCAACCTTAAATATTTCTTGTCAACATGTTATATGTGACCTCACATTTTTATTAATATTAACATTTGTAGAATATGAGTTAAGCAGCAAAATTTAGCCTTTTTATCCATCTCAGAGGGCGGCCATTTTGTCACTTGTTTTCAACTGAAGATGACATCACAGTTGCTCAGGGCTCAGGCAACGACCACTCACAACTCGCCTGTTTTCTGAAGCTGAGCTGTGATTGGTTGTTACCTGAGACCTGAGCAACTGTGATGTCATTTTCATTCCACAGCATGTGGCAAAATGGCCGCCCCCCTGAGATGGATAAAAATGGCTGGATTTTGCTGCTCAACTCATATTCCACTAACGCAATATTAACCAAAATACCATATTTAGACAAGTAAATACATTTTTAAAATATATTTAAAAAATTGGGTTGACTTCCCTTTTAAGGAGTAATTTTTATTTAATTTTTTTTATTTAATTTTTTTATTTTTTTTACTTTACTCCAAAACAGCCTAAACTATTTATGGGAAACTGCAGGAATTTCTGGCATGTACTACATCTGACAACAATCTCCCATATTCTTGCCAATCACTTTTCTGCATATTTAATACGAGACAATCACTCAAAGAACATTATATTACATTATGGAGATCATGCTCTGTATTCTCCAACAACATGTGACACCAATCCCCCATTATATGCATACGGTCCATGTTACCGGACCTTGATGACTCTGAAGCTGAGGTATCGGCGGTTGAGCATGATGATTTTGTACTCGTTGGTCCCCTCGTCCAGCACGTGGCGCAGAGCGAGCAACGACTGGGCGTTGGACAGCACGGCGCTGCGCCACGCTGGGTCGCCCTCGTGGGCGATGACCAGGTTCTGCTGATTGGCCGAGATGGCCTCGAAGAGCACCGCCGGCTCCTCGTACTCGTCGGGCGAGGTGAAGTGGTCCTGGTGCAGTTTGAGGGACATTCGGATGCCAGGTACCACCACCTTCCTGAGAAGCTCCATGTCGGCGAAGATCCACTCGTCGCGCACCGAAGAGATGCGGAAATCGCCTTTAAACAAAGCGTGAAGCCCGTACAGGAAAGACTCCAGATTGCTGTGGGATGGCACAGACCCGAGGTGGTGAAAGGAGCTTGAGGATTTTTTGCGAGTTCGAAAATGTCTGCCAAACCTGGACATATGATGAGCCGCCGTCCCGAGCGCTCTCCTTCCCAGCACGCATAAGCCGAAGCAAAGCAGCACCAGAGGAGAGTCTCTCTCGTTGTTCAGAGGCTACAGCACAAAATGAGTCTCAAAAACAGAGTCTCAAAATGCAGTTCTTAAACTGAGGTTCCACTCCTCACATAATAAGAGCTGTCCAAATTAATCGATCAACTCATTTGCTCCCAAAAACGTTCTATTTTAAATATTGCAACGGTCCTAAAAACGTATATATATATATATATATATATATATACAATTTTTTTTGTTTTTTATGCTAGAGCAGTGGTGTCAAAGTCTGACAATTCACATTTAAGCTCATCAGCAAGCTCTGCAGGAACCTGATGATGATTCTGATCATTGAATCAGGTGTGTTGGAGTACCTAGAGTGTGCTAGAGCATGCAAAAGGCTTTGATGCAGCCTCTGACCTGAAGAGGTAGCTTAAAGCAATGGTAGTTGTCACAAGAAATTGCCAGCAGGTGGCAGCAGAGTATAAGAGATCAACCAGGGCCACGTTGCAACAAGTTTTTCAATAGGTTTGTGAATAATGATAAAACTTAAGCTATATTCTAATGCTAATTGCTGCAAAACGGAAACAGATAGTCGTAATATACTTTTTTCCCGATGAAAAAAATGACTCTAATCTTTCTTTTAATAGGTTCCATGTTTTTATAGCAAAAAAAACACAATATTCTGTGGGCCTTGCAAAATCATTTAAAACCTAGTAAAACAGCTGGGAGCGAAGGGAGTTGCTTCCGTGAAAAAGGCTGGGAGTGAATGAGTTATTAGTCAATTAATCGATTATCAAATTAATTGACAATTATTTTAACAATCGAGTAATCGTTTGGAGCCTTTTTTAAATTATAAATTGTCCAAATCCCCTGATTTCAACATATCAACAGTAATTGTTGACTTATTTCTGTAGTCCTTCATGAGAGAAGACCGAACCACTAACATAATACATCAACCTCCCCCCCTTTTTTTAATCACTATACGAATACGAAATAAACACCAATCACTAGTTAATAAACAATAATCAGGGTAAAAATGCTTATGTAATACACGTTAATGCAAAATTCAAATGAATCCCATCAGTCGACTATCGGATTCATTCGAATTTTGGTTTAATAACAGTGACAGCACTACATGAAGACCATTCCGTTACCTTGTCCCTGCGAGAGTTGCAGTACTGGATCCAGCCCAGGTAAACGCTGCAGAAACTGTCCCTGGAGACGCCGGCCAGCCGGTGGTCGTAATCCTCGTCGATATTGGGATTGAAGGTGGGATCCAGGTCCACGTAGTTCCTCTCGCCGCATGCCCGCAGGCCCTCCTTCATGGTCTCGTTGGACAGCCACTCCTCCAGCTTGGGCGAGGCCACCACGTAGTAGATGATACCCTGAAAGAGCACCACCGAATGGAATGCTTTTTATAATAGCTCTTTAACGACACGATATGGTGCCCAAAGCACTTTGCAATGCCTCACATTCACATACCAAATCGGGGTTTAGTGTCTTGCTCAAGGGCACTTCAACATGGTCACCAGGGGTGAGGATCGAACCCACAACCTCACGGATGGGAAACGACCACTCTACCGCTGAGCCATGCCGCCCCAGAAAATGTGATGTGCGCCTTACACAGAAAGTAGGCCTACCAAAAAACTGGTATGATATGCCCGAAAAAGTGCACACGCTGCATTGTGTCTAGCTTTTAGGTAATTGTGCCCTGCCACAGAATTACGTACCCTCAAAAATCACATTTCTGTAAGAAAGTACCCCTCCACTTTGATTCTCATAAGAATCGCCATTCTCATTTAGTACGATTCAGAATCGATTTTAAATGTCCCAAAATCGATTTTAGTTAAATTATTTTATACTGTCTTGCCTTTGTCTGTGTGTGCCTTTATTTGAAGCGCTGTTCATGTTGTACCCGATTTGGCCGCTTAGGGGCAGTGTAGCTCCGCTTGGTCTGATACACTGTTAAGTTGTAGCCACATTAGAGAGTAGAAGGAAAAAGTCACGATCAACTTATTCCAATAAAAGTTGTTTTTTGGCAGTGTGGCGCCGTTCTTTTGAGTGATAAAAGTGCCGCGAGTAGCGCACTAATTAGCATTAGCGAGTCAGACTGGAGTAGATCATAACAATTCCTTGCTCATCTATAGATTGAAGCAAAAATCATTCTTAATCGAAAATCGATTCTGAATCGCATCGCAGGCCCAAAAATCGGAATTGAGTCAAACCGTGAGACATTCAAAGATTCCCACCCCTGCTTCGTACCCTCAAAATGTCCGCCCACTGACCTTGACGTAATAGGTGGTGAGGATGCGTCGCAGGTCGAAAACCTGCAGCATGGAGGCGGCGCTGTTGTCGGTGATGCTGTAGCCCTCCAGCACGTACTTGGTGACCAGCACCTCCCAGGCCAGCCAACGCTGGCCGAAGGCGGCGTTGAAGGACAGGACGTGCGGAAGGTGGCCCGGCTCGCAGCAGCAGCAGCCCTCGTCCTCCTCTACGCCCTCGGTGATGGCCTCCACCTCCCTCTGCTGGCAGTAGGTACCTAAGAGACGAGGGATGCCGGGGGGTTAGCTTGAGGGACTTGCACAATGTATATATATATATATAAGCCCATATATGGTCACCAACTGCCCAATTGCCATACTAGTACTTTACTTGTAAATGTCCCAAAAGTTTACAGTCACTAACTCGCGCATTCTCCTATTAAAAAAAATAATAATAATTATATCCTCTATGCTCCACAAACTCCTTTTTGTGCCCTGCCTCGTGAGGAGCAAAAAGGTACTGCAGGACGAAGCGGGTAGCTCGCCTCGGAATTCCAGCCCCCGGAGCTGGAAGGTGACCAGGCCGTTGCCGATCTCCACCAGGTGGACCAGGGCATTGAGGTAGTCCGAGGCCAGGATGAAACAGTCGCCCGTGCTGAAGTTGCCCCAGCGGCCCAGCAGCAGGTCGCCGCACAGGCTGTGCTGCAGCGAGCGCGTCAGGTGCTCGTAAAAGATGGAGTTGAGGTTGTTGTCGTCTGAGCCTGTCGGGAGGAAACAGATATTAAGAGCCTGTAAATCACACACGACGCAGTTGATCATTCTTGCCATGCGCAAACTGCATATACAGTATGAGAGTTAATGATGTACAGGTTTGCCAATCACCTGGATTTCTGTCCAGCTGTGACGCCAGCCTGGTGTTGGAGTGATCCACTCTTTTGGTGCTGCGTGGAGAAAATAAAGCATATTCAGATCGAGTATGGATGCGAGATGTCGTTACAAGTACAAGTCCTACTTGTAATCACGCTCCCAAAACTTGACAGGCCGGACGTAAGACGTGATGAAGATGGCGCTGCCAAGGAAAGGGTTGAGGGGGGTGGAGAAGATTGCCGACACCAAGGCCTGGACGAAGAGCATTGCTGAGTCTGCAGCCAACAAGGAGGTCAAGGACCATGTGGGGAAACATGTATAAACACAAAAACATGCCACCTATATAACCGTGGCCTCAATTAAATTCGCTGAGTAAACGTTTTCCAAAGGGAGAATTTACAGCTGAGACCCGTGACTCGGGAGTGTGACCAGAGTCGTGAAAATATCTATAAAAGAAGCGATGACGAGGAAAAGGATACGAGGCACGGCGAAGGGCTGAGCGAAGGCGTGGAAGGCCGAGCCCCATGTGATCTGCCAGGGTGCGATGTAAGTGTAGACGAAGTGCAGCTTGTAGAACAGCTCCCACAACTGCGGACCAAAATAGCAAAAAGTTAAAGCTGTGAACTTATGTGGCCTGAGAGAGAAAGTAATTAAGTTAAGATCTAGTAGGCGAGTGCTTCTTGTTTTACGCCTCACACCAACACATGACAAAATAAATACAAAACTTTTTTTTTTTTAAATAAAAAAATAATCTGTAAAAAAAATATTTTAAATTTTTTTTAATGACAATTTATTTTAATGCTTTCTCATGGTCAGCATAAAGTCATCACCTACAGCATTTAGCTCATTACTGCCTTCTGAGGCGCAAAGAGTTACTGCAGGACAAACTGCCGCCCTCAGCCTAAGCTTGCTAGTTACTGCTAAGAAAAGAAAAAAAGGATCTATTATGTCACAAAATCCTTCATTCTGCTAAGCAGCGATATATAGCATATTATGATAAATTATTTTATAATATTATTACAATTTATATTCTTTTCATACACGTTTCATTTTTGAAAAATTCATTACAACATAATTACATAACATTTAATTAAATGTATTCACATTTCATTATATTTCTTAGATGTCTATATATTTATTTATACATCATTTTATTTTAAAATATTTCATAGGTATTGTGGCCTCCTACAGAGCAGGCGGAGCCCCCCCCCCCCACATCCAGATATTTCAACATCTCTCTCCACATTCTTATCCTTTACCTACAAACAGGAGTCCACGCACCTTGCTGAAAACAATGGACATGAGGAAGAGATCCAGCAGCAGAGTTTCCGACATGTGCCGATAGTCGAAGGTGAAGAAGAGCACGGTGAAGAGGACGGTGATATACTGGTAGGTGGGGCTGCTGTAGCACGAGCGCAGCAGCTTCAGGCCCGCCACGGTGATCATCAGCGCGCCCACCCTGGAGAAGAGAACAAGGTCCAAAAAAATTAAATAAAACACCACTCAAGAGGAAATGGAGCGTGGCTGTTTTATCTCACTCGGTGTCCAGTCGTTTGGGGCTGGCGAGCTCCCTGGCGCTGCCGCTCAGCTCGTTGAGGATGACGAGCGGGTAGAGCATGTTCCTCTCCACGAAGAGCAGCCACACGTGAAGCTTCTCGAACCACATCACGTGGGCCGCGTCTGACGCCGCAGAAGACAAAAGAAATGGGATTACGCGCCAATTGATCTCACTTGTAGATTTTTCATCCCCAATGGCAGTTTCACTTATTTATATGAAATTGCGTGGGCGCATGTCTATCACAACAGCGATGTGAAAACGTCTCAAATCAATTCAACGGAAAGTCTACATGTTTGGCTTCAAGCAGCCATTTTGGGAAAATTCCAGACCTTAGCAGACGACTCACCCCGGACTTCAAACTGGTAATACTCCTTGGTCTTGAGCAGCGGGTGTGAGAAACAGTACCAGGGCAGCTGTTTGCGCACCTGGGGTAGCAGGTAGTGTGTGAGCAGCCCCACCGTGCCCAGCAGCGCATACAGCACGTAGCTCAGGAAGGGCTGCGGTGGGCATGCAGGAGACGACAATGCCGTTGATTGCACAAAATGAAGAGACTTTCAAAAACTTTTTGGGAGAACGGCGAGTGCACGTACGTACCTGCAGGGCGATGAAGACGGTGCTGACGTGGATGGCGAAGTAGAGTACGGCGATGACCACGCAGACGATCAAGTCGGACTGCAGACGCTCATTCTTCAAAAAAAAGTCAGTCCAAATGACAATCCTTAATAAGCAGCTTTAAGTCATGAGAGGCGGGCAATTACAGGTTAATAATAATACGGCCTGCAAAGAAGAATCATTTTCATAATGTATTAAATTGACTCTTGTGTGCATGAACGGGTTATCAGAGAATTGGCAAAAGTGCTGATCATTTTTCATTTATTTATGCAAAGTAAAAGCAAACATTTGCAAATGTCTTACTTTGGTTAAACACAAAGAATGAATAAGGTTAAGTTCATGCTTCTGTCGATTTTCACTTTCCGACATTGCCAGCAGGTGGCAGCAGAGTATAAGAGATCAACCAGGGCCACGTTGCAGCAAGTTTTTCAATAGGTTTGTGAATAATGATAAAACTTAAGCTATAAAACATGATAAAACATGTGCACATGTTGTGAAATTATGTTTAAATAATTGAATAAAGTCCAAAAATATATATAAAATACATATATATAAAAAAAAAAATCTAACAATGTAATAAATCTAAAAAAAAATAAAAAGCAAATAAAACGCTTCTGAAACTCACCACTGAGGCCTTCAGCTTCTCGGGCAGAGGGTCCCGCACTTCCGACAAGGGGTCCTCCGGGTTGCTGTCTCTCAGGTTGGGCAAAATCTTCGATTGTATCAGTGAGCTAGACGGCGACATGTAAGCAGGTTAGCAAAATCAGGGATTTCATGGCGAGTATTGGCACTGTTGGTACATTCAAAGGACGACAATAGTGTGAGAAAATATATTGCTTCTATGGTGGGAAAAGTATGGCCCGTGGGCCACATACACCAATCTATGACAGTCTTGTAATATTTCTTGTATTAATTGAGCAGATTTGAACTAAAATTGGTTAATTAAACTTGTTTTATTGATTTATTATTTTTAATTTAAAAAAAAATCATACATACTTCTACAAAAATAGTACTTAATTATACAATATTATCCCATTTATTCGCTACTTGCAACTTCATATATTTGCAGATTTATTATGGAACTAGTTATGTAAGGAAAACCTTGCCGAGTCACTGAAATGTCGTGCTGTGGCACCATCTTGTGGCATCCACAGGCAATTATAAACTTGTCAATATTGGCGGCAGGGCTCGGTCACATGTGGATCTTGCTGCGCGACGAGCACACAATTTTGCCCGCCGCTGACTCGATTGATTAAAAGATGACATTTTTTTTTTACAGACAACTTCAGATTTTCTTCATTTCCTGTCAGCGAAAAGGTCACCCGCCCCCTACATTCGAGTGACTGCGGTCACGTGTGCTCACATGAGTGCGGACGGGTCGCTGCTTTGCCGGCTCAGGTGGTAAGACACGGCCACCAGCAGACCGCAGAAGACGGAGAAGAGCACGGGGATGTGATGAGGCTCCCAGTTCTCCTGAAAGAGCCCAAATGTCGAACGTATGAATCGTAAACGGCTGCCGAGCGATCCATCCCGCAAAACGGTGCGAAACGTTACGCTCACCTTAAGGGCGCCGTAGCAGAAACCGTACAGCAGAGCGACCGCGAGCACACTGCGCAGGACGCTGTAGAGCGACGACAGCAGGCTGGTGGAGGCTGCAGGCGATGCATTTCAAGTCAAAAAAGTGGCATTTGCAGTAAAGCCAAATACAAAAGGAGTGTTTATTGAGAGAGTCACCATTGCCCCCAAAGATGTGGATGTCCAGCTGCTCAAAGAGATACATGACAAACGTGTTGACTTGTGGCAGCAGGCCCATGAAGAAGATGATGGGGAAACACAGAGTGAACACTGAAAACACACACGAGGACATCATTAATGATCGTCGCCTACGATGATCACAACCACCACAAGTATCACTACTACCATCATGACTAGTATTACAACTAGCATCACTACCAACTAATACTCGGGAGGTGTGTAGTAACGCGCTCTATTAACGGAGTAAAATTTCCAAAACCTTAGCCGAGTATCCATGGCGTTACTTGATTTTGATTCACAACAAGTTCAGTTCGATTCGATTTCCAATTCGATTCACTTCAATTCAATCCTATGTCGCTTAATTATGGAACGTCAATTGTTCTTAAATGTAAAGGACGTGACAAAAACTTTCCAAATATTCAATTCTAAAGTACATTTCGCAGAGGCGGTAACTGGTCAAATGATTTTGTTGATTAATGAAATTAGCACGTGTTATAATCACTTAAGTATTACACAAACATTAACAGGATGAGATAAAAAAAAAATGTTCATAATACTAATTCAATAATTGTATAAATATAAATTAAAAAGATTCTGAAATGCCTTTCAGTGTAGTAAGTCGGGTCTTTCATAAATATAAGAAAATATTTTTAAATTAATGTGAACAGTACATTTCAATAAAATAAAATAAAATAAAATTTGATTTTCTTAAGAATTTATAGGAAAAAATTCAAAGTCCTACTCTATACAGATTAAATGTCTTGCTTTAGTTGGGGTGACACTATTTGGAAATTTGACATTGACACTCTGGTTTAAAAAATGTAGTTAGTCGCAAGTTCTTCAGTATTTGATAGTGTTGTTCCGATACCATTTTTTGGCCCCCGATACAGTTTTTCAGGATCGACCGATGACGACAACTAGTTTTTTGTTGTTGTTTTTTTGAACATGAAATATATGCCCTGCCATTGGTTCAGAGCATTCAAGGGCCAATAAGGTATCTTAGCTTGGCATGCAGTGAACACGTCGCACATCAGTGAATGCCGTGCATAGGCGAGACACAAGATGCTGCATCCAAAGTCCGATATTAGCGTCGGAAATAATGGTATCGGCACGTTACTTGTTAGTACTTGCCGATGGCGATACCGCTGTTTTAATGCCGTATCGGGGCCTATCCCGATACCGGTATCGGAACAACACTAGTAGTATTTGAGTATTGAGTTACTTATTCACTCTTATTCAAATCATTATTTGGTGGATTAGCCTTTACTTTTATTTGAGTCCTGTTTTTTTGTTTTTAACTGACAGTACTCAAATACAATTTTTGGCTACCAACAACAAAAGACCATCACCACAACTACCACCACTCACCTATGACGAGGTCCCTGGCGGAGGCGAGGATGAGCGAGCTGGTGAGAGCGACGCCGTACAGCGTGAAGCGGGAGGAGCTGGTCCTCAAGCTGGTGTAATGCAGCAGCCAGATGAGACCGCAGCACAGGCAGAAGTACACGGGCCGGCTGTAGGCGATGATGCGATTGTGGCCCTGGAGGTGGCGGCAGAGTTGACGCAGTAAAGACGAGACAAAGCGTCTACATTTATTTTTATTATTTTTTATTTTTTTACATTGTGTGAGATTATTTTGTGTATCTACAAGAGTATGCTTGACAAATGTATTCGACCTTCGAGCATCAATTTCAGCATTTCACATTTGGCCATTTTGCAATGGTAGAAGAATGGTAAATTTTGCATACGTGCAGTGTGCACACGCTCTAAACTCAGGGTCGGCTATTTAAAGCCACGATGCCCGCGGCCAAGCGGGAGCGGCATTAATAAAAGACGCGACTGCTGACGCAAGGACAGAGTAAGCGGCGTCGCGTTAAATGAACCAACATGAGACGAGTACTGAATAATAAAAATGTATTTCATGTGGATTAAAAGGAGATTATGCATTCTTCATAATTTAAAACTCAACACTTTTGAGGCAGTCCTGTCAAATGCAAAAGTCCTGTCGAGTCACCATAAGCCATGTTATGGCGGCCCTGCCAAAACCAGCACCTGCGCTCTGAATATTCATAATATGATCAATTTCAATGATGATTTCAAATGTAGCATTTTTGTTCTCTTTATTAAAGTGTTTAAGAAAATATTACTTTTGTGTAGCTGCATTTTATTTACGTTATGGGTTTGTTTTTTTTAAGTATAAAATATAGCTGGATATTTTACATTTGCCATCTGGGGTTTATATCTCATTCATCAAAGATTTAACCTGACATGCCCAAATTTTTTTTATCTATGATGATTGATCAGTTTAAGTGGATAAACTCAAAATATTGAATATTTAATGAAAGTATGGATTTCGTCGTATTTATTCATGAATTTTTTTTCGGGTGGCTCAACATCCTGTTGAGTACCTGAACTAGACCCACCTACTATAAAAATCAAAATCCGCAATATGGAAAGCCCCCCCCCCCCCCCAAAAAAAACATTTACAACTGAAGTACAGCTTTAAACTTGTTAAAAACACTTTCAAAAAAATATAAAATGTATACAAAAGGTCTGTGTGTTAGATATGTGCCTTTAAGAGGCGGGGCCTGGTGTGTATGAGTGTTTGTGTGTAAGCTGTGGTCAACAGCAGCTGTAGTAAAAAATTATGTGAGCACTGACTTACATGACGTGGGGAGGAGGAATCTGGTTGAACACTCTGCCAATGAAACAGGTAAAAAAAAAAGAAGAAGAAGAATCAAGTCAACTGACAAAACGTGGAGAAAAAAAAGTCTTTAAAACGATCATATTCTTCACCTTGAGCAAAGAATACTGGCAGCTGGCGATGACGAGGCAGAACTGAAAGACCCAGATGTCGGTGAAGAAGCCGTGCACCAGAAGCACCGAGCCCAGGAAGGCCACGAGGACGGCCAGCACCACAGCCAGCACGTTCTCCAGAACTTCCCGGTTCCTGGGACAAAACGTATCAAAAACATTCAGAGTGGCTGTCAATGTTGATAAAAGAACCACACTGAGCCCGGCGGGGCCCCGATGCTGTTGCGACTTACCGGTCAAATAGCGCCAGCAGAGTGAGGCGGTCAAAGTGCAGCCCCACCCACAGGTAAGGCATGAGCCACAGTCGGTAGTACTGCTTGGCCTTGCCGGCAGCGGCAGCCGGGTCGTCGGGTCCCAGTGGCACGGCATGGAGGTCCGGGCTCAGGTCGGCGTCCTGCTGCTCCAGCAGCTCCGGGTCCATGGTGAGCAGGCGGTTCAGGCGGATCTGGGGGAAGGAGAGCTGCCTCGCCGTCAGAGTACACTGGTATCTTCACGTCCACTTTACAATAACAATGCAAACAAATCGGTGCCTTTTATCACTTCAACTTTTCATATATTATGAATTTATCATTTTACTTACATTGAAATTAACAATATATATATATATAAATAAATAAAAAGAGAGCCTACCAAATGACCAAACAACCTGTGCATTATAAGTCTCAGCTCCTCGCAGAGGATAAAGAATATGTAAAGGAGTACTGTTATATGGACTACCTAAATGTGACGCATCATACATCATTTCTGTTCAAATATCAAATGCTTTTCTCATTTTGTGTTAGCATTAGCATTAATCTAGCAGACTAAAGGTTTTAAACACATGACAAGCTTCGACTGGGAAGAGCATTAAACGCCTTGAAACCTTTTCTGAAGAATTGCTCCAATATTTGCTTATTGTGAAAAATGACTTGAGTTGAGACCATACATGGCACATTTCAATTCATTTCACTTTGTAAAATTGATTGGAATTGAGTTTGTCCGGGTATGACTGAAACTCTTAAGTCAAGGCACTGCTGTACATCAATACTAAGCTATGTTGGTAGAAGCATTAAAAGCTTTATCGCCACCCACTCATAGCCAGCTGGATTCTTACTGCGATGCGGCGCACACACTTTTATACAGAACACATTCTGCTCACCAGGTCATGAGGGTAGAAACGAACTGAGGTAGAACTGGAGAGGTGGGAGTCCGTTTCCCTGCACAACACATAATAACCACATTAGCCGTAAGAGGAGGAAGCCGCTGTATTCAGTTAGCATTCCACTGGCGGTCACCAAACACACACGAGAGCAATTCCCACACACGGAACATACTGGGATGAGATGCGAGACGGGCAGCGTGACGGCCTGACGTTCTCGCCACGTACACTCCAGTGTAGGTTAACCTCGAGCTATCAAGACATAATAGCTAGCGATAGCGGTTTTGGCGGCATGCCAAACTTGGTGTAGGGAGAACAACGACAACAGCGTGGCGCTAATGCAACTTTCATGTAATTGGTGTTTGGAGAACCGCAAAATTCGGGCGGTTCAAATATGTACTGTGGGACTCGTCGCCATTGTTCAGATGTTATTAGCCTCCTCCTGCTGCATTTCAACCATTTCCTAAAAATGGACCGACAGGCATTTATAAATGTTGACTACTGTCACTGTTGCGGTTTAGTAATTTCCTAAATTGAAAAGCTCCAAGCTGCTTAATATGACTGGAGGTACTGCTGCACATCAGTACAGGTACGAATTATTAATGTTGCATTTGCCTCAAATGAAAATCATAAGCTGTGTTAAATAGTTTTACTACTGTTATTGCTGCATTTTTTTTTTTTTTCCAAAAAAGAAGACACTCGTTGTTGCACTTTCCTGAAAATGAAAACCTATAAGCGGTTATATATCATTAATGTTAATGCTGCACTTCAACCATTTCCTAAAAAAAGATTGGTTCTGTTACACTTTCCAAAAAAAATAAATGTTTTAAGCTATTGTTAATTACTATTGTTAACAGTTACACTCAAGATTGTTTGTTTCCTAAAAACAAGACAAGCTATGAAGCACTTATAAAAAAAAATTAAAAAAAAGATTTAAGCCTATGACAATCTGTCATTTATGGGAAAATTGAGAGTGAGCCATTTTACTATCGCTTCATTTCAAATTATCATTAAATCGGTTCCTGTTTATACTAAAGACAAGCTGCTGATCGTGTCCAGTATATAGTTTGTGTTCTGCTCACCAAATGTTATTGGAGGCTCGCCTGGTGGCGGGCTCAAAGTTGACCAGGGACATGTCGCACCCGACAGCCTCATACAAGGAGGGTGTGAGTTTTCCTTAAAAAACAAAAACAAAAAAAACAGACGTGTTTAAAATAAACAACTAAAATGTATTTTTTACAAGCACGAACACAAAATTGGGAGGGAAACCAGAGATTTGCTCTCCTTACAACGTAGTATTTCTCAACACGTTCTAATAATACACATTGGTTTGCATAGGAAGACGTCGAAGAATCTTTGGCAGACCATTTGCTATCATGCTAATAATCCGAGAGGTGGCTGCAGACGCGCCATCCACAAACGTCGATAACTGGAGCATGGATAATGTGCACTCTACTTGAGGATCTGATCACATCAGTCGGCCAAACGTGGCCGTCTGACTGACTGCAACGATCCCAAGCAGAAGCGCTGAACAGCGCGGTTCATCGTTTGCGCCTACGCTAACATCAAACAACTTGTCCAGAACATATTTCACATTAAAATGGAGGGCTTTATTGTTCCCCCTACCGAGGTCATCCTGCAAGCTGCTGGCGCCGACGGTCGAGGCCTTGTCCTGAGAGCCCTCCAGGTGCGCGCTGCCGTTCCTGGCCAGCAGGGAGGCGCTGGCGCTCAGCACCGTCACCTGGGAGGCGGTGCGAGACGGCTGAGTGGATTTGGCCTGGCAGGTGAGAGGTTGGGTGGCCTGGCTGAGTGCCTCCTGGAGGCTGTGGGGGAGAAGTGGGGGAGGAATGTGAGACGCCATGGAAACTGGGAAGGTAAATGGAGGGTCGGTCTGTCTCAGGTAGGGTCTAATAATTGGTTGGTCTATGCTTCAAAAAAAAAAAAAAAAAAAAAAAAAGGCACGAGTACCCTTTTTTCTGCCCACCAAATTTAGACTTGATTTGATTTGATTTAAGTGAGTTTTGGCAGGGGGCACATTGGGAAACAAATGCAAGAAAAAAAACAAGTGCTTAAGGTCATAAATATTTTTGAAATTCAGCAGATCTCCAAATGGCTTTGGGAGCAACAGAAAAACAGCAAATGCGGCTGTACCGGCAAATCATGCGCACTTGTGAGGAAATTGATTAGGCAAGCCTGGCAAAGTTGAAAGGACTCCATTCTTTTGCCTGGCCACCCAAAATGCCATTAAGTAGATGACACGGCACTGTAACGGCAGCGGAAAGGATGAAAGGGATCACATGCTGAGAAAAACATAACACGTGATGATGGCGTTATGTGGGGCTTGAACAATTTTCAAAAATGATCCCATTGCAAATTTTTCCCATCAATAATGCAAATAACTTTTTCAAGGTTGTCTTCCCATGCATTTATTTAGCAATACATTCATCTGTATTAAAATAAACAATATCAGTTTTATGATACATAAATGTTTTGGTCTTACAGCTTAGGCTTATGCTAAAATAAAAGGCCAATAAACCATGAATTAATATGAAAGACATGATAAGACGCTTCGCCGTACCTGAGGGGAGATCCAATGAGGGAGGATGGCGGCGTGGGGTTACTGCCAGCGTTGTGCCGCCGTCGCACCGCCTGCCGGCGAAACGTGCTCCGCTCGCGGCGGAATACCACCGTCTCCTCGCTGCCGGGGGCTGTGATCGAGAAAAACGGGGTTATGTGGCAATCAGAGTGATTCTCTGGAGGCTTGAGGCAGTTATTGCAGGTAAGGCCTACGTCACGACGTATTAAATGTCGTTCACCAAGTGAATGTAATATTGTCTGTTCCAGTACTTTTGCTCACTTGAAAAGTGGGTGGCTTCAAACAAAAGATGCTCTGTCTTGAGTTGTTTGACACATCTCGATGTAAATACCATGAAATAAAGAGCGGAATTGTCAACTTTTGTCTCATTGGATTTGAAATCCAAAAGTCTTCAAAATACAACAAAAACAAAGGAATTGACATTGAAATTTTTGTACTTTTGGAGGAGATTATATACAATCGGGCTAGTCGCCCCCCCCCCCCCACCAAACACACCAAAAAATGAATACATAAATAAATGTTTTCATCACAGGCGAAACAATTTATTTATTTTGAAGGGTAAAAAAAATATTTTTTTCCCCTCCTTTCTCTTACAAATCCCCCCCCCCCACAATTCCCCTAGTAAAATGAACAATTTGTCTTAAACAAATGCTTCCTTTTTGGTGTAAGTGAATTTTGCCCGAAAATCTTTTTACAAAATTATTTTTCACCCATAATATAATCCCCCCCCCCCCTTCACATTATTTTACAACTTAGCATAGATGTCGGAATTTTTTTCTTTAAATGAAATAGTATATATCAACAGAAAAGCCTCATGACACGAGAAAAGGTCATAGTCTAACAAGAATAACGATAGAGGGCGGAGGGCGTGCGAGAGGGGGGAAAAAAATGCCAGGAAAAAGACGTTACGACAAACTGTTTCTTTTCCAATAACTAATATTCACCACAGCAGCCATAAAGCTTTGGGACACATGAAATCAAGTGACAATGGAAGAAGACATGGCATGTCTGGTTTCCCGACTCCATTCTAGTTCATCCCCAAAATATTCTTTTACACCAAATTTCAACCAAGCATGCCTTTAAAGATCATGTTTTGTGAGCCGGGGGACAGAAAAGGACCTTCTGTAAAATGCGCCTGTAAATTCAGAAGTTCCCAAATGCATCCACAATGTCTTAAAAAGACAAGCTGTTAAAATGTAATTACTGCAGATTTTCTGAATCTGTGACTGCTAAGTGAGAGTCTCACAAGAACCCAAAAGCAACAAGCCTGCAAGGTCTGCAGAATGTGGGGCGGGGGGGGGGGGGGGTTAGCCCATTATTAGCGTGCGCGTGTGTCACAAATAAGAGAGCAGCTGTTTGTCTAAGCTTAACGCAGAGCACGTGCTGCGGTGTCATAAAATGCATGAGGGAATGCTGGGCTCATGGAAACTCACTATGACAGCATCACTGATGTGGATGAAAAGCAACAATATATCAGGCATGACATATGGGGGGATTTTCTTGAATTTTTGTTTTTTTTCCCTCAGAACAATGTTTTGTTCCCTCAAAATTTTGTTTTTATATACACTAATTCTTGGTTGAAAAACAACAACTTTTCATTAGTTTTCCTTGAAGAAAAAAAGATTCCTCTCAAAAAAATTATACTACAAAAAAGTCCATAAAAATTGTAAATACTTTTGTTTTTTATAATTAATAAACCTCCAAAATGCCTCTTCCACAAAAAATTGGGGTTAATCCCCCACCCATTTTTTTTTTAATATTACAAATAGTGGGAAAAAAAATCTGCGAATATTAATTTGTGGGTCCCAAACAGAGTCCACTGTCTTACTTTCTTAAAAAAATATTTTTTCTTAAGAAGAAAACAAGGCTCATCAAAAATATTATTTATCTCCCTCAAAAAATATTTAATCCGTTTTGTGAAAATACACTTTCATAAAAAACAACAACATTTTATCAAAAAAGATTTTAACCTTAAAAATGTTTTTCATGAATATATAAAACTTCTCTCAGATTTTTTTTCTTCCATCGCTAACCACCCCCCCCCCCTAAATATTTTTTTTTTTTCTGAAAAAACAAAGTGATTTAACAACAATATCATTTTAAACACCCAACAGCACTGCCTAAAGTCAGGGCTGGCTTTAGTGCGCAAACGCCATGTCATCATGATATGCTGGATTTACGCAGTACATTTGACCCATTAGAAATGTAAACCGGCACTAATGTAGTGACGGGTCAGCATTCACAGACGTTCCCACTACATACCCCGAAGGCAAGCAGCAGCGGCGGCGGCGTCCTGAGTCTCCGAGAAGACGGCTTGGCTGGGCAGACTGTTCCTGGAGCGCGTCACTGACTCCAGCTGGGAGGCGCGACCCAGCAAAGAGGCGGCATCCAGGACCTCCCCTTCTTTGGCTTCCAGGTCAGATTTGGAGGTGGTGAGGGGCCGCGGGCCGGCGGGAGCGCCGAGACGCGTGGGATCATTAAGGCAGGCGGCGGTGCCACTGTCCAAACTCAACACCCGGGCGTGCGTTTTGGCGCTGCCCGTGCTGGGGGTACGCCGGGAGGCACGCCGCCTCCCTCCCCGTGCTCCCGCCTCTGACGCCGTGTTGGCTGCGGCATGCTTGGCTTTGAGGGCCCGGTAGCGCCCCTCGGGTGAGTGGCAGGAGCGCGAGTTGGCGCTGGAGGAGCTGTCCGTGCTGAGGTGGCGGGCGGAGGGGAGGCTAGAAGCGCAGCTCAACTCGCTGTGGTCGCTGGAGTCCTCCTCTCCGCCGGCCCCGGGGAACACGGCGCTGCAAGGCTTGGCCAGCCCGCGTGTCGACATGTAGTCCCGGTGGCGGCTTGCGTCGAAACTGCTCGCCCGTTTCTTGCCCGTCCGCCGCCGCCCGCTGCGGCCGGTGGACAAAGAGCAAGTCCTCTGAACAAGGTTGCTTGACTCGGCGCGGTCCGCGGCGACCGCTTCGACTGAGCCGTCGGCAGAAGTCCTGGCGACGGGCCCCTCCGGGCTCCTGTTGCCCTCGGTGAGCTCGGGAGGTCCAGGGGACCCGGCGGTCCCCGGCCGGTTAGCCGTCAGCTCATTTGCGTGCGGGTTCTTGTTGGCCTCCCTGGAAGGAAGGCCGCCGACATCCCGGGCACACGTCCGGCTGTCGGCGTGGGTGGACGCGGCGTCTAGCGACTGCAGGCTCTCCACGTGCGTGGAGCTGGTCTGCTCGCTGTGAAAGCTGCTGACGGTGCTGTTCGTGTCGCGGTCGGTGCCGCTGCAGTAGCTCTCGGTGGAGCCGCTGCTGCGCGTGCTCAGGCTGCGCAGGCTCTCGGCACTGCGCTCGCCTCGCCGGGATTTTCTCCCAACGTTGTGGTCCTTCCCGCCGCCACCTGTGTCCGCTTGGTATAAACCTGAGCCGCCCTCTCCGGCTTCCCTGGAGACGGAGCGGGGTACCCTGTGCGGGTCTTTGTGCCTGTAACATTCCAGCCCCGAGGTGGAGGCCACTGCTTGGTCCTGCTGGTGGAGCCGCTCGCCGGCTTCCCGCTGCGGCCTGGCGGCCTCCAGCTCGCTCACGGGATCCAGGCCGCCCCTCCTGGGAGGCGGATAGAGTGCGAAGTCCGGCAAGCCCGGGTCGGGGAAGGCGGACCCTGCCGAGCTGGAGGTCCGAGGCAGGCCCCGCGTACGGGGCTCCTTCCTAAAGGTCTGCGACTGCATGTGGGAGGCGGCCTCCTCGTGTGACAGACTACAGTGGTACGCGGCCGAGTTGCAGAGCTCGGCGGGTTCTCGGGACAGCTCGGATGGACACAAGGAGGTGGAGGGCTGCATGGAGGCGAAGGAGTCGTTGGGGACCAGGCAGTACATCTTGGTGTCTGAGAGCAGATCTAAAAACACGAAAAGGAAGGAGACACATATTTATAAGGGATAAATAGTTGGAGTAATTAAGTGTGAAATTTAAAAAAAACGGCTCGCCCGCGGAAGCATCCCTTCAAATGGATTTGCGTGCGTGCGTGCGTGCGTGCGTGCGTGCGTGCGTGCGTGCGTGCGTGCGTGCGTGCGTACCATGATCATGACTGCAGCTCTCCACCAGAGTTAAGCTGATGTCGTCTGACGTCTTTCCCACATCTGCAAAGAAAGGAGGGAAGCAATTAGGAGACGACAGCTTCAATCAATTATTAATGCGCTCGGCAAGGTGCCGTTGTCGCCCTTCCTGTTTGACTGCCACCGTCTTTTGTTTCTCTGCACAATCTACCGTTGGGTGACCTCAGTAACAGTCCTAGCGCTTTCTCCAGAAACACCCCAAATGAGGAAACGCTAATTCCGGAATGTTCTCTTGTACGGCCCGCGCCGACCTTTTGAGAAAAATCCTTTATCAAAATCGGCATTTCTCAATAACAGCACTCATTTCCCGGAGCGGCTTTGCTTTGTTGTGTTTGAGGCGAGCGCAGAGGATGAAAAGCTCTTCAATGGAGCCAGTGGGAACCTGTAGTTTTATTACCTCCACTAGCACAAAAGTGAAAGTCAGGAAGTTCTGTTTAGATAGGAGTTTTTTTTGTTTTGTTAATCAAGCAGAACACGGTTTCCAACAATTATTCCCAAGGGGTGGCAACAGAACCTATTACATTTTTGTGCAAATCTGGAAGGAGGTGTGGAATTTTCTGCTCACAGCCAGTGGTCCGGACAACTTGCATTGGGGCCAAGCAGGGCAGGCACCCACAACCAGAAAACGGAGCACTAAGGGAAAAATGTTGCCGTGTGTGCGGACGGTTACATATACTTTACAACTGACATTACTGCCAACTACAGGACAGGAGTGGAACAGCATTGCCCCAGCACGTCGAGATGTCTTGCCTTCAGTTTGGTGTTTGTGCAGCTGAGGGAATTTAATGATATTTTTTGCTGTTAAACTCCACCTGTATCGGGGCCAAGTTGGGCAATAGCCTACCACATGCTTGAGAAATTAAAACTTTGCAAACACTTACTGCTCCCTACAGTATTGCGTTGTAACAGCATTTACAACATGCTTTATTGCCACCTACAGGACAGGAGTAAAACTACAAGGCCTCGCATTCAATTATTTCCCCCCCAACTGTTATGCCTTAGCAGAGGTCTGCACACTACACTCAATACCACTGAGCTTGTGTTGACTCTACGGCCTTATCTAGTGAGCGCCTCATCCCGTGACTACGCCGCAAGTCAGACGGACACGTTAGCCGAGCGTGACTTAGCATGTGAGGGAGGGCGGAGCTCGCCACCGCCGTTTCCGTTACCTTTGGCTCCCGTCGCTCTCCGGAGGGTGGACGCCGTCTGGAACGGGAATGCAAGAGATGATAAATTAGAAGATGTGTCCTAGGTGGAGCAAAAATGTTCACGCAGGGTCAACTGACAAGGCGCGTGATCTTAATGAAGTGGAACTTCCATTCCTGCGCTGGCGGAAGCACACCGCTTAAAACATTAAACCAACTGACAGAGGGGCCAAGTCGAGATCAAGAAAATCTAAAAAGAAGATACAGTTAAATTACGAGTTTAATTCCTTTCTTGACCACGTTCGTAACTTATTTATACTCTTATATAAAAAAAAATTAATAAAGAAAAATATCACTATATTGTATAAAAATATTAGACATGGGAGAATGTAATGAAATAAGCTAGCTTTATGAAGTTTTTACATATGTAGAAGTATAGATACTTGAGTCAAAGTATTGATTCAACTCCTATTATAAAATTAAAAAACATTTTTTTTTATTTAAAAAGTACAGACAGTAAGTGCAAAATGAAAAAGTAAAAAAAAAAATACACACACACACACACACACACAGGTACTGTAAATCCATTTTGATAAACTTCTCTGCATAAAAAAAATTGTTTCCCTCTATTGTTCACTTGCAGTGTGATTGTCGTGGGAAGAAAAAAAAAACACTAGGCACTCTATCAAAATATGTTCCCATAGGTTTACTAATGTGAACCATGTAATAAAAAAAAAAAAGCTTAACTAGCTAATGCATAGCTAACGACTGGAGACAAAAAAACACACCAAACCTGTATGCATTTGTTCAGATTTGACTGGATTTTATGATATTGCGAGACAACCTATTTGCCACAAATAATTCTTGTAGCCAATGACATCAAAAAAATATCTCTTAAATGAGGCTATGCATGTTGAATATCTCGCTTATCCGTATCCGTTATCGTCGTTAATGCTCCCTGGTCGTTCCTTGTAATTTTTCTGCCTTAAAAAGGAGTCCAAGATTTCAATTACCGGCAATCACAATCTCAACGCCGGCTGACTCCTTTTCTCTATTAACGTCTTTTTTTTTTTTAGGTTGCGTTATCATCAGCAGAGGTTGAACAAAGTAACGAGCTTATTTTGACAAAGTAAGGAGTAGAACGTAAGAACGAAAATAAATATGTACGTTTAGTCCAGATACAGGAAAACCTACTTAAGGTAAATACAGTAATAAAGTATGTTTGGTTTTTTTTACTTTCCACCACTCCAATAAATGTAACTACCTGCTGCTCCATCCCAATGTAGGAGTTCCGCGAGCTGCAGTCCACCGGCGGCGTCTCTTGCCTGATAAAGTCGGCCATCTCGATCCCCCCTCCAGGGTCTCTGCGCGCACACACACACACACACACACACACACACACACACACACACACACACACACACCCCCACCCACACACACACACACACACACACACACACACACACGCGTTACTCACTGTCCTAGTGTGTCATTCATCACGCTAATGCTTGGTGCAACTTGTCAACCCGACGTTACGCGTCATTCATCTCCATCCTTTCAATCAGTCGAGCTGATTGAATGAAGGGCGACGAGGTTACGCAACTCCAAAAAAGGGTTTTGTCTCTCGCAGCCTCGATGAGTGAAATAAAGGACAGTAATGAGACTTCAAGTGATGTAAAGTAGCCGCGGGATCTATATTTAGCCCAGATGTGCTTTTTCAAGCGGGCTGCGATGACCGAAAAAAACAAACAGCCTGCCAGGGATTGTCTATAAATCATTTCCATGCGCCGGGGAAGTTTCGTAACCGGGGTTAAGCGGCGAAGATAAACATCCTGGGAAACGGTCATATGGAGCGCGCAAAAACAACAGCACCTTGAGTCAACAACATCAACTCTGTTTGTCTAACAACTTGGGCTCCAGATGTGGGGCAAACGACCGATGGGTAAAGTGCGGAGCGCTTCTTTTTGTGCTCCTCCAAAAGGGTCCAGCTCAGGACCGCCACTCTGGAATGTCGATGAGTCACTCGGCCCCGGTTAAGGGCAATAAAAGAGTGCAAACTCACTGGGTTTTTATTCTTCCTGCCAGAGCTTTTGAACTTGCCGTAAGAATATTAACAGGGACAACTGTATTTTTGATGTTTGTATGCAAAATTGCAAATACAGCAGTACCTTGACTTAGAAGCCACTTAATGTCATCACTACACCAAGTGGTTGCGCAACTTGCGTCCTGATTTGTATTACCATTTCCCAGTTTAAGATTAAACGTAAAACAAAGAGCATAACAACTTGTGTAACATCAGGTAGCTTAATGCTAACACACAATGCAATCTGCCATTGACAGGCTAACAAAAATAGCATGGATGGTGCAGTGGTTATAACCTTCAAGCGATTTGGATTTGAATTTTATTTATTTGGTCGGGACAGTGTAATGTTAATGAACGTCACATGGGACACATGCATGTAAACACACCACGCCGGATTATAGCCATAGGCAAATTTCCATCCGTTGTCCCCAGGCAGGTCACAGAAACGGAAACAAAACATCAAGGAGAAAAAGGAGAAAAAGCACAATATACAAAGCAACAAATAACAAAGCGATGGATATTTAAACGCCAGAAATAAAACTGAAAAGCGACTTAACATTACTGCAGCTTTGTTGTGAAACTCTTCTTCATGTATCATATGCATTTCTGAATTACACTGCCCTCTAGTGGCCAAGGCACACAAAGCAGAAGGAACCTAATGTAAATTGGTAATGAAGCATGAAATCATAATAGACTTTACATTTTACTATTATAATGATCACTTAATATTGCACGCATTAATGAAGCACAATATTGAGAGGGATTATTTTCTTATTAATTTGAGAAATGCGTGTTTTGAGTGCACATCAAACTTGGGAGAATAGACTGTTTGCATTTTTTTTTTTAATTAAGAAAACCACTTTAGTTTAGCATTTTGTTCCTTTACTACACCAATGTTTTTGGGGCGAAGAGTTAATACCCCTGGGATGTTTCATTCACCATCATCCATTATCCCTGCAAGAAAGGAACTCTTGTTCTTTCTGACTGTGACCATATGCAATTTGTAGGAATTTAGACGCCAAGTATCCCTTGTCCGGGCCATTCGAGTCTCTGGAATTTAACACCAGTGACTCCGTGGACATTTTTCCCCAAACCTTTTCTTCCTGAGGCCCGTGGGTCAACCGAGCTGGAAATATCTCATTCTTAAGCAAGACGGGCTTCACATGCTGCCTAAAAACACTGAAAACATTACTCGTAAAATGCAATTTGGCAGTTTAGCGTTGCCTCCACTGATGAAAATACTAATGTTGACTTAATAAGTGAAGCGCTATCTTGTCCAACCCAAAAGCTATGCATTGTTGTTGAGCCTTGAGTTACCAACAAAACAAACATAATAAACAGATTAAAACGTCTCTCATGTAAAGGGTCCCTAAGCCCCCCCCAAAAAATTTGCTAACCCCTGCACTGGAGACACCAAAAAAACCTACCCTGGGCCGTTGCTGTCCTGGCGTCGGGTCGCGCCGCAGTCACGCGTCGCCTCGGCGCCGCCTCGGCCGCCCTGCGTCTTCTTAGCCTGCAGTTCCACCACCTCGCCCTCGTCCAGGGCGTGGTGCAACCGGTAGTTGACCGTCTTGAGCAGCAGGAATATGGCGGCGATCACGCCGCAGTAGATGCCCACGATGACCATGGTGGACGGCAACGCCTGCCACGAGATGCGGACATTTGGCTGTTGATGTGCGCCGGTAGGTGCTGCTGTTTTTAGTTAGCAAAAGATCTCCAATAGCCAAAGTTGTTAACTGTGTGCGTTTTTCCCACAATGAGACCCTTTTTTGTTGTTGTAGTGAAATAACCACAATAATAGTACCTTGAGAATTGGACCGTTTCATATTACTGCAGCTGTTTTGGTTAGCAAGAAGAAGCTGATATAGTGAGTGTAGATGAGCCACTTGTATCCCTATGACACGTCAACTGCGCCAACATCCATCCAGCATCCATGTCTTCTGCCACTGCACGTGGAAAACCATCTGTATCTGTTTGGGCTGCTATTAGCTGTGGCTCAGGTTATAAACCACCGAGCTAACCGGTGGATTTCCACTCTCGGAATAGAAGGCGAGCCACAAACTAATTTGAAACACCCTCAATATAGAAGTTAGTATGGCCGGGAAACTGACACTGGGGTGGCACTAATAGAAATCTTAGTGCAATGCTTTTATCTTATGATTATTACATTTGGCAAATAACGAACAATCCATCAAAAAATAAGCTTCAAGCTGTTTATTGACACTCCGAGTTTTGGTTGACTAAACATAAAACAAAAACAATGACTAATAGTTCTGGTCCTGTTATTTTACATAATTTGTTCTACAGTTAATAAAAATGTTGGTCTAACTCTTAATATTGGGTGTAATTCCACTGTAAGAATGAACACAAACATTGTGCACCCCATGTGTCAAAGTGCAAAGCCAGGGGGGTTTAAAAAAAAAGTGACAGATGACTGTTACATGCTTCTCAAAGTCACAGAGCATCCCTTAAGAAGGACACTGGATGAAAGGGGGAGGTACTAAAACACACAAACAAAAACACGCCATTTGTACTCAAGGCCATTTGGGTCTGGTGAAAATTAGACACAAGGTTATTTTGAACAATTAGTGACTTGAACTCGGACAAAGATTAAAAAATATATTTATATATTTCTCATGCTATTATGTTTAGTATAATAGTTGGTATTGTTTTCATTCAGCATTTTTCCCTATTATAGAATTAGTGCTTTTTTTTTGCCTGATGTGCCATTATTTTTTAATTACTTTTCATTAAATATTTTTTATTTATTTCACTTATTTCCCAATATTGGTATATTTTTTCTAATAAAACCCCCTTCTTTATAAAAAATAATGTGTTATTTTGATGTAATATTTTGAATTGTTTTCTAATATTGTGTTGCATTGTATTATTTTTGTCTAATTAGTTGCACTCATGCACTCAAGACCATTCGGTTCCAGTTTAAATTACACTGGTGTCACACATTAAAGGGAATGAGGCACTATTTTGAAGAACTCAGTCAATTAAACTAGCTTTGATGAACATAATATATATTTATATATTTGAATGTAATACATTTTGAACTAATAGTTTGTGTTTGTTTGTTTTTTCAAAAACAATGAACATTTTTGGTATTTTTTCCCCCCTAATGGCATATTTTTGTCCAGTATGTTTATTTTTCTAAGAAATGTTTTCCTAATATTTGTTTTATATCCTAATATAATTGGCAAATATGTATTTTCCCCTACCCCTCAAGTCAGCAGTCTATTTCTCCCTCAAATATATTTTTCCACCCGTCCATATTTGTATACATTAATACACATGTGTCAAATATTAAAAGGAAGATTTTGAAGTTTAACTCACGTAAAATAGCTTAAACAAGCAATTTTATATAGTTCTTTTTTTTTCAGAAAATGTTTGTAGCTTTTTGTATCATTAAAAAAATATATACTGTTTTTGTTTTATTTTATTAGTCCTAATATTTAATTTCCATCTATTATTTTTGTATCACTTCAGATAATTTTTTTCTAATATTTTTTATTTATTCCCGATATTGTTTTTTAATATCGGTGTATAGAGGGGGGAATTAAAAACATAAAATAAGCAAAGTAACTCGAGGCCATTCGGGTCCAGTGTAAATTCAACGGTGTTACATGTAAAATTAGAAGTTGCTTTCAACATTTTGTTTAAAAAAAACATCAATATTAAAAACAACGGTCTATTTAGAGACATAAAGGCGCATTTCGTGGGGTTGTTGTACTTTAATGGCACGTTACATTGTGTACGCTCAGATAATAGACCAGGGAGGCTTGCTTATGTAGTGTCTCAGTGGCCGCTAAACTGGACGGACAGCCGGGGGGGAGGCGAGCGAGCTCCCCTTGTTTGTCGAATAAAATGGCGGGGTTAAACAACCAACAACAACAACAAGAAAAAATAAGGGAACTCACCATGTACAGCGTGAAGGGGAAGCATAGCAAGAAGAGCCAGATGTAGAGATGGAGCGCGTTGACGAACGTATTCTGGTCGGGGTCGTAGTACCACCCGCCTGTGATTGAAGCCCAGACCCCCTGCCTGAGGATCTGGAGGGTCTGCGAGCCCATGGCTTGTTTTAGCGGACCGACGACGGGGACCACCGCGGCCGGCGAGGGCGATACGCACGCCGCCGCCGACAACTAACGGACGAACGGCGCCGTGTTGTTGGTCGGAGACGCTGGCCTAGGCATCTTCTACCACCGCTAGCTAGCCTCCAGTCAGCCAAGCCGGGGAGCTTGGCTGCTGCTTTGAGTCCTCCACCGGAGGACCGTGCTATCCCACCACGCCCTGCGAGGACGCTCTTCTTCGTGGCTTCCGCCGCTAATCACGCGAAGAAGAAGACGACGAACGCGTGGAAATGCATCATCTATTCTCGGAACCGTTTATTCGATCACAAGGTCGTCATAATGTGGACTAAATAAAGCATGTGTATTTCTACTTGAGGAAACAAGTAATAGGTTTACTCAGGAAAAAGTTGATCTTACAGGTTAATAAAAATAAAACTTACAAAATAAAATAATAACAATTTCTTGAGTTTGACCCAAAAGTGACAAATGCCGACATCTAGTGTTACTTTTGTTTATTACAGGTGAATACTGGGGTAGGATTTTTGTGCAATTTTGACTATAAATACTTTAAAGATTTAAATTTCGTCTGTATTTTTTGTTGGTACTAAACAGTGACTCTCTTACTATGTTTAACACAAGATCCATAAAACATATTGTGTAACAATCATAACAAAGGAGTTTTCCGCTGAATTTGTCGTTTTTCAATTAAAAAAACAAATGACAAGAATGTGCAGAGTCCCCTGTTGTAAATAATAAAAATGAACGGGTATATAATAACATAATACATTTATTACACAAAACAGACAATAAAGCACAGTGTATGAAATAAGACGGGTGAGGAATGTTGGGTTCCCGCAGGAGCCGACGACGCATCATCATTCCTGCATGTGTTAAAAAAAAAAAAAAAGACAAGCAGGAATGAAACTGATCCTGGATGCAAAATGCTGATGTCATCAAAAAGATCATCAAACATCCGCTGGCTCGTCCCCACCAGGGTTCATCTTATTATCGTTATTCAATAATGCTGTATGCGAGGCATCCAGGCCCGACACGGGAACTACTTTCTCCTCCTGATCACATCGGGGCCAGGTAGCGGAATAAGTCGGTTGTCGTGATGGTGGTCACTGGAGCCGCGCTCGCTTCTCGGGAGGCGGCTTGCTGGCCGGCGCGGTGGGGGCGGAGGATTTGGCCGCCGGCTCCCTTTCCTCTTGTTTGACTGTTTCCGTGGGAGGTTCGGGCTCTTTTTTCACTTCCACTGAGACACACATTTAAAAAAAAAAACTTTACTAATGTTTTCATTAGCCATATACAGTAGCTTACGTAGATTTGTTCCTGCTTGTGTTACGAGTTTGTTAGGCAAGGTTGTCTTGTGTGCTTTTTATTTCATGAAACCATGATTTTTTTCCCCCCCAATAGCAGCTTGTGTAATTCTAAAATTGCATTTTACGATATACATTGTAATGCCAGTTTGATTTTGATTAATCGTTCAGCCCTCGTAGTTAATTGATATGTCAATACAATTGAAATCCTACCTGGAATGGGCTTCTCTCCGGGCTTTGGCTGAAATTGCAGAAAGAACACATGGTAAATACATTTTCTTTTTTTTTTAAGCAAACACTTGAATACCCTTGTTACATGCCAAATTTATTCATTTTCCTTATAATTCTATGGCTTTATTTTCACAATATTACAACTTTATTTGGGGATATTGAAAACATTCTCCTCATGATTCTGTGATTTTACTCTTATTCAACTAGTGGTTGACGAGACACCTTTATACAGAGAATGTCATCTGAATATGTCAACAAATGTCTGAAATCAGACAAAGTACCTGGTAGAAGGTTGGCGGGAACTTTGACCTGAGGTCCAGCAGCAGAGTGTCCACACGATGTCTCTGGAAGAGTGAACCGGGCTCCTCTTTCTTCTTGGACTTTGGCTTGTTTTTTTCTGTCAAAACATCATTTATTTATTTATTTGGCATGTTCTTGTGACATTGCGTGAAGTCCGTGTGAGCGAATATGCTTCACCTCTCTCCTCCTGGTCTTTGAAGTGCCACCAGTATCCTTTGGAGGGATGGTAGCGACAGTAGGACATGGCCTCGTCAAACGCAGACTGGATGCCGTGAACTGCAGAAAGCTGAAATGGTCAAATAAATAAATAAATAAAATATTGCCATCTTGTAATCATGCTGTATTTTTATTTTTGTGCAATAAATTATTTTTTCAAGATTCTACGTTTCGCTCAAAAGCATTTTAAATCTTAATTTTTTAATTTTTTTTGTCTATTATTTGCTTATTTTTCTGTATTTTTTACATTTAAATCAGTCCCTATTCCCCACCAATGGCGGAGGTTATTCACTGTACTGGTCCTCACCGCTCTGGAGCTGATGACCGTGCTGAGGTCCGGGGCCTGATAGACCACTCCTATGATGATGTAGTAGTCAGCCAAGGGAATCACTGGTTGGTGCAAAATTAGACAAGAAAATGGTGTGTAAACAACACATCCCTTTACTGATCCTCAACAGTGAAAATCCTGATGCTACCACATAAAAAAAATTATGTATGGTCTATTGGGACACACAATATTCACCTTGCGTCGGTGACTGCCTCTGTTGCTTACGGATGATGTAGAGAATGGGCTCTTGCGCATGGAGAAGAATGTACTCTACTCCCACCATCTGACTGCAAAGCAAGGAAACACTGTACAGTCAACCGTCACATAATCACACATTTTTCTTTCCAAAACAAATATTTATTTAGTTAGAAAATTCCACAATAGTGACAGCGAGATGACCATACTTGAGATGGTCCAGGCTGAGCCGCTGCATTTTCACCACCTCGTTATTACAAGTGCGGTCATAGAAGGGATTACTCCTCTCCGAGAAGTAGTCGAGTACATTTCCGGGGTTGAGGATAGGCACCAAGCCGCTGTCCACCCAGGATATGCCCAACAGGTTCTCTGCAAAGTGAATCAGAATACATTTTTAGTAAGATGCAAGCCACACATCAAGTGTCATATCATTTACTCGCTAGATCATAGGAACATTACTTTGGAGATAAGATGGAAGTCAGGTTATCAGGTTAAAGTAATGTAAATAATGCGCCAGTGATTACTTTACGTTCAACGTCATAGCAGTCTTGATTCATATTCAATGGTCATCTCTGGTGAGAAAACCCCCTTCCATTCCATAAATGAAAATAAACGCGCTGCTAATGCTAGCCGCTAACGCTAAACGCTGAACAACGAACAACAATAACACATTGATTCTTCATATAATTATTGAACCTAAACTTTGACTCATTCGATCGTCTTCTATTGCCAAACACACATTGATATGATGATAACGAAACCATTGTTTTCGCTACCTCTGAAATCCACCGACGCCATGACGTAAATAAACGGTCGCACAAAAAGGACGCGACAGTCAGGATTGTCGGGTCGCTCTATGATGACGTCTGAGGCGAGTTCACAGGCGCAGAGCGAGGAATTTGACTTGAGAATGGCATTTATATTATTTATAACTGATTTAATGGATAATCAAGGGACCTTTTCAAGTTACACAGATATTTAAAAACAAAAAATAAAGGCAATAGCTTATCAGTTGAATTGTTAGAATGACGAAATCTGCAATGTAATCTCTTTACCCTTGATTCGATTATTAAATAACGATAAGTGAATCCATAGGTGCCGAACTGCAAGTGGGGGTCCACTGGACTGTCATTTCCAAATTTACACCAATGCAAGTGTGATTTATTTATTATTATCTTTTTAAATAGCAGCTAAAGAAATGTAGATGAAGCTCACTGGTGTGTATATATATATATATATATATATATATATATATATATATATATATATATATATATATATATATATATATATATTTTATTTTTATTTATTTATTTATTTATTTATTTTTTTTTTTAAGTAGCAACACCCGCCCCCAAAAATGTATGCATCTCGAGGGTGAGCTATTTTTAGAACAACTCTGCATGCTTCTTATGTGGTCCTTAAGATTTAGCAACCTGGTGCCTGTGGGGTCCATGTTAGTGACCCCTGATTTAGGAAGTGGATGCTCCCTCTGCTGATTTAGCAATAGAAGAAAATGGTGATACAATGCTGAGAAAATTTATTTTAAAATTAAAAATATAGTTTTTAGGTTGTTTTTGCACATTGAGCAAAAAAATAATAATTTGAAGGATCAAAAAAATACACGAATTATACTAATGACATGAACTGATAGCAAAAAAACAAAAACTCAAATCTGACAGACTGTTTTTGGCCATAAACAAAATGAAAGTGTAGTCAAATCCATTAAGGCAGAGAGGGTTAACAATAGCTACAGTACATTTGTACTATAAAATGTCAAATAAACTCAAACAGTATAGGCTACTCCTCCACCTCCCAAATTATGTTTGCTTGACAACAGCCCACTGTTTAAAGACACGGTATCATACGGAGACATGAAAACAGGCTTTATATAACCGCCGGCTCTATATGCACTCACACTTAACAGCCCTCCCAGGCCTTAAAATGTGGTCAGAAGGGACTGTGGAATTTGAGTGACACGCCCAAAAACACAGCTGAGCTCACCAGCACTGTCAGTGTGTGACACAGCAGCACAAATGCAAAAAAAAAAGAAAAAAGAACAGTGATCCTCAACTGGTGGGTCACGACTGCAGCTCGTAAAAAATACCAAAATACCATGGGTGTAGATCTGGGGGGGGGGCTTAAAAATGGGAAAGCTCCACAGCACCCATTGACAGAGATGGAAGTGAGGCCCTGCCCAGCTCGTAGGTAACATAACGTTATTCAGTATATTTTCGCTTGAGATCATTTAAGACATTGAGAAAACTTTTCTTCGCATCTGCACCACCACACAAACAATGACATCATGCTACACGAAATAATGGCATCATAGGCTGTCGGGCGACGGATGGAGCTTCCGGCCGCGAGTCTCTTTGATTACAAGATGACTGTGCTGCAGTTGGGGCAAGAGAGGACAAGCCGCGAGGAGATGTTTATCTGGTTCAGCTAAAACCACATGAAGGGGGTTATTGTTTGCTCCTGACATGGCTATTTCCTTATGAACTGGCAGTTTTAGAGAATAATTATATCATGTGAGCATGCAAAACAACCGAATAATAGAAGGATATACAAATACATATCAGATGTCCAAGTGTTTGACATGCTTTGCTCATGTTTTACATTTAACAGCTATTACACAGAACTAATCACTTAATCATACATCACATAATAAATAAAATACAAAAAAAACTTGACACTTTAGGATTACATATGGCATGTGGAACCAACAGCTTGGCCATAGAGAGGCCGGGGGAGGAGGCTTTTTACACATGGTCATCAAAAGGTAATAAATTGCTGGAAAAAAAGAAGAATTAATACAAATAACTAATAAGTGTTCCAGAGACATGGGGAAAGTGTAAAAAAAAAAAATACACATTCAAAATATAGTTTAATTCGCAAATAAATACATCTGACCATATATAACAAATGTACATGCAAAAGACAAAACATACATATAAATGGGTCATAAATTAATTAATCCATCCAGAATATAAGACTGATAAAATTGCAAAAATAAAATAAAGAAAAGAATAAAATATTTAAAAAAAAAGTGCTCCAAAGAGGCAGAAGGGAAAATTTCAACATTTTAACAAATGGTATTTTCTTTTTAAAAAGAACATACAGTACAATAAAACATACCCCAAAAAACATCTAATCTTCAGCCATCTAATTCAAGTTGAATAAAATATATTAGATCTAAATAATTATACAATATACAATATTTAAAATAAAATCTCCGTTTACATATTTGTAATTTTCATAATAATTTTCATAATTAAAATAAATATGAAAAAAATACTATATTGTATTATTTTCATATTATAACGTTCAAATTGCTCAAATAGAGAATCTATTTTATTATTTAAAAAAAAATCCCTTGGCTCCTCGAGCATCGCAGGGACGCGCACGCACGCAAAATGCGCACGCGCAAATTCAGAGTGTGCATCATCCAGCAGCTTTGCGCCAGAAGAGGACGCACCATCTGCGACATCGAAGAGGAGGAGGAGAAGGAGGAGGAAGGAAGGAAGGCTCAGGATGCAGTGAAAAGTCGAAGGAGGAAGCACGATTTTTAAGGTCCATGTCGAAAATGAGCTTGATTCAAGCCGGGCACGACGTCGTGGTCGGCGGCGGCGGCGGCGGCGGCGGCGGCGGCGGCGGCCCCAGGGTGGAGGCGAGCAAAGGCGGCCTCGCGGCTGACCACAGCGGCGCGCCCCCGAGGCACCAGGCGGGCGCGCAGCCCCCTCCCGGCGGCGGCCGGAGCAAGGATGCCCGCCCCCACCAGCGGCACCACCACAGCCACCACCCGCACCACCACCACGGAGGGACCTCCGGCGGCACCGCCATGGTGAAGCAGCCGTCGCACAGCGAGCCCGCCGACGCCGTGAGGCGCGCGCTGGACTTCAAGTGCCAGGGCACGCAGTGCTACAAGGACAAGAAATACCGCGAGGCCATCGGCAAGTACCACCGCGCGCTGCTGGAGATGAAGGGGCTCTGCCGGGTGCTCGGCGACCCGGACGGCGGAGGCTCCAAGTCGCTGCTGGCCGCCATCGGCAAGTCCAGCCCGCTGACGGAGGAGCAGAAGGGGGCCATGGAGAACGCCGAGCTGGAGTGCTACAACAGCCTCGCAGGTGAACTCTGCACTCCATGACGTCACGTTGCTCTTCGCTGCATTATTCCGCGACACTAGACTACAGTAGATCAAACGACCTTATACTGCCTTACATTTATTTACATTACACCACACTTAGTGGGGGGGGAAAAAATGGAGTGTTAAAATTTCTTGGTTACATTTTTGGGAGTTGATTTGAACTCCTGGCGTGTCATTTTAACATTTTCAGAGTTAAACGGTGTACATCATACCTAGTGTAAGGTTAACTCCGCAGAGATGTAATTAAGCCCCGCCTTCGCACCTGCTCTTTGACGAGACGAGTCAACACCAATTTCGTCTCCTCGCTTATCACTTAGAAACGCCGACTTTCGCTTGCAGCGGCTGCAAAAATGGGAGTGTTAAAAGTTTGATATTTTCAACTGCGGCAGTGTTAATTTAACACATTCATGAATATTAACACTTCTAGTGTTAATGAAAGCAACTTGGAGATGGTGTTATATCTTAACACTACGCAGTGTAGAATCAACACTGTTGACTAGTGTTCAATTTCAACAAGCATCAGAGTTGTTTTAACTCCATCTTAGTGTAAAACAACACCTTCAAAACTGTTATTTTAACTATATTTAATGTGGATCAATATACACTAATAAAGTGTTGAATTCAACTCTGTTGGTGTTTAAATAACACTGCCGATTTTACAGAGCACAAAAAAACAAAAAAAACAGGACGTGAGTAACGATAAGCGGCTTTTAGCCATTCATGAATCGACACCAATTTAGTCGTAAGTGAAATCTAACATTATATTTTCGTAAACAAGACAATCATTCTCAATCACAGTGTTTTTGCTACCAACCGCAATCTAGTCTTCCATGAACCCGTCATCATTTGACAAACATCAAAGGCGAACCAAATTAGTTTTTTGCACTAGAAAGAAGCAACTCAAAAAACAACACAGAATTGAGTCCAGAACATTATTGTTGCGAGGCAGCGCTCCAACCCACCCCAAAAATTCCACTGCGCTACACCGCTGTTGCCAAAATACGGCAACAGCCCAGCGAGTCCTGAACGAGTCATAAGCAGAATGAGTCATGGAGGTCGCTGACTTTCCTTCTCCACTCCACGTCACCCAGCCTGCCTTCTCCAGATGGAGCTGGTCAACTACGAGCGTGTGAAGGAGTACTGCCTCAAGGTGCTGCACAAGGAGGGCAAGAACTTTAAGGCCCTGTACCGCTCGGGTGTGGCCTACTACCACCTGGGGGACTTCCAGAAGGCCCTCTACTACCTGAAGGAGTCGCACAAACAGGAGCCTTCAGGTGACCAACGCACACTATAGGCAACGTCATGGGAATAGTTTTTTTTTTTTACAAAAAAATAAAAAGCTTTCCTTAAGTCCAATACAAATTATGCATGCATACGTACATACGTGTATTTATAGACATGTAAAAATGTGTATATGTGCATGTGTACGTTTATTGAAAATGATTTAAAATATACATTAAAATAATACAATACAAATAATACATTATGAACATAAACAAACCTATTTAAAAGAAAAAAAAACGCATGTTAAGATTTTTTAAAAAGTGCATAAAAATAAAATGTACATTGAATGCAAAAAGTAAAATAAAACTAGAATACAATAAAAATGAATACAACACAATTTATGATCAAAAAAATAAATATAAAATTACAATATGAGAAACAAAATATTACGAGACCAAATGTGAGAAATATTTTAAAGAATGATTTAAATATGTAAATAAAATGCAAAATAGAATACACATGTAATAAAATGTACATTGAATATAAGAAAGTAAAAATAAAACTAGAATACAATAAAATAAATACAACACAAATTATGATCATAAAATAAATATAAAATTAAAATATGAAAAACAAAATATTGACCAAATGTGAAAAGTATAAATGTAAAAAATGATTTAAATATTTAAATAAAATGCAAAATAGAATACGAAGAGTAAATTCTAAACCTAATAAATAAAAATTCAAAATATATATTAAAAAAAAAAGTAAAATATAAAATAAAAGGACACCATAAAATGCAACAAAAAATGCAAACAAAACTTGGAATAAAAAACAAAAACACAAAAATAATACAGAAAATAGTTTTTTTTTTAAATTCCTTAATTACACAGTAACATAAAAAAATGGATTTCTAAGACGTCAAAGGGTAATAAAAAAAAATAAAAAAAACCGGGACAAGATAAAACAGAAAATAATCAATAAAACAAACATAAAATCCAATAAAATAAATGTTAAAAAAACCAAGTAAAAAAAAAAATTTGACAGCATAAAAAAAAACAAATGATGGGGGCTCTTTTCTGTGCTTTCATTCCAGACACCAACGTCATCCGCTATATCCAGCTGACAGAGATGAAGATCCGTCGCAGCGCTCAGAGGGAAAAGAAAGACGCCACATAAAAAAAAAAGAAAAAGAAGAAGAAGGCCGCGGATGACTTTTCCAACTCATCGCCACTTCCTGTCCCGCCCCTCACTGTGTGCCGCCCGGACTTGTCATTGTATAGCAGTAAGGAATGTTCCGATCCGATGGCACTTCGAACACTGCCTGTGCACTTCTCAAAAGTTTAAGGGTACACTACAGATGTTATTATTATTATTTTTTTTTAATTTATTTTTTACAAATCACTGCCAGTCCAAACATACTTTATGCAGAAAGCAAAATAGGCGTTTGTAGAGTCTCTGGTTTGAATTGCAGCCGCCCTCCCTCGTACAACACATCATCTCAAAATGGAGGCGATGAGTAACAGGCAACCGCACGACCACAAACTATTGTTACTTCGTCTGGTGCTTTCGAGGAAAATGCATGTACAGTAGTTTGTATTGGCAGACTAGTACACAAAAAAAAAAGCACACCATTGCCACTACAAAATTAAAAAGATACATATCACAAAAAAGTGTACATAGATAGGAAAATCATCAAAATGGGGGTGGGGTGGGATTCTTTGGTGATGCACACCTGAAACAAAGCACTTGGATCACATCACAATATTTAATGAGTACACACTGTATGTATTGTATTTATGTTGTGCTTGTATTATTGTTGTGATGAGAGTGGATCGTCTCACTGTTTATTGGTATTCTTTTTATGGTTATACTTTCAAGTGAATACAAAATGCTGATGAGAGCAAATGTGTAAATAATAAATACATTTGAAAAAAAAACAACACCTCAACCAAACACTTTCTGAGTGGGAAAAAAAGAGAAGCGAGACGACAGTGAAATGAGTTGAATTGTGTTTTAATGGTGTCACGCGCCACCTTCTCTTGGCACCCTCGTTTCGATCCTTTTTTTTTTTTACGTCCAGTCCAGCACATCAGACACGTTGCTCACGCGCACGTACGTTGTGAGTCGCATAGCAGCAAGCGGATCTCATGTTGACTTTGCGTTACACGCTATAGCAGGCTTTGTATGGGGGATTCAAGTAATAAAAAAATAATAATAATAAATAAAAATAAAAAATACAGACATGGAAGATTAGAAACTAACTTTTTTTTTTTCTTAATTGCAAGAACCTTGATATGTAGCTTTGATTGCAGTTAAATTATTTAGTAATTTGTTTTTTGTTTTTTTTTAAAAAAGGTCATTTAATTTTTCATTATTAGATTAACTATATTTGTTATAGTTGATGTACTTAGTATTATTATTTTTTTTTTTATATAATACAATTATAATAAAGAGGCTCCAATGGTCATTTTATGACTTTTTGTGAGTCTCAGTCTTTGGTCATTTCACTACAAATTTTGCAAAGAAAAAAGAATTACGCTCATTTTTATACATTCTGGTGAGCGTAATATTTTTAATTGTACACATTAATGTTCATTTTACTGCAATTTTTGCAAGCTACTTATTTAATATTAACAATTTTCCCGGTAACCTTTTTTACTATATTTTTGTGAGCCTCTTGTTTTTTTTATTTTATAAATTGATAAATATTTTTTAAAAATGTATTTTAATCTTTAATTTGTTTTTAAATTTAAATCTAAAACAATGCTTTAAATTGGGGGTCTTTGATGCTTATTTTAAAACATTTTTTAGGCTACATTTTTTTTAGGCAACAATTTTTTTTTAATCGCAATTTTTGATGCTAATTTCACTAAACGAGAGCCCTAAACTAATTCCATCTTCAAACTATTTTTGAACTGAGGGTCTTTGATGCACACTTTTTAAATAATTTTTCTGTTCGCCATTTTTTTTCAATTTAAATTTTAAAAAGCTCATGATAAAAAAAATTATGAGCCTAAATTTTTTATTTGTTTAAAAATTTATACATATTTAAAATAAATTTGAGCCACAATTAGTTTTTAATTATTATTTTTTTTTTTACATTGAAATCTTTGATGCTAATTTAGCTAAACACGAGCCCCAAACTAATTTCATCCTCAAATCTTTTACTACATTTTTCTGTTCCACCATTTTTTAAATTTAAATTTAAAAACACTCATGATAGTATTTTTTTTGTGAGCCTCAATTTTTGTAAAATAGTTTTTTTACACCCTATGTTTATTTTTATGAGCCTTATTTATATATATATATATATATATATCTATGTGGGTTTTTTTGTTGTTCTTTGATGCTCATGTTAGCATCTTTGCAACCTGAGACTTCAATTTGTTTTGGTAATCTTTTTGCAAAGAACTTAATTTCCCCTTGAGGTATTGTCATTGGTATACAATAAATAAATAAATAAATAACTTTGAAAGCAAAATAATAAATAAAAAGGTAATTTAAAAAAAATATCATTACTGCTCAGATTGCAGTGAATCGGGTCACAAATGAAGGCAAATAAATAACAAACATACGTACCAATTAATAAATCGGGAGCGAGCCCCACATGCATTCGAACTCTCCTCACATTTGCGCTTACGATGCATTTTAAAATACGTAATGGTCGTTCCCTTTAAGCTGGATGCAAACAAGCTGCTGCTGCTTTAGTGTAAATGGCGCATTCGTGAAGTGTCAATCTACTAAAACATGAAAGCGTGTGCAGTAAGTACATTCATGATGCTTTTTTTGGGGGGGGGGGCGGGGGTGGGCGGGAGAGAGGTAGTGCTTAACGTGATTTGGGTCTCGGGAATGAGTGAAAGATTGGGAAAAAGTCAGTAAAAGTATCCCGCCGAGTCTTTGCTGCGCAGCGGCACGGTGCCGTCGCGGAATTGCCCTTCGTCCTGCGCATCCAGAAGGTTGCGCCCCCTGTGGGGGGAGTAAGGCGTGGGCGCTCCCTCCACGGTGGGCGGAGTCTCCGTGCTGGAGGTGTGCGCCGCCGGCGAGTTGCCGCGGCCGCGCGCTTCAGGGTGGAGGGCGTCGCAACGGGGTCGCGCGGAGGGCCGAGGCCGCGCCAGGATGTCCAAGGTTTTGGGGCGCTCGGGGGCGCAGCGACGGCGAGGGGTGGGCGGGAACACCACATTGGGGTCCGGCAGGCGGGGGACGGCCGAGGAGTTGTCTGTGAAACCTCGAAAGGCGCCCCCTAGGGGAGTGGAATGAGAAGACTGCTGAAGGTAACAGTCTGGATTTAATTAAAGGGCAATCCAATTACAATTTTATTGTTTTTTTTTTGTGTAGTTTTTTTTAAATGAATGTAATCATTGATTTTGTCCTCATAGAAAATAAAGACTTCTGCTTTGTGACTCAGAAGCATGCCAAGCTCAGACATACCTGAACCCGAAAAAGCCATTTTTCACTGGTTTGGTCCGTAACATGTTAGTAAAAATGTTGATCATTGACTGTCTTTCAAAGTAAATGTTTTATTTTGTTTGTTTTATTTTCTTTCAACCAAACTAAAACCAGTCTTAGAAGACTACCAAATTCTAATTCTGAGTGTCTACGGACCTAATGCTATCACTATTGAATATTTTCAGAATTAACCTATCAATTATTCAATCGACTAATCGGATTGATTTTAATTTTGCATTAAAGTGTAGTACTAGTTAAAAACAGTCAGCAGGTGGCAGCTGAGTATAAGAGATCAGCCATGGCCATGTTGCCACAAGCGTTTTTTCTCAGTGTTTTCACCAGGAATGTAAATATTGATGAAACTTAGCTATATTCTAACGCTATTTGCTGCAAAATAGAAACAGATACAAATATATATCTTTTTTCTTGATGAAACAAGAAACTCTGTTTGTTTTGGTTTCATAGCAATAGATCACAATATTCTGTGGGCCTTGCAAAATCAGTCAAAATCCAGTAAAACAGCCAGGAGCGAAAGGTGTTGCTTCAGAGAAAATGGCTGGGAGTGAATGAGTTCATCAAGGCCTCAAAACGATAAATGATCTATTCATTTGATTATAACGAGCGAAATGTTGCTCTTACCTGTGCTCTCCAAGATGGTTTGCTCCAGCAACGGCTCCAGGTTGTTTGGCGGGCAACTCTTCCTGATGGCGCCATCGGACGGCGTGCGTCGCAGGCTGGCGCCGGCGCTCGGTGCGCAGGGCACATGCGTGGGAGTGAGCGACTGGCGCGGGTTGCGCTTGAAGCTCTCCAGCTGGGTGTTGACCAGAGCGTTGCCGTGGCGACGCGCGGGCGGCGCAACTGGTGGTTCGTCGCTGTCGGAGCGCAGCAGCGAGCGCGTGGACGAGTCGCGGTCCGGGGAGGACGACGGCGGCGGGATCCTCAGCGGGCTGTCCCGGCGGAAGAGTTTGTGAGCGTGGAAGAAGGCGTCCCAGCGCGATTTGACGCCCTCCTCCGGCCGAGCCAGCGTCAACAGGTTGTAACCCAGCCCGGCCGCCGCCAGCAAAGCGCCGCAGCCCAGGAGCACCAGGTCCGTGCGTCGACCTCCGCCAGGGCTCTTGCGGCTCGGCGTCGCAGGCGGCACGTGGATGTCCGGGAAAGGATCCCCGCCGGCTGCCGATTGGTCGCCTTCTTGGCTGGGCGGGCGCAGGTACGTCTGAGCTGGGCTGGCTTCTGAGTCGTCGGCGAAGCAGCAGTCTTCATTTTCTATACGGAAGAATATCAATGATTTCATTCATTTGAAAATCTTGTTAACTACACGAAATATACACAAATTCAGAGCAGTCGTTCAAATAGTTAACTCATTCACTCCCAGCCATTTTCACTGAAGCAACCCCCTTCGCTCCTGGCTGTTTTACTGGATTTTGACTGATTTTGCAAGGCCCACAGAATATTGTGATCTATTGCTATAAAAACATGGAACCTACCAAAGGAAAGATTAGAGTCTCTTTTTTTATCAGAAAAAAAGTAAATTTCTATCTGTTTCTGTTTTGCAGAAATTAGCATTAAAATATAGCTAAGTTTCATCATTATTCACAAACTGGCAAAAAGAGTTTGTTGCAACATAGCCCTGGCTGATCTCTTAGACTCTGCTGCCACCTGCTGGCCGTTTATTGGAATAACTACAATTGGTTTAAGCAGGTCAGAGGCTGCATCAAAGCCTTAGCTCTAACATAAAAAACAAAACAAATGTATAAATACATTTTTGGGACCATGGCAATGTTTAAAATATAATTTTTTATACATTTATGGGAACAAATGAGTTAATATGATTAAAAACTGAACAAAAAAATATTTTAAATAAATAAAATAAAGATTACAAAAAATAAAGGAATTCAATTATTTTTAATATAAAGAGCACTTTTTAATTTAAAAAAATGACAAAAAAAAGTTTTAAATAATAAGAAATGGCAGAAAAAAATAACAGCAATCACATTAATTATCATAAAAATTGAAAAAAAAACTTTACATAGCATTTAAATATTTAAAAAATACTTAAAATCTGGTTTGTGCTGTTAAAATTACTGTGATGGGAGCAGAATTTACCGATCTCCAGGAGGCTTGGCACTCCTGGCACGGCGGGACTGTGTCTGGGGGAGCGGCGCAGGTTCGGGGCGCTGCAGGAACGCTGCCGGCCGCCCTCGGCGGCGGGCCTCACGCTGTCGGCGGTCACGTTAGCGTTAGCGTAGCGCGGAAAACTATGACATGACGACTGTAGAATCTGATTGCGTTAGAATCTCAGTGGGTGTGGCCAATGCAACGAGAAAGCATGTTCAAAATATGAACGACATCGTCGATGAATCGACCCGACTATCACCATCTTCGATTACAGCATGCGTTTAATTAATAGCAGCTGGCGTGCGGTCACCTGCAGTCGGCGCTGTGCTCCCGGTGCGGTCCGCACACTCGCGTCCTGCCTTTTTTCCTGGAGCCCCTCCTTTCAACTTCCTTTTCGCAACCCTCCCGCGGCGTGACTGAGTAGAAGAAGAAAGAGACGTTTGAGCTTCATTGATTTATTTATATATATTTTTTTTAGTTCTACACTAAAATCCAACTGGGGTGTCATTAAAAAGCTTAGAGCAGCGGTCCACCAATGTGTCGTGCACCATTTGTCTTCAAATATCAGCGAAAGGTTTATAATTACTGTGAAGTCAATGTTAGTCTTATTGCACTTCCAATTATTAATCTGTATTAAAATAACGGACGTAAGTAAAACAAAGTTATGTGGTTTGGTTAAATAGTACATTTTTGTTGTTGAGTTTTACATTCAAATTTAACTTTAAGTGGCTACACAACTTGAAGCAAACCTTTTCTCTAAAAGAAATGTTAGCTATAAATTTGGGAAATACTTGCATATTATTATTATTATTATTATTATTATTAGGGGTGTCAAAATGAGTGTGTTAAATCCATATATTTGTGGAGACTGGGGTTAAGTTGTATTTTACAATTTTAAAAACATGCAGAATTTCACAAGTTACTTCATGTTAAAGATTAGATAGCTTTTAATATGAAAAATGCACTGAGCTGCCACCAATGCCTTACAAATGCAATGATGCCATCTAGAGAAAAATGACCTCCACACAAATCACACTCGTTTTTTTACAGCATTTTTTTTTTTTTACTCAATTTTAGGATTTATTATGAAATTACTGTATCAGTGAGGCAGCCATATTTCTATTAGTTAATATTTTTTACTTTTATATTAAGAATATGAAAATTATTGTATTTCTATTGCACATATGGTATAAAAATTGTGATTAATCGTTTGTTAACAATTGAAGTCATGCGTATAATTACGATAAAAAAAAATTACCGCCTGACACCTCTATTATTATTATTCTTTTTTTTTTGTTTTCATTGAGGATGGTTTGATGTGCGTTAAGCATACGCTGGATGGCTCGGAGGCGAGGGAGCAGCGGCGGGCTGGCGGGAGGGCTGGCGCCACTGCTGAGCAAACTTCTGCGACGATCGTGTGATGGTGATGCCTGGACAGTGATCTTGTGCTGGAAATCTTAAAAAAAATACAATTAAATTTAAGTAGCGGTAATTGGTTTTATTTTCAATAAGTCTGCATCCACTATCTCTCCCTTCACATTTGGTAGCATCAAATCATCAAATCTGTAGGTGCCATTTATCTTTAACCTAAATTAACCTAAAATGGCCACTTGCAACCAAAATGGCAAACTTCCTGTCTGTGTGTTTTTGGGAATGGCTGCTTGAGACTTTTTTGTGTGTCTACTCATGACAAACATGTCAACCAAATTTTATGTTACTACGTCAAACTCGCTTTGAGGTCTGATTTTGATTTTCCACTTCAAACCAAAATGGCAGCCCGTGTGTCTATTCATGATACCAATCAAATGTGCTGCTGCTAAATTACCTAGCGGCAGGCTAATCCTGTTGCCATCCTTGACTTTCAGGCGCTGGCGCCGGAACTTTCCCTGGCGGCGCTCAACGTGCGGCTTGTCGCGGTACAGTTGGTGGATGATGATGTTGAGCTCGCGCTCCAGGATGCGGATCTCACGCTCGGCCAGCTCTTGCTCGCGCCGCCGCAGCGCCTCCTCCTGGCACTTCTGCTGCAGCGCCGCCTGCGTCAGTTCCTCCTCCCATGAACGCAGCTCCTGATGCCAAAGAAATGATGTCTTTTCATCACACGTGACTTTTCATTAGGTACGCCAGGCTCCTCCTACCTTCTCCTTGGTCCGCAGCTGGTCAAACATCTCTTGTATCTCCAGCTTCCAGTCGTCCTGCAGCGAGCAAAAGGACTCGGCCGGCATCTCGAAGAATCCCGACTCCTCAATGGTGGCCAGCTGCTCCAGAATGTTGGCGAAGGGCGGCCGGCAGTGAGGGTCCGAGCTCCAGCAACCTGCGATTGTGACGATGACATCGCAGTTCGAGATAAACAATACAACCAGGTTGGTGAGATTTTGGGGGTCAACTCATTGAGATGTTTTTTGCGATTTTTTTTGCGGGTCTTCTCATCGAGATTTTTTTGCGGGTCTACGCATAGAGATATTTTTTTTGTGGGTCTTCTCGTTGCGATTTTTTTGTGGGTCTTCTCGTTGCGATTTTTTTTGTGGGTCTTCTCGTTGCGATTTTTTTTGTGGGTCTTCTTGCGATATTTTTTTGTGGGTCTTCTCATCGAGATTTTTTGCGGTTCTACGCATTGAGATATTTTTTTGTGGGTCTTCTTGTTGCGATTTTTTTGTGGGTCTTCTCGTTGCGATTTTTTTTGTGGGTCTTCTCGTTGCGATTTTTTTATGTGGGTCTTCTCGTTGCGATTTTTTTTGTGGGTCTTCTCGTTGCGATTTTTTTTGTGGGTCTTCTTGCGATATTTTTTTGTGGGTCTTTCCGTTGTGATTTTTTGGTGGGTCTTTTCGTTGAGATTTTTTTGGTGGGTCTTTTCGTTGAGCTTTTTTTGGTGGGTCTTTCCGTTGAGCTTTTTTTGGTGGGTCTTTCCGTTGAGCTTTTTTTGGTGCGTCTTTTCGTTGAGATTTTTTTTGTGGGTCTTCTCATTGAGAGATTTTTTGGTGGGTCTTAATGAGATTTTTTGCACGTCTTGTTGAGATTTTTTTTGGTGTGGGTCTTCTCATGATAGACATACAAAATGTCATGTTGCTCAGTCAAATTGGCTTAGCGTGATCATGTCTTACCCTGCATGAGCCGCGCAAAGGGTTCAGGACACGTGGAGGGGATGGGCAATGCCAGCTTGTTCATGGCCACGCCGTAAGCTACCGCCAGGCCATCGATTCCCCGGAACGGCACTTCGCCGGTCAGCAACTCCCACAGCAGCACACCGTAACTGGAAAAGCAAATACACAAGCACATTTCATCACAAGAAGTTCGGAAAAGTCATGTTGCAGCTTTGAAGGTGGCAGATATTAAGGTGAGCAAAACAAGAGCCCCCTCTCAGTGACGTCTCTCAAAGGACTGCTATTCGCTACGGCAACTTGCGTCCCCAGCTGAAAAAGTTTTGTAGACTTTTTTTCCGATGTGCCGCGAAGCCCCGCAGCTGCTTGCCCACCTCCAAACGTCGCTACCCTTGGAGAAGGTCGACGAGCGGATGACCTCGGGCGCCATCCAGGCGTAGGTGCCCGCCGCGCTCATCTTGGTGGTACACTGCCATTCGCGCGCCAGCCCAAAGTCTGTGATCTTCAGTGTCTTGTTGCTCAAGTCATCCCTCTCGAGTCTCTCTAGGATGAGGACTGGGGGCGTGGGAGAGGTATGACGGGGTGGGAGGGGGAGGGGGGAGTGGATGTTGGGTGGGTTTGCGCATGTCGGCGAAAGGAAGGAAGATTACGATTTAAAAAAAAAAAATTGTTAAGTGAAGACGAAAGCAAGAACACAAAAATGGAGGAAGAAACGGGGGTAAAAAGGGTTTTGTGGGAGGAGATGAGAGGTTTGGAGTAGAAGAAGAGAACAAACAGACCAAAGTTGTGAGACAGAGTAGTTGTCGTCCCTCGCTGTATCAACAATACATTTTTGTGGCTTCACTGCATTACAGATTTTTTTGAGCATATTGCAAATTCTTCACAATACTGTAACCAAATTTGGGTGGAATAGCTAACCCACTCCCCCCCCTCCAAAAAAAATCAGCTAACTTGCATAGGTTTAACTTCACGTTAATGGTGGGGGGGAAAAAAACTCATTTTTTTAATATTACAAAATATAGCATTTTAACAGGGGGTGTGGAGACTTTCTAATAATACAGATCATAACTTACACATTTGAACAGAAGTACAAAAAGGCAAACTCACTATATATAGTGGATAATGGAAGTGGATAGGGAGGGATTTCAAACACAGCCACATACACGAGGAAGTAAGCAGAATGAAACACATGCTAATGATCTCGCTCCATTAGCTGACTTCTACTTAAGTGCAGTGGTAAAACTGCAATTCACTCTCTCCGCCATTCATCCATTCATCTGCCCCGGCGGGGAGGGTGCACGCCAAGCTCACCTTCATGTGGCGTTATTTCAAAATGTGCTTTAAAAGGAAGTCCTGCTGCTCTAAAAACCCTCTGGGCTCAATGTTGTCCATTTGCGTCTAGTCTCCAAACTTATTATTATTATTATTTTTAGCCAGTTTAGCTGCAATAAATCAGGGCCTAAGGACTTTTTCAGGCCGATGCCAATTCCAATATTTGGCTAAATAAAATTTTGATAACTGATCAACTCATTCACTCACAGCCATTTTCACGGAAGCAATCCCGTTCGCTCCCGGCTGTTTTGCTGGATTTTGACTGATTTTGGAAGGCCTACAGAATATTGTGTTCTATTGCTATAAAAACATGGAACCTACAAATTAAAAAAAAGTAGATTTCTATCTGTTTTCGATTTGCAGCAGTTAGCATTAGAATATGGCTAAGTTTCATCATTATTCACAAATCTGTACAGAACTGTGGGTAAATTCGTTTTTTTTTCAACATGGCCCTCGTTGATCTCTTTTGCTCTGCTGCCACCTGCTGGCCGTTTTTGTAATAACTACCATTTCCTCAACCGTTCTCTGCAGTTGAGAGGCTGCATCAAATCCTTGTGTATGCGCTAGCATCAAATGTGTCTTTGGGACATTTACAATATTTAAAATAGAACACATTTATACGTTTTGGGGAGCAAATTAGTTAATTAGCTAATTAATTTAAAAGCTTATGTTATGGTCCCTTAATGACATTTAACAGTTTTACAATACGTTGTACTTAAGTATTTATTTAACTTCACAACAGAAAGAAAAAAATGATAAAAATCAGACAATTATCATTATTTTTGCTTATTTCTTTGGGGGAGTGGGGAAGGTATGAATGTATTTTTTTTTTTAATGGCCAAAAATAAATAAAATATCAGCCTTTTGATTTTGTTTTGAAAATGCTAACTTACAACACATTTGATGACAGCCTGCGACTGTTAAATTAAATCTGTATGAAGAGATTCATTGACACATCCCTCAGTGTTTGGGTGTCAGCCCCCCTGCGGTGACTTAACACTCCAAGTCGGCCAATAGGAAGCAGCCAGCAAAGGCTCGTCACCGGCCAATGTTGTTATGTGTGTGCGTGTGCGCACGTGAGGAAAATCCTCACTAATAAATTCTGGGATTTAAAAGATTACAGACATCCACACAGACAACTTTTTGATCTCATGTGTGGAACTACAATAAATCACCAAATGATGATTCATAAACTTTTTGATAATCAATTAATCATCACTACAAATCATTTGGTGATGTCAAAAAATGTCATAAAAATGTGTTAGTGACCTACCGTTGCTGGACTTGAGGTCTCTGTGAATGATTGTGACGATGGCCTGGTCGTGCAGGTAGCGCATTCCCCGGGCGACCTGCACCGCCCAGTCCACCAGGGCGCAGGGCGGCACGCGTTTGCCCGCCAGGACCCGGTTCAAGGAGCCGCCACGGGCATACTCCATTACCAGGCACAGATTGGGTTGGCGCAGGCACGTGCCCAGCAGCGCCATAACGTTGGCATGATCCAGCATGGCGAAGAGCTTGGCCTCCTGACAAACGCTGGCCAGCGTCTGCTCCGCGTCCTCGTAAGGGTCCCGCCGCGCCGCCTTCACCGCCACCTCGGCGCCACGCCAAACCGCCCGGTACACCTTGCCGAAGCCGCCAACACCGATGATCTCCTCCAGGGTTAGCTCAGAGAAGTCAATCTGCAGGACTGAGGAGGGAGGATATTGATAATTGTTACAAAAAACGTTAATTACAAATACAGTATGTTACACTTAGGGTTAGAAAAGAGGTGTAAAATTTCCAGTAAATTTCCGTTAAGTTCTCGGTAAATTGCTATGGTTGAGTTATGCTGTGGAATTTTGGAAATACTGTATTTTAAATGGGAACATTTCCACGGGATTATTGGAATTCATTGGGGATTGAGAGAAAATGAAAGGTATCACAGTCAAGCATAAACGTAAACATTGTATTTTGTCATGAGCAGAGTGCAGAAATCCATGTAACGTAGATACCTCTCCAGCTCTGTCCAGTAAATTAATGTGCCATTTGTGTTACTTACAACACACACACACACACACACAAATTACATTTGATAAAGTTGTGTTTATTTTACTAAGATTAATTCCCATAAATCCTCCCTAATGGCCATGGAAAGTTTTCAACCCTAGTTACATTCCCAGTGGGACCCCCTCCTCTTTGAGCAGACCCTCATGAATATTTGAGGTGGTGCATGAAAAGTAGGCCAGCGGAGGAGGAAAAGCCCGACCCAAACAAGCCAGGCTCACATCTCAGACTTGTTGTTATCCTGGCATTTGTACAAAATCAAATCATCTGTAAATCATGTAATTTTAAGGGTAGTGTTGTAAGATCAATTTAAGTATTTGGGGATATTTTAGGTCGGGTACATTCAAGGTTTAAAACAGGCGATTATACACATTTTTGGAGTGAAGGTTCTCCTATTCCCAAATGTTTGCTATTTGAGACGCAACTATATCCCTAACCCACACAAACAGTACCTTGACTTACGAGTCCCTCATTTGAGATAGGAGCTCTGTATGGTGGCAGTGAACCCAATTCAAATCACTTCACAATAAGCAGCACGTTGGCAAATAGTGTACAATCCAGCAAAAATAAGATGCTTTAAGCTGTTTAATGCTACTCCAAGTTGAAGTTTGTGGTCAAATTAATAGAAAAATAGGATAATTATGCATTGTGCATTTAAATCAAGCACATGGCCTTCAGCCCGATTGCTGTGTAACCCTTACACAATTGATATTTGAACACAAATAGTGCAACAACACATTTAGTAATTCAATAACACTACGGTCAGTCTTTATCCTCTGCAAAGAGCTGAGACATCTATGGTGTACAGATTTGTCTTACACTGCCACTGAGTGGCCAAGACGGGAAGCAGCATGATGGCATTTTTGGGGGTTATTCTATTTTGTTATGTCATTCATTACTATATTTTGTTACAAAGTGCAATATCATTGAAACATTACTCTTTTCCTTATTTATTTATTCTTTTTGCTGGAATGGATTACAGGATTTTCTATTAATTTCAATGGGGAAAGATGATTTGGGTTACAACTATCAAATTCAAATCGTAAGTACAGGACACAACTGCAGCAGCACAACAAGGACGGAAAGTGAACGTTAAAAGTAATATTTCATTAAAGCCTGTCAACCATCAATGTTGACATGCTGTCGGCTCCAACACACAGCACAAAGGGGTACTCACGGTGCAAGGGGGGCACTTCCTGCGTCGAGGCGGCCCGCCTCTCCTCCGACACGCCCCTGCTGACATAGTTGCAGGGGAAAATGCCCACTCGGTGTGCCACCACGCCGGTCCACCAGCCCTCGTCCCCGGACACCAGCGAGTCCTTGGACAGCACCTCCACCAGGTCCCCCCGGCGGAGATTCAGCTCGTCGTCCGCCGTCGCCTCGTAGTCGAACACGGCCGTCCAGCGGCCGGCAGGTGCCGCCTGCGGCAGTGGCTCGGCGCCGTTCTCCCCATCCTCTTCCTCCGGCGTGGGCCAGCGGAAGATATCTGCTTCATCCGAGGAGGGGACGCCGGGCCCGGGGCTCGACGCGTGCCCCGCCGAAGCCGCTTTGGGGGGGACATCCATGGAGGCGGTCCATGGGGCGGCCCGGATCTCAGCGGCAGCGGCAGGCGCATTCACCTGGCGACTAGCTAGCTAGCTAGCTATCTTAAATCGCGGTTAATCCCGCGCGCGCGCTGCATCTGACGCCGCCGAGCTGCATTCTGGGTAAAACGTGTAGTCATTTTTTGTGTCTCCAATCAAACACAAAAAGACACAAAAACTCACGGTCATCGCTAGAGGCGAGCCGTCATCGTCTGCATCAACACGCAAATCTCTCCTGGCCTCCTATTGGTGCGCGTGCGCGTCACTCATCTGCTCAGGGCCCGCCCTGTAACATGACGTCACACGCCAGCCCCAAAACATACGTTTAAAATATCACTATTAAAGTTGTTTTTAATTAAAATGTATATAATTTGATAACATTTTTTAAATGAATATTTTGATTAATAATTTACAAGTCTTCAAACAATAATTGCCACACAAATTTATAGACATTTTTACCATATCGCTTACCGTAAAGCGATGTCACATCAAGATTTGGTTTTATATAAAAAATTTAAAATGTCACTTTTACAAAATATACCCCAATGATTTAAAATAATGGGAAATGACAAAACAAAACAGGAATGTGTATGTTTCTTGTGAACCAGAAAGCTGATTTTATTCCACAGTAGAGAACAAAAAAAAAAACACAGTTAGAATCTCAAAAAACACTTTGGAAAATTCATATTTTTTCCTTCGAAATTTGACATCTCATGGCAGGCCCGGGAAAACTTTTAAAATTTAACCCCCCGACCCCAAACATTGTCCCTTTTACAAAAGACCATAAAAGTGAAACACTCACAAAGTCCAGCGAGGTTCCTACAAAGTCACGTGACTGATTTTTAAGCTTTTTTTGTTTTTTTTACTCCACCACATATCCTGGCACAGTTTTAAAAAAACATAAACACAAATAAATAAGTCAAGGCAGAGAAAAAACGTCAACATTGTCGGTTTCAGTAACATAGAGAAACAAAAACAAAAAAAGAGCAAACGTGGCTCAATAAGTGCGTGAAATGTTCCATTTTGTTTCATGTATGTACAGTAGCTTTTCCAGTTGAAAAAGAGGAAGAGAAGAATAAATAAAAGACACTGCCTCTGCTGGACAAGCAGTGCCACTGCACTTGTATTTTAACTCGCGTTTACAGTGGAAACTTCGAAGTCTGGATTTATGTTTTGCTTTTTCATTGGCTTTACGGTGGATTTTTTATATATATTTTTTACTTTGGTGATGGGTGGGTGGAAATCGGATTTTGATTAAAATAATCTGAGATTTTATTTTAAGGCCATAATACCCAGACAAAGGGTACTTTTAGTTTTATTATACAACATTTGACACTTAAAATGTCACTTAAAAACATCTTCAGGAGAGAGTTAGGGAATATTTTGTGGACATCATATGACAAGCTGGAGCCTGGAACGACATTTGACGTTATTATAACAATAATTATTATTTTATTATTTTGTTCCATGTTGAACTTTGGGGGTTCCACTGTACAGTATATTACAGTTTTTCTCAGTCGCTCTTGGTACATTTCTCAGATTAGAATTGCAATTTTCAAAACAGTAAATGCATTTCAAGAAACAATTCATACAAATAGCAAAACATTATGTTTTCCCAAATCTCAAAAATCTTTAGTTCATCTCTTAAAAAAAAAAAGTCTTATCAAGTCTTGTCATTTTGGTCAAGAGTCAAATTGATTAATTTTAATCATGTTGTCAATATAAAAGTATACCCTGAAGGGAATGTGATTCTGATGCAAACTACAGTTAAAGGTTTTGTTGACAATTATTCTAAATATCGGTTCCACCTTAGTGCATGTAGAATATTTATTGCAAGATTCACATTTTACGGTTTGCATTGTAATTTGGTGACAAACCACGAGACGTTGTGATACAAACATCGTCAATTATTTTGATCAAGCGATTGATCATGTCGGAAACAGCAGAGAAGTAGTTTTGAGAAATTCAATTCTGATCTGAGAAATGCGCCAAAGCAACCGAGACAATCAAAATGAGGAGGTACCGGATAAGTAGTATTGTTATTACAGTAGTGACATTGCCGTCCACATTTGTCATAATAAGATAAAATAAAATAAATGGTAACATATTAGATATGTAGTGGTGTTACAGTAGTGGTGTAAGGTGTTATTACAGTAGTGCTGTTAACTTCCAGACTTTTTAAAAATAAAATAAAAAATTATCGAATTTTTAATGAATGGTAACAAAATGAATGGTAAGCAGCTGGCTAAGTGATGGTTTTATTATAGTAGGGATGTTAATAAAAATAAAATGAAAAATAATAATTAAAAGCAAATAAATAATAACTACTGGTATTCATTGTATATAATAAAATAAAATAAAAGTTTTTTTTAATACAATTTTGTTAAAATAGTTATTTTCCCCAAATGTAAATTAAATGGTTGCTTTGCATGAAATGATGTTGGAAAGGAAAATAGCACTGAAGATCTTGTTGTTTCCCAGCTCGTTTGCTGCCCTCAAGTGGCAAAAGAAAGAATGCAGCTTTTCTTTTTCTTCAAAAGGAGGACCAGTTTCACATCAACTGTTCTTGCTTGCAAAGTGCTCCATACATGGAAGTCTACAGCAAAGTGCAATGGAAGGAAAAAGTAGAAAAATACCTCTTGAATGTATCCACCGTATCTCTTCTTTTATTCTTCTTCTTAGTTTTGATTGAAAATTTGTGAGCAGTGAGATATGTATTCATTCATGACTAAAATAGGTACGTGACTCTTAAAAATGTCAAGACATCGTTCCAGGATGTCGTCGGATCCTGGCGTGAGCGCACTTAAATACTGAAAATATACAGAAAGTAAAGAAATATATCATTTTTATCGAGATATAGAGTGTGGAAGTCATTTTTAATAACTGTCTGTGGTTGTGATTTCTGCAGCGCAATAAATAAATAAAAATCCTACATCTGTTTTTGTTGTTTTTATCGCCAAAATACTTTTCTTAAAAAAAAAAAAAAGTGTCGCTTCTGGTCAGGTTGTTGAGAAAAATAGACTCTCTCCAGTTATGTAAGACTGCAGTCGTCTCCTTCCAGTGGAATGCTGGACCCCGTTCCTTGGCATCTTCTTGGCAATCCTCTGGAGGTCCGCGCAGGGCGGGCAGCGCCGCTTTCCGCGTAAGCCCAGCGGAAGGGCTCGAGTGTGGGGAGAGTGGCGGGAGAGACAAGGGGGGCGTTGGAAGTCGTACCGTGCCTCTCCTGGTCCTTTTTTCAGAAGAAGTCCCGTTCATCTAAAAGCCTTCTATATGACAGTAGGCCTCCAGGCTGGAGAAGAGGATGTAGAGGAACCACAGGCTGAAGAAGAAGCCCGACGTGGCCAGTCTGTGCCCGCGGGGTCCGCCCAGCTCGCCCCCGATGTGCGCCCGCCGCCGGTACAGCAGCGCCGTGACGGCCAGGAAGGCGAAGATGGTGAAGAGCGTGACGGAGAAAGCCAGCGAGCTGGCCTCCACCACGAAGGGCTTGCCCTTGTTGTGCCAGTAGATGGCCGCCACCGACCACGCCAGGCCGATGCCCAGGAACACGTTGATGGCGTTGCTGCCCGTCACGTTGCCGATGGAGGCGTCGGCGTACGTGTCCTGCACCGCCGCCACCTTGCTGGCGAACGTGTCTGCGGACGCAGAAAGACCATTTAGAAAAATAGGATTTGTTTTGCACAATATTGTGATTACTGTCTTGTCTATCGGTCAGTCAGTCGACCTGACCAGAAGCAAGTGACAGACAGACAGACAGGCAGACAGATAGATAGATTTTTGGTTGTTTTGTGGGTTTATTCATTATGACCCAACTTTTTGGGTTAACATTTGGACCTTTTTTTTTTTTTTTACCCATATTGGGTTATTTTTGACCCAATTGGACAGACAGAGAGACTTTTTTGTGTGTTGGTTTACTCATTTGGGCCCAACTTCGTGGGTTAAATTAATAACTCAAACAGTTGGGTTGTCTCTTTTTGACTAATATTGGGTTATTTTTGTTCCAACTAGACAGCCAAATAGAAAGCTGAGGGGGGAAAAAATTGTAAAAAAAAAAATTCCAATATGGGTCAAAAAGAGAACACAACTTTATGGGTTATTCATTTAACCCAAAACATTGGCTCAAATTAATAACTCGCGTAACTTTTGTTTGGTTGTTTTGTAGGTTTATTTGAACCCAACTTTTCGGGGTAAATGAATAACTCAAAAAGTTGGGTTGGTCCTTTTTTTCCACCATATTGGGTTATTGATTGATTGATTTTTTTTACCCAACAAGACAGACAGAGACAGACAGACTTGAGAAAAGCAGAAGGGTAAAAAAATAAAAAAATAAATCCTATATGGGTCAAAAACGTAGTAACAACTTTTGGGTTATTCATTGAACCCAAAAAGTTATGTCAAATTAATAACTCACAAAACAACCTACTTTTTGGGTTTTTTGTACAAAACAACCCAATTTTTGGATGTTGTTTTATGGATTTATTAATTTTGACCCAACTTTTTAGGATAAATGAATAACTCAAAAAGTTATATGTGTTTTTGACACATATTGGATTATTATTATTTTGTTATTACTGTTTTTTTAGAGTGGATAAACAGATAGACAAGCTAATAGATAAGCATAGGATACTTGTGCACGGATAACCTGGCACGGAGGTCCCAAGCGCCACAAAGACGACGGCGGTGACCGAGTCCTTGAGGCCGATGGTGCAGCCGAAGTGCGAGGCCAGGTCGCCGATGATGGCGGTGAGCAGGCCGATGATGGCGATGGACACCACGAAGCACGCCCAGCCGTTGAGGTAGTCGGTGGGCGGCACGCAGGCGAACAGAACCTTCCAGAACACGGTCAGGAAGTGCATGACGTAGTCGAAGCACGACGGCAGACGCTCCTCGCCCGCGTCGTCCTCATCTTCGTCTTGAAGCGTGTGTGGCGAGGAAAAAATAGAAAGGACGAAAGGAGCAGATAAGGTCAACTTGGACAAGGGTACGACTTGAGATAAGTGTGGTAATATCGATGTCAGATACATCTCACTGAAACACCAAAGTTAGTGGTGTCCCAAAACTTTTGCCCACTCCATCCGCGTAAAAAGTGTCACCTCAGGACGTCCTCGGGTGCAAGAAGTCGAGCGAGGAAACTGAGGGCTTATTCAAAGTGTCACGGCTGCGTGCGTTTTCCAGCCCGGAAAAAAAAAAAAATCACGCAGAGCGCCGCTGGATTGAATATTTCATGGCGATCTGATGCTGCCACTGCTGCCGCTATGCATCATCTGATGAATGAATTCTCGCCTTTCCCCAAACCAACCCCCCCCCCCCCACCACCACCACCACCACCCCTGCGAGCGTTCTGCTGTCCGAACAGCGGGCAGGACAAATGTGGATTTTCTTCTCTCAAATTCTAATGCATACATTTAAAGTGGAGATGAGATGTTTTGATGCATAAGAATAGCTATCATTTCCCTGTTGGACCAAAATATTTGCGACACCTGTACAATGCGGTGCAATGCGAGAGTTGTTGAAAAAAAAGATTACATTTAAAAAGGACATAAAAGATTTTAAATGAGCAAAAAGATACATTTATTTAAAATCTTAAAAGCCTATTCCACAATATTAAAAAAAACGTTAATATAATCAAAACTATTTACAACATAAAATCTACAAATTACAAAAATAAGTAATTAAGTTAAAAAAATACATTCAAATGATTTAAAACACAAATTTAAAAACAGTTATGAACTTATATTTACAAATAATAATAATTTAATTATTACTAGAAACCCATTTATAACATATTTAAAAGATAAAAGCCCAGAAATTAACGACATAAATATATGAATAAAAATAATATTTAAATAATATTTATATAAATTAATTGTTCATTTAAATTTTGATTTTAAAGCATATAAAATACATAACACACATTAAAAACTTTACAATAAGTATTTAAAACAAATCAAAATATTTGTAAAATATGTACTATATATACAATTACTACTACTACTACTCGATACCTACTTAACGTTTTAAACCATTAAAAACACAAAATCACAAATTACAGATAGCAATACTTTGAAAGGAAATTTAAAATGTAAGTAAAAAATGAATAAAACATTTTACATTTGGTATTTCAAATATTTTTTAAAAGATTAGAAAGGACAGGGATCATTATAAAAAGGTCCAAACATTAGGAACAGCCTCGCCCGGTACACCAACATACATACACCATACTTTTATTTTTACCTTTTAATGGGCACTTTGATTGAATATATGACCTCTCGCTGATTAAATGTGACTTGGAGTACCTGCACTGACGGTGATCGCCTCCATGAACTGCTCTCTCCACGAATTGGTGCCCACCACCAGAGCCAGGTTGGTCTTCTTGATCAGCTTGTCCACGGTGTTCTGACGCAACAACAGAAACCACCAAAATGACCACCAGGTGGCAGCATCTCGCCGTAAACTTCCTGCTTCAAAGCAGAATCAGACTACAGTACAATGTTACCTTGACTTGTGAGGTGAATGAGTTCCGTGACCAAGCTTGAAACTCAAATCACTTGTATCGTAAGTAAACCTTGTCATTTTCCCAGTCCAGCATAAGGTGTTTTTATTAATAACTCAACTCAACTTTATTTATACAGCACCTTAAAAACAACCGTGGCTGCAAACAAAGTGCTGAACATAAAGTAAAAATTACAAAATATAAAAAGACTGTTAAAATAATAATAAAACATTAAAAACTGAAAATACAATAAAACATACGACGTTTGGAAAATGTGAAAGAATGTAAAGAAATTCTCTCAAACAACAGATACTTGTGAACTGATGGGAGGCCGGATGTTGCTACATTCGCTGCTGCCACCTAGTGGCCACAGGCCAAGTCTCCGAAGCTCAATTATAACTCAAGAAAACACTGTAATAACGCAATATCCATTTCCTTCTTCCTCACCTTAAACTCGTAGGATTCCTCGATGATGACCTCCATCTTGGCGTGCTCGCCCAGAACTGGCTTGCCCATTTCGGCGATGCGCTTGGCTTCCTCCTCGTCCGACGTCAACTTCCTGTCTGGAACGTCTGCACAGATAGAGATTGAGAAATGTAAAAAGAATATACAGTATTATGGAAAAGCTATTTTATTTTAATTTTTTTAGGCCAATTACTGACCAGTAAGTTTAAATAAAACGATCAGTAGGAAAATATGGGGGTTATGTATAGGAAACACACACACACACACACATATATATTAAAACATATATATATGTATATATATGTAAAAGCCCTGCGGTGGTTCTGAAGCGCCAAAGCGTGAATGAGTGGATGTGGAGGCGGCTCAAGAAAAGGGAGCAAGGCGCCTGTGTGCGAGAGGTTTCCCAGGATGCACCACGTGTGACCAAGCCGCCTGCCCAGGCACCTTGTCATCATGCCGCTCTTTGCTGACAACACGCCTCTCGGCATCAAATATTAACAACAACGCCATTAAAGATCACAGCCGAGTGCTCCTCTCTGCTCACGCGCGCGCGCACACGCTTCCACACGCACGCACGCGTAAAAATCAATTACACAGCGTGCATGGTCGTGTCTTGTTTAAAATTCATGATCATCCAGCATCACTTGAGCTTTGTGTTCATCACTACAGCCGGCTCACGTGGTGGCAATTTAGTTAGTTCATTTTAGCCATAATCAGATTTTCTGACTTGATCTTTGCTTCTTTTTTTTCCAACACACACACACACACACACACATGCACACGCATAAATCACTCCAGCCGGCCCTCGCGGATATTTAGTAGAATTTTACACAAAAAGAACATTAGTAGCAATCTCTGCATTTCTACATTATCTATGTTTGTTTTGGCAGATCAGATTTAGCATGATGCATGATGGGTACTTACCGTCGGCCAGCAGCATGGCTGCCGAGGGCGAGAAGGTGAAGATGAGGGGAGGAGGAAAAGTGAGAATCGAATGAGTGAAGGACACGTGGATGAGTATGAAGGCAAGCATTGGAGAAAAAGAAAGAAGAGGAACAGGAGAAGAATGTGCGATCATTTAAGATTTGGCTTTCAAAATCAATAGCATAGCTTGCTCTAGCTATGATAAATAATTCCTGAAGGCTGGACAAATTATTAAAAAAAAAAAAAAAGATGAGTTGACCAATCACAGCGTGACCAGCGTGTGTTGGCCAAACTGTCTCTATGTACGACTCTGATCAATACCACTGGCGGCCATCTTACGTTGCCATTCACGAACGCCGCATAACATGAATACGTTGGTTTCTCTGCAGCATTTTCACGTTGCTTTCTCCACTTGGGCGAAAATTCCACCGCGTATGACATAGTTGTACCATAAAGTCTGGTAGAATCACTACATGTACATTTCATCACGAAGAAAAATACTTTAAATGTTCTCACATAAAGGTATATCTAGCTCTGGGTGCTATTCAAAGATTCGTCTGCATCATGTTGTCAGAGCCATCAACAACAAGCTCATCGGGACAAAAATTGCTGCAAAATGTAAACCTAACCTCTGTTAAGTCACAATTCCAAATATTGAGATACTATACTCTGAATGGTCGACGCTAACAGGAAGTTTGGTCTTTGTTAGCCTCCCATGACGCCATATAGGAATCCTAGCATAAAGGACACTCTGATAACTGTGTTTTCAGTAAAAAATAAATAAAAATACAAATAAAAGTCATATACAAGCCCATGCTCGGTGTGCCGAGCTGTGAATAAAGTCAATTCAAAATAAAATAAATGTATTTTGTGTTCAGTGTTGCCATTTGACATTGAAACCATCCGGCTACATATTGCTTCACTGTCAATGTGTTTTACCTCAACTAGCGTTTTGACAGTTTGGCTGTTTAGTTCTTTGGCCACTATGTTGAGCAGTCGAATGTGAAAGGATAATTGTCTGCTCATTAAAGTTGTTCCACTCTCGAGCAACTTCTAAAACGACGACGACGGCCTTGGCTGTCAGGACCGAGGGACATTCCTTTTTCTTTCCGCCAGACAAACTAGCCTTGCTCGAGGCTAACGTTAGACGCTGGCGTACGTGCCGGCACCATCGTTGTTTGCATGAAGGCGATCGGTAACATGGCCGCCATTTTGCGTGCACAAAGATGTCAGAATCACACACCTGCTTTGCATTTGGGGAAGCTTTGAGAAGGTCATCAGTGACAGCCACATAATGAGATTCAGTATGGAAAGGTTGGTTGCCCCCCTACCACCCCCCCCCCCCCCCCCCCGTGGCCCCTCCCTGCTCGGTGGTACCAGAAGAGACGAGCACAATATCACTCGTCGGCAACTTCCTCTTTTTCCATTCCTGTCTGCTTTCATTTGAATGTATTGCACCTCAGCATCTCGCTGACTGACTGCTGCTGTCGCCATAGCAACAGTTACTAGACGACAACTCGCGGCGACTCTTCAGCCAGGGCGGCGGCGGCGGAAAGTGGGGTGACGCACTCCCGTCGCTTCAGAGTCGGCTTCTTCTTCTTGTTCTTGTATGTTCCCAGTTACTCCCTTTTCAATCAGGAAGTGGATATATAGCCCTGCAGCTTCGAAAGTTTTTTTTTTTTTTTTTTGATGTCCCGGCACCTCATTCGGTACGCGCCTCCCTCCAGTCTTTGCTGTCACTCTGACGGGCATGAGTGCTCAAAGATGGCGGCGATGCCACACTCCAACATGCGTGGCGCAAATGTCACGGCTCAAAGGCGTTCCGGCTGCCGCGGAGCCGCGCAGGAATCACTTGAGAATCACTCTGGAATCACGGATGGCTAGATTTAATTCAAACGGCTGTCGGGACGACTCAAGCACGAACACGTCGCCGACTTCATTAAAACGGCGGCGTCTTTTTCGGGAATGTCAAAATTTGACACCCTAATGAAGGTTATAAAAAGCTACTATGGTATATTAGTGGACTCATTTAAAACTCAGGCTCTAAGTAGGGATGTTCGATAGCACGCTTTGTGAGACCGATACCGATATTCAAATCTTCAGTACTCACCGATACCAAGTGCCTATACCATTAGTACTTATGATACATCAAATTTCCCCCAAAAACAATGACAGATTTTTTTTGATGACATATCCCAACTACAGCAAATTTCCTTAAAACTGAATGAAATTAATGGCAATTATATTTTTTCAATTTGCTCATAAAAATAATTTTGCGTAGAGCACACAGTAAAATTAACATAAAAAAAACGTAATAAATAAGATGAAACAAATAATCCATTGTCAAGAAAAAAAAGTCCCAATCAAAATATTTAGTAATATCTACCATGTTGATGTACCGTGTGATGTTTAATTATATCTTGTTTTGAAATCCATGCTTTTAATTTTTAATAGTTTTACGTTCTCCGTACATTACAGATATAATGTAAGACCTATAATTAGCGTCTGCGAGGGCCAAGCAGCACCGTTCTATTTTTAGCACCGCAGCTCAACGACGTTAACGAGGCAATTAAGTGTGCAACAAACGTAAACGAGGTAATTAAAGACACGCAGGAAACAGACGAGGCCGAACAAAATTTTCGTTCTCCCCAGTCTTTCTGACAGTTCCTGACCCAAAAATGGCCACAAGAGCAGGGGCCGATACCAGTATCGATTTCCGCCGCGAGAAATATCGCCCATCCCGAGCTATAAGCATTCTTTGCAGAAATAGTCTCCATCAATACGGGGGAAAAAAAAATCTCGATTATCTATCAGACTTTGGTAGTATCAGAGGTGAGGCAATAGCAGAAAACGGCAACTGGGGTGCGGCAATGCTGCTCTGTGTGAAAGGTATTGATAAGTAAAAGGGGTACAGAGGCGCTCGAGTAGTTCCTTGGATTTTGGTGTCATGTGACGTCTTAGTCCTATCAGAGGCCTCGATAGTGGCAAAAAGGATCAGCGGAAAGACGGGGGGTTGAGGGTGGAGTTTATTAAGTTGATGTTACTGTTCTGTGTGAAAAGTGGAGGCATGAAATGGGAGGGCCGAATGTGAAACAGTAATTTTCCGGCTTTGGTGGTCATTTCAGAGACAAATGGCAATTGTGTGAAACAGAAGATTGGAAAAGACGGAAAAAAAAAGCGGAAAGCCGGAACGAAGGTGTGCGGTTGCTTTGGGGTAGATTTCACGAACGTCCGACTTCCAGGTTTCACACACCAGCGTCGTTTCCGGCCACTGATGACCGCGTTCCAACACTCGCACACCCCCCCGCCCCCCCCCCCCCCCCCTCAGGGCAGGGCGTCTCAACTCGACGGGAACGCGCAACCGTCACAAAGGCGGAAGCGCAAGAACTGGGACGCGGCCCACACGCAAACAGGAAACGGAAACAAAGTTGATGTGTGAAAACCAGGAAGTCGGAAGTCCCGCCTCCTCCGTGGCATATACCCCATTCCGTGTTAAAGGTCCGCAATGTAATTGGGGGAGATTAATGTAAACTGGTAATTTCCCAGCTTTGGGAGTCATATTAGAGGTGAGAGGGTAAAAAAAAAAAAAAAAAAAAAAAAAAGTGTGAAGTTGCAGTTCTGAGTGTACTGACAAGAAATGGGAGGACAAACGCAATGCGGCAAGTTCTCGGCTTTGGAGGTAGAATCAGGAGGATGGACCACAGTTAGAGAATAACAAACACTTGAACCTCTCTTGTATTAAGGGTGAGGGTGTTAAATGGATGTCACGGCGGTCAATACTCCGCCCGAATCTCTGGACACATTAACGCCATCCCCCTAAGACTTCAATCATAATTGTGTCATCTGTATTCAAGGAGCCCTGCTGTATCCTGGGAATGAAGCCAGACACCAGGACGAAGGTTGATCGTTTTTTTTTTAGACCAGGAAAGATGGCCGCTGAAATGTACCCACCATCGCCCACTACTGCGCTGAAAACAACGAGAGTTTATTCGTGATGTAACCTCGTGAAAATTGTAAAGGTATTGGCTCCAACTTCCTGCAGGGTTAAGCCACTAACTTACTAGAAGGTCCACTGGGAGATGCCCCCCCCCCCCCCCCGGTTCCCTTGCCATCTGTAACGTCCGCAGGGTCCGCTGATAATTGCACCAATCAGATGGCAAAATGATTCGATAGCGCTCGTTCGGATGTCCAAAGGGTAGCCATTGAACACCATAGAACTCTAAACAAACATGACTCCACACAAACCTAATCGAAACAGTTCTGATCCTGAAAATCCTGATCCTGACAGTCCTAATCCAACCTCACCCGAACAGACCTGAGAGACACAGACCTGAACCAATCGGACGCATACACATCCGAGCTAATCTACCTGATCCAAAAAGTCCTGATCCAGATATCCTGATCCAAAAAAACCACCTAGTCTAAACAATCCTGATCCAAAACAAACCAGATACACACAGACCTTAACATGTCCCTGTATTTTGGATATGCTAAAGGATTTCCGTTTTGGTCTTCAAATCCAGCATTTGCAGCGCCAGGAAACTAAGATAAAACAGCAACTATATCTCCAATACAAAAAAGCTCAACACTCCCATTAGCCTTACTTATAAGGCAACACAAAGGATGACTTCTTCTTCCTCCTCCTCCTCCTCCTCCTCCTCCTGCTGCTGCTGCTGCTTGCAACATCAGGATTAATGCAGCTCGTGACCCCCGCCTGGCAAAAGCGACGTAATGAGGTTCGAGGTTCCGGCCGGCCGAGGGATTCGAGCCGCGATGAATCGGGAGGACTGACAGCCGGTTGGCTCACGTGAAAGCTCAAGTGGGGGAAAGCAAACCTCAGAGGGATCCTGCTCAAATATTGAATCCATATTTCATACGGAAATGCTGAGGAGCGCCACTGAAAGTCCTTGGAAACGACCTTCTTGTAATGTCACTTTAAGTCGTACGATTGAGGTTCCTCAGACATGAAGAATTTAGCACAGCAACCTAAGAAAAATAAACGCCTCCCTCAAACTACAATCAACTTAAGACAACGCCTTCCTCGAGCCACCGTCACCTACGACAATGTCATGTCTCCCTCAAACAACCATAACAATGCACAAATAAATGCATCTCTTAAATAATCGTCACTTAAGACAAATAAGAGCCTCCCTCAAATAATCCACAAAGGATCAATAAAAGCAACTATCAAGTTAAGACAACCTCTTATTAAACTGTCAACTATAAAGACAAATAAATGCCTCCCTCTATATCAATTACCAACTTGAGACAGATAATGCCACCCTCTAGCAATAAAAAAAAAAAAACCTTCCTCAAGCAACCATTAACGTAAAAGAAAAATGAATGCCTCCTTGGTGCAAACATCACCTCAAAACAAATTCACACCTCGCTCAAGCAACCAAAAACTGTATACACATTCCCCTCTCAAATAACCATCATTTAAAGACAATTAAATGCTTCCTCCCATCAACCAGGAATTTAAGATAAATAAATGCCTCCCTCCTAAAAAAAAATATATCAGACAAATACTTCCTTTACTACCAACTGAAGACAAATGAAGTCCTACCACAAGCAATTATCAAGGTAAGACTGAAATTAATAAAATAAATGCCTCCCAAGCAACCATCATGTTCTGAAAAATAAACACCTCCCCCTCTTGCAACCGTCAACAATCTTCAATTTAAGATGAAATGCACACTTCCTTTTAAGCCACAAACAAATAAACGGCTCCCTCAACCAATGCATATAAGACGAATGAAAATTCAACCCCAGACTAAATAAATTCCTCCCTCAAAACAAATCCAGTAAAGACGAATAAAGGCCTCCGCAAAAACCACGTCAAGGCTAACAAGTCATTTTGAATAAAAATCAACTCAAGCCAAATAAACGCTTCAAGTCAAGACAATAAAAGGCCTCGCTCAAATAATCATTACATGCACACTTTGACAGAAACATGGTGTGCGTTTGCGCGTTGGATCCGGTGGTTTCGTGCTGCGGATTCGAGTTGACGGCGAGTTCGGTGTGTTGCCGGCAAGAAGCAAGACTGCTCAGACGTCAAGCGAGTGATGAAGATGCCAGATGACAGGCGGCGGCTAAGCGAGGCGCATGTCAATAACCCGACAGGCTGAAGTAAATGCCTCCCTCTCTCGGGGGCGGGGGGGGGGGGTTCTGACGCATGCGGACGAGCCACCCGAGCGTCCATGCGCTTCACGTAGCGACACTCGTGTCATTGTGACGCTAATGAGCGCTCGTAATCTCATACCGTGGAAAAGCTTTCATTCCGCTCATCTTTTACGGACGTGCGGCAAATGCTAATTTCCTCGTGTTCGTATGTACACCGGAGCTCATAAGAGATGATTGGGTTTGTTTGGGCGCCTTATTAAAGGCCGAGCGCGGCAGCGTAATGGATGAATATTAAATGAGAAGTCTTTGTTTTGCTCGCTTGCTCTCTCTCGTATGCAGCAGGAGCCAGCAAGCGCGTCTTTCTCCTCCTCTCGCCTTTTTCCTCCATCTACCTTTGATTTCAGACTCTCTATTTAACACACCGACAGGCTTTACTTTGCAAGGGAAGGGACGGCGTTTGTTTGTTAGATGTGATTATATTGCGTTGATGGTTGCTTGAGGGAGGTGTTTGTTTTTCTTGGGCTTGTTTTTCTTAAGTTGATGGGTTTTTTGAGGGATACGTTGTGTATAACTACTTGAGGGAGGTGTTATTTTCTTAAGTTGATAGTTGCTTGAGGGAGGTGTTTATTGGTCTTTGGTTGATGATGAATTAAGAGAGGTGTTTTATTGTCTTCAGTTGATTATTGTTTGAGGGCGGCATATTTGTCTTAAGTTGCTGTTTGTTTCAAGGAGGCATTCGTTTGTTTTGTCTTTGGGAATTGCTTGAGCGTGGCGTTAAGTTGATTGATTCTTGAGAGAAGCGCTTATTTGTCTTATGTTGGTGGATATTTGACGAAGGTAATCATTTTACTTAAGTCGATGTATATTTGAGTGAGGTGTTTATTCACCTGAAGGCGATATTTGGTTGTGGGTGGCATTCGTCTGAAATTGATGGCTACCCGAGGGAGGAGTTTGTTTTATGTTGATAACTATTTGATTATTTGATGATAACGTCAGGGAGGTTTTTCTTTGCATTTAGTTGATTGTTTATGTGTGATTATTTGTATTTAGTTGACAATTACTTGAGATGGCCTTTATCTTATTTTTTATTTTTTATTTTATTTTTAAAAAAATTCTGGAGAGCTGTTCATTCGGTAATTTTACCGATTTGACATGTCATCATCATTGCTCTGTTTTATTTTTATTTTATTTATTTTATTTATTTATTTATTTATTTTATAATAATTATAATTTTTTTATATATTTTTTTTATATATATATATATTTTTTATATATATATTTTTTTTTTTATGTGTATGTGTATGTGCATGTGTGTGTGCGCGTGCGTGTGAGTGTGTATGCATTAGTTCACCTAAAACCTATTAAAAAATCCCATACCGTTCACCTAAACCGAACACCGAGTCGTGAGGCTGTCAGGAGACCCGAGGAAGGACCAAAGAAAAGAAAGGAAAGTGAAATCCAGCGCCGACCAGACACCACTCACCACCCACCGGGCCACCATATATAAGATAAAGGCCGGGGAGATGGCCTTTATCTTATATGTACGATTCCTTGATGGGGCATTTATTTGTCTTTAGTTGATGATCGCTTGAGAGAGACATTTGTTTGCCTTGTATGGGTATGATTGCTTGATGGGTGTTTTTTGAGGGAGGAGTTTGTTTGTCTTATTTGAGTTGATTAGTTGAGGGAGGCCAGCATGGCTGTGCATATAAAAAGAAATCAGGTCTGGGTCAGTGTGCACTGTTCAGACAGCACTGCCACAGCCTGTAAGGTAAAGAGCCGCAGTGTCCGCGTTTTAGCCAACACGAAAGTGTTACTCTGAGCTCCCTCCGCACCAGCTTGTCCACCGGGCCTCCAGCGTGGTTAGATAACAACAACGCAGTAGATGACGGCAGCCTCTTGAAAAGCCCTGATGGACTTTTGGGTTGGAGTTTCGTTTTCAGCAGTCGTTAGCAAGCACGGGAGTTCAGAGTAAATGACGAAAACACTTTGATTTGCTGACATTAGCATTTAAGCAGTTTATCACTCAAAATATAGTCGGGGGGGAGTTAAAAGAAAGGGTTTTATGTAAAAAAAAAAAAAAGTGATTGGTGGTCTTTTTTTTATTTCATCAAGGACAGTTACAAGACAAAAAAAAGTTTCAAGTGCCCAAAATATTTTCTGGGTAATTTTGGGCTGCTCAGTAAACGAAAGGTAGCATGCAATTTTAGCATTAGCATCTGCTAATGCAACAAAACGCAATAACACAAACCTAAGTGTATTAGACCAAACAATATTTTTAGCGCAATCCGTCAGGATAAAAGATAAACCCTGGTTAACGGCGGATTGTCAAAGTTGTTGTTGTTTTTAGCAATAGCATTACCATTAGCGTCAGTTTACCCAATAAAATGCAGGTCAAAATGTTCGTTTTTGGAGTTACGCTGACAAAGAAATGTTTACTTGGACATGTGTGGTGGAACTGAGACTCAAGTGAAAGAAGGAGAGGAGCAAGCGACCAAAAAGCAGTCGAGGAGAGGAGATGGCGGGGAAAGCAAGCGTAAGAGCAGCGCACCTTTCTGGAGACTCATGTCCACCATGCGAGGCTCGGCCAGCTCCAGGAAGAAGTTCTTGTTCTTCTCGTACTCCTCGTCGTCGATGATTTTCACGTGAATGACTTTGCTGCCAGGGCCACGAGAAGGAGGAGGAGAAGAAGAAGAAGAAGAGGAGAAGAAGAAGAGGAGGTTAATATGCAATGGAAGGACATCGGAAGTGGGATTAATCATCTGCATGGAGAAAAAGATGAGCAGGTGAGGAGTAGCGAACGCAAACCGACAGTAACGGGATTATGCTGACCAACGACTCAAACATAAGCGTATTAGACCAATCAACGACTCCAACGGAAATGTAGTAGACCGACCAATGACTGGAACCGAAGTGTATTACACCAAGTAATGACTCAAACCTAACCGTATTAAAGCAACCAATGGCGTATTAGATTGACTGACTTGAACCGAAGTGGATTAGACCAACCAATGACTTCAACTGAAATGTATAGACTGGCCAATGACTCAAACATACAGTAAGTCAAGTATATTAGATGACCTATGCACCAAAGTGTTTTAGATCAACAAATGACTCAAACCCAAGAGTAATAGACCAACCAATGACTCAAACAGAAATGTAATAAATCGATCGACGGTTCAAATGCAAGCGTATTAGATCGACCAACAACTCAAATCTAAGTATATGAGGCCAACCAATGACTAAACCAAAGTGTATTTGGCTAACCAGTGACTTGAACTGAAATGTTTTGACTGATCAATGACTTGAACATAGGTTAATTAGACCAAGCAAAGACTCATACCTAGTAGTGGTTTAAGTAAACAATATCTCAAAAATGACCAACAGGGGGCGTCCATTCCGGGCTGAAATAGTGGCACATCGGTCATCATCAGACACAAATAACTCAATACTTATATAAAATTAAGTATGAAATAAATAAATTAAATACAAAATGAAACTCAAAGTGCTTTACATTGTTGTGTACATTGTTGTGCATCTAAAAACAGGCTACATAAGATTTTGGTTAACATAAAAATAAAAGCTAAGATAAATAAAATAAGTACATAAAATAAAATACATCTTACGTAAAAGCTACATTAAAAAGGTGTGTCTTGAAGCCTGTTCTTAAAAACATTTGACAGGAAGTTCCTTAAGGAAAGTATTTTTGTGTGCGTTTATTTTCTGTGTAGCAAATGTTCATGACTGCACACTGCCGCTAAGTGAAAGGCACTAATGTGTCAGAATTAGTCACCGTGATTTATCGACGCCTCTGCCACGCATCGCGCTCTGGAGTTCAGCGGCAAGCGCAGCCGGGGAATGACACACTCCGCACACATACTGAGCGGTTTTCACACCTCTGCCCTCCCCCAAGGAAGCAGCCGACGTGTGTATGTAAGATTCCAGAAGTAAAATCTGCACTGAGGTTTCTCATCTTTGGCGATACTGACCGTGTACAGGTATCAGAGGTGGCAAATCCAGGTCCAGAAAGTAACAATCCTACCACAGTTTGACCCTGATGCTAGCTAGCTAAATCCCTAGCCGGTAAACGAGCACCACGGGAGCTAGCTAGGAAGTTAGCTAGCTAGTGTTAGAGTAGACAATATTAAGTATTGTACTCTTTGCGTGTTCAATTAACTGAATGGTGAGATTCTGTTGAATCTATTAAAGGTTTTAATTACCAGAAGCTTCTGGTCCACATAGACAAACCATCCAAGCGATGCTCTGTTCAAATGTGATCTTTCTTTCCAGCTCACATCGTTATTTATTCACAAAAAGGGTTCATAAAAAGGTCAGCCCACAACACACCTGGTTACAACTGAATACAAGAGAATCCGTTCCCATGGGTATAAATCAGATTAAAAAAAATACAATAATAATAAGCCTGACTCCCTTCCGACACAGCAAAATCCCCGGAACCTCCCTTTAGATTACGAATGAATAGACAGACCCGTTGCTCTTTCTCATGAAAGTAACACAGATAAGAATATAGGTCTATTCATACAGCCATACTAAATTAACATAATTATAAACGGCTAAAATATAATTTAAAACTAAAAAACAATATTAATAACTCATCACTAGCACCTGAAAGTAAAAAGCTACCCTGTCACTGTTTGGCTTTAGCTCTTAATGCTAGCTAGCTAGATAGCATGGTGCTCATTTACCAGTACTGGCAGGTAAATGAGCATCAAGCTAGCTAGCTAGCACCTGGGGCTAAAGCAAAAATGTGGCAGGGTTTTCACTTCCTGGACCTGCATTGGCCACCTCTGGCAAGTATGTACTCGGCAACGCATCTAAACCCAAATAAACATTCATCAGAAGCACTTAAATGTAATTAAATTGAGATAATTGACGATGAATCCACCTTAGTTACTCAAATACATCATTTTTGGTGATAACTGGCTTTGTATGTACTTTTGTACTTGAAATACTTTTTGTATTTCAGAACAAGGCCAAATCTTGCAGCATCGTATAGAACCAGCTTCCAAAACACTTATTTGTTATTTTGGGGTATGTTGATATTCCAAAGTGGGCCTCAGGCTGCCCGCCATGCATTATGCAAAACGTCATCTGCCATCTCTCCCCTTGAAAAGCCAGTCGCAGTCATAACTTTTGCATCTGCGAGTTAGCAAAAGCTGCCAAGTGAGAACTTTGCCTCCACGATGGCGTGCCCACCTCGCCCGTGCTGTTTGATTGATGTAATATTGATATCATATTGATGTGGCAGTCCAGGCGGAGGAGGGATTTTTTTTACTCCCTCGTTATCAAACTTTAAAAGTTGACGCTGGAGTCTTACTGCTTACTTCACATAACATCCCGTGCAAATCCTTGATCTTCGCACCTTGTTGAAGCGGAGTTTTCTAAAAGCCGTTGAAAGATAAAAAAGTAGCAGAGTTAATCCTTTGATGCAAGATAAACTGTCTCATGACAGTGGAACCAACTCTGAAAGTTTTGCGGTATATTTTCCCCCCTGAATGATTTTGGTAGTATTCCCAATTACGACTGTACAGTTCTACAAGTATTTGCATGATTTTGATTCTGATTCCACTAATGTCTCATGATGACCAAACGAACTCTGAAAAAGTTAGCAGGACTTTTGCAGCATACTTATTCCCCAGAGTTTGGGTAAAAATCAAAATCCTATTATCTGGCCCACGGCATTAGCATCAATTAATTAAAACAACAACAAAAAAGCGCAAAAAGGAGGTAATGCATTTAATGCTAGCTAAATGCGTTACGCTAACATCCTGTGATGGTGGTACGAATGCGGAAAGTTTGACATGACTTTAGCGGTATGCTTTACCCTGATCATTTTGGTAGAATTCCGAATCGTATCGAATGGTTCCACAATATTAATATCAATTATTTAAAGCCAAATAAAAGTAAAAATGGAGTATAATCCCATAAGGCTAGCTAAACTGAGCTATGCTAATGTGTGGTTAAAACTGTGAATATTTGAGCTATCTGATACCTTACTCTAATTCTTTTGGTAGAAGTTCAAAATTGTCATGACATTTGGAAATATGTGTCACCGTCTCTAACCATCAGTCAAGCAAAAGGAAGGTAGTAATTCCTGCACTTGGTGACAATAAGGCAGGCCTGCTTAATTAAGACACTGATTTCCCGTGAGGCTTCTGCGTCTTGTTCCTTGTCTTTATTGGACTTTCCCAAACTACAAGCTCGTCATAATGTGACAAAATAGCGTTGGGGACCTTCTCCGAATGGTACCATCTCTTTTTTTTTTATTCTTCTTCACTTTTGGGATCTGCAAGACATTGCTAACCTCTTCCTTTTTCTGCCCAAAATCAGCAAAAAAATGGCAATTTTTTGCAGATTTTTCATTCAGAAGTAAAAAAAAAAAATTGTACCTGTATTATATTTCTTTATTGTTGTAAAGCATTAAGGAACCAAAATCTTTTGTTTGATAATATAATGTTATCGGAATATTATTCTGCAAATATCTGAATCGCAATGGCCTCAAAAAGTCCATTAAAAAGTCATGCGAATAAAAATAATAATAAATAAATCTGTTTAATTCATTCATTTGCTAGTAAAAATAATGACAACATAACTTTTCAAACAAATATGTGCACACATTTTGTGCGTTATTTGAGTGACAGCTTTGCAAGGCAAAGGTTTATCCTCCAAGACTCGCTGTCTCGCTCCCTTGTGCTCCTTTTGTCAGCCTCCATCAGACGCTTTTATTGCCTGGCGTCCTTGGAGGAGGGAGCTTTTTCTCAATATAAAAAAAAAACAAAAGCCAAAGTCCTTCCCTCTCGCCTCCTTTTGTTGCCTTCTCCCTCAGCTGCACTACAGTCAGCATGTTTTTTTTCCCCCCCCCGCCCGCCGACTCGTACCCGCCGTGCTAGGGAATGTGGTATTCCCAGACGAGTCTCTCTCGGGCTTCGTCGAGTCCACCTTCCCATTGTGCCGTCAGACGCTTGATTATTGATGTCGTGTGCCTGCTTGCACAAAGTGTTCTGAGTCTAAGCGCCAGGAAAAAGTATGGAGTAAAGTTCTGAACAAGCGAGCACAGTTAGCATTTTATTCTATTTGTGATCGAATGATGAAAGTGTCGAGCATGAACAGCACGTGGGTTTGGGATGTTCTTTTTGGAATGGTATCGTCTCTCTTCTTTATTCTTCTATACTTTATATTTATATAGCCACAGATACTAACGATGAGCAACAAAATATTTGTCTTGTCCAGGACAGGTGCGCTATTACTTTTCTCATGCAAAAAAAAAAAATTCAGTTCTGACATATAGGACGTTTTCTGCAAGTAAAAATGCAGACGTACGAATGTTGAATATGCAGTTTGTAAGGAAATACCATCGGCATATATATCCATGGATACAAACAATGAACAACAAAATGATTGTCTTGTTCAGGACAGGTGCGCTATTACTTTTCTCATGCTAAAAAAAACATCTGTTCTAAAAAATGGGACATTCTACTAGGAAAAATACAGATGTACAAATGTTGAATATGCCGTTTATACGGAATAACATCAGCATATATAGCCATGGACACAAACAATGAACAACAAAATGATTGTCTTGTTCAGGACAGGTGCGCTATTACTTTTCTCATGCTAAAAAAGTCCCTGTTCTGAAATATGGGACATTTTCTAGGAAAAAAAAACAGACGTATGAATGTTGAATATACGTTTGTTATGGAATAACATAGGCATACATATCCATGGATACAAACAATGAACAACAGAATGATTGTCTTGTCCAGGACAGGTGTGCTATTACTTTTTTCGTGCTAAAAATATCTCTGTTCTGAAATATGGGATATTTTTTACAAGGAAAAATGCAGACGTATGAATGTTGAATATACGTTTGTTATGAAATAACATAGGCATATATATTCATGGATACAAACAATGAACAACAAAATGATTGTCTTGTCCAGGACAGGTGTGCTATTACTTTTCTCATGCAAAAAAAATGATTTGTTCAAAAATATCTGATTTTTTTTTCTCCATGAGAATTTTCAAATCAAGATAAATGATATAAAAACAGTATAATCCTTGGTCATGAATGTATATGTGAATATGCGTGTATGTGTGTGTGTGTGTGTTGTGTAGTAGTAGGTGCATTAGTGTCGGCGACAGGCATGACTGTTTGAGAAGAGGCAGGCAGAGGAAGATACACTTCTAAAAATAGTCAGGGACATTTCTCTCGAGGGGGGGAGTGTGTGTGTGTGTGTGTGTGTGTGTGTGTGTGTGTGTGTGTGTGTGTGTGTGTGTGTGTGTGTCCAGTGACATTCAACGGCAACTAAAACACACACACCCAAACACACAAATACATGAAAAAGCAAAATTGTGATCTCTATTCATAGCCTGGGGTGATGCGCACACACGCACGCACCCCCCCCCCCCTCACCCCCCCCCCCCCACACACACACTATTGTGTTACTGCAGTTCGGTTTTGTTTAAACCTCAGGCATGACAAGTAATGTGATGTCTCAGAAAATAACTTTGGAACTCTACAAAACAGATCACCGAGTAAGAGTACCGAAATGACGATGTGATACAATAAAACAGATACCATTCAATCCAATTATGACAGAATTGGCCACAAGACAGTACGATATGATCTATGCAACAAATTATATATTTTTTTGGTGCAAAAATGTATACGAGTCACTCCGGTTAAGATAGGAGATATGATATAATGAGATTTACCCCAATAACAATAGGAACCGCTCCAATTAGGATACAACACAATTCATTCCAACAACAATACGATGCATTCCATTTCGGATATGCTTCACTCCAATTACGATGTGATACAATTACAACACGATTCACTCCGGTTACAATGCAGTCACTCCATTTCTAACGATTCACAGAGCACGACTGCGGTTCACAGACGAAACATTTACCTTTACACGTATTGGGGTCGCGGGGAATCCCCCTCCCCCCCCCCCCCGGCCGGGACACAAAGGGGCTGGCAGCCGGCCAGCCCGCCAACACGAAAGGCTGCTCTACTGGCGCGTTGGCTGCTAATTTAAGGCTCCTCGCACTCTACACGGCTGGCTGGCGAGGGGCTGCGGCAAGGCCGGCCGTTAATATCGGCTGGCGGGCGGGAGCGCAGTGTTAACGGCCGAGTTAACCTTCTTTCAACAGATATCGTTTATATTCTTGTGCTGCCGCATGCGCGGGGATGCTCAACATCTGTGCGTCGGCGTGCGGCCACTGTGGCTCAAAACTCACTCAGTGGCGTAGCGCCACTTGGAAAAGACAAGGTGGATATGTCTATAATGGGACGCATCAAAAAGTTTTTGAAGTAGCCATTTTGGAATCAGAACTAGAGAATGTATGTAAATGAGCCCCAGTCAGAAACAGGTATCCTCGACAGATGCTAAATATCGGTGCTGTTTTGCCTACCCGATCTGAAGTAGGCAGAAAATCGTTTTGAGGATTCGAAAAAGTAATGGGGAGACGACCTTTCTGGGGTTGGTGAAAGACTCCGGTCGGTAACCCGGTGGGTAGTAGGTAATGTCTGGTCGGCGCCGGATTTCACTTTCCTTTCTTTTCTTTGATCCTTCCTCGGGTCTCCTGACAACCTCACGACTCTAGCTGGATTCTGAAGTATTCGGTTTCGGGGAACGGTATGGGATTTTTAATAGGTTTTAGGTGAACTAATGCGTACACACTCACACGCACGCACACACGCACATGCACATACACACCCACATAAAAAAAAAGGATAAAAAATATATATATTAAAAAAAAAATTATTAAAAAATAAAATAAAAAAAGAGAGCAATGATGATGACATGTCAAATCGGTAAAATTACCAAATGAACAGCTCTCCAGAATTTTTTTTTAAATAAAATTAAAATGAAAAAATAAGATAAAGGGCATCATCAATTTCAGACGAATGCCACCCACAACCAAATATCGTACGCACACATACGCACATGCACATACTCACCCACATACAAAATAAAAAAAATAAAAAATAAATTTACATTTAAAAATTTAAAAAAATGCTGATGACATGTCAAATCGGTAAAATTACCGAATGAACAATACTGAGCTCTCAAGAAAAAAATAAAAAAAATAAAATAATGGGGTTCATCACTGTGTACTTTCTCCAGTGTTTATTGCATTAATCTAGAAAATATAGCCAAGTATATTATTTATAAATTGCCCATCGGAGGACTAATACAATTTCCCGTGTACACTCATGCGCTACATCCAGGCACGTACTCCCAAGCTGTCTCTCCCCTTGACAGCAGGTCGAGGGAGTATGACGATTGGACCGTGTACGTTCTCTGACCAGATTACGGGCGCGCTCCTCCCCCATTTCCTGTTCTTCGCGTTCATCGTCTGAAAAAAGATTAACCATTGTCTCTGCCAATAATGGTGGGATAAACGGCCCTCGGTCTCGCTGGGGGAGCGGTGGAGAGAGCCGGAACGCTAATTCCATCCCGGGGAGCGCGTCGCCATCATCCGTCATCCGCAATCTTCATCAACATTAGCAAGCGGCGCGGCAGACGACGTAATCGGGACTGACGTTCAAATGGCTGTCCGTCCGTCTGTCTCGAAAGTCTCTTGAGAAATCTAGTGATAAAAGCAGGCATTGGGCCCCCGTGTGAGTCACGCCGCCTGCTGCCAAAGGAGCGCAGAACCGGACTACGGGTCTCGTCCCGTTGACCCGGAACGTCAATCTCATCGTCGCAAAGCCGGAGGCGACGTTCTTCGGCCATTATAACTTCCTGTTCTGCACGCCGCTCTCCAAGGTTTTTGGAGTCGTCTCTCCGTACAAACTCTGACACCAAAAGAGAATCAGCACAAGAACCTCCTGCAGGGCACCAGCGAGGGCCGTCATATCGCATCACCTCCAAACTGACGAAGGAGATGTCCAAAGCGCGACTGCATACGGGTCATTCCGGAATTGAAGGACATTTTTTTTCTGATTGTCGGGCCTGATGCCAACGATATCAAATAGAACAGATGAGATAAGTTTCAAATGATTCTGTTTGATCACAAACAAATTTTAAAGAAAAGTAATTATGCTCTGAAGTTCTCTTACGCGCAACTTTGTTACTAAAAGCTCCAGCCAGGGTAACACAAAAAGTAGGTATGGCAGGGCATGACTCAGCAGAAATAACATCAACAAATGAAGTAAGTCTTCTATTCCATTTCATTTTTTTTTTTCAATGTTTTCAGCCACAAGGAAGCGCGCGTCACTCAAACTGAAGCAACCCCCGTTAATCATATAGCCAATTTTGTTCTTGGCCTACTAGCATAACAGCTAACAGAACTAGCATGTGACAAGTACCTGTCTACACAAAAAAAAAAAACATGTACCGGTGGTTAATTTTATTCTTGACCAGCTAGCATAGCAGCTAACAGAGCTAACGTGGACAAGTCTCAGTCGACACGTGCTGATACGACACCGCAAACTATCGACGCTTTTCATTAGCGTTAAGCTAGCAGACATTCCAAAGGAAAAATTCTGAGGTTGTTTTAAAAGACACAAGCAGTTCTCTTAGTTTAAAATTTGATTTGACAGTAAACTTCAAATGACAGTGACGCTAAACAGCTTTAAACCTCTTCTCTTTTTTTTTAAGATAAAAAAAAAATAATCTGGGAAATAGGCGTAATGGACGAACAACGAACATACGAGGGATTCCCAGTATATGAAAATAACCTTGAGCAAGATGCCACATGCTGCTTCACCGGAGGTTATTACCGGTTGCACATGTTTTTAATCACGGGGAAAAAATGGACGAGCACGCCAACTCCGCACGGAAAAGGCCTCCGAGCCGGAGCGGGACCGGAACGACGCGCTAAAGCTTCATGTTTTATGCATGCCCTCTTGTTCTCTCATGCACGGATTGACTGAAGCCGGCCAGCCGAGCGGAGAGAGAGAGAGAAACAGCGAAACTGGAAAGAGGGAGCGCTCGCTAAAAGCCGAGCTGGTGTGCAAAGCGCGGGCTACCTTCCACAGTGCGACTCGGTCAACCGGCCAAGCGGAAGGAACATGCCCAGCGCACGGAGGAGGAAGTGAGGGGTGACAAAGTGGTAAAAGAGGTCTCATGCCCGGGAGGACCAGAAGGGAAGTCATCAGGCAGAGGGGACGCCCGGGCGGGAGAAGTTTCCAGCGTCCTCTAGAGACGCCCCCCCCCCCCCCCCCCTCCCCGCAGCCCCATCAAAACGTCCATGGGCATTACTGTAGTAAAGCAACATGCACTTTCTAGCAGAATAAATACGCTGCTGTTCCTTGACATTTCCAAGCAAGTGTTTGCTGTTTAGACGGTTTGGACTGGAAAGGAATCCTAAAGACACGTTGAATCAGGACGAAGGCTCTTGCTTTTGTATCTTGTATATGTTTCTCTATTTTTGCATTTAATTTTTTTTTTTAAATGTACAGTACAATTTATTTAGCATTTTAAACCCCAACATTTTTTGTAATTATTTTCTTTTTATTATTTTCAATTTCCTATTAACTCATTCACTCCCAGCCATTTTCACTGAAGCAACCCCCTTCGCTCCTGGCTGTTTTACTGGATTTTGATTGATTTTGCAAGGCCCTAAGAATATTGTGTTCTATTGCTATAAAAACATGGAACCTACCAAAAGAAAATATATTTATTTAGTATATATGATAGTATATTAGTATTTTTCTATTTGTTTCTGTTTTTTAGCAATTAGCATTAAAATATAGCTAAATGTCATCATTATTCACAAATCTGTTTAAAACAGTGGGGGAAACAGTTTCAACATGGCCCTGGTTGATCTCTTATACTCTGCTGCCACCTGCTGGCAGTTTTTTTAATAACTACCATTGCTTCATGCATTCTCTTCAGGTCAGAGGCTGCATCAAAGCCTTCTGTATGCTCTAGCATAAAAAACAACAACAACATAAAAAACGTATAAATGCGTCTTTGCGAGCATGGTCATATTTAAAATAGAACATATTTATATGTTTTTGGGAGCAAATGAGTCAATTACAATTGTTAATTAGTGTTTTATTGTATACATTTATTTTACACTTCATTTCTAATTTATTTACGTGCTCAATTTGTAATTCAATAAAAATAATACGGTTTGGTTATTTGCCATCTTTCCAATGGAATAGATGGAATGAACTAGCCTCATGTAAAAAAAACAACAACAAAAAACACACTCACACAACTGGAGAAGAGTGACGTCACACTGTGTCATAACTTACACATGCCTCAAATACACCATTACACAATCCATGGTAACGGAGTCCCACAGGGCGCTGCACTGAGACCATTTGACTAGATTACATACAGATAGGAAGTGGATGTTTCTGGCCCATCAATGTTGATACAAAAAGAGCGCCTCCATATCACAGCATGTGGAAAAAAATGAGGGCGGCACAGCTGGACGCCTTAACGAGGCGCAGCCCTTCCCTCTTTTTTCCAAGCTTTTCCGTCTCATTTCTCCCTACGCCATCTCGTCCCGCGATCGCTATTTCCGTACGTCTTCTCCCCTCCCGCCTATGTCCTTATTTTCAGCAACCGCCGCTGTGTTTACAAGCAAATGTGGGATGCTGGCCTGATTTATGAGCCGCAGTCGCCGCCGAGTCGTCATCAACGATGCAGACTTCTTTCTAGATGCTGTTCATTCTCCGAATACACGTAGTGTGTTCTGGGTCAATTCTGACCCGTGCCAAGAATATCCTCTAATTTGGTGGTGACACCGACAACTCTCGCCTATCCCTTATAGGACATAGATGCTATTTAGCGTTAGCATTAAGAAAGGTGACCGGTTATTTTTATTGCTGTCAAATGTCAAAGCGGGTCAAATTTGAAACCGAAGAGTAAGTAAGGTTTAAAAAGCCTGGAGCCCGTCGGCCTCGTCTGACAGGACCGCATGCAGAGGTGGAAGACGGGAGCCAACGAGGGGGGAGGAACCTGCCAGTCAAGCTAAGATGGATCATAACTTCTGCATATGGGAAGCACTGACCTGCATAGCAAAAAGGAGTGCGGCGTTTTGAATTGCACAGAAGCCCGTTTAGACAGCAAACTAGATGGGCGTGAATTTATTAACAGACCGTATTATTTGGACATAAAACCGTGCCTGTGCCAAGCTTTGCTTTCTTTCTCATTACTACTATTTATGCAAACGAGTCGGGCCTGTAATAAGATTAAAACAAACAACAAAAATGATCTCGTATTTACTTAGTTGAATAAATTTGATTTAAAAATGGGCCTCAACAAAATGCTCTCAAGTTACGAAGGGCGCAGCACCTTTCGTTATTCTTGTATCTACTTCCTGTTTTGAGTTGCACAGCAGCCCGTTAAGGCAGAAAACGCGATGTGTGTGAATTCACAGTGTTACTAAAGAGTTACTTTGACGTAAAGATATTCCTGCACCAAACTTTGTTCTCTTTCTGTTTATTTCGTGTGCTTTTATTTATTGCAAAAATAATCGGGCCTGCAATTAAATGAAAATAAACTCTCGATTGATCAAAGTTACTGCAGTCAAAATGATCCTTTAACAAACGTAGCTCTCTTCCAAACAAACAAGATTATTTTTTTTAAACGACAACAAAAGCTACAAATGTACTGCAGTATTTACTTGAATTAATTATATTTTAAAACGGGCCTGCACCAAGCATCATTCTCCCTGATTTTCTCTCCGTTTTTTTTTTACCCACAGCCTATTTAGGCGGCAATAGCTGACCCTGAAAAAAGGTGACTATAAATGTTCATACAATAATTACATTTAAAATGATTCTTCAAAAAAAATCTTGTCTTGTATCAACTTCCTGCTTTGACTTGCCCTGCAGCCCGTTTAAGCAGAAAATGTGTGATTTAAATTACAAATCTTTTATTACTTTGTTGGGGGGGGGGGGGGGAATCTAGTGCACTTAAACTTTTGTTCTCTTCCTTTTTCCTTTTTTAATCCCAAAACCTATTTAGGCAGCAAACAAGTCTGACCTCTAATAATACGTAATCCAAAAAAGCTCTCATGTTACTGCAGTATTTACTTTCTTGAAATCATTTTAGTTAACTTATCTCTCCGTGTTTACAGCAACCTGTTTAGGCACCAATCCAATGCGCGTGTATTAAAAAAAAAAGTCATTTTACTTTAACATAGAAAGTTTCCTGTGACTCTTCCTGTCATTTTCCTCGGCCTATTCAGACAGAAAACTAGTCGGGTCTGAAATAAGAGTAAAACAAATGATCTCCCCAGGTCCTGTAGTATTTACTTCACTTTATTTGAGTTCAAAATCATCTGTCTCTAAAATCAGCCCTCCTCCCTCCCGTATCTACGTCCTATTGCACAGCAGCCCGTTCAGGCAGCAAATTAGATCATGGAATGGACAATTTCGTATCAGATTGTTGATAATGGGGGAACAAATTCACTAACTATAACATAAAACGCCGCAGCATGTTAGCACGTTAGCGCTTCTATTCTTCCTTCTTTTCCCAACATCCTTGATGCCTTACTTCCTCCCTTCCTTCATTTAAAAAAAGGGTATCCCAACTTTAGGCCCGCCCATTATCATCGGACGCGTGACCAGTGATTGCGCACACACTCACAGACACACTATAATCTAAATAAGAGAGTGTGTGACACACTAGTTGCTGGCTAATATCAACAAAGTGTGCAACTGGAGCAAAAAAAGCATCCATGTTTGCACCGGCGGAAGAACTGTTGACGCTCTCATTAATACGCGCGACCTCATCGCTCGCCGTTTCGCACTCGCTACCGGCCACTCGGGCGACCGTCGTCTCCATTATGCATGAGCGCCACATGCAGCGCTGGCTATTTATAGCTGCTTGCTCATTAGCTCTTCTTATGTAATTGCTCATTAGCATTAGTGTTAGCGGAGCGTATCTCCGACACCGCCATTAAATGTAATCAATGAGCTAAAGACCTCCCTTCGCCTCCGTGCGTGTGTGTGTGTGTGTGTGTGTGTGTGTGTGTGTGTGTGTGTGTGTGTGTGTGTGTGTGTGTGTGTGTGTGTGTGTGTGTGTGTGTGTGTGTGTGTGTGTGTGTGTGTGTGTGTGTGTGTGTGTGTGTGTGTGTGTGTGTGAGATCACGGCTGCATTATGGTAGAGTGTTTATCAGGGTGGAGGCCTACACGCCCACACATGAAGATTTTTGGTGGTAAATATTGATAAATAGTTTCGAACCCCCATTTAGTTGCTCACAAACGTGAAGTCCATATTTTTTTGTAAGTTTTAAAACTCAAGTGTTTACAGACACGTCAAAGACAATTACGTCTTCCGCAAAATCAATGTGCGTGTTTCTTCGACATCAACTCAATTATCACGCGAGCATCTGTCTTACAGTTCGGCTAAACCGTGACAAGTAATGACGAACGTCCCGCCATTTTATGCTTCCTGGTGCAGCTTGATGACATCGCACGTAAACGTGTTCCTCACAAGAAAGGCAGGCACGTGCAAGCGGGGCTTGATGGTGAGTCGCACCGTTCTCCAGGATGAACGGCGTCGTCAGCGCTAAAAGCGATGACCAAGGTGACGAGCTTTTAGCGTTCACGCTGAACTGCAGATGAACCTGGCTAAATGTGAGAGCGGCTTACACGCACACACACGCACACGCACACACGTGTTGTGTGAAGGTGCGCTGGCAGAAATGTCCCACTTGACAGTTTAAGAGATCTGGTCTAAGAAAGGTGAGCTTGCATTCATCCATCCATTTTCTTCCGCTTATCCGCACGTGGTCGATAGGCAGCCAGACATGCCTCTCCCCAGCCACTTCATCCAGCTCAAAAATGTTCCCAGTATAGCTGTCAGCATGTCCTGGTCTTCTACAGAAGGTCATGCCCGGAACACCTCACGAAGGCGTCCATGTGGCATCCTAAACAGATGACCGAGCCACTTCATCTGGCTTTTCTCAATACGGAGGATCAGCACTTCTGCCAACCGAACGTACGCAAATTCGTAAACATCAAAGACAAAGAAAATGCTGCCCCTCCAAATTATTTTTGTGAACGTCAGTTTTTCGATCATATTGAAAACATCAAAGACAACTACAACACTTTGACGTGAAGACTTTTTTGGGTTTGTATAAATATCAAACATTCGATTCACCAAACTCACATTTTTCTGTATTCATCAAAGACAACAGACAACACGGCATCAAGCCCGGCCGGGACCAAATGCTGCGAGGCTCTTCGCTGAACAACCGTGTCGCCCTCTATAAATAAATAAACCAAGAGGCAGGAAAGCAGCGGGCAGTGATGAGATTCCTGCTCCTTCCCTCCAGGAAGTCATGCCGCTTCTCCTCTCTGTCTGAGGGAGGCTGCGTTGCCATGGCAACCACACAGAGTGTGTGTGTGTGTGTGTGTGGGGGGGGGGGGGGGTGTGTATGGGTTGGGGTGTGGGGTACGCACTGGCACAGAATTCCCAGCTTGTACTGCAGGCTTTATTTTTAGCACGTGGCAGTTACATAATCAGGGTGACACTGAGGGGGAATCAAAAGGGAAAACATCCTCTGTGTTTCTCCTCTCTCACATCCTTTTTCATCTTTTTTTATTTTTTTCATCCCTGCGTCTGGTCATTACTTACGAGGTCGGGAAGCCGTTTGAGCGGCAAATCCGACAAAGGAACGAGATGAATGCCCGTCGCAAGACAAGGAGATGGGAGGAGTCTCAGAAAACGCACAACAGTTGTTGCTATTTCCACATGTAACACTGTAAAGTCGTAAGAAGTCGAAAAAAGTGAGCCATGTCGGAGAGTGACAAATCAAAGACCCATTACTTTTATCCATCTCATACACGTTTTTTGCAGGAGAGCAATTCCCACGAGCAATGTTGTATGTAAAGTCATACAAAGTCAAGAAAGTGATCCATCAAAGCCATCTATTTTGTAGTGCAAAGCATCAAAGACACGTCCCATTAATTTTTGTCTCATACACATTTTTATTGCGAGGGAGCAATTTCCACCTGTAATGCCATAAAATTGTACAACGTCAAAAAGGCCATCTATTTAGTAGAATAACAAATCAAAGACACGTGTCACATAAATTTTGTCTCATAAACATTTCTATAGCGAGAGAGCAATTTCCACCTGTAATGCCATAAAGTTGTACAACGTCAAGGAATAAAGGCCATCTATTTTGTAGAGTAATGCATCAAAGACACATGTCCCATTACTTTTGCACATCTCATACACGCTGTTGAATGTGAGCGGACAACTTCAACGTGTAATGCTTTAAATTAGGTCAAAGACAAGACTTATTAAGTGATTTATCTTGTGGAGTGACGCATCAAAGACACGTGTCCTGCTACTTTGGTCCATCTCACTACACAATCTGTATAGTAAGAGAGCTATTTCCATATGTAAGTCGTAAAACGTCTAGAAAGTGATTCATGTTGTGAATGGCACATCAAAAACACACTCCCGTCACTTTTGTCCATCTCGTGCGTGCTCTTGAATGCGAAAAAGCGACTTGTACGTGCAACGCTTTAACGTCACTCAAAATCAAGATGGAAAGCAACATTTTCTGAAGCGATGCACCAAAGACACGTATGTGCCCTATTACGTTAACCCGACTCGTACTTTAAGGCCGTAAATCAAGAAAGTGACCCATATTGTGGAGTGACATCAAAGACACGTGCCCCCATTCCTTTTGTCCGCTCATACACCTTGTTTGACGTGAGCGAGGCGTTTCCAATTCTTCAAAGGTTTGACGCTAACTTTTTACACTTGTACAACTATAAAGAATGTTAAAATGGGATCATTTCCGTTACTTCCTTCGGAGCAAAAAAAACATGGCTGTCAAATGGAGTGAAGTATACGAGAGGCGAGGCTTTTTTCACGTGTTTGGTGCATTCATCAGTCACCGATAGACCTGCTCCTCCTCCTTCTCTTTTATTGACATTCTGATGAAGTGTCGGGCCAAGGAGTTCCATTAAAAGGGCTGCAACCACAAGTTATAGCATGTGTTCGCTCGCTCGCTCTTTCACTCTCTCTCTCTCTCTCTCTCTCTCCCACACACACACACACACACACACACACACACACACACACACACACTGAAGCAGGTTAAGCTTCAAACAAGATCAGATTAAAAGCGCCTCCTGTATTTCGCCCCCGGATGATGGGCTGGCGCGGTCTTGCAGATCACGGTCAAGCTTCACTTTCATTTTCATTTTTCCTTGGCAACGGTTTTGACGCTGATGTTGAAAGCCAATTAAGCAATTAGTACAAAGTTTTGTTTTTTCTGGTCCGAGGGTGCAAAACAAAGGCCATGGGACAGACAGGCTTGCTGGGATGAAAAGAGCCTCCACTTTCTTGAAGGGTGGAGTGACCTTATGTTACAGCACAATTATCCGCACAAAAAATTTGAGCGGAGTCCCTCAAGGAAACGTTTGAAGTCTCTTGATTTTCTTCTGTTTTCATTCCTTTTCTCTTCCTCGCGTCACAAATGATTATTTAGCATCAGGATGTCCCAAAACCCATCCCCGGTAACACGTAAGTCGGACACCATTTTGAGTGGTGTTCCTCAGGGAATCGTTTAAGGCCCATGTAGTTTCTGTCATTTGAAACCCATTTTCTTCACCTTTTACATCCTGTAATTGTCTAAATGCTTTTGTTCCTCAATAATGCACCATCGCAAACCTGATTGGGAAGAAAGTGATCCATCTTGTGGAGTAGTGCATCAAATATACACAAAATACTTTTTCCTCTTATGTAGTACTCGAGTAAGGTACTCCCACTCATGACACTCAAAGTTGCAAAATTCATGAAAAAAAAGTGAACCGTCTTGTGGTTGAAACACATCAGACGCCTGTCAAAACAGCTTTTGTCTTTGTCGCACTTGCATCTTAATATACGACAAAGGAAAGCTCTAAAGTTGTAAAGTGTCGCTGGTGTCTTCTGGAGTGCCACATCAAAGACACGTAGCCTGTCACTTTTTCCCCCGAGAAAGGTATTTCCACCCTTAAGTCAAAGAAATGATTTCACTTTTCTCCATCCCAAACATATTTCTAAATTGAGAGCCACATTTTTAGATCGGAGTAATTTAAATCTGTAAAGCTTTCAAGAACGTGATCTCTCTCGTGGAATGATTAATAGATGGAATGGATGAAAAGACTTGGCAAGAAAAACAACAGGAAATAAAATTCCTGCGCGCTAACGACGCGAGCGCTGACGATGCGCGCGCTAACGAGGAAGAGGACGCGCGTCTCATTGAAGGCATCAAAGACGCTGCACGTGTCATCAGGAAGCCTTGGATGATCTCTAACGAGGAGAACGAGAGGAGCGCTTTCAAAAAAAGTCGCCGCCCACACGCCTCGTCGCCGTCCTCCATCGAGGCGACCGGGTTGCTCTTCCTCAACTCTTTTGTTTCTCGGCCTCTCGTTGTCCTCCGTCTTCTTTTACTTTCCCCCTGGAAACATCTCTTCCTTCATATTCAATAATACTACAACTTTTTACCTTGAGTATACTTGGAAGTTTTCTCGTAATTTTATGATTTTATTCTCATTCTATATTTTCTTTTTACTCGTGGCTGTAACTGGAGCCGCTGAGGGAAGTCCATGCAAAGTTTCGACGCGGCGCCTAATCCCCAAAAACAAGCGCAGGTTCAAACCAAAGTAGGCTGCCATCTTGAGCCAGTGCCCACGGCTTGAATAAAACATATGGAGGAAAAAGTGGAAAATAGTCTTCCCATTTGCTCGGGAGAGAAAATTCCCAGAGAAAGCGCTGGAAGGGTGGCAAATAGAGCAGGAAAAGCCAAGAACATTGCTTCCTGACAGGATTACATAAAAGAAAGAAAAAAAAGGAGAAGACGGCAGAGCTGATGGAGGGGAACATGAGGTGGAGTGTTGTAAAGAGAAAGAGGGGTCCCGCGGGGCCCCCCGGCAAAGCTGCGATCCAGCAGTGCAACCTCTTCATCTTTTGCCAGCGAGTGCGATGCGACAGGCGGGGCCGCGTGTCCGTCCCCAGAGGGTTCTGAGTGGGCGTGTTTGTTTGCCAAACTGACGCCCCTCCGCCCCCATGTGCACCCTCCTCCACCTCCACGACCGAACCCCGAGCCTTGCCTCTGACAACACACAAAAGCCGCACAAAAGCGTGTCTCCATTTATGCCCAAACCAAAGACTCATGAATGGGACCTGACAAGCACCAAAACACATACAACAGATAAGTAACAGTATCTCACAGAACCAAGTCTCCCCAAGAATACGGCTGACCACGGGTAGCCCTACAAAATCCAGGCGACGTGAGTATCTGAGACAATCTGGAGACTGTACAAAACCCATGAGTCAAATGGACCTGCGAATGACCCGCAGAACTCATGTGACAACGAAAACTGAGAGAATCCAGAGAAGTCCCAGAAACAACAGGGAAAGCCAAGTGTCCCTGAGAAACCAGTGGACCCCATGCACCGCAAGGCCCCCCAGATGACCTATAGAAGTGTCGGAATCCCAGGACCCGGGGCCCACAAACGACATACAAAACCAAGGTGACATGGGTATCAAGAGAATCTAGAGACAGGCAAAAAAGTAGTGCCAGGGAACAAGGGAAACCGTCCTGTCGAACAGGAATCACGTTGACCAAGGTACCTCAGGGCACCCGTATAACCTACAGAACTGGTGACAGGTGACATGGGCACCTGAGAGAATCCAGAACATCTCACAAACCCAGGACCCAGAGCAGCCCAAGATCGACCCAAAAAAAAAAAAAAACAGGTGACGCAGAGATCAAGAGATTATAGAGAAAGTACAAAACCCAAGAACACGGGGAACTCAAATGTTCCGTGAAACCAAAGTGTTCCTAGCTAGACAACAGGTGGACCCAGGTACCCCAGAGGGCACCTGCATAATCTACAGAACTGAGGTAACATAGGCACTTGAGATAATGCAGAACATCTCACAAACCCAAGACCCAGGGCAGCCCAAGAACAACCCACACAACCCAGGTGACATGTATATCAAAAGACTCGAGAGAAAGTATGAAACCCAAGAACATAGGGAACCCAAATCTTCTTCTTCTTTTATGTCCCGTGAAAATGCCTCTAAGTCGGGCAACAGGTGGGCTCAGGTACCCCAGGGCACCCGTATAACCTACAGAATCCAGGTAACATGGGCACCTTTGAGAATCCAGAACATCTCACAAACCCAGGACCCACGCAGCCCAAGAACGACCAACAAAACCCAGCAGACACGGGTATCAAGCGAATCTGGAGAAAAGTACAAAACCCAAGAACACGGGGAAACCAAATGTCCCGTGGAACCCAAGTGTCCCTAGCCAGGCAACAGGCGGACGCAGGAGACAGCTAAAGTAACTGAGTGAATCTTGAGAAGGTACGAATCATGAGATTCCCAGAGAACATGGGAAATCCAATATATGTATCCTTGAGAATCTGATGGACCCAAAGTGTCCCAGGTCAACCGGGAGACCTGCAGAACCCACGTGGCATAGTGAGCTGAGTGAAAACGGGAACATGGGAAATAAAAGTGCCATCTTTGATAGGAATCCCAGATGTCTCTGAGGACATATAAACGAAACCCAATTTGTTCTTCAGAATCCGGTGGAATGGGGCAAACCATAACAGCAACGGGTCCAGTCCAAGACTTTGTGCTTCGCCCTCAGCTTTGTTTCTAGCGTTTGCAGTTGGGGTAAGTATCAAAACAAGCGATCCGTTCCTTCTTCTCCCGACCGAAGCCAGCCAGTATTCCAATACACCGCAAGCGCACGGCTCCACTTGCAATTTTGTCCCGAAGGCATCGGGCGGGAGTCGGGCAAGCGGCCGCCTCGGGGGGGCCTCCGACAAGGGTTCTCCTCCGGGAAGACGTGTCGAGACTGGCCGGCGGTTATGGATGATGCGCAGCAACAAAGCTTTCGCCTCAATGATTCCACTTTCTCGGCTTACACTGGCGAATCCAGGAGGACGCAATTTCGTGTGCCAGAATCCAAGGAATTGTTTACGCGCGAGCTGCTTTCTCTTGTCTTCGGAGATGCAGACATTGGAATCGTTTTTTTTTTTCCAATTGTGGCCACAATAGACTGCACTCGTTCTGATTTTCAATGATGCGGGGTCCTGACCTTCGATGACTGGAGTTGATCTCATTTTAATAATCAGCATCTCTATCATGATGTCATTTATGCTTAACTGTTTTATGTTTTGGTCATTCTATTCCATAAAAATAGATTCTTAACTGTTCCAGATTAAATATATATGGCACAGTTGTGTGCGTATTGGTTTCTGTAATTGCCATGTTATAGTAGCGGTGGCATAAGCGGTGGATTAATTCATTCACGCCATTTTCACTGAAGCAACCCCCTTTGCTCCCGGCTGTTTTACTGGATTTTGACTGATTTTGCAAGGCCCACAGAATATTGTGTTCTATTGCTATAAATAAGAAAGATTAGAGTCTCTTCTTTCATCAGGAAAAAAAAGTCTATTTGTAATGTGTCCGTTTTGCATCAATTAGCATTAGAATATAGCTAAGTTTCATCATTATTCACAAATCTGTTTAAAACTGTGGGGTAAAGAGCTTTTTGCAATATGGCCCTGGCTGATCTCTTATACTCTGCTGCCACCTGCTGGCCGTTCTTTTGAAATAACTACCATTGCTTTAAGTGACCTCTTCGGGTCAGAAGCTGCATCAAAGCCTTCTCTATGCTCGAGCATAAAAAAACGTATAAATATGTTTTTGGGGAGTGAATGACAAATTATTAAATTAATTATTTTTATTTTTTATTTGGAATGAGTTAAATTGGGTAAATCCCATCTGGTGACAAATGAGCAATTTGTGAGCATGTTCTATCTACATTATGACCACAATAATAAAAACTAAAATCTCCACGTCATTGTCTGGGGCTCCGTACTTCTCAGATCCCGCGCGACTTGACAATGCGTAGGAGCCCGAATAACTGATCTCCGGTCAGATTTACACAGCACTCGACGAGGCAGGGAGGATTGCGTTATAAATAAGCCTCAATTTAATTGCATTCCCCTGACGGAGAGCGCCGAATGCAGGGCCAGCATATTTATTGCCACTCAACCTGTGCGAGTGTGTGTGTTTTTGTGTGTGAGTTTTAAGTGTCTGTGTAGCATTTAGCAGCTCTGATATGTTCGATCAGATAAGAAAATGTCTCCTGAATTGCCTCCTGCGTGTGTGTGTGTGTGTGTGTGTTTGTTTTTTTATCACCCAATCTGCGTCATTTCAAAACACTCATTGACACCCGGCTTGTACTTGTGTACCACTACACTGATACAGATTGCGCAAGAATGCGCAATTCTGCACGTTTTCCAGCGCGTGCATGGGTTTATATTCACATCTATATTGAGGATTAGGGTTTACTTGAACATTGCTACTGAATGCCTCGGTTGCAGACAAACAAGCGGTGCGAGCGCTGCAGGGCGGTAAGGTGAACCTGCCGTCTATTCCAGGACTGCCTTGGAAAAAAGTTCGAGCAAAAAAATCTGCACGGTCGGCAGTTTTGCGGACATGTGTCGCGTCAGTCACGACATCGCCGCGCGTTCCGAGGAGCGGGAAGGAGGTGGGACGAGGGTGCAAAAGTTCAAGATGAAAACGGGAACATGGCTTGGAGATTAGAGGCCAGCAAGATAATTATGTCCTATTGTTTAAAAAAAAAGTATTTAGGGGCTGGATTGTACCAAATATTTGTATATTTGTCATGTCATTCCAAATATTTGCACATTTTCCATTTAATATTTGTCAAAAAAAGCTATATTATGCAAGTTTATTATAGTTACGGTAACAGAAATGAATGGTAACACGAAAGCTGAAATAAAAAGTAAAAAAAAACGTTTACGTAAATGAAAACAATAAAAATGACTGTTGATGAATGTTTTTGTCTAATATTTTGTAACTATATTTTATGACTTTTTCTATATTCTTCTATTGTTTGTTAATATTTGTTTATCTTTCATCTAACATTTTAGTGTTTTTCCCCCAAATATTTGTGTATTATTTTTTTATATTTCCCTCGTATTTCTTTATTTCTTGTACTGTATATTTGTAAATACATTTATCTCGTCCTCCATTTATTTTCATTTTTTTTAAAACTATTTTTCATCTTTTACAAAAAAAAAACAGAACTACAGTACAGTATTATTAATAATAATGGTAATACAATATACAACATAATAAAATATATAAAAAATAAAGTCCCGGTAATAAAAAAATAAAGAATAAAAAAAAAACGGCCAAACTGCAATGAATATATTTAAAATAAAGATCAAAAGCTTGGAATTATTAAGAAAAAAATTAACAAAGGTCATTAAAAAATAATAATAATAATATTTTTTTTGTGGAATCACAAAATGTTTTTTTGTAAACACAAGTTCTAGTCATTTTTATTGTTTTCATTTACGTAAACATTTTTTTTTTTACTTTTTATTTCCGCTTTCGTGTTACCATTCATTTCTGTTACCGTAACTATAATAAACTTGCATAATATAGCTTTTTTTTTTGTTCTTCTGTACTTGTAAAAGTCTGACTTTATTCTAATGACATTACAACAGACATAGAAGAAGAAGAAGCGTCTTTGTTTTTTTTCCCCCCTGTCATCTGTCAATCTATCTCTTCATCCATCCAATGAACCAATGGGTGTTCAAGTGGCATGTCTAGCTCCGCCCCCCACACAAAAACAAGTGCACCGTAATCCTGCGGTCTGTCCTCCAAAACAAACGGCTGCTTAGGAATTTTGTCATTTTGGGAACCTGCGCGCTATTCATCATTTGACCGGCCGTCACATTGTACACAATGGACGGATCGATACACAACACAACGACAACCCCCCCCCCCCCCCCCCCTCCCTTAGCGAGTGCCGGCGCACCCCCAGGAGCCCTGCTGATCACCCTGACACTCGTCCCTCCTCCTCCTCCCCCGGAGTTGTGACACCAGCAGAAGGTCCTGCTGAGCGGAAGATGTCAGACGTTACGGATGTCAATTTGATTCACAGCCTGAGTGAGCGCCCTTGAGTGCGAAGAGGAGAAAGAGGAAAGATCCAATTCCGTAGAGTTTACACGCACGAGACAAAACAAAACAAAACAAAACAAAAAAAAGGAGGCAGTTTAGCTTATTGCTTATAAACCTGCCATGGTGCGCGCATTCTTCAGGAAAGAACGTGTACGATATTTACATTCGCCATCAATTCATAGATGCATTTTACAGGAATGGACAGTTAGTTGTGTTTTCCCGAAAACCCCAAAGACCATTTCCCACTATAGCGTCAGCCATTTTTAATTGTAATCATGGCTACTACAGTATCATCTGGTAGTAGTTGGTGGTAATTGAATTGGGATATTTTTCCTAATGTTTTGATGTTTTTCCTAATATTTGTGTATTTTTCATTCCCCCCCCCCCCAATATTTATACACTTTTCCGTTAATATTTCTGCATATTATTGTATCATTTAAATATTTATGTTCTTTTTAATTTTTTTCTAGTATTTTTTTTGCATTTTGTAATTTAGCATCTGGTATAGTAGCAGTAGTAATTAATTGTACTTTGATATTTTTTCATTATATCTGTGTATTTTTCAATTTCCCCCATATTATTTTTGTCCAATATTTTTTTATCATTTAAATATTAACATTGTGTCTACTTTTTAAATCTTTTGTAATAATATTTTTTCTCATATTTCTATTTTTAAAAGGAATTATGTATGATTTTGTTCAAATATTCCTTAATACATTTGCCTAATATTTGCATATATCTTACCAGATATTTTTGTATTATCAATCTAATAATTTTGTTTTTAAATGTTTGTATTTTGTAACATAAATTGTCTTATAATATTTATGTGCTAAGTCTTTGGCTCCTAATTTGTATTATTTTCAAATATGTCTGTGGTAATATTTTTCAAAAGTGTTACTTTTTCAAATTAATATTTGTGTGTATGTCACAAAAAAAAAGAAGAATACTTTGTTGTTTTTATCTAATAAAAAAAAACTTCTAATGATTTTTCATATATCTTCTCAAATATTTGTGTATTTTCAATCTAATAAATTTGTTTTAGGTCTTAAATGTTTGTTTTTTCTAATTCATTTGCTATGATTTTCTAAAATGTGTTTTTGTCTTGTCTAATTTTTTGTCCCATAATTTGTATTCTTTTTAAATATTTTTGTGGTAATATTTTAAAATATACCCCCCAAAAAATCTAAATTACTACTAATAAAAAAATGATAATATTTTTATATTTGTTCAAATTCTTCTTTAGGTTTTGTTTTTTCATCCAATATAATTCACTAGTTTTATTTTTATTTTTACTCATATTTGTGTATTTCTTTCATTCATTATCCATCAAATAGTCGTTCTAATATTTTTGCAAATTGTAATTTATGTGGGGTTTTTTTCATCTATATTGAATGTGCAAGTGTGTACCTTGCGTTTTGCCACGCCATAAGCAAATCCCTGTTTTTTCATTAATCTGGTGGTCAACAATGATCATTTTGCTCATATTAATCATGATATGATTTTTTTTTCCCTAGCGTTTCATCTCCTGACTGAATACAGAATACGTCATTATTACGCTCTGTGCGATTGTTTGGCCTCTAAAAGCAAAGTGACTCACACGTAAGCAATCAAGTAAAAGAAAGGAAATTTTGGGGGGGGGGGGGGGGCAATCCACTGGGATTAGAGACACGATGTTAGCTCAGGACTTCCTGCTGCCACATTTGTTGTGTGACAAATCCTCACATTGAAACCCCCTCGCATGCCCCCCCCCCCCCCCCACACACACACACGCACACATCTGCGCCACACACATAAACACACAAAAGCACTGGGACGAGAGGAGAAAAAAAACAAGGGTATGCACGCTTGGTTGAGACAATGGGCTTTAAAAAAATAAAAAAAAAAAAATAAAAAAAAAAGCACCACCGTTGTTCGGACTTAACGACTATTTAAGCTTTACCACAGGCCAGTGAAGCCAAAAAAGTGGGAAGAAAGCCAAACCCTAAGCCATTAACGTCTATGAAAGAAAGCAGTGGTCTTACCAGGTCTCGTCGTTCTTGAAGTCCAGCTCGCCGTAGGTGTCCTCGAAATCCTCGCCGCCCCCCTTAGCGAGCCCCTCCACGGTGCGGTAAGGCACGATGACCGTGCCCCGGGCGCCCGACGTCCTCAGCACCTTCGCCTCCATCACGCGGACGCTTTCGCTGACGTGCGTGGCGCCGCTCTCAAAGGTGAAGATGCCGGCGTGGTCGTCGTCAAGGATGGTGACGGTGGCCACGGCGGGGAAACCCAGCGCCGCTTTGGGGTACGGCAAGCTGTTGGCGGACAGAAGCTCCTCCTCCGTCTCCAGCACCCGCAGGTTGCACAAGCGCACGAAGAAGTGCTCGTCCTCCTCGAAGATGTCGTCGTCGATGATGCCGACGCTGATGTCCTTGAGCGTCTCGCCGGGCTTGAAGACCAGCGTGCCCTCGGTGAATTCGTAGTCGGCGCCGGCGTTGGCCGAGCCGTCTTCCGTCTTGTAGTCCACGCGCACCGTCTTGCCCACGTCGCCGCCCCGACGGGTGACGGTGAGGATGGCGGCGCCGCAGTTCTCCAGGCACTGGTAGGCGGCGGGCTCGAAAGACACCCGCGACACGTACTCCTCGGGCTCGTCGGCGCGCACCTCCGCCATGCTGGCGCAGCGCTTGGCCTGCTCCGCCGCGTGCTTCTTCAGGATGTTGCCGGCGCCCGTCATCATGCGCGTGGCCTGGATGCGGTAGAAGGCGCGGCTCTTCTGCTGGTGCGACAGCGCGTAGTAATTGGCCATCTCCACCAGCTGGTCCATCTCCTTCTCCGGGTGCTTCTGCTTCAGGTCCTTGAGGATGCGGATCATGTCGCGGCGGGACTCGTCGGCCTCCCCGCCCTCCGCCGGGCCCATCAGGTCGACACCGCCGTCGGCGAAGTGCGAGTTGACCATCTTGCCGTCCATCTCGATGCCCTTGGAGGAGCGATCGGGCTCATTCTCGATGACGACGCCGCCGCCGCCGCCGCCGCCGCCGCGGTGCTTGTCGGCGCGGTACTTCCGGCGCATGAACTTGTAGAAGAGGAGGCGGCGGTCGGCCACCCAGGCGAGCAGCACGCAGATGGGGAAGAAGGCCAGCGTCACCAGGCCCTCCCAAACCTGCACCACGTTGGGCGAGAACACGGCCAGGATCATGTAGAGCCAAATGTAAGCGAAGATGCTCCAGCCGGCCGTGATGAAGAACACCCGCAGGTGCTTGACCCTGCGCACTTCGCCCTGCGGGACGACGGACACGCACAGGCCCACGATGACGAACATGTTGAAGGCGGCGCTGCCCACGATGGTGGACGGCCCCAGCTCGCCCGCCTTGAACCCGTGCCCGCAGACCTCGATGACGGACAGCAGGATCTCCGGGGCCGAGGAGCCCAGCGCCATCAGGGTGAGGTTGGACACCGTCTCGTTCCATACGCGGATGGTGGCGGTGGTGGTCTCGCCGTTTGACCTCCGGATGACCACCTCCTTCTCCTGAGACGTGATGACCTCGATGGCCGCCATGAAGCGGTCGGCGATGATGGACACGCCCAGGAACATGTAGATCATGGCCACAAAGTACACGATGACCCGCGCGATCTTGTCCCCCATGGACGGATCCTCGGGGTACCAGATGGGCAGGACGATGCCGGGGGTGCACTTGTAGTTCCCCGGGCAGGTGGCGTTGTCGGAGCCGAGCGGCGGGCCCGGGGTGGTCCGGGCTTCTGTGCCGAGGAAGGGAGCCGCTACTGAGACCAGTCCTAACCAGAGGCAGGCCGAGCGCCCCGGACTTGCGAGCCTTGAGCCCTCCATGCACCCTCCGCGGTCTCGCGGGTCCTTACGGCACCGCGATCCAGCACCGGGCCTCGACTTTGACCGCCTGAACACAAGTTAGGAAGACACACAAGCTAGCTTAGCGTCCGCCAAGCCACATCGCCGTATTTTTTTCGAATGATGTCACGCTTTTTTCCATCGTTTCATACAATCTCGGTCGGTTACTGCTATTAGTAGCAAATCCTTGTTGTGGCGGAAGCTACATGCTGAACTAGCGAACGAGCTGGTAAAAAACGTTTGAAAGACGGCAATGCCTCGAAAGTATGTGTCAACATCCAAACGAAAATAGAAGAAGAAATTGAGGAAGAAGATGAAGTCATGGCAACTAAGGTGTGACGCTATTAGTTAGTTAGTTAGTTAGTTTGCTGCCGCCGCTAGTTTGGTTTGAAGATCAACGTTATCAACACGATTAGGGAACAGGGGTTTTGGGTATGGGTTCAAGCTCTATTGTTTTTAGATCTCTGTTTTTGTAAACTAAATGAACAAAAAAAAAAAAACTTACAGTCCAGTGCGACTTTTATATCTCATTTTTACGCTTCATGATGCAATTTGTTGACTTACGATTTACAGTATAGTCGGAAAAAATACGGTACTTTTATTTTGGTCGGTTTCTACTTCCTGTTTTCCTGCCATCAAGTGCCAACAAACGGACACCTGTGCATTTATCTATTGCCGCTGTCGGACTTCTATTAATGGAGCGGTTACACAACTTTTCACAGAAAAAAACAGCGTGGGAGAGAATTCCCCCCCCCCCCCCCCAATTTCACGAGTACGCAAATTCAGATGGGGCGACCTACTTTATAAGAAAGCATAATCGCGACAAGTTGATTTCCTCCGTGGGAGGCGGGCCGGAAAAAAATATAACTCCGCTTGCTCTCAATCTGAAAATTCATGAGCGTCTCAAACCTGGGAAGAAGATAGAAGAAAGGAAAAAAAAAAAAATGGAGATAAGGTTTGTTTAATAAAACGCTAGCCTGCGGACTTCGTTTGTAATCACTGGAGTTTACTTTGGCTTTTAGATGTGGAGACCAATTACGTCGATTGAAGCCTGATTGTCTTCAATTGTCATGGGAGGAGAGGAGTGAAAAAAAAAACTAGCAGGAGCTGCAGCCCGACTATGCGGCGTCCAACATGTCGCATTTGTCCCCCCCCCCCCCCAAAAAAAAAGAGGCAAACGAGCACGAAAAGCGACGTCTTGGAACATGTCAACCGCAAACCGCTACGTCTTAACGCACCTCCATCGCCTCAACGGGATGCAGGCTGACAACCCGTTTAGCAATAGCGGCTGAGCTCATGCAGAAGCGGACTCCATCTGGTCAGCAGGCTAACATCACAAATACCATGAATCTTGTTTTGTAACAAAGTTTGGAAAATGGATGGATGGAAATTAGAGCCGCTACGTCAGTAGAAATATTTAAATCGCAATTTTTTTTTTAAGACCTATACTACACGTAGGCCTATTTTTGAGCCGGGCCGGGTTTTGAGGAGGACCCACGTCTAGCAAAACAATGACAGAATTTTTTTTTTTTAATTGACATGACACTTTTTTTTTTCTGCCAAGTGTGAAAAATGCGTAAATAAAGAAAATTGAACATTGAATTATGACAGAGTGTGAGTTTTGATCGTTGATTGTTAGTCATGCTAACGTTAGCATTGCGCCAAAAGCTTAGTGGAGGTGTGACGTCCGGAAGGATTTGTGTTCAATTTCCTTTGAATGTTTTTTTTCGTATGGAACGATCCACCCCAGGAAACTAAATGGTACGTTCCAAACACGTCCATTTGTAGCGTCTTCCGTGTCCTAAAGATTTACAACAATTGATTGGGCAACAATTCAATAGACACGCCCACGCCTTGTTAGTCAATAAAGTGCGTCAAGACTAACGCATCAACCTTCCTCGCGAGCTCTGGATTTTATTTTTATTATTGATTTTCTCAACGGCTGTACTTGCGCACGTGTGTTAGTGACTTTCTAAATGAGCAGCAACACGACAAAAATGTGCATACAAGATTTAGCCAAGATTTTTCTTCTTGACCGTCACCGTCATTAGAGGGTATACTTCCACTAAACGCCTTTTTTTTGGAAATAAAGAATATTACATGAAATTAGTCCAAAAACGGATCAATGATGGAGCCTGGCAGAAAATGTTGTTGTTGCCATTTTGTTTTTGCATTTGAACTCAATTATTGGGATGCTAAAATTACTTCAAGGTTTTTGTTTTGTGCTTTCTTTCTTTTTTTTGCTTTGAATATTTGAACTCAAACTGTATTCGCATGATTGATTGATTTTTCCTGCTCTGAGAAGAAATATTTCATTCGAATATTTTGCCTTGGAATTCAAGTAACCTTAACGAACCACGCGAATCTCTTCTTTCTGCTTCATGAAGCAGAATTCACGTAAGAACTTCTTTTCTTTGTTCTTTTTTTTTTTTTTTGCTGTTGTCATTTTTGCATTTATCTAAAATGCTTTACTTTGCATCTGAACTGGCATGAACTCAATTAACGCAATGTTTAATTAGTCTCGTTCATGCTCCACGAAGCAAAATACTAAATTACAATTGCTTTGAATTTTTGTTGTTGCTTATTTTAGGGCGGTTACTTTGCATTTAAACTTGCATGTATGCAACAAAAGGGACATTTAATTTGCTTTGTCCTGCCCTGTGAAGAAAATATTACATGACAATATATTTGTTTTGACCTTTTTTTATTTATTTTTTTGCATTTGAACATGTTTTTTTTTTTTTCAATTTGCATTTGAACTCACATGAACTCAATTCATCGTTTAAGGAATTTTTCTTGCCCGACTGCTACAATAGCATTTTTACATTTTCGGCTATGCAGTGGAAACTCGCATAAAAACTTAATGCGATGCTTAAATTCCGTGAGCTAAACGTTACATGACAATATTCAACTTGATTGCTCCACTGAGTAATTACTTGCATTAATTGGTGTTAAACATTGACGACGTGCAATCAGTCACTGTGCTGACTTATCGCTCGTGTTTATACGCGGGGGCTCTTGTGCATATATGCGAGAGTTATTAAGCGACGTGATTTATTCATGCACTCCTGAATATTGTATTCCTGTCAGCGTCAAATGCTGTTCGGCGAGCCAATCGTGTGGCTCATTTCAAGTCAGGCTTACAGGGATTCTCCTAAATTGCATTTTGCTGGGCAGTCCAATTTTAGGCGCACCTGCGTCATCTGTTTACAGCGGCGAGGAACTGCATTTTTGATTTTTTTTTTTGTACACCACTAAATAAAAAAAACACACATTTAGAAGAGCTTTTTGACAACAGTATCGATGAAAAACATTGAGTAATATCAATTACACATGCAAATGTTCACCTAGCGAATGCTAACGTGAATAGCATGTAGCTGATAGCATCACGGTTAACGACCAGTATCGATTCCTCAAGCTGTTGCTATGCTAGCTGCTAACAGGCACGAATTTAGTGATAACCCGAGAATAGGAAATGGAGCCTAATGCGATAAAAGCTGAATTAAAGATCGCGTTCACACATTAATTAATTTTAGCAAGCGTACGTATGGCTAATGGCTAACGTTTTAGAAAAGGAAAAAAAAAAGCATGGAAGCACAGGGAAACTTGAAAGAACTTTTAACTTTGCCCCCAAAAAGTGAAAATCGGGCTCATGCTGTAATTACGTATAAGAGCCACAAGATGGTGGCAAAAAACACGCCATGAAGCTCCTCAACTCATTTCAACGTAGTTCCTTTTTTCTACTTAACAGGACTGACTAGTTTATATAAGGTTGTTACTATGGCAACAGCTTGGGAAAGCGGAACAAACGCAAACAGCGAGGGTAAGTGTGACGATAACCTTAGAACAGGAAACGGAAACGGCGCCATTTCCTGTTTGGATCATACGATGACAAGGAAAATAAACCGTACAGGTTAAAACAGTTTGACTCTGGACGTGACTTCCTTACGGGACTGGACGCAACATGTTCAGTATTATTGAGGTGTATAAACGGGGTCACATACATAACGTGCATGACAGGACAGCCTTATTCTATTTTTGGACATGTGCGTGTGTGAGTGTTGGGGGGGGGGGGGCTACTTTAAAAAAAAAAAGGGGGGGGGGGTCATTTGAGCTGCACACTCAGCAGAGCTTCAGCTGTTGCTGATTAATCATCATCTGTACCTGAAGTGGAGGGGCAAGAGAGGTTGAGGGGGGGGGGGGGGGGGGGTCCCCTACGAATACCCCCCCCCTTGCCAATTTAAAGGAGACATATGTAACATTGTGCACACTACGCATTACTATGAGAACATCAATGGCGCGCCCATTAGCGCCTTAGGCACGCGTACAAGAGTGTTAATTGATCCATTCGTCACACATGATGCCATAAATATGCATTATGAATATTATTATGGGCTGTCACTTACCTGGGTAAGCTCGTGCCGAAGCTGCACCACCACCACCTCCCCTCCCCAAAAAAAAAAAAAAAAAAATCACGCTGACTCCGAACCCCCCCGCCCCCCTCAAGCCGGCTCGGTTCCCCCGGCAAGAGGTGTCTTGGATCGGATCCGCCGGAGGGGCTCGCCTTGGCGCCCGTGGTGGTGCTGGTGCTGGTGCTGGTGCTGGTGGTGGTGGTGGTGGTGGTGTTGGTGGGTGATGTCCTCCTACCCTCGCGTCTGGCGGGACTGAGCGGAGCTGTCAGTGACGAGGGAGGAAGAGGAGGAGGAGGGGTGAGGAAGGAGGGAAGGTGGGAAGGAACGAGGGAGCGAGGGTGAGTATTTTAAGGTCCTCGCCGGTGATGGATGCTCGCAGCGGCTCGCGCTCAACCGCCGAGCCGTGAATCAGCGCTCTCCGGTGGGGAAGGCGCGCGCGCACGACGTCCCTCCTCCTCCTCCTCCTCCTCCTCCTCCTCCTCCTCCTCCTCCTCCTCCTCCACATTCAGTGACGCTCTCCCGCATCGCTCCGTGAGCGCCTCCTCATCTTCATCTCTCCCCTTTTTTCTGTTTTGGGGGGTTAACATTATTATGATTATTTTTGGTGGGTGTCGTCCAATGGTAGCCTCGGCTCCTTCCCGCGCGCGCGCGCGGTCCGACGACGTCATCGTCCTCATCAGCTGAGAGGAGAAAACCTGCAGCGACGCCAGCGTTGAGGACAGTCGTCAAATTATTAGGGACGCGTGCGCCGTAGAAGCGAATAACGAAGGTGAAATGCGAAATAAATGCCAGCGTTACTTAAGATTTTATTCCACCAGGTTTCCTAGGAGGAGGGGGAGGGGGGGGGGGTGTTCTCATATTTTGCCAACATTGGAGATGTTGCCGTCTAAAGGTGAAGGGTGAGAGGATGAGGCATTCAGTGACTCATTGCAAAATTGTTGCCTTTTCCGTCCACATTTTCTCTCCACCTTCGTATTTCTCCAGCTTTTCGTGTTCCTTTTTTTTTCCAGATGCTGCTATCAGTCGTTTGTCCGTCCGGATCTGGAAGTCCGACAAGATCTCGGGCCTGGCGCCTTCAGAGGCGTCTGCAATCTTGATTCTGGGACCTCCGGTCCATATTTGGTACAGATGTTCCAGCGCACTATTTTTGTGACCTGGTTGTGCCGCTCCATGTTTGCCTTGTTTGCAAAGTCGCGAGTGAGTCTGGATTTCCGGGCTACTTCTTTGTACAGCCTGTACTTGGGGTCCTGTCTGATGTGGTCGATCCCTCTACTGTCTTTTGTTTTAGGGTTGCCATGGTTACTGCCTCTGGCGTGTCTTTCAGTCCAGACATTTCCAGTCGTTGGTATGTTTTCTCAATGTCAGACACTCCTTCCGTTTGTTGACGGTAAATGCCATGCAGGGGCTTGCCTTTACATGGCAGCCCATCTGGCTCCTTCTCCTTACTTGGCTCCAACATGTTGTCTGAGGCATTCACCAAGCATCCCTTATTCTTGGAGGCTTATTGTTTCTTTTCCTGGTGCCCATGACGCCAGGACGCTCCCTATTCCGCGTCCTTCCGTTTTGTGCACAGCTTCAGGATGCCGGACTTGGGGTGGAACCATCCTCTTGCAGTGGCCAGGGTATTATGCCGGCGGGGTATCTGATTACTGGCAAAGGTGTTCAATTCCTCCTCATGGTTGCTATTTGCCTCTGGAATTCCAAGGTATTTGTACTCCTACAAAATAATCCTCCTTAGGCTTTCTTGTAGTCCATCCGGGTAGTGCCCAGGTTGGTTCTTCTTCTCGTTCTTTTTTTCAAGCGTCACACCTTTGCTTTACTCCGCTAAGAGGCTAACTCCTCTCCGGGTTGTCCTTGCTTTGGCCTCGAGCCTTCTCTTCCACGGGGGTGGCCTACGCTCCTTCCCGTTGTTTTTTCTCGTAGCCAATCATCTCTAGGATAACTGATACCGTTGCGTAGATTGGGCCGGTTAGCCTTGGCGATGTTCTCAGTAAGGATGCTTAGCAGTGCTGCGTTGACATCATCAAGAAGGGATTCTGGCAGGACTTCTTTTCAATAGCCTTGGTCTTCTCTCTCAGGCCAATTGCTCTTGTGTTGGGCTATTCTGGTCGTGGGGCTTGGAACCCATCCATCCATCATCTACCGCTTATCGCTCAGGGTCGCGGGGGCAGCAGCTTTAGCAGGCAGGGAAGCCCAGACTTCCCTCTCCCCAGCCACTTCAGCCAGCTCCTCCGACGGGATCCCGAGGCGTTCCCAGGCCAGCCGAGAGACACAGTCTCTCCAGCGTGTCCTGGGTCGTCCCCGGGGCCTCCCGCCGGTGGGACATGCCCGGAACACCTCCCCAGGGAGGCATCCGAAGCAGATGCCCGAGCCACCTCAACTGGAGTAGCGGCTCGACACGGAGTCCCTCCCGGATACCCTGCGGAGGAAACTCATTTCGGCCGCTTGTATCCGGGATCTTGTTCAAGCGGCTTGGAACCCACTCTTTTCTATTTTTTCCTTGTGTCCTGGGTTCTGGCTCCCCCTTGCCGTAGTTTCTTTGAACTGCCGTAGCGGCCATGTATCCTTTCTCAGGCAGGTTACTACCATATAGTAGCACTCCATCACTTTTTGCTCCATCAATGCCTTGCTCCTCTTCCAGAAGCCCGTTTCTCACCAGCGTGTTCTGGTTCCCGCAACACCTGACGCAGACCCTTGTTGACCCAGGCATTTCAGAACTAGTTTGGCCCAATCATAGAAGGCAAATAAACGGATTGATTTAAAATGTTAACAGATCAAAAATAGTAAAGAAACCTACTAACTTTCGCTGTCTGATCAAAAAAAAAAAAAAGAAGCAAAGACTCCTTTTGATTCTCATTTCTAACCAATCCAAAACAGCAAACTCCCACGTTAAAAAAACTTTCAGGGGTTGTTCCTGTGAGTCAGAGCATAAAAAATGAAGTAAAATGAATACCGTGCTCGTCTTTCATTAATACTCGTCTTTAATTAATACTTAGACTGCAAGCTCTTTCCAATTCATTAAACGGGATCAATAATGGATGCTCGTCAAAGCCACAGCGAAGAATGAAACCGTCTCGTGCTTCAGCAATTGCGGTTAGCTGTGCTCGCATTTTTGGGTTAAACGCTTTCTTTTTATCCACAAAATAAACAACAAAAATGTCAACATTTTTGTTTATTTGGGAAAATAAACTTTTGTTTTCAGATCTTAAAATTTAACCAAAATATTTTTGTACGAAAGTTAAACATTTTTTTTGTAGCTGTTTTTCATTTAATTGGTAAAAAAATTACGATTTTTCTTTGGTTTCAGTTACGTCCAAATTTGGCCAAAAATTATTTCACCCCCCCCCAAAAGACGGCAGCAAAAATGTGGTACTTCTGAAAAAACAAAACTTTTTCAGTTGATTTGGTCCACGTAACCGAAGTTTTTTATTTTTAACATTTGAAAAGCTATCAAATTTATATATCTTTGTGAGTCAATTTTTCGGTTTTGTCCTATTTTGCCAATAAAAAAAACAACTTTTCCGATGCATGTCATTCAACTTGGGTGAGTTTTTCTGAAGTCCACCAAACGTATTTTAATATCTGAAAAACTACAAAATTGACATCTTCAAAAACCTCAAAAATGTTCATGATTTGACAAAAAGTTTTGTTCAAATTTTGCATTCCCCAAAAATAATTCCAATTTTTATTTTTATATCTGGAAACATTTCTAAATTTGCATCTTTGTAAGTGAAAATTTGACAAATTTTCATCTTTTTATCTTACCGTTCCCTTTTTCTTTTAAAGGCTTTGTCCAAACTTTGCTTGTGTTTTAATAATTAAAAAAAACGTTATTTCTGAAAAAACAAAGCATTTGATTGCATGTCAGACTTATGCAAAATTTCTTGGCTGTGGCCTAAATATCATCATCATCATCATCATCATCTCATCTCGGTGGCGACTCGCGGTCCGGCCCATTCTTCTTTCCTCCCCCCCGCGGAGTTGTGGGCGTGGCGGGCACGTTTCCGTCCGGCTCATCATGTGCAGAGTGAAGCGAAAGAGCCGCGGGGGGCATTTGTTCCGCGTGGACTCCCCCTCAGCTGCCAAACGTCGGCCTATTTTTAGATGCCGGCGGAGGAAGCGCGTGAGATGGGAAGCGGACCGATGAAACCGGAGCGGTGTCCTCGTTCCTCCTCAGCCTCTTCATCGCGGGCATCCTCCGAGAACAACGGAGGAGTTCGAATTAGGGGTGGAACGATTAATTGATTCATCCAAAACTAATTCCTTAACTATCAACTATTATAACTTTTATTTTTGTTTGAAAATACATTTCAAGTAAAAATTGAACATTGAATTTGTCAGCCTGTGTTGTTGCCGCGCCTGATTAACTCATTCACTGCCATTGACGACTATAGACGTAAAAAATTCATGTGAACTATTTTTATTGTTTTAACATTTTTTTCATTTCCTTTTTTATGAAAACCTAGAATTTTTTTATTGTACATTTATAACAGATATAAAATGATCATGCGATTAATTACGATTAAACGCCCCTTATTTAAATTTTTTATATTAGGCCCGTCCAGCGATTAAATGTTTTAATTGTAATTAATCACATGACTTCACTAGTTAACTAACAATTAATCACAAATTTTATATCTGTTCTAAATTTACAATAAATTTTTTCTAGGTTTTCATACTCATGTTAGCAAAAGTGGATTAAAAAAAACCTAATAGAAATAGTTAAAATGAAGTTAATATTTGAATGCATTTCATTTTCCAATTAACTCATTCACTGCCATTGACGGCTCTAGACTATTTCTAACTATTTCTATTAGTTTAACTTTTTTTTCCTACTTTTGTTAATAAGAGTATGAAAACCTAGAATTTTTTTTATTGTACATTTAGAACAGATATAAAATTTCTGATTAATCGTGAGTTAACTAATGTATAGTCATGCGATTAATTACAATTAAAAATGTTAATCGCCTGTTGCCCCTGATTTTTAGTAATCTATTTTTATAATGAATTTATGGCAGTGAATGTGTTAAAAATGAAGTGACAGGCCTGCTTCTCTACTGATTATTTTTTGCATACAAATGTTGTTTTCATGCGCTTCAAGATGGACACAAATTGCCAGCAGGTGGAAAAAGCATTTATTTTGTTAGATTTGAGTAGTGATGGAGAAGCATGAGGAGCACAATCCCGCCACCTACTGGCAGACATGCTCAATAAATTAACAAGGGAGTTTTTTTTTTAAATATAGATTTTAATATACAGTGATACCTCGACTTAAGAGTGCCCCACCTTATGAGTTTAGTTAAGAGGTATTATTTACACACACACAAATTTGGCCTTGAGTTGTGAGCAAAAATGTTACTTCTGATTGAGCTTGAAGAATTCCGCCACTTGACGGGAATATCAAGACTTCACAACTTCTGACTGACTTGCTATCTTAAACTTGAGATACAAGCGCTGTATAGTGGGAAGTGGCAACCCATTTGACAACCAGCAGCAGTTTGCCAGGTATATTATTTTGTACATATTTTTCAAAAAATATACTTTTTTTTCTGGAATAGATTAACAGCATTTCCACTCATTCAATGGGATAATTTTTTTTTTTAATTAGTGTTTTGACTAGAGTGTGATCCAGCAACAAATTAAACTCATATCTCAAGGTATTGAAGGGGTGTGTCCTAGCTCTCCGGGGTCGTCTTCATGCGCTGCTGGTCCTGGTACTCCCGCGAGTTCTCCCCGGGCCGGGGGCCTCGAATGTTCTTCCAGTCGTCCAAACTGACATCCTTCATCTTCTGCTCCGACAAAAACAAGATGGCGGCGGCAGAGGAGGAGCAGAAGCAAACGTTTTTTCAGCGCAACGCAGCAAGGCTTCTTGTAGTTTCCTCCGTTGTTACGGATACTTTTTTTTTTTTAACCTTTATCAAAAACGTTTGTTTCGACCCTTTCTGTTCTTTAGCAATCAGCAGTACAACGTGGATTGGTGGCGGAAAGCGGCATGGGTATTGATTAGCAGAATCATATCAGGAGCGCCACGCAAGCAATATGATCACCGTGCAGCCAAAGTAAGTTAATACATTAAAACGGTATCAGCGGCGGCCAAAATCCATTTGTGGCTATTGACGAGTTACAATCCAACACAAAATTACTAAAATATGCAAAATATCTGATAAAGCCGATTGGCGGAAACTTGAAAGTCTAATCATTATTACTACATTTTCTGTTGAATATTTTCATTCTCTAATGTCATGTAAAAAAAAAAAAAAAAAAAAAAAAAAAAGACAATACTTGGCCAAATCGATCAAGTTTGAACACAATCGTGTTTCCCCTCCATCTTATCTCCTCACCTCAAACTCTTGCTCTAACATGACCGACTGCGTCTCCGCGTTCACTTTGGCCTCCAGTGAGGGATCCAACTGAAACCACACAAAATAACCAGATGAGGTATCAGTACACTTCATTGGCTAGTGATTCTTAAAGCGTGGTACGCAGGCTCCCTCTAGTGGTACTCAAAAGAATCACTGAATATTTAAGAGTTTGTTTGAATTCTACATTTTTGTACAACGCATATGCGTTTTATGTTTAAGAACTGTTTGTTTAAACTTTTTTTAATTCAACTTCTTTGTGAAATACATTTTCATTTAATGATTATTTAGGTAAATCTTTCCATTGCCTTATCTTTGCTGCTTTTAAATATAAATGTGACTTTTTTTTTGTGGGGGGGGGGGGGGCTTTCTGTGAGCATGTGACACATCGGACTGCTGCAGTTAACGCTGAAAAAGTGGCGTACTTTCTTTTTGAGCTTCTGGGCGTCGTAGCGAATCTGCGTGAATTCCCGCAGGCCGAAAGAACCGCCGGTCACCATCAGCTAAAACCATATAAAAATTCAACAATTAGATTTGACTTTTAAAAAAATATATATCATTAATAATAACAAAATCACAAATATGCTCAATAATACCACATCAAAATACGGTCATGGGAAAAAAAATTACGAGAGCACCCTTTGTTTCTTCAGTTTCTTTTTCATTTGAAATGCTTTGGACAACTAAAGTCCCATTTTAATCCCAACTAAAACTCTTTTTTTTTCTTTGATTGCATGTTATTGACTCTTAGTCGTCTTCCTTAAATTTGTTCGCCGCCATTCTACGACACGGGCTTTTCATAACACTTCATAATAAGCACGTTGGCGAGATGAGCGAGGTCAGATAACATTATGTTTTCTTCCCTAGCAATCAACTGCTCTGTAAGAGGGTATTCTTGTTCTGTCTGTTTTATTGTTGCACATGCACTGTTCCACATCACTTCGTTATATTTCACTAAATTACATTTAACACATATTACTTCTAAGCGAGCTAACATCTTCCCACCGCATTGACAAAAGATGCAAATAAACATACATGCGCATACTTACGAGCATAGGCACTCCATATCTAAAAGTCTTGTTCTTTTGCAGTGCGTTTAGGCTAAACATGATTCCTTTTCTGATTTTTGCTTTTTTTAAATGTATCTAAAGGTCCATGTTCGTGAATGCCAAACAAGCAGGTTTACTGCTGGGGTGCACTTCCACGTCCGGAGTGCTGCGAATATTCCTAGATCTCCTACGTGACCTATTCAAACGTTTTTATTTCTTTTGACTATCAAAATATATGTAATAAATAGTTACTAATTATTATGAATGGATATAAGTCCCATTTAATCCAGTAGACGTCCGACTAGAAGTCCAAAGAAGAGGTCACAGTTGCAGTGTTGGTCCGAACCAGTTAAAAAACCCGGAAGGCTACGAATGCCTCATAAAGTAAGGTTCCACCAAACTACCTGGCAAGTTTTTGTGTCTTTCTCCAACAAACGAGCAAAAATAAACAGATGATTAATTTCACGTTCCCTAGTTAATTCAGTAAACAATCCCAAAAATAACTCTTTCTTACGTCAATTCAAGAGTAGCTACTTCCATCTTTGGTCCGACGCACTAAAATGTCCGATGTTAGGCTGCGAAGAAAATCGTGTATTTTCTTGTACGTATTTTGTTTCAACCCTTGGCTGTAATTTTATGATAATTCAGTAAACGTCCAAATTTGTCAGCCACTAACGTGTTGTTGAAGTTCCCAGTTTTTAATTTCCCTATTGTTTTAGTATTTTGCCAATAAAGCAATATATTTGATCGCCAAAGGCAAATTTACAAACCAAAATTAGTTTTTTTTTCTCTCTCAATAATTAGACCACCATTTATAATGCTTAATATTTGCTTAAACTGGATACTTTCGATATGGTGATTTGTCAATATGATTCTATTTCTACATGAAAATGCAGTATTCAGTGCTACTTTTGGTCACAATTTATTTTTTTTGGCACAAAAATGACTCACAAAAACTCATACGGTACGTGTTCACAAAAGTGTCACATTTAGTCAGGAATGTGTTAGCTTGTGTTCTATTGCTGTATAAAATAGCAACCTTTTTTTTTTTTTAAATGTATACAGTATTAAGGTAGCTCATACTCCCAGTTAGAAGCCCGATCTAACAATGAGTTCCTAGGTAATATATACAATTAAAAATACTGTATGTTATTTAAAGCCTTGGAAATAATGAAATAGTCAAAATATATATTTATCTTAGCACCGTATGCTTTTCCCATGGTATAGACATTAAATCTGGAACACAACTGTTTGATAACGGGAACAATGTATTTGATGAATATCATGATGTTAGCACCCCCCAAAAAATCAACAGAGAACATGAAAGCAATTTTTCTTTATTACAACTTCCATCTCTCACTCTCAACCAGGTGAAGAAAAATACCTTGCTTTTTTTGTTCAGTATCATAAAATATGTTCACTTTATTCCTTTATGAATGAGGACAATGACAAGAAAATAAAAACATAACTTGTTTTCTCTGTGTAAACTGCTTGGCTTGGGGCGGCAGGGGGGGGCGCAAAGGAACAACACAACTTGTGAGGAGGACAAAAAAGATAAGGCCAGAGACGTACAAAAAGAAGCGGGCAGGTGGAGGGGCAGAGCGGCGGAGAGAGTTCAAAGGTCGCTCTCGCCGTAGAGGGCGGTGGAGAAGGACATGTAGTCGAGGGCCCCCGGCACGCCGTCGGGGCCCGTGTACGGGGCCATGCGAGCCATGCAGTACTCCGCCTGGTCCGGGGGCAGCTCTCGCCGCAGCTCATCCGCCAAGATGTAGTTCTGTTAATGGCCACACAGATTTTACTCTACATTTTGAGGCACATAAACTGAACAATTATGATATTTACACATAAATGTTTCATTATACAGCGTTTCCAACTGATGTACCTTGTCTCCGGCCAGGACCTTGAAGGAGGCCATGACCTGGTCGGCCGTGTCGGTGTCGGCCGTCTCGCGCGACATGAAGTCGATGAAGGCTTGGAAGGTGACCACGCCCATGCGGTTGGGATCCACAATGCTCATGATGCGGGCAAACTCGCTCTCGCCCTGCGATACGCAAACATCCACAACACGTACATAATTACAATCATATAATTATTCTGCATGCGGAATCACTGGTTTAGGAAGCTTGACTGCTAGTTGTTTAGTTAGCTAGATAACTAGTTATCTAGTTGGTTAGTGTATTGCAAACCAAATGGTACTTTAACTTTATTTACTCAGCTCGTTAGCTAGGAAGCTAGTTAGCTAGAATACTATAGCTTTCTAAGTAGCTAACCCTAGCTAACTTGCTGGGTAGCTCACTTGCTAGTTCGTTTGCCTGGCAGTTCAATTAAATAGGCAGCACCATTTCTAGATTGCTTACATAGTTATTTAGATTATCAAATACTTACCTAGGTAGTTTGTTCATTAATTACTGCATTGATAGCTACTGAAATAATGATCTAGCAAGATAGTTAAATTAATTATGTGGCTCGTTAGTCTGATAAGTAGTTGGATCATTATTTTTGTTAGCATGTTTTATGGATAGCTAGCTAAATATATATTGCTAGCTGTTTGTTGTTTTAGCTAGTTAATTGATTGTTAGATAGCTAGTTAATCGTTTAGTTAGCTTGTTAATTTTCTAGGTAGCTCAGTGGTGAGTTGTTAAGTTAGCTAGTTATTTAGGTAGCTCACTAGTTATTTGTTGATTTATTTAGTTGCCAACTCGTTAGATTAGAGTAGTTATCTCGCTTTGAGTCACAAGCATGGTCAGAGGACAAATTTAACTCATATGTCAAGGCACCACTCTAAGTGGTACGGTAACGCTCTTGTGTACAACGCGCGTGTTACCTGCTCTCGCGGCCTCTCATACACAGCAACCAAAAACTGACAAAGTTTACCAGGTTGTAACCAACGGAGATAAGGCAGGACTTGAAGTCGTCGGCGTCCATCACTCCCGTTCTCTTCTACAAAAGGGACGAGCGATGGACGGGAAGGGAAAAAAAAAGAGAAAAAGGAGACGGAAGCAAAAGGGAAACCGTCGGAAGAGAGGACGAAGGGAGGAAAAGCAGGGAGGAAAGGAAAAAACAAAACAAAAAGGTGAGATGAGTTAAAGGAGTACCTGCGCGTCATTGGCGATATCGAAGCCCAGGCTGATCAGGCAGGCCTTGAACTCCTCGGCCCCCAGCGTGCCCGAGTGGTCCTGACGTGTGTGGTGGTGGTGGTGGGGTAGTGGTGGGCATCGGGGGCCATGCAGCGACACATAACAGCCGTGACAGCCACAGGACGGGACGGTGGGGCGGCGGCATTCGGACAACAGCGCGAAGGCGATTGACGGTGAGGTGTGGGTGATGTCATGCATTGTGGGGGGAGGGGGGGGTGGAGGCACGTGTGCATGTGTTTGGTGGGTGGTGGCAGGAAGGCATGCAGGAGACACACAGAAAACAGAGAAGACAGTGCATGTTGGTTAGCATCTGCAGGGTCACGCAAACTCACACACACACACACACACACACACACATGCAGGCGCGCACAAACACGCACACACATCCATCCATACACATATGTTGATTGGCCAGGGCATTCTCAGGCGTTAATGTGCAGTGCGTACGGGCAGGCTCTCCGACCGCGTGGTGACCCCGGCGGCGTCATCATTCATTGATGGCATCTTCTGCTGCCACGAACATAGAGGGACGAGAATTGCGACTGACCCTGTCAAAGTGGTTGAAGGAGGCCCTGAACTCGTTGAGCTGCTCCTGGCTGATGCCTTTGGCATCCCGCGTCAGGATCTGGTTCTCGATCTCGTTGATGGTGCGAGCGATGGTGGTCAGGAGCTGCTCCCAGCCCACGCGGATGTGCTGAACACAAGACGCGGACACAAAAACGATCACTTGGGTTCGAGAATAATTTGTATTTATTTTTTATTAATTAATTAAAAAAAAAAATTATTATGACTTTTACATTTTTATATATATATATATATATATATTTTTTTTTTTATGTGCACGATAGTGTGCGTATTTCAATGTGCAGCGATTTGTTTATAAAATGTGCTATAGAAATCAAGCGGATTGGATTGGATGGACTCCAACGCTAACGTTAGCTTCCTTCCGGCTACCTCCATGGTGTAGTTGGTGTGCTTGTTGTCAAAGATGAGCGCGGCCTGGATGAGCTGGTGGTCTCCCTCCAACTGCTCAATCTTGGGCATGTAGTTGACGATGCTCTGCTCATACTGCCGCAGGTGTGCCAACTGGTCCTCCAGCGTGCCGTGCAGTTCCATTGAGATGTAGCCGATTTCCTGCACGCCGCACGCAACGGAGCAAAATATCAGAAGGAGAAGGCGAGGTTGTTCGCTCGCGGTCTGGCCTTCAGGCTGACCTCCATCTTGGTCTGGATCCAAGGCCCGATGACGTTGGCCTGGCTGGCGAACTGGCGACGCAGACGCTCGTTGTTCTGCTGCCGGGCGTGCTCCTCGATCAGGGCCTGGTCGCGCTGTGGAACCAGCTGTCGTACCTGCAAGGACACGTCATTATTAACGAGGGGTGTCAAAATGAGTGCGTTCTTTGAAAGTTCCTTTAATGGCACTCATTTTTTTTTAGCGCGATTAATGACCGCCCCTTAATTGGAAAGTAAGTCCTGGGGGAATTCCAGTCGCAACGCAGCAGACACGTCTACATTAAAATTTAGCAGTAATACATTTTATAATAATGCATATATTGGTGGAGACTGGGTTCATGTTGTATTTTACAATTTTTAAAATGTGCAGAATTTGCACAAGTTGCTTTATGTTAAAGATTAGATCGCTCATAATATGAAAAGAAAAATGCACTGAGCTGTCACCATCTTGCAATTGCAATTATACCGTCTGGTGGCAGATAAAATGACCTCAACACAAATCAATATCTCACTCGTTTTTTACAGTACAGTTTTAATTTTAACTTATTTTGATGAATTATTATGAAATTACTGCATCAATGCCATATTTCTATTAGTTTAACATTTTTTCCTACTTTTATGTAAACAAGACTATCAACTTTAAAAAATAGATTGTACATTATATTGTACATTTAGAACAGATATAAAATTTGCAATTAATCGTGAGTTAATTATTAAAATCATGCGATTAATTGGGATAAAAAATGTCAGCCATGTTTCTATTAGTTTAACATTTTTTTCCCACTTTTATGTGAACAAGACAATGAACTTAGATTTTTTTATTGTACATTTAGAACAAATATAAAATGTGCGATTAATTGTGAGTTAATTATTGAAATAATGCGATTAATTAGGATAAAAAATGTCAGCCATGTTTCTATTAGTTTAAATTTTTCCCCCCACTTTTATGTAAACAAGACAATGAACTTAGATTTTTTTTTATTATACATTTAGAACAAATATAAAATGTGCGATTAATCGTGAGTTAATTATTGAAATAATGCGATTAATTAGGATAAAAAATGTCAGCCATGTTTCTATTAGTTTAAAGTTTTCCCCCCACTTTTATGTAAACAAGACAATGAACTTAGATTTTTTTTATTGTACATTTAGAACAAATATAAAATGTGCGATTAATCGTGAGTTAATTATTGAAATAATGCGATTAATTAGGATAAAAAAAAATTGTAATCGCCTGACACCCCTATTATTAATCCATTCAGTAAGTAACAAGCACTTCAATATCACTGTAAATGAATGCAAATGAGCGCAACGAGCGCTGTGGTCACCTTGTCCCACTTGCCGTTGACCTCCTGAGTGTTGATGGTGGTGTAAGGGTTGATGCCGGACATGTTGACGTTGTACGTCTGCATGATCTTGGCAATCTCATTGTGGATGCCCAAGATGGCCTGGCGCTCTTTGTCCGCCTCGGGCAGCGTGGCCTTGAACTGCTCGTGGGCCGTGCTGAGTCCCTGTGGACCACAAACGTACGGTAACGTGAGAATAGATACCAAAAACTCCTCAATGACGACTTGCTGTATTGTATTCTCACTTGGATTTCCTCAATGGTGTGGACTATGAAGGAGTCCTGCAGGTCCTCCATGGCACCCTCCATCCAGTTGTTGAATGGAGCTGCTCTCTTTGCAAACTCCAGGTACAACTGATCAATAGTTTCCAGAAGCTTTTCTGTTTTCTGTTGGAAGTCGGGATTGTTTTTTTATTTTATTTTTTAAACATTTGATCCAAGGAAACAGCTTTACTCGACAGCTGAAGTGAAGTGAGACTTAAAAAAAAAAAAGTATTTGGGCCATTTCTATTTGGTGTTTATTGACTAGACTGGAACAATAAAATCAAAATATTTGGGTGGTGTCCACTTTTAAAGGACTCATGGAAATGGACAAAATGACCCTAAAATGGCCGCTTCAAACCAAAATGGCAGACTTCCTGTGTGGTTCTGGGCTACTTAAGACTTTTGTTGGTCTACTCTAAATTTCGTATTGATAAGTTTAACTGACTTGGGGAGACTGAATTTTTAAGAACCAAGCCGAAACAGTCCCTTCAAATCACAATGGCAGACTTCCCGTGTTTTTCCAGACTTCAAACCAAAGTAGCAGACTTCCAATGTCTTTATAGACAAGACTGCCAAATGTCATGGTACTAAGTGAATTGTATTCAGCAATGAAATTTAGAGAAACTTTGGAGGGGTATACTGCATGTTTGGGATTTAAATATAATGAACTCACCTGCAGCGCTTCACTGCGCTGCTTGGTCATACCCCCAAGGGCGTCCCACTGGTCACAAATTCTCTGGCAGCGACCGTTTACACTTGGCGAGTCGTAGTAATCCAGCTCGCTGGAACACAACAACAGAACTTTGGTACAGTGACGTCACACGTGCTTCCTTCCAGGTGGCTAAAGCTCAAGCTAGCTCTGATGTAGACAAAGCCTTCTATATCTATATATTTGACCTAAGCAAAGTTGGGCAAAATTGGGTAATTAAGCTCTTGTGACACTGAAATGGACCGAGCACTTTGGAGCTAATGTTAGCCAGCAGGCTAGCTATTATGTTTTGCTTAATTGCCCAACGACAACAAAATGTTTTATGTGCCATTGGGAAAATGTCTTCCAGGTTTGGAAATGGCTACAACATCGTGTGATCGCTATACAATTTACAACATTTATTCTCCTCGCACACAGATTCTGCTGGATTCATTCAGATTTGTTCAAAAATTGTTTGAAAGAAATTGAAAAACCACCCAAGAAGTACAATTGTTTCCAAGCCGATAATAAGCCTCGCCAGTGTCTTACTTCAACTCCTGCGCGATGGCGGCGATCTGCTCCACGCGGTCTTGATGGGCAGCCAGGTCGCTCTCGAAGGCCTCGTGTTTCTTCAGCAGCGCCTTGATCTCCGACAGCGACGCCGTCTCAAAGTCTTTGCGCTGCAGCATCTCCTCCTTGCCTGCACGGGGGGGGGGGGGGGGGGGGGCAGAGAGACAAGACCGTCACAATCTAACGGCAGTCCCGTTAGTGATCCAGCAGAGGGCAGTGTGGTGAAAAAAAGCTTACGTTGGTGAAGTGTTAAAGCTCCCAGTACTTTTTGTTAACATTTTAAAACAAAGATAATAACCGACCACCACCGAACATTCGCACCTTCCATATAATGCGAGTAGCACTGGAGGCATTGTGTGTGAAGTGCCTTGCCCAAAGACACAACGACACATGACATGGGGAGAGCGGGGATCGAACAGCCGATCTTCTGGTTACTCAACGACCGCATCTAACCTGAGCCACTGTTGCCAATGTCTATTATCTAAGATCATTAAATACAAGACATTTTGAGCTATATATTTTTTTGAAAGTTTGTTCAAAAGAATCTCTCATATATTTTCATGGTTCAGGCTTTATAAGGGTTAATTTATTGCAAATCTGAAAAGCAGTTTAATAAACACGCTTAAAGGCATGACCAAATTAAGTGTTGAAGTTTGTATTACTCAAAATTTTGACAAATATTTTCCTCTTTATTAGGAAAATCAGTGCCAAATATCGGTTATCGGCCTCCTTGATTATTAATAATCGGTATTTGCCCTAAAAAAAACACGTACTGGTCTACTGCTAACATACAGTAAATACACTGAAATACTGTACACAAGTTACTGTAAATGATGATAAATTAAATTAAACGCATTAAATACTAATTAAAATAAATTTTTAAAATATATTTAGAAGTCCTACTTACATTTTTCTTTTGACTCTGTATTATTATTACTACAGTATCATAAAACATTAAATATAAATGATAAATATTAACTTTGTACTTGAAGTTTTGAGAGCTTTAAATTCTTGGCACTGCCCAACACTAAAATGGTTTTACGTGAGGCCGCAAATAATTCAGTTACAAGCTGTCATGAAAAAAAAAAAAGAAATAATAAAAAAAAAGAAATAAAAAAAAAGAATAATTCCCTTGGTTTCTTCTCCCACTTCCTTACCTTCTGTCCAGCCTTCGTGGATGGCCGCTTTCTGGCGGAACTTCTCAGCCAAGTGGTCCAGTCTCTCCAGGCGGCGGATCTCGTTGAGGAGCCACTCCTCGTAGCCCTTCTCAGCGCCCTCCAGGTTGCCCCACGCGTTGTTGATGTCCTGCGAGGAAGACGAAGTTTCAATCTTTGAGCCAAGTGTGACTATTACCTTTACATTATTTTAATGTTGGTTATTATGGTGCTACTCGGAGAGCTGCGATTTCTTTTTAGGCGCTGCTTGAACGAAACCCACCGAAACCATCTGGCCCTCAGAGGGCATGAAGGCGGGCCGGTTGCTGAGTCTCAGTTTGGTCTGCAGAGTGTTGAAGTTGATCTCCAGCTGGCACTTCTCCTGCACTTTGGGCGGCTTGTGTAGCCGGCGGTAGTCGCGAAAGTCCTCCAGCTTCTGCTGCATGGCCTGCATGGTGTTATCGGGCACGCGGTTCTCCAGCCATGGGATGGTGCGGCGGATCCACTCCAGCAGCTGAAGCAAAATGGCGTGCGCGCGCGTGTGTGTGTGTGGACAGAGAAGGGTTGAGACGCATGCAAGTAAAATGAAGGATGGTGGTGGAATGAGAGGAAGTGGGACAAGTTGATTTGATGTGTGTGTGTGTGTGTGTGTGTGAAATAAAAAGAAAAATAAGAATAGAGTTAATGCCTGATAAAAATAAATAAAAAAATCACCCTCTTTATCTCCATTCAATCTACAGTGGAACCATTAAAACTGAATTTGCTTCAATCCCCGATAAATAATCCAGGAACATTTCTTTTCCAATATGTACTATAAACTACTTAAATACACTTGTTTCTACTATTGTCTATGTGGAGCACAAAAACCCCAGGGTGAGTTAGGAGGTGAGGGGTAGCCGGGTTTGATAACGGGTTGATAAAGAAATGGAAGGAGACATAAGAAGTGTGTGTTGGGGGGTGGGGGGGGGGGGTCGGGGTGTGCTCACATCACTGGCCAGCTTCTCATAGTCCGTCATCAGCTGCTCATTCTCTTGATTGACGGCCAGCACCTTGCAGATCCTGTTGGCCGCCGTCTCCGCCTACGACACCAGACGCCATCGTCATTATAATCGCCATGGTTATATATTTTTTTTTATGCCAAAAAAAAAAGAAGTTCCGTCCTTGAAATTCCCAACAGAGGAGCCAAACAGTGCAGCAAAAGTAGAAGGAAAGCTTGTGGATAATGTCATTCCATTGGCCGCGTCATTAGGTACACCTACGCAAGCCAATGAGAGCCAATACAAGAGCTGCATGGAAAAATAACACTCTGTCTGATTGATTCTATTGCTTGAGCAAAATTGATGGCATATGCGCCGCTATAAGGTCTTCCAGCTAGGATAATAGCAATAACAAATGCAAGTTAGAATCTAATGAAAGAAAAAAAAAAAAGTCAAGGAATTAATTATCAATCATCCAGATTTTTTTTAAAAGAAAAAAAAAATCCCTTTTTACTCTTTGAATTAAAAAAAATATATATATAAAAAAGGATAATGATTTAAAAATAAGAACACTGTAAAAAGTGCTATAAAAATGTTAATTAAAATGTGTATTGGTTGTCCCCCCTCCCCCCCCAAATATTGCACTTTCATTTTTAGGTGTAAACATTTGGAACACCTCAGTATGATTCACGTTCACGGTTGATTCTTGTGTTATAATTCCACACACACGCCAAAACTCTGACCAATGGCTAAAACGTCAAGCTCATCTGCCACCTTGAACATGTCCTTTGCATCATTGCGGGAGGAGCGGTCGCCATGACGACAAGTCGTCCAGGAGACCGGAAAAACAAAGATCCTCTAGTGGATCGCTCGAGTCAAAGCGACATGCAGTGGAACGTACTGCTCTGTATTTATCAATATTTACACACTAGTCAAATTTAGACAGGCGACACGACTCCTTAGAAGGAAAAGCGCCCTTGTTTAGAAAATACCCTGACAGCCGTTAACATCTGCTATGCGTCACTATTAGTGACCTAACATAGTCCACTAAATTGTCTATTCTTACTTTTACTGAACTACAAAGGACTTTTTTTTCTTTTTTTTAAACAGAGGACTATGTCAAATTATAAAACAAAGATAAATGCACCACTGGTATATTTAAAGCCACACATCTCAGACTTTGAGTTTGCTAGCTTACTGCTAAAGCTAAATAGCATCTATGTTGCAGGCTTGCAGCTCTATAATATTTTTAGGGATTGGATTGAACACAAACACAAAATATTTTTTTTTGTATTGTGTATTTTTTACTTTATAAAAACATGACACAATAACAATTAAATATAATGTAAAAAATTTAAACAGTATGTGCATCCTGATTTAATGCTTCAATCCCATTCACCGTGCTGCTCCCTAATGGTGTGCATGCCTTGGCCACTGGGAGGCAGTATAATATAGTCATGCAGGCACCAACAAAGAAAATAGTTTTAAAACTATCATTTGATTTAGTAATCTGCTGTAACATTAGACATTTTTCGCAGAGGATAAATTGAGGCAAATTTTTAAATGTTTAAATATCTAACACTGGCGACGAGATGGCTTTATACAGGGTTCATTTTTGATTCTTGTTAAGTTTTAAGTGTTTTCTATATCACTATGTGGACGACCGCATAGCTTGGTCCAGAGCCTGCATTTACGTTTTGGTTTGTTTGTTTTTAAGAGTCAAATGACTGCTTTGTCCAACAAGAGCATCCCAAAATCTGTGGTTAGTTTTGATTTTGCAGTTTTTGCCACATAGCTTTTATCCATGGCGATTTTTGGAGTGTTTGGAGTGTTTGAGCTGCTCACCTTCTGTTTGCCCGAGAAGGCATGGTAGTAACACGACACGTAAGTCATGACGGCCTTCTCGTCTGGCCTCAAGGTGCTAATGATATCTGCCACAGGAACAGGAGGAGGAGGAGGCCACAGGAACAGAGGAGCAGCAGGAGAAAGCACAGGGAGGAGAGGAGAGAGCGTAAAAGTGTGCAGAGACAAAAAAGGGCCAGCAGGGGGCTTAGTCTCAAGAATCTCCAGTTTGCCTGCTGTTAGTTGACATGCCAGTGGATAAATTAAGTAGCACTACACTGCCAAAGATTAATCGTGAAACAATGTGCGACGATTAATTTGGAGAAGATATGTAACAAAAAAAGTTACGCAATACAATGAAACTTAAGCATTTAAAAGACACCGGGACCACCGTTTTGGTCTGAGGTGTGTTAAAAGTGAATTTGTTTGAAACGGATTGGGGCTAGCAATCCTAAACCAAAATCTTCATATAGTCGAATATGCTTGCAATGCTTTTATTTTGTTAACATTTACTCCATCGGTGATCAAAAGAGCACCAGTGGCTGTTTGTCCTTGAATTACAATTCGTTGTAACTGGCGGTAGTAAGTCTATATTAAATTAGCTAATGATGTTTATGTTACTACAAAGTACTTTCAGGTCTTGCATTTAGCTTAACTCAAGTGACGTGCATAAGTATTTAATCTTAGCCACAGTGGCCCCTGGGCTCTGAAACAGTGACAGTATCAATGTGACGAGGAGCCGCCATCTTGGCGGAATTTTGTCATTTGCACTTCAAATGCTTGTAAAATCCCCCATGGCAGATAAATTCATGAGAAAACAATTGTTGACGAAAGTACATGACCTGTTCTACTGCCTACACTGTTCTTCTCATGAATAATGTTTACGTTTTTTTCGGACAAGTGACGCAGTTTGAAAATTTTAAGAAGCATACTTGGGAATTTTATTTGTGGATATTTTCAGCTGAAACTTGTGAGCTAATTGAGAAACGGGCTCTCCGAGTAGCAGACAAAATGAAAAGATCGTTTGGAGCTGCGGACGTCCGTACAATAACGTCAAAGTTGTGGAAAATGTTGCCTTTGTGGGTAAGTACTGACTTAGTTTGCGGTGCTTATAGAAGGTAGTAAAATGTAACTGTGTAGTCTTGTGGGTTTTTTTTACCAATACAGAAGCTAAATGTGTTGAGAAATACTAAAATTATATCGTTTTACGGTAATTTAAAGGTGCTTTTCTGACCAGATTTTCCACAGGAAAAAAACCACACAATTGCGTTCCCCCCAAAAGGCCATTTTTCCTCCCCAACGCTTCATCAGATTTTCAGAGTTGTAAAGTGTAGTAGTAGTGGCCATTCCAACCAGTCTCTGCACATTTAAATTTTTGGGGGAAATCCCGTGTTGCTAATCACAGCGAGGCAGACCAGAGCTTTCGAGACAAATCCCATGATCCCGTCATGCATTTTGAAAACATGCAGAGTGAGTGTGACCCCTGCAGGGAAGCTTGTGCACTGCAGAGAGAAAGTGTTAGGATAACACCTGAGGGGTAAAAAGACAAGGTGAGAATGTGTGGGTGTGGAGGAGGAGGAGGAGGAGGAGGAAGAGGAGGAGGAGGAAGGAGACGCTGCATCCACGGGTACCTTCTGGGCGCCCGAGAAGGCGTGGTAGAAGCTAGACACGTAGGTCATGATGGCCTTCTCGTCCGGACGGGCAGTGCCCACAATGTCTGCGGGGGAGGAGGGGACGGGGGAGAAGAAAAGGGGATAGAGAGAAGGTGTGGTGGAGGGAGGAGGGGGGGGGACTTGTCATTGAGGAGGTTGAGCTCAGCATCATCGCCACACATCAATAAGCCCAGATGTGCTTGGAAGGGAGGATTTGATTTGTTAAAGAAACACAAAGCACGTCTGTGTGAATATATATATAAATAAAACCAAAAAAAACCCACCTGGAATATATTATGCATTTTTTCCCACAATTTAAATAAAACAGTTCCCACACATCAAAATCGTTAAAATACACTTTTTAGACCCTCTTACTGAAATTAGCTTGGTTCAAGAGGGCGGTCCTATCTCACTTTCAAATATACTTAAATGACAGATTATTAAATGAATACATTTGGAATAACACATTGTCTAAATGCTAAATTTTGTATACTAATTGTAAAAAAAAAGAAATATATGTAATTCAATCAATTCAGTGATTACAATGCTGTATCGTGCGTGATCTCAATTTCTAACTATATTTTATAAATCAAAATAAATAAACCCCTTTGACAACTCTGCTCAACGTGTGACTTTGTGCCGCATATTAGAAGCTGATCTGTGCACACGGCAGCTCTGCTTAGCTTTTGGCTTTGACGTCGTTAGAGTCTTTCCACGTAGTCCGCTAGAAAACGGCGGACTTTAGCTCAGCCTAGCTGCCAAATCATAATCATTGGGAGGAAAATTCGGTGTGGAGGTGGGATTATGTAAATTAGGGTAAATGTGCAATCGAGCACTTTTTCCACAATTAGCCAGCTAATTGTGGAAAAAGTGCTCGATTGCATCGAGGATGACATTTTGAAGCCACTTGCAATGCTAAGCTCGAATATGTTCACATTCGGAGGTAACGGTTGATTGAAGGAAAACATTTTTTTTTCACCTTCTGCGTCCAACATTTTGGGAATATCCAGGTACTTCTCGGCCACATCGAAGGCTGTGTTCAGGTTGGTCATGGGGTCGTCCTGACGACAGAAAACCACATTGTTGGAATCATCCAATATGTGCCCCCAACCCCGTGAGAGTCTGGCCCCCTTTGCAGTCTGCATTGTAACAAATTGGGCCTTGGCGGAGGTCTGCGCTCTGCTAAGTGACATTCTATTGTAGTGGTGTCGTGCGTCCTCTCACCTTGCGTAGTTTCCCGTAGTCGATGAGCTCGGGGCGGTGCCGATGAATGAGCGCACAGAAGCCCAAACCATCTTTCCAGCTGAAGACCAGCAAGAGAAAAGGAAACGTCACATTAGAATAAATCAAAAAGAAGACATCATTTTATTCATGTTTAATACAATGATAACGCAATAATTTTGCTCACAGTAAAAAATTTTTTTTGATTTTTGGGGGGGGATTTTTCACATGTACTGTTTCTGCCATATTGAAATCCAAACGTTCTAGTAAGTGTACCAAAATTACCCTGAGATAGCGCCAGGGCGATTCCTCTCTATAAACTCATTTGGGAAAATATTTCAGAGAAAAACATGCATTAGATTTGAGGCTTAATAAACCAAATGACTGCAAACAACTTGTGTCTTTGATGAACACATGGAAATGCTTTCAGATCTAACAAGTTGATAAAAAAATATGCGCTGAAGGACACTCTGGAATCTGATCATAGAAAGAGAAACTGCTTCAAGGGTTTGTTTGCGTGTGCTCTGAATGGAAACTTTAGAGTTGCTCACTCTTTCACCTTCTAATGCTTTAACTCATTTTATAAGTGTGCTTCCATTGTTTTTTGCATAGTATCTGACGTTTTATCGTAATGAATAAGATTAAGTAGAATTTTTTTTTAACAGAATTTTGGGATGATTTGTGACTGATTCAAATCGCCATGCAAATCACAAAGCGTTATACAGGGTTAGTTCAAATGTTGGCTTTTTATTTTTTTTTAAGGGTTTAAAATAACTATGCAGATAGCCACAGTTAGTTAGTTTAGATTTTTGTATATTTTTGATTGACGCAAAACAACTACGCAGATGGACTGTATAGCTTCATCCAAAGTATTATGAAATAATTGTTGAGCATTTTTTTTTTTTTTTTACTGCTTTGGAATCGCAAAGAAGGCCTTCAAACATAAAAAGAATAAAAAATAAGCTATTGTTTGCTCGTCTGCTTCACATCTCAGGTGTCCCAGAGACCACATCAAAAGGGCCTGGACCCCCTCCCACGTCTGACCCTTCACGCTGATATGACTTCACCCCCCACCTTTCTTCTTCTCGCCTTTCATCCACAGGTATCAATGATTCAACAATCTGGCAAAACACACATACAGTACAGCACCGTACAGTACAGTACTCCATATTGTTTTTTCCCCCCCACTTTAAACCCTCGTTCCAGCATTATGGTAACTAACACTTGCTTATCTATTTGCGTCATCTTGTATTCATCTCATCGCGGGTTAGTTACAGTTCAACTTCTCATCAATTCAAGCCAAAAAGCATGTTTTGTAAAAACTTGAACCGCATAGCCAAGAGAGAGATAATTAGACGATGAAGTCACTTGCGCTGTCAAACCGTTATGAAATGTTGCCTTTTTTTTATGTAGTGTGCGCGCGCGTGTGCTTTCAGTTAGTTGAGTTTGTCTGCTTAGCTAAGCTGCTAGCCGGTAGTGTTGCCCAAATAAAACAAATCAATAAGTGACTTTGAAAGCGCACTGGGAAAATATTAGCGCCTGCACTCGTATTTTCTTGCTATGTCAGGCGTTAGCTTAAGCAAAATATATTGCTATTCTGAATTACAAGTGCCCAAATCGATTAGTTTTCGAGTTACAACCCTCAGATGGCTTTTTTTTTGTTTTGTGTCCCTGAGCTGCCGCGTGCAAGCTGGGAAGATATTTGACAGTTCTTGATGCCAACTGTCCTTGCGCTTGACGCTGTTTATTGGCACTCCCAGGTGAAGTTTATTGTGAAACCTTGCGTATATAAACAAGCCACGTATCTTTGCCTTACGAAAGTCTGCTCGACGAGCTAACAAAACTAGCATTTATATCGCGGTGAACTTATTAAAAATTTCCTTGCGACAAGAAAAAACAACAACATTAAAACTTAAATGACTTACATTTCAAATGCATTGAGCTGTCACCAATTGCAATTATGCCACCTAGTGGCAGAAAAATGACCTCAACACAAATCAATATCACACTCATTTTTTACAGTACATCTTTTTAATTCTAACTTAATTTGATGAATTATTACGAAATTACTGAATCACTGACTAAAAGATGCAGCCATATTTCTATTAGTTTAGCATTTAGAACAGATATAAGCGCTAACTATTGAAGTCATGCAATTAATTACACTCACATTTTTAATCGCCTGACACCCCTAATTAAAACATTTGACACACATTGCAACCTTGAACGAACCCTGAGGAGAATTCACCATTCGCAACCTTCGCAAACACTCAAACACTCACAACAAACTTTCGAATATGTTAAGGTTTTTGGTCAAACCGTTGTCTTCGCCCTGTTATGATAGAAATGTCTACCCAATTATTTTGCGTGATCAAACATGGAATTAAAACAAAGCGGATAAAACGCTTGCGCTCGCCTGATGTGAAAGTTCTGAATGTTGACGTTCTTGTAGGGCGCCGTCTTCCGCTGGCACCAAAGTAGGAGACCCTCCTTGGCGGACGTCTCTGAAGTCGGGAAGAAGACAGAGGGACGACTCGGGATGACTCTGCGCTAATACTTACAGTACTGTTTACTTGCACTGATTGTAGAGGTCAACAATCACTTGACCACTCACACACATGCACTCCCATTACCTTCAACGGAAATATCTTGAATGGCAAAGCGGAGGATGATGGTCCAGATCATTCCCAGTGTCATCTTGGCATTGCCATCTACGATTTCTGTATGTAAAAAAAAAAGTGATTTCAATCTAAAAATATAGTCATTTGATTTTTTTTTTTTCAAAAGCAATGGCGGGAAAAAAGCAAATACAACAGTTGAATTATGTACAGCAATCGGTACCGTGTTCTGTTTGTATATTAGTTGATTCATTTCCAACATGTATCTTTTTGAGGGGGGGGCACAAGTCATTGATGATGATGACGAGTATTGTGTGAATGGAGCAGTCCTATTTGCTCTTCTCTCTGTGCTGTGTTATCCGTAATGAAAATCCTTTCCAACAGGTTGCCCGCCTTCAATAAATCGCTGTAATCCAATCAGGATCAGGCGGCTCAGGTTGCTGCTTCCAGCGTGACGGAGGACAAACTGCAAAATGGACGCGTGGATGCGGAATGAGTCGACGGAGGGTTAAAAACAGCCGCCGATTCAGGTTGACACAAAATACGACCGATCAATCCTGTTAATGCCATTTGAAAGGGCAACACCGAACCGCTGAAAAAAAATCCCAACCAGCTCCCTGATGAGATGTATGGACGAGAGATTGCAGGCGCATAATCCGTCTGGAATGTCGGTCTGGCTCGGAACCTCCGTAACAAATCTGATCAAATTGTCGCACCAAATATCTTTCAGGCATAATCAATCAGTCGTGTAAATCACTTCTAATGGAAACTGACATTGGTTTGGGGTATTAACTGCTTTTGCTTTGTGCAAACACAAGGTGATTGATGTTTAATGGAGGAAATTAAGTGTAGCCAATAAAATAGGAAGGTAAATTAGAACGAATTACGTTGTTCATCATATTAGCCGACAATTATGTCAAAACCTACCAACCGACTGGAATGAAGAAAGAGTTTTTTGTTTTGTTTTCCAAATTGCAGCCTTTGCGATTTACTGCTTCTTGTCACGATTGTTGTTCAGTTTTCAACTTCAAAATAATTTTAGGAGGAACTTGGTGTCAAACGTTTGAGAACCACGGCGCGGCGAGGAAACCTACAGCTCTCCTCATGAACGGGCACAGCAGCCTGCAACCATGGGAACGAAGGCTTGCTCGTGAGCGCTGTTATGAATGGCTGAAGGCCGAATTCAAATCGATGTTATAAAGTCGCTGAGACGCGACGCCACTTACCCTCGGCGCCAATGGACACCAGCTTGACTCCTTTGCCGGCGATGAAGTCTAGGGCTTTGTTCACATTGGAGATCTTGTGCACTTTCATCTTGCCTCGTTCGGGTTTGGCCAGACGTTCCCCTGGATGGGGAAAAGTAAAAGGCATCTTACGCTGATTGGAAGTAATCAAGTACTTTTTTCTTTTTTTTTGTTTAATCTATGCAGCCTGATAGCAAACGGCTAAATGACTTACAGTAAATAAAGGAGATGAATCAAAACTTCTACTTTTAGCAGAGCCCGTGTTTTTATTTGTATCTCTTCTATTGAAGTAGTGTAAGCACTTTAGCCACGTCAGGCCATCATAAACGCAGAGCTGTCGGCAGATGGGAATCACTGACCCGAGATGACCTCTAGTAGGAGCATGAGTTTCAGACCGTCCCGGAAGTCCTCTTCGATGTTCTCTATCTGCGTGCCGGCTTTTCTCAAGTGAGAGTTGCACCAAGCTGTGAATGTCTACGGAAGAAAAGAAAAAGGAACTGATATAAATCTGAGTTCATATTTTTCAGAAGGTTTACTCAGTAATGTGGAGTAATACACATTGGGCAACATTGGGGATGGATCATTAAAGTGTTTTATAGCATCATAATTCACACATTTCAAACTATTGTAATTGTCCAAATACATTTCCTAAAAAGAAGACAAACTGGTGTTGTTACACTTTCTTAAAAGAAGAGAATTAATATTTATTCTCATTTGATTGTGTACAGTGAGTGAAACCCCACTTGCCCTTGGGGCTAACGAGTACCAGCTGGCACCATTTTTGGGGGGGGGGGGGGGACAATGCACAATCAACAGAAAAGGCATCCATTTTTTGCAGTGTTTATGTCGTAAAAAAAAGCTCATTAGCAGTGACAGCCAGTATTAGCAGTTATTGAAACCTCAAACCAGTAATGGGCCCATGCCTATTCCCATCGTTTGTTAGCATTCAGGTAATGCAATATGGGTGCTTTAAATACCCAACGTATAATTTTCTTTATTTTTAGTTTGATAGCAATCTTCAGGTGAGAGTGGCATTAAACAGCTTGAAGACAGTTTTTTTTTTAAAAGAATATTTGGCATTTACATTTTGACAATGCAGTGACAATCGTTGCATATTCTCGGTTTGGCATTCCCAAATTTGCAATTTTTTTTGTAGGGGAACATGATAAAACATAAATAAATAAATAAGGTGACAATTTTGCATCAACAATTTTTTTTTGATTACATTTTGCCATCTGGTAGCATCTTGTTGTCAAGGAAGTATGTTGACTTGAGTTTAAGAGTTTCATTAAGACACACGCAGTGCTTCGCCGCCATCTACCACAGATTTTTGCTCTTTGTGGCAGGGCTCTGTCGCTATCCACCACAAACAACATTTTCCAAAGTACGACACCACTCCCCAACGAGGTAGGGTATTCTATTGACCCCGCTGCGTTCTACTGGAATCACGTGTTTCTTTTGGGTTTAGTCCTGCAATACTACCACGCTCTATAATCTGCAGTCCACTTCACTTCAGTAGTATACTGTACACACACAGTAGGTGTAGCGATCCAAGGATTTTTCTGGCACTGCAGGCACTCTGAGGGAAAACATCGAGGAACACAGAATAACAGCTGGGGCTGGCACAAGTGTTCAGGCAGGCCCAGCAAACAGCCCGGCATGAAAGCCTCTTTATGATCCTCGGGGTTAATTACACCCTGAGAACAAACATCAGGCTTCCGTGTTTCCAACGGAGAACCCGCAGGAGCCCAGCCGGGCCCAGCCAGTCCGTGTAAGCTGCCTCTGCGCTTTTTCCCCAACCGTCCCCGGACAAAAAGCACCCAAATAGGGATGAAACGGTTTAGCGATAAACTGAGATGCAATTTCTGATGGCTGGTATTGCCTTGCCAATTCTAATTATGGTAAACATATTGAGCCCCGTTGGGAGCAGTAGCACCAGTGTACGCCCAAGGCAGCCAAAGTGATAGTATTTTCCTTTTATTTTTTATTTTGTTCTAACATTTCTTCTGTACTTGGGGTATGTCTTGCGACTTTTTTGCACTAATTTCTAATATTTTTTCATAATGTTCTTAAATTAGCCAAACATTGTTCATGGTATTATTATCTGCTAAGTAATATTTGTCTATTATTTGTGTATGTTTTTCTATCTAATATTTGTGTTAGTGTCATGTTTTTGCAAATAATTCCCAAATAAATCCCAATATTTTTGCATTTTTATAATACTTTGCATATATTTAGCTTTTTTTTTCCCCACCTGTCCAATAATTTGATATACCGGTATATATTTTTAATATACGTGTATTTTTGTAGAATAATTTTTGGGCATTTTTAATGTAATTTTTTTCCCCTAATATTTTTAGCTATTATTGGTGTACTATTTTTGCCTGGTGTACATATTTGTCGAATATGATTTTTGGCAAAGATTTTCATATTTTAAAAATATTTTATTTCTTCATATTTGTGTATTTTTTTCATCTACATTTTTTGTAGTTTGAGAGTAATAGTTTGGTACTTTTTGCCTTATATTTTGAATTATTTTACTTATTTTCTAAACCTTTTACAATGTTTTAGGTTTTTTGTATTTTCCCCGCCGAATATTTTTGTTTAATAATTTGATAACTTTTGTAAAACTTGCATACTCTGTTGCCGTTTGATGGGTATTCATGTATTATTATTTGTTGTAATATCTTATGGATTATTGTTTTGGCTCTTGTTATATTGTGCAATGTTTTGGCTAAAATAAAAAAATCCTGATGTATTTCTTTTGGCGATAGCAAACGTACACAGCATTTCCCAACTCGTCTGTTCACCCATAATGGTAGCGTGCACGCTGTTGGCGCTCACATCACATTGTCATCCCTTAAAAAGGCGGTCGTCATCAGTTGACGTTTACGCGACCACTTGGTTTTCATATATTAGCGTGTGCTGCCCGCTGAAAGGAAGCGGAGCGGAACGGATGTCGACAGGAACAGAGGAAAGATTATATGGTGTTTCATCTCCGAGGATAGAAGCGACCGGAAAAGATTTATGGTGGTGGGCACACGCCCTAAGCATCTGTTTGGATGTTTGGGGCTGCGACAGTAACAGAGATCTTTCAATTAATTCAATGTGGAGAGACATGCCAAAAAGTGTGTTGTTCAAAGATCAACACAAAATCTAATTTTGTCTAATATTTTTTGCATTGTTTTGTATCGTACATTGTATTATTTTTAATGTATTTTTCGTCTAACGTTAGTATATTTTTTAATTTTTCTAATGTTTTTGTACTATTATGAGATATTGTTGTGTTGTTTTATTTTAAATATATCTTTGTCCAATAATTTAAGATGTTGTTTGTTGAAAATGTTTTAGTTTACACATCATACCTTTCGCAATTTTTTTTAATTTTTATCTAATAATGTAGATTTCGTCCCTTAATATTTGTGTATGTTTCATGTTTTTCATGTAATACTTGAGTAGGTTTTGGTTTAATATTTTTGCACTTGCATTAGCATTTATTTGTGTGTGTTTTTTTGTGCCTCAATCCTTTTATTTTTTTTCCTAATGTTTTTTGTTTTTATTGCAATGTTTTCAGATTATTATTATTATTATTATTAGTTTAATCTTGTTTGGTTGGTATTTGGCAAGATGCAACACAGATAGACAAAGTGCTTTCTTTGGATTCACTTTATAAAAAATACGTGTTCAATATCCTTAAAGTTATCTATGGTTTACGGTTTATCAATGACTCAAAATTTGCTCTGGCCTCACTTGTTGCGTAATTTCAAGAAAAGTGAAAACACAACAACATCTGGCTGGCTCATACGTGAAGTCTGCCTTCTATCTCTCTCTCTGGTCGCCACCTCCCAAAATGCAAGGCCTGCCAGAAAGTTAAGAAGGGTCAAGAGCATGGCGAAGCATCTGCTCTACATCCGCGTGGGTCAACGTCACCAACGCCACACAGCACCCCCAACCCAACACCACCCCCCCCCCCCCGGTAACCCCCCGAGGACAAGGTACGACTTGACGATTTCGAGCTGGGAACGCAGCTCAGTGAGAGCACATAACTTGTGAGCAGATTTCAAAATTCCTCCACTCCTCCCTTCATTAATCATCCTCGCTTTAAAAAAAATATTTCCTGCCGCACTCTTGCCAGTTCACGCGTCGGAGCGGTTGAACGGGACTAGGAAAGGAAGTCAGATGTTGCCGGCAAGGGTGACGCACAGGAAGACGTTTGTCAACAGCATGAGCCGATTTTCACTCTTCGTGTGGGCCACTCGACAAAATAGGCAAATAAATTAGAGATTAGGAAATGGATTTTTTCTGTCATCATTCCATTATTAGTAGTCAAGGAGGCAGATCATAGATATTTGGAGCCGATATTCATTTTCAGTAAAACGGAAAATATTGGCGTGAACATAAAAAAAGAAAAAAAGAAAAAAGAAAAGAACGCCAACTTTTAACTTTGTTGAAATGTCTTTCAGCACGTTTATTCAACAACATTTCAGATTTAACTAGATTTTTTAAACAACAAGTCAAAAGGTCATTAGCATATCTTACAAAGTTAAATGAAAAAAAAATACAGTAGAAAAATGTAAGTAAAGTTTTCCAAAATAACCGAAATGTTAAACATTCACTTATCTTTGTTTTAATTTCAAACAAAAAATGCAGAGAGTTGTAAACTCCAAACAGGAAGGCCAGAACTGGGATTTGAACCCGGAATTTCAGAACTTTGAAGCCGACGTGCTGACCACAGTAAACCGGGTGCACAAACAAGTCCAAAGGGCCCACGACTGAAATCAGACTGAAAGTCAACCATGTTGGTTTGAAGCAGCCATTTTGGGCAATTTCCAGTGCTTGTATTTTAGCAAACCCTTCCTTGGGAATTCATCCAAAAGGAGCCTGAATCGGAAACCGTTATGCAAGACAGATGGATTTGTTACAGTAGAGATACTGAATTGATTTTTTTTTTCTTTTAAAGATGAATCCAAAGGAAAAACCTGATCACATCGCGGCTGTGGCGCACACGTTTGTATTCCGGGATAACGCGAGCCACATGTATCCTCTATAAATACACGCATCACATCTGGTGTCGGATGAATCTCCAATTGGGCATAAAGACTCCGTCGGCGTCAGGTCTTTGATGTGAAAGGCAGATTACGTTCAACAGGGGGACCCGCAAACAAACGGCTGGAGAAAAAGTCTCAAGTTTGACACATGGTCAGCGCCATCGAGGGGAAAATGTGGCCAAGAAAAAACGGAAGCTGAGCGGAGGTCGACTGTTTTCAAAATTGCTCAGGATGACCTGATAATCAGGCGTGTTGCAATTTGGCCCGATTGTTGCTCTGTGTGCCACTTTAGATGTTCGCGACTCATCGAGAACCTCGTTGGCGCCGTATGGACGCTCACACACGCGCATTTTCAGACGCCACGCACCCTTGAGGCACCAGATGCATTTGCGGTTGCCGCGGCAACCGCCCTGCCGTACCGCGCGCCCGTTGCCTTTTTTGCTTTCTCGAGCAACGAGGGGCTAGCCGTTAGCACGTGTTGATTTGTCACGTTACACACACGCGCGTATGAATATGCATTACAGTGACGCCGCGGTAAATAGTGCACTGGTTACAAAAGCAAAAAGCAGCCCTCCTTTTTTTTGTCAGTCTGTTGGCCCATGCAACACAATTGCACTTCACGCACAAATGCGCGTAGCGGGAGCCGCAGCCAAGGAGACGTATAAGCCTAATGGCAAGATTGTGCTGATTTGGCACTTTTTGCACTCCAAGTGTCTGCGTCAATGGATGCTGCACCTGAGAGACTGACGCACTTCATCACGCTTACGAGCCGCAGGGAAACACACTTCCTCCCGGTTGCCTAGGACACACGCACACACGCACACACACACACACACACACACACACTGGAAATCCATGTGTGTGTTTGTGTGTCCTCTGGTGTGCGCTAAAGGAAGGAGACAAGAGAAGTGGGTGAATGATGACCCTTTGGTAGTTGGCCAGAGCTTCCCCCGGCCCCCCCCTTCATCTATGAGGGCGAGAGTAAGATGTACCCGTGCACTAACTGGACAAAAGTCTAGAGACGTGATCTCCTAATTTTTAAAGGTATTGGAGTCTACTAACCTTCTCTTCATTTTATATATATTTTTTTTTACTCAAAAAAAAATAATTTTTTATAATTTAGGAGATTTGAACTACTCCTTCCGTATCTATGTTACTTGCCAATGGACGAACTAATGGCTGTTAGAAAACGACAGTTGTTTGCTTAATATTCAAATTTAAACTCTGGCAGCCAATGCGGGATTACAATTTCCCCGTGCGCTCAAACTGCTCATTGGAGACTTCAACCACGTTGCTCTCTCATCGCCGAACAGCTTCCGCACAACATTTAGACAGCGGGGAATAAAACTGTGGGCCTTCCGCAGCGTAAATCCAGCCAATGTCTGTGTTGTGTCTGAGGTAATGCGAGGACGCTGCATTCATCACAGTACACAGCGCCGGGCGTTCTCGAATGTAGTGCGGTAAGTACAGTAAGCGCGCTGAAAGCCTCCTTTGTGGAGGAGCCGCTTGTGGCTGAGTCAGGTGACGGTCAGCAGTGGAGAAAAAAAAAAAAAATGCTTGCTTGGGCACAAAGCGGCGAGCGCCAGCTGACTCATGACTACTGAAGCTATGATACTTCTCATCACTGTGTCTGGTGAACGCTTGTGTACTTTACGTATGATGCAACGTTTTGTTTGTAGGTGAAACTTTTTGGCACCAAATGGAGCCAACCATAATTGAGACAAGCAGGTAAACTTCATTAGGTGTCTAATACGGAGTGTGGCAGCATAATTATTAGGGGCGTGACCCAAAAAAATCGATTCTCATAAGAATCGCGATTCTCATTTAGTACGATTCAAAATCAATTTTAAATGTCCCAAAACCAATTTTATTTAAATTATTTTATACTGTCTGTGTATGCCTTTATTTGGAGCGCTGTTCATGTTGTACCCGGTGTGGCCACTGAGGGGCAGTGTGGTTCCACGCGGTCTAATACACTGTTACGTTGTAGCCACATTAGAGAGTATAAGGAAAAAAGTCACGATCATGTTATTACAATAAAAGTTTTTTTTTTCAGCATGGAACCATTCTTTTGAGTGATAAAAGTGCAGCGAGTAGCGCGCTAATTAGCATTAGCGAGTCAGACTGGAGTAGATCATTACAATTCCTTGCACATCTATAGATTGAAGCGAAGATATTAATCGAACACCGATTCTGAATCGAATCGCAGACCCAAAAATCGGAATCCAATCGTGAGACATTCAAAGATTCGCACCCCTAATAATTATGTTTTTCATCTTGCTTGCTGTAACAAATATTACAGATGCATGTAACACCACAGTTGAACTCGATAGTACCATTTACTGTCACAAAATGGGTCAAGTCGGAAATAAACAATCACGGGCGGGGGAGGGGAAGGAGTGCAGACAGACAGTCGGCGCTAAAAAAAAAAAGCCTGCAGGGGGATCCACTCCATCGCTCAGTCTGATCAATAATAACTGCCGCTGAATGAAATTCACACATTCAATATTGGCTTGGAAAATACGAACAAATGGCCTCGGGCCATGGAAGCGTCAAAATACACTGGACAGAGATAGAAAATGTTTTATTTTTTTTCCTGTGTTTTTTCAAGGTCGTTGCTCTTTAAAAACGGCATGACGCAGAATTGGGGTGTGTGATAGCATCTAGCCAAAAGAAAACGGCTAACAGCTAGCATGTAACCGACCAGAGAAGAAGAGAAGTCAAAACCCAGAGTCATGATAGAGATGGGACATGAACATGAATTCCATAATGTCAATATTACTAGATTTCAGTTTATCACGGGCTTTTTTTTAATGGATTTGTTTCTTTGGGCGATGCTGCCGCAAAAGTGTTACCAGTAAACATTGTGATGGGAACCATAAAACAGGAAATTGAATAATAAGCGCCTGGCTGCGTAGGATTAAAGCACGCAAATAAATGAACTGAGATGCTGACGTACAGTAAATAGCAAAATGGCTAAGGGCTAGCATGACAGCGACCAGAGGTACACTTGCAGGTGCAAAATGCATTCTCTGTGGGATCTGAGTCTGGGTTCAAACATGTGAATGCCACTTTATATGAGCCGTGTGACTGGCTGAGGACCCTGCCTCTCGCTTCAAAGTCTGTTGGGATATGTTCTTATTAATCACCCGTGACCGTAATGGGGACAAGCAATATAGGAAAGGAATGGATGGATAGTTTTACGATATTGTATATTGGTTACGTTTTTTTTGTTTTTTTTTCCTTCCCACCTACACATTTGACAGTTATTATGTAGTATGAAAATGTGACTTAAAACATTGCCTGTACAGTCTGTAGCATGAATGCGACCTGGCAGTGGTGTGTTTACTCAGAGAGCAAACAGAGCTGACGCGTCGCTATTCCCGATAAGGCTGCAGGGGCAATTTCGACACGCTCGGGCGAAATGTCAGCAAATAACTTTCCCTCGCGCACCGGCCGACGCCCACTCAGTCGCTCGCTGGTTCACTCGCTGGTTCACTCACTTGCACTTTTTTTTCAAGAGACACAAAGTGGAAGGAAATGGATGAGGAAGCTGATGCAGATAAAACTCGATTGTGTTTTAATAATGCTTGTCCTGTCCTTGTAGTTTAGTCTTCTGAGATGATGTGTCCTTATGCAGGGACATTACGTTTGAGCCTTTGGGGAGGGTGACACTGCCTTTATTACAACCAGGAATAGAATCATCTTTAACAGCAATGGGGCGGGGGGGGAAATAAGTTACTGCAGGATGAAGAACTGAATTTATTACTTTTGAGTTTTTTTGCTTGACCAAAACATGAAGAAAAACGCATTTTTGTCTTTTATTCCCCAGATAAAAACAAAAGTTAGAACACGTTTGCTTTGTCATTATATAGATTTGAACAATAAACACACACACACACACACACACACACACACACACACACACACACACACACACACACACACACACACACACACACACACACACACACACACACACACACACACACACACACACACACAAAAACACACACGGTGATTTGGAGAGTGCAAAAACATTTGAGACATAATAAACATTATGAACAGAAAAGCTGGGCCATCAAATACTTTTAGAATACGCTTGTATATAAAATAGAAGGAGACGAGGAAGAATATTCTATCAGCGACTAAAGGCGTGAACAAGGAAGCTGTCAGTCATCTGTCATGTCGCATGCACACACAGTTGCACACTCATAGCAGGTCATCGGCACAACCCCGCCCGCAGTCTTGCGCCAACCTGTTAGCTTGGGCTTCAGCCACTATTTCTAGAAAAAATGATTTTAAATGATCATCCCCCAGTAGATGACAATTAGGGATAAGATTTCAGCTTGACGGCAACGTTTATCGCCACTTCATTGAGTGCACATTCCCCCTCCAAAAATAAAACTTCAAACCAATACATTTAGTGTTATAAAAACACTCTTTTACAAATAAGTAATGCCACAAATGTAGCAGTTGTGGCTAAGCATAGACAATGTTGGCTTATTTAGAATGCTAATGCTAGCTTTGCCTTATGGAGTTGCAAACTCAATTAAGAGTTTAACTTTTGGACACCGACATTACTTGTTTTTAGTAGTTCTGCCTATTTCCGCAGATAACTGCAGCGTCAGCAGAAATTTTGTGTCAGCAGCTTTGCAGCAACACAACAAGCGACCAATTAACTGAGCTAAATAGCGTCTGGACAGTCAAGGGATAGCTTCTAAGATCAATAATTGACGGTGCGTTGACAGGTGAACAAAAGAAGGGGCCTGAAAAACTGCTCTGTCGCTGCCTGCTCTTCCTCGAAGCTCCGCCCATACCACGCACACGCTCTCGCATAACTGCTACTGAATGCAAAAGGTGTGTCGGGCTCGGCTTCCATGCCTTTTTTTTTTTTTTTTTTTTACCTGCTTATCTGTTTACAACACGCACCGCAGCTGCTACCGCATGAGCCGAGGGAAGGCCCATGACTACAGCTTTCCTGCGTGTGTGTGTGGGGGGGGGGGGGGGGATTCCTTGGAAACATGCTGAGTGTAACGCACACTTTGCTGTGGAACACACGTGACTCCTAAGTACACGCTGCTCCCAGACACTTGCTGCTCCACAGAAAACGAACGCACCAAAACTGCCTGTCGTCCACACTCATACTGACAATTGGACCAAATTTGAGAATTTTCCAGTCCTTGCGATCAAAGTCAACAAAGCCTCGATTATCCAGTCTCAATTATTCTGCGGTGTGGGACGTGTCGAGGGATTTTTACTCCCCGATCTGCTCAGAATACGTTCAGGGAAGATCATTATAAATGCTAAGTTGCTACCCACTAGTCAACATTTACGTACTCGGGGCCGTGGTTCTGGGTGCAGAGACAGTCGTCCAGTAGCCAGAAGGTCGGCTGTTCGATCTCTAGCTCTGCCCAAAATCATGTGTCGTCGTGTCCTTGGGCACTTCACACACATTGCCTTCAGTGCTACACGAATGTTTAGTGGTGGTCGGAGGGGCCGTAGGCGCACACTGGCAGCCACGCTTCCGTCAGCCAGCTTGTCTCAATTTTTTTGCCACCAGAATGTGTGAGCGCGTCTTTGAGTGTCTAGAAAAGCGCTATATAAATCTGACGCATTATTAATTAAGCAGAGTAAGCACATACCAACAATTGCTCATTTGAGGGATTTTGTCCCCCGTCCCCAGATATGCTAGGAAAACGACAATCTTTCATGTTAAACCTCTTCAATATTTTCCATCGCAAATCTTCATGTTCGGTCAACGTAGATTTGGCCTAAGCCCCCGGACTCCATTATTATGTAACTTGAAATGGAACAAGAGCCAATCAAGCAGGCTACACGTATACCAACAATCAGGTCGAATATGAAGTCAGCAAAAGCCCGATTATCGGAAATCTCTAAAAGATTAGGAACGATTATTTCCCTATGGTGTGGGGTGGATTAAGAATTTTGCTTAACACATCGTGAATGGGGTGTTAAAAAAAGTCGATTCGGCAATATATCGCGATCTTACAGTACACAATTCTCGAATCGATTCTACATGCGGCCGGATCGATTTAAAAAAATAATTATGAGATGGAAATATTCAACAAAACGTCTTACTTAGGGTTAGGGGTCACACTTTAAGCATGGAAGAATGTTCTATTAATGGAACATTAAGCCTTAATATTTTATTCCACTGCTGTTCAAACATGAAACAGACTGCAACCTGTTTGTTAAATACAGTAGCTCAGTTATAAGCCTGAAGTTTCAGATAAATAAATACATTTTCATACAATCTTACAGTGTACATGTACAAGTTTACTGATTATTATTTTCTAAATTTGAGTTAAAAAATTAAAAATTAAAAAAAATCGCAATAATCAATTTATAGATTTGTATCGGGATTAATCGGCATCGGATGGAATCGTGACCTATGAATCGTGATACGGATGGAATCGCCAGGTACTACGCAATTCACAGCCATAGTTACACCCATTCAGTATTTACAATCACGGACTCCCGGTCAACCTAAAGCTGCCGAGCTTGTTCTGTTCCTTCTACTAGTTTCCTCCTATGTGCATTTTCTGGATTGTTGTTGGAGATATCGTTGCGTATGGTTCTTCACTGCTCTCTCATATTTTAAGAATTGGTTACATTCTCTGTGTGCAAACAAAAGGGCAGAAGGGGAGTCACCAAAGCTATTAAGATTCAAAGCACCCAACTTGTTTTAATGACCTTTTAATGACGTGCGCACTGGGCCGGGATAAATTTGGAGCCAGAGAGAATTTGTATTCAGGCTCTTCTGGAGGAGAGTAATTTACTTGCTCCACACTAAATTCCTGAATTCTTCCAACCCTGACACTGTGTCAGGGATGGAAAGAGCAGCACAACACCCGAGAACCAGGAATCTTGTTATGCAAATCCCCTGCAACTGGGAATGTAACGGTCTTTCGAAAATGGGTGGTTTGGTGCATATCCTGGTTTTTAAGGCTTGGTTCACATTTGGTTAAATAATGGAACAAAATGCAAAGCTTCCATCCATTTATCTTCTATAAGACCCCCATGGGGGGGGGGGGTGGTTGTGGATGAGCTGGCGCCTATTCCAGTTGATTTTATTAGATAGGCAGGGACTGGTCACCTAAGGCTACACCCAGAACTAGTTCATATAACCTTGTTTCTGTGGACATTTAAAGTCCCAGTAAAGAAATAAAGCAGCCATTACATCAAAATACACTAAATCAGTTGAAACATTATCCTTGCGCAGGTCAGGACAATACACTTAGAAGAGTGTTTTTTTTTTTTCAACGTTTAGATTCCCATGCATGTCCCAACGTGAGCTGCGAGCATCTTGGAATCGTCATGTCTTTGCACAGCCAGGTGTTTCCGGGACACATCAGGCAGTCAGTCAGGTTGCCACTCTTGCATATTTCCATCTAATTGTGTTCCACAAACAATCGCGCACACACCTTGGCTCGCTAACAACTGTGTCACTTACACAAACCCCCCCAAGGCGCTTTGCAGGTTTGATAGTTCTGGTCCAGGTTTGTCCTTCTAAGGCCGCAATCCCCCACCTTTTTTTTTTTTTTTACCTCCCCAAAACTCTTTCACGCCACACCCACATTCCCATGCTCACCATGCAAGACAGCACAGAGATAACATCCACGCACCGATTTGCTCACTCTGGCATTTGTTGCATCATGTCGCTCCCATTTAAGTGTCGCCATATTTCTCTATTCTGCCTCGGGGACTAACAGGCCATGCCGTGACTTGTTTTCTTGCACGACGGTTACAGGGTTGCGTAAAGCTCGGAATGCAACGTACGAATTTGATTTTTCTTTTTTCTTTTTTACAAACTTCTCTTTTCATACGTCTGCTTCAGAACGCAAGGATTTGCATATTTGTAGATTTTTTTCAATTTTTTTTTTTATTTGATTATTATTATTATTTTTGATTATAAGCTTAGTTTTTCTTGGAAAAATGTTGAATGTTTAATCAATGTTTCTTTTTTCTATGGTTAAAAAAAATTAAAATAGCCCCCCTGAGTACATTTCAATGGGCAACTAATTATACACGCATTTTCACTCTTTGCAGGCTGTCTTGGTCCTTTTTCCCCGTGTATAGCGGGTTTCCACTGCAGTGTCTTGCCTAAATCCAATTTGTTGGGGTGGACGGGAAGAACAGCTCCGGATGCTAATGAATGACAACAAGGAAGCAAAACCGAAGCTTGTGTTCAGAAAATTTCTAGCGTTGCTATGGTCCATTTCACACATAAAAATAAAAACTTCACACTGCCTGTTTTGATTCAGATCTTTTTTTTTTGGTATCTTGTACGATAACGTAAATAACGGGAAAACAGGCCTTTATGGGATTTAGAACCACATATTCAGACGGCTAAAAAACTGTACTTTTTACTTTAGCTACAGCAAGCATACAAGTGACTCTTGTCATGTTTCGCTGCTGGTTAAAAAAAAAAAAAAGAAGCTGGTCCGCGAAACGCTCGCCGTCATCACATTCCTGCATTCCCATGATGCACCTTGCGCAGCCTTGCTGCTTGACAAAGAAGCGCGACGGCTAACAAAGCAGAGGATGCGAGCGCTACACTGTGAAAGCTAAACTAACAAGAATGAAATACCGCAAATTAAATCAAAATACTATTTTTTCTTATCTATACTTTTTGTGTAAAAAATATTTCACTTACTTAAAAATATTTTGTAAAATAACTTGGTATTTATTTATTTATGTAATTCCTGGCTATGATTAGGTTCTGCTTAAAATAAGAAATGCTGAAATTCTATAGGTGTACGTAGTAGAACTACACTAGTACTGTATATTAAGACATGGGTTTGTGTTTTATTTAGGTTAGCTGTGTTAATTTGTTTTAGGAAATCTTGCCCAGTCAAATTTTTCTATTCTATTGGCAGATATCGTAATTTTGCTTAGATTATCAGTAAATAATATAGGCCTTGTTATTTATTTATTTTTTACTTTAAAAATCTATATTACAGTATTTTATAAGGAATAGGTTACGTCCTAATTCCCCACCAACTTGACATTATTAACTCATTCCCTGCCATTGACGGCTATAGACGTCAAAAATTATTTTAAACTATTTCTATTAGTTTAAAAAAAATCCACTTTTGCTAACAAGAGTATGAAAACCTAAAATTGTTTTTATTGTCAATTTAGAACAGAAATAAAATTTGTGATTAATTGTTAGTTAACTGGTGAAGTCATGTGATTAACTACAATTACAAATTTGAATCGCCTGACGGGCCTAATTTAAAAAAAAAATTTTTTTAAATAATGGCATGATAATTTTATATCTGTTATAAATGTACAATTAAAAAAATCTAGGTTTTCATAGTTCACATGAATTTTGGACGTCTATAGTCGTCAATGGCAGTGAATGAGTTAATGAGATGGAATTGCCATGTTTTGTGAAGCCTCCAGGACACAAACACTGACAAAACACTTTGCATTGAAACAGTTTACAACAGCTCAACTTGATTTGAAAGCCTACTTTATAAAAAGGAAGCCAAGTGGTTTAACTTGATAAATATCCTCTGTGCGTTTGTGGACAACTCCCCTGAGTTTATGAAGCAACGTAGAAGTGATCAAGGTATAACAGGCCACTTGTAGTAACAGTTCATGTTCCAGCAAGCCACCCCCCCCCCCCTCCACCTTACAACTTTACATGTTTTGCTTCACTCTCACGTCTCAAGGTGATGTTTTCCTACGGATATCTTGGGTATTTGGAGGCGGGAAAAGCTCAAAACACAGTACTGTACTTGTTTTGAATTTGAACTGCCATCTCAGTGAAAGCAATGACAATTTTATTTAAGTTCAATTATTTGCCAAAAGACCGCCTCAGCAAGATATCGACAAACAAACTGACAAACTTTCTCGGGAGTTTTACCGAGTGCTTATTCACAGCGAAAACAAACCAATGCGCAGTTGTACCTTGAGATACTGTGCAAGTTCAATTCATTCAGTGACCATGCTGGTAACTCAAAACATCGGTGCTGTATCTCAAATCGTCCATTTGCAGTAAAATTAATGAATTGCCATTAATCCATTCCGGCCTCTCGCCCAAAAAACGTGACATTTTTGTTATGTAAAAATGGTACTCTATAATACTGTACTTTATAAAAAAAAATATTAATGTAATAACAATGAAATATAATCTACAATAATAAAACTTTTGGTGCATCGTGATTTTATGCTGCAATCCAATTCATTGTGCTGCTCCTTTTGCTGTGCCTTGCTCATTTTCTTCTTCATTTTTCTGTATTCACGTTTTCTCTATTTTCGGCGACTCATTAATTAAGATGGACTTTTTTGCTCAAAATGCCACCATCAATGCAATTGATGCTAATCGTTAGCATGTCATTGGCTAACATTAAGCTAGCGCAGCCTTTCTTTATCGTTTTAAATACACACCCGTGTAATAATTTGTTTAATGTTTAGTTTGACAGTAAACTTCAACCGGGAGTGGCATTAAGCACCTCGAGGCCTCTTAAGACACGACTTGCATCTCAAGTTTGCGCTCGCAAGTCAGCGCTTAAACCCGCCATTTTTTTCCTCCAATTTACAGCAGCTTAGAAAAACGAATAAATCGTCCCGAGAACTCATGAGCTGAGGTATTAATGAAGTTGCCGTTCCGCCTCCACGCCCCCCCCCCCCCACCCCTACTCCAAACCTCGCAACCACGGACCTCTGAGAAGGTGCACAGCTGCCAGGAGGCTGTAAGTAATAGCCTGCGAGGTCAGGAACATGAATGAAACATTTATGAGGTTACAACTATGTGGGTCGGCTGCTTTTTTTCAAAAGTACTTTTCCTGACAGTGTCCAGACTGCACTTCACACCTGACAACGTTGCTGAGCTATATCGCCGTGCTTCTCCCTAGTAGCACGAGTTGATGACATCATGCATGCAACCAGGAGCAAGAAAAATATAGACGGAGGTTGGAGGCGGGATTAGGGTATCAAAATATGGTCAGTGTTCCAAATCAAGGTTAGCGTTTCAAGCTAGGTTTAAAAAAAAAAAAAGCTATGGTTAGTGTTTCAAACCAAGTCTAAGGTTTCAAATTCGGGTTTCATGCCAGGATTAGGGTTTGAAGCAAAGGTTTCGGTTTTCAAAATTAGCGTTTCAAACCGGGATTGGGGTTTCATAGAGGAGACACCTGAGGATGTCTCGGTGCCGCTGCTGCACTTCTCCCCGGTAGCAGCAGTGGATGACATCACGCAGGAAACCAGAAGCAAGAAGAAACTGGATGTAAGGGGGTGGGGTTGGGGGGGGGTGTTTGAAAAACTTTTTCCAACAGCAGCAGCCGCAGCAGCAAGCGGCGAGAGGGGCGAGATTATTACCATTTTTGGGCACGCTCGCTCCCAACGCAAGCCCGGCCCAAACCGCAGCGCTTGCTCGGATTCCACATGGCTTTTTCTTCACTGTTTTTTTTTTTTTTTTTTTTAAATAAAGTGGGAGGAGAGGGTAAAAGGTAGTGTGTGCAGCATGGTGGGTTGAGAAGGGCGGTTCGAGGGGAGTAAAGTCACAGTCAAGTATAATCCCATCACCCCCCTCCTGCAAATTAAATCAAGGATAGAAGGGGTGCTTTTGCTAATCCATGTCTCATCATGCAGTGGATGACAAGCTTTTTGGAAGGAGGGGGGGGGGCATGGGGGGTGCAATTGTTCACTTAATGAAGCCAAGCACATGGCTGACATCTGTTGCATGGAAAAGGTGCACCAGTGTAACACTTGAACCCCCCCTTTTAGAGTCCTTGTCTCAGCACCCAACACATCTTGTAATCCACTGGAACATTATGCACACACCATTACTTAAACTTTTTTAACGACTCAAATGATTCAATTAAAGCATACCGCTCAATCAACTTTAAATAAAAACGGTACCAACAATGACGTCCTTAAACAGTTGTTAAAGATTGGCTGTAAACGTAAAGACATTCAACGTACCACTAGAAGGAGCTCACGTATCGCACTTTGAGTGACAATATGACAAATGGCTGACATATTTGTCGGATTTTCAAAAATAAAAACCCTTAAAAAGATTTAAGTACATGATTGCTCGTCTGATAAATAATGTTTCATTTGCAGTATAGTTTTTAGAGCAAATGACGGGTATTTTAATGTGTTAACTTGAAGAACCCCTCTGTATTTCGGCCTATATGACCACAATGTATTATTATTATGATTATTATTTTTTTTTATTTGGTGGTGGTGTTTTTTTAAAACAGATTTTCAGGCAACATTGCACAAAAACATTGTCCCAAAAGCACATTTCTCTAATACAAAAAAACTCATCCACTTTTCTAAATTTTTGGTACGCTGTATTCAGGTTGAAGTGGCCATTCGAACCAGACTCCGCATTTTGACTGACTGCCATTTTCAGGAAATCGTCTCACACGGCTACGAATCACTGTTGTAATCCATAGACACAGAACGTAACTGACAGCAGGCGTACACAAGACTTCAAAATTACAACAACAGATGAGAGTCAGAGCTTCGACGAAGGTTTTTGGTTTCAGGTTAGGGTTTGAAATTAAGGGTTCAAGATAGCATGAGGGTTTCAAATTAGGATTTGAAACCTGATTCAGGGTTTATTACAAGGGTTACAATTTAAAAGTGGCATTTCAAGTTAGTGTTTTAAGTAGAAATGGGCTTTAAAAAGTCAAGGTTTTAATAGCAGCTAACACTTGGAATGACCTCTCTCAGAGCACAACATGATTGGCTGCCTCTTTAAAGTTAATTGCCGCCAATTAACTTTTTTTTTCTTTGCGGGGAGGCAGCAAGCCTTTTTGCTCAGTTGATTATTATGTGCATTGTCCGAAGAAAATTGAATGGTGTCAGGGGTTACTAGTTGGCCCCAAGGACAACATGAGTAGCCAAGGGGGTCTGTTCTAAAAATAGCTCACCAGTGATGGGACAATGTGACTTACTAGGAATAATTAAAACAGAAGAAGAATATTAACATTTATTTATTTTAATACCTAGTTTCAAGCATAGTTTGGTTAATGAAAGAAGGGTTTCAAATTACGGTTGATGTTGATAGCAAGGGTTAGGGATTTAATTTAGGGTTATGAGCCTGGGATTGGGTTTCAAGACAAAGTAAGGCTTTAAAAATAGGAGCCCGAGAGAGGAGGTTAGGTATTCAAACCAAGACTTGAAGCCAAGGTTGAGGTTCCAAGTCCGGTTTAGGGTTTGAAATTAATTGTTTGAAGCCAAAGTTAGGGTTTCAAAGTAGGGTTTGGAAACACGTTTGGGGTTTCAAATCATGGTTAGGGTTTCAAGTCAGAGTTTGGGGGTTCAAGCCATGGTTGGGGTTTCAAATGAGGGTTTCAAGCCAGATTTGAGGATTCAAACAAGGGTTGGGTTTTCAAAACAGCATTAAGGTGTCAAAACGGGGTTTCAAGACAGGGTTGGGGTTTCAAATTAAGAGTTTCAAGTCAGGGTATCAAATTAATGTTTCAAGTCTGGGTGACGCAGAAGAAGAAAATGAAGAAGTGGGACTTAAAAAGAAGATAAGAAAACGAAGAAGAGTTTGTCGGGGATGCCTCTGTAAACCCGGAAATGAGGGACCGGGAGCTCCTCACCTTTCGCTGCTGCTTCTCCCAGGCGGGGTCCAGGAGCATGTCCCGGTCCCAGTCGTCCTCCTGCTGCATGTAGATCTGCTCTTCGTCGTAAGAATCCATAACGTGAGGTGAGCGAGCGCCAAACAGCTTCCGTCTGTCTCGGCTTCTCTTCCCTTGTGTGCGTCCGCCGGCTGCCTCTCCTCAGCCCGCTGCTTCTTCTCCTCCTCCTCCTCAAGACGGCGAGTGTGTGTGTTAGGGGGAAAGATTTGACGGTCCGCCTCCGGCTTCCCCCTCGCTCTTTCTCTCTCTCCCTGCTAAACTCTTGTTCCTCCGCGCTGTGGTTCCCCCGAGGGAGGCTTCGTTCGGAGGGAGGCAGGTCGGCACAGAAAAAAGAGAGAGGCAGGGAAAAAAAAAACTTTGCAACAGACGAATTACATCGATGGCCAAAAGCAAAGGAAAGCTGATTGGACGCCACGGGGATGAAAGCCCGCCCTTGCTTGACTCTGATTGGTCGACTCGGCTGTCATCCATCAGGCTTGCGACAGATTTCCCGCCCATGCTTGACTTCCAAGTGTGATTGACGGGCGACTTGAGGCTAATTAGCCTAAAACAAGTGTGATTTAAATGTAGCAGAAGGTGAGACGGATTTGTAACAGGACACCCACGGCAACTTTGCTGCCTGGTGAGCTGAAATACGGTGAAAGATGTTAGTTTATTAAACGAGAGATCGGAAATTAAATGATGGCGAAATACTCACACAGGTCACTTCATTTGGTACACGTGCTAAAGCACGGTTTCAAGCTAGATATAGAAATTTACAATGTGAGTTCCAAGTCTAGTTTAGGGTCTCAAATGGCACTGTAAAATCTTTTTGACAGGCTAATAGAAATAATACTCAATATTACATGATAATACCCAAAGGCATATATTCTTCGTAATCTGTGAAAAACGATTTAAAGCTCAATCAAAACCTTCTTCTTCTCATGTGTGTACTTCATGCATGCATGGCACCACACTGCCCCTAAGAGGTCAACACATGCACAGCAGGAACAGCCAATATTTGTATCTATTGCTAGTATTTTCTTTTTAATATACTATATTATTATTTTAGCTTTGCTACTCATTTGTTTATTAATCGGGATTTCAATATCCATCAAAAATAATCGCGATTAATAATAATTTAATTTCATAATAACCTAGCCCTACAAGCGTATTACAATATGCTTATTAAAAACAAGGTGACCGGAACATCCGAATGAGCAAACAAGATTTACACCTTCCACTCTTTTGATTGACATTGTCAATCAAAAGAATGCAAATACATGATTAGCGAATCCTATTATATCAGCTGTGCGTAAAATATTGCGTAGCATTGCTAAAGCATTGGGTGCGGCTCACACTGTGCTGCATTAGCAATTAGCAATAGTCAATTCATCAATGACAAATACATTTACTGCTCATTCATTTCAAATAGAATTAGACTATTATATAATAATGCTTTTGTAGATGAAAACGAGCTCACCTGCTCGTATAAGATTTTTAACACAGTACATCCCGTACCTGACATAAGGTATATCCTGTGTTTATGGTTACCGGACTTCACCCCACTTGTACACTTGTGTGAGATTTGGGGCCGACTTGTTAAGATGAGACGTCAACACACCCAGTCAGGGAATAGCTTGTCAAGAATGTTCAAGCCATTACCAGCTATACATACGCCAGAAACACCTGACTAATGTTGCTTTGTCTCATTCAGGGGGAGGGTTTGAAATTAGGTTTTGAAGTCAAGCTTAAATGAGTGTTTTCAAGCCGACTTTAGGGTTTTAAGTCAAGGTTGGGGTTTTAAATGAGGGTTTCAAACCAAGGTTGTAATAATGTAGAAAATTTAGTGTTTCGCTCACACTCAGTCTTTTTAGGTTATTTTTGATAGCACACACACACACACATAGCCTATAGAACCCTTGAGAAGCAAAGGTGAATCAGTGTCAAGTCAGACAGTGTGCAGGTTTCTCTGCCTTGTAAGGTAACCCGTCGTCGTCCTTTTCTTCTTCTTCCTCCTCCTCCTCCTTTTCCTCACTGAGGTGAGGCGGGGAGAGCCCCAGTCAGTCGTAGTCAGAGTCGGAGCGCTCTTCCATATATGGATAAACTTCCAAAGGGGATGAGATGAATGTTTGGGAAAGTGATGTCACGGATAGCCTGTTGCAAGACAGGCGTACACTTTGTTACGTACGCAATGTGTGTGTGTGGAAGAAAAAAAATACACTAAAAGCACAAACGTTAAAAATAAAATAAAATACATATTAAGACACAATCAAACCTTTGGATTTAAAAATCCACAAATGTTTGAAAATAACAGTACTACAAAATAAAATGTAAAAAAAATAATAATAATAAATGAACACTTGACGAAAATACAAAATATCTGGACAAAAGTACACATTAAAAAAAAGGTTGGAGGAAAAAAATATTGCAACAAAAGTATCAGAAAATAATGTGATGCAAAAAAAAAACGGATGAAAAACTCGTAAATATTGATTAAGATGGGAAAAAAATTACAAATGTTACTAAAATATGAGAAAATAAGAATGACAATATTGTACAATAAAACGCATATATATATATTTTTTTATATGAAAACAGGACCTTGAAAAAAGGAAATTGCATATTAAATCACAATCGCAATAATGAATTGGGGGGGGTCGCAATTGATCTTTCGTTCAGCTCTCGTACATTCTTTATCCTCTGCAAAGAGCTACTAATATTAGCGCTGCACTGATGAGCTATGAGGACACTGAGGAGCAGTATATCTGGCTTGTCTGTCCTATAATGCCTGGCAGGATAATTGCCATTTAAAAAATATATATAAGAAAATGCTTTAGTAGTATTTGGAGGTCTCATTGTATTAAATTGATATTTAAAAAAGTGTCTTAACCACATCAATCTACTCTTTAGCATCAAGTTCTGCAAATCTGGTTTGGACACTGTGATGACATCGTCTTCTTTCTCATCCACGGAATTCCAAGGACATGGACGGCAAAGTCAGGTCATGTGAAGAACCGCCACCGCCGCTGGTGCTGGTGCTGAGCTCACTGGCAGCTTCCCAAGGTATTCCAGTCATGTTGGGAAGAGGAACGCTTGGCCTTGTATGGGATGATGATCCCATTGACTTGTACTGTGATGCGTTTGTGGTCAAACGAAGCCAGTCAGACAGTCCTCGTGTAAATATATGAGCTGGCAGAGTCAAGTGCCTACTAAAAGAAGACTGGCCATGAAGAGATTAAATGCTATGAAAGTATCATATCGCATATTTAAGTAATGAGCACGGTTATCAGTGTTGTCATCAAAGCAATGTACAAAAAAATACATTAACTCACTGCCATTGACAGCAATAGACGTAAAAAATTAATTGGAACTATTTCTATTAGTTTAACATTTTTTCCCATTTTTGTTAACAAGAGTATGAAAGCCTAGAAATATATATTTATTTACATTTAGAACAGATATAAAATTTGTGATTAATCGTGAGTTAACTAGTGAAGTCATGCAAAAAATTATTTAAAAACAATTTTTTTTAATAATCTTTTTTCTTTTTTGGGGAAAAGATTATTAAAAATTTGGTGCGTCAGGCGATTACAATTTTTAATTGTAATTAATTACATGACTGCACTAGTTAACTCACGATTAATCACAAATTTTATATCTGTTCTAATACAATAAAAACTATTCTAGGTATTCATACTCTTGTTAACAAAAGTGGAAAAATGTTAAACTAATATAAATAGTTCAAATTAATTTTTCACGTCTATAGCCGTCGATGGCAGTGAATGAGTTCATATATTAGACCATAAAAGCTACAATAATTCAAATACAATCTACAAAATAATTCAAAAATGTGAGGAAGTAATTAAAACAAAGTGCAAAACTTTGTGGAAAATTATTAGTTTAAAAAAATATATATCACAAAAATATTAGATCATAATATAAACAATATGAATACACCGTTGATTTGGGTGAAAACACGAGCGGAATTGGGAAAAAGGTTTTGCTCTAGCATTGTACTAAAATCAGCAATGGGTGGTGGCCATGTATTATTATTATTATTATTGCTATTATGACTGAGTGTTTCACCCAATGCAATCAAGCCTCATAGTTGTGTGAACGAGGCCATGCAGAGAGGGCGTTTCCCGCCACGACGAGCATGTACAACCAGTTTACCTTTTCTGGATATATGCCAGTCAAAAACTACTGTAGACAACTAATATAAATTTTACAAGTGCAGTCAAGTTTCAAATGTAGGAGGGTGAACTATTAAAAATATGTAAAATATTGAACACATTTAAAAAAAAAAAAAAATAATTATATATATATATATATATATATATATATATATATACATAAAAACAATAGTAACAGATATTAGACAACTGTGACAAATCTAGAAAAAATAAAAAAATAAAATATATAAGCTTTTGAATTGTCACGCTCCGACTGTAAACACGCCTCGGGTGCGCGAGCATAAATGAGCGTCCCAGAGGAGTCATGAGGTTGAAACCAAGGATGTCCATTTCCTGCAGATAATTCCCCAAATTAGGCTGAGCTTGAAACACTTCTTGTTTTCCACGCTTCTTTCGAATGCAATGCGAATTATAATAGTGTGCTGTCATCCAGTGGTGGAAACTGGAACTACACGTAAAATATACACAAGGCAGAACAACATACCAGTAATTAAAATGTCTTTAACAATAATAATGACAATAAAGTAGTGGGACCGCAAACTCAGAATCTGGGATGGAGGGGAAATGCTTTAAATATTGTTCATTTTTGGTAAATATGACATCTTTATTGCCATGTTTTAATGGTTGCGCTAAAATGCCTTCATTTAAATACCACAAATAATTTCAGTCAAGACAAAGAAATTGGATTTTAAAGCATAATTGGACAGGTTCCCGAAAGAAGGCAGAAAGTTTATTTAAGCAAAGAACAAAGGCGACATAACATTTGTTTCTAAGAGAAGGTAGGTAGGAAGGAAGTGTGAGCAAAGGAAGGAAGGAAAGTAGGTAGGTGGGAAGGAAGGAAACAAGAAAAACTCATGTGAAGGAAAAAGGAAGCAAAAAAAAAAAGTTGCATGAATAAAAAGCAGGTTCGAAGAAAGGAAGGAGAGCAGGAAAAGATAATTTTCCTGTGATCCAATGACAACAGAGTCAAAGGAGGAGTTTGGGCTGGAGAATAAGGCAGCCTTTTTATTGACAGAAAACAACATGTCCGACTTGTAGCGGTATAAACACAAACGCATTCTTTTTTCGGCGCCTCTCAAGACAAAAAAAAAGTGGACGCTTGACGTCAAACACTTAGAAAATGAAAATGGCAAGTCAGTTCATGTCCAGATCAACAACTTTACTTTCTGGTACTGAAAACAATGTCAATGCTTAGAATCATTAACTCATTCCCTATCCCTAATCACTGCCTAGTTCTTTTTTATTTTTTTTTTGTTATTTATCAACTGTGTTTGCGCTTAGGCCAAAGTATATAAAAAAAAATAAATAAATAAAACATTTAAAAAACATTATTTTTGCGTTATCTTGGGGCCAGGAAACATAAATAAATAAGTCAGGGAGTTCCATTTACAGAAAAGTAGTGCCTTGCCACCATTTTGTCACATCTATAGGCAATCACAACCCTTTTTGGGGAGGGGCTGCAATTACTCACAGATTTTCGCTAATCCGAGTTATTGATTGCTCCCCTTCAATTTTTTTTTATTGTACTGCAATTACCTATAGATGCCACAAGATGGCATTAAATGACCACTTGTCTAAATGTAGCTCCTCACCTCATTTTAGCATGTTATCAGATGGCCCCAAAGCAATATTGTTAAATAAAAACAACAGCTAAATGATTAGTGAATCATACCAAAAAAAGACCGTGTGTGTTCTAAATCACTCCCTGCCTTTTTTTTTTAAGTCACATGACCTCCGAACAAAGGAAATGCCGACTGGAAACCAAAGCGGCGACTATGTTTTGAGCTTCTTCTCTGAGGAGCCACACTCACCCTCTTCCGATCCCGCATGAGTCCGCTTCTGCGTGGAGACTTTTAGCCTTTCTCCCGTCCTCGTGTCCGCTGCCTCCGCAACGCCGTCAGCCTCGCCCTGCGGCTGTCTGTCAGCGGTGGCGTCTCGGTGGCGCCCGTTCCCCCCCGCCTCCCCGTCTCCGTCGTCCGAGATGGCCTCAGTCCTGCCGTGACGTCCCGTCGCTGGCTGGCTCGCGTCCTCCTGAGTCTGGGGCGACATCACCGGGCTGCCGCACACCAAATCCGACAAGCTGAGACGCCGTTTCCCGGCGCCGCGTTCCGACTCCGACTCCTCCGAGGACGTCAAGTCGTGGACGGTGATGGAAGGGTAGCTACAAGAGTCAACGGCGGAGAAGAGTGCCTGCCCGGTGGAGTCGGGCCGCTCGCCGGCGCGCGACGCCACGCGCATGCGTTGCCGCCTCGTCACGTTACGCCGCCGCACGGCGCTCCGCCGCTCCTCGTCCTCGCTGCTGGAGCTGGAGGCGCTGGCCGAGGAACTGGAGGCGCCGGCGGGCAGCGATGGCGAGTTGGACGAGGGGATGGACAAGGTGGCGTAGTCGCGCGGGCTCGGCGAGCGAGGGCGCGGCATCGGGTCCAGCCAGAACTCACTGTCCGAATCTGAGTCGTCGTTGGAAAAGCCCGACGGCGGCCGGCTGATCCGTCTTATCCCTCCCGAGCTGGAATTATCAGAGTCATCAGCTCCGACTTCAGCTCCGGTCACACCTTCACCTGCCGCCGCCGCTGCCGCCGCCGCCGCTGCTACCGCCGCAGCCGTGGTAGCACGGGTGGTACGGCGGCCGCGGGCGTGCAGCTGCATGATGGCGTCCTCGCTCAGGTCCGAGTCCGAGTCCGAACTCCAGCCCTCTAACTCGCGGCGCACCAGTGAGTCGAAGAAGGCCATCATGCGCGGGTCCTCCTGGATGGACTGGCTGACGTAATCGTGCGACAGGCCGCTGCCGCTGTTGAGCACCAGGTTGATGTACTCCTCGTGCGTGTACAGGCTGCGGCACGTGTCCTCCACGCAGCCGTCCAGGTCGCCCAGGCTGTCGGGCTGCTGGTAAGGACTCCACACCTGACGCATGCATTCAACAACCAGCATTTGAAAACGGCGCCGCAAGTGCCAGGGTGCTGGCGTAAAAATCACACTTACTACTTTTTAAGTAGAGAAAATGATTATATTGTTAATCAATGAATTTGTCGCTTATTTTGTCAATTAATCAATTCACTTTTTTTTTTTTTACGTGGTCAACTTTAAAACATTTCTTGATAATATGTTATATGTGACCTCACTAGTCTACACATGACATTTTGATTAATATTACATTTGTGGAATATGAGTTATGAAGCAAAATCCAATATCAGGGGGCGGCCATTTTGCCACCTGCTGTCGACTGAAGATAACATCAATGTTGCTCAGGTCTCAGGTAACAACCAATCACAGCTCAGCTTCAGAAAACAGGTGACACAATCACAGCTCACCTGTTTTCTGTAGCTGAGCTGTGATTGGTTGTTACCTGAGCAACATTGTCATCTTCAGTCAACAGCAAGAGGCAAAATGGCCGACCCCCTGAGATGGATTTTGCTTCTTAATTCATATTCTATATATTAAAGCTGCAATATGGAACTTTCCCCCCAAAAAAATAACTTTACAGTAAGCTTTTTATTTGACCATTTATGCCTTCTAATTAGTAGATAAACACCTTAGCTGTTCACAATGGGTACTCCTGCAAGCCTATGGCCAATAGTTTTCAGACTGGAATCAGGTTAGAAGCAGTTTCATTTTTCGTCACCAGGTGGCAGTAGCGAATCAAAATGGAATATTCTACGTTCGGTAGCTTTAACACACTATCAACCAGAATACCATACTTAGATTAGTAGGGCTGCATATTGTTGTCAAAAAATGTTTGGGGTTGACTTCCCCTTTAAGCCCTTTTCTGGTTAACAAAAATCTTTACCCACCTTGATGACTTTTTCCACCCCAGAGGAGCAGATCATGTACGTCTGCGGGTTGAAGCGCACCTGGTTGACGATGGAGCGGTGGCCCTTGAGGACCATGAACGCCCCGTTCACCACACGACCTCCTGAAAAGCAAAAGGTAGCAGCAAAATACTTTGTTTTCCTAAGTAAACAAAAAAAATCAGTAAAAAATAACTCACCCGTGTCAGGATCCTTGGGGATTTTCCACATGTAAAGGTTAAAGTCATCCGAGCCGGAAAGGATGTACTGAGGTCAAACACAAGGGAAGACCGAAGACGTGTCAGGATATTTAAGTGCAGACAGATGTAAATCAGGCTTCTTTTTTTTTTTAAGTTCCTTTGATGCCCCATTTTTTTTTTTAATGGTGCGATTAATGACCGCCCCTTACTTGGAAAGCATTTACTGGGGGAATTCCAGTTGCAACGCAGCAGACATGTCCACGTCCAAATTTAGCAATAATAAATGTAATAATAATGCATATATTTGTGGCGACTGGGGTCAAGTAGTATTTTATCATTTTAAAAATGTGCAGAATTTCACAAGTTACTTCATGTTGAAGATTAGATAGCTCTTAATATGAAAAGAAAAATGCACTGAGCTGTCACCAATGTGTTACAAATGCAATGATGCCATCTAGTGGCAGAAAAATGATCTCAACACAAATCAATATAGTACATCTTTTTAACTCAATTTTATGCAGAATTATGAAATTACTGTATCAATGACTAAAAGATGCAGCCATATTTAAATTAGTTTTAAAAAAATCCACTTTCAAGTTGACAAGAGTATGAAACTTTTTTTTACATTGAAAACAAAGTTGCAATTAATCTTGAGTTAACTATTGAAGTCATACAATTAATTACTATTTTAAAAAATGTAATGACCCCTAGATTTTACAAATATTTTGTTTTGTTTATATATGTTCAATTAATTTTATTCAAGTGTGGTTCTGCAATAACTGGAGTTCATTTTGGGTTCGAGCATCACATGTTGCTTCTGTGTGTACTTGACATGCCAATAAAAAGCATATATATATATATATATATATATATATATATATATATATATATATATATATATATATATATATATGTTTAAAACATAATTAAGTGGATGTACGTTTTGTACGGAGGCCACAGTGGGGCAAATGTCCTCCAATGTTGACATTGAGGGGCTTCCCTCGCTGCCTATTCGGCGGCTTAAATGGTTGCTGCTGTGTTTGCAAGCACTCGAGGTTTGTGTGAACGCCGCCAGTAAACATGTGGGCGACGCGATGATTGAAAACTAACGGGAACGATCCATTTCTTTTTCATGGCACATTTGTCTTTGGTTGAACACAACACAGTCAAGATGTCACCGTTCTGTCAAATCTCAATTGACTTCTGCTTTTGATTTGGGGGGAGACAAATATTTGGTGAAAACCAGCAGATGGTGCAATTAATTCAGGCTCAACTAGTTTGCAGCCCAAACAGCCATTTTGTCTTTTCGCCATTTAGGGGGTGGGAACAGCAATGAAAGCAATAAAATCAGTCCCAACGGCTGTACAATAAAAAATCAAGTTTGGCACCAAACAAAATTTTATTTAAGAATTATCCATCCATCTATCCATTTTCTGTACCGCTTGTCCTCACAAGGGTCGCGGGGGTTGCTGGAGCCTATCCCAGCTGGCTTCGGGCAGTAGGCGGGGTACACCCTGAACTGGTTGCCAGCCAATCGCAGGGCTATTTAAAATTTAAAATTTGCTATTTAAAAATTAGCAAATTTTAAAATGAATGTCAATTAATTCAGACCCAACTAGTTGGCTGCCTTAATGGGTTGCACTGTTCAGACACCACACCAAAAAAAGATGCAGGACCTAACAAATTAAATATAAATAAAATAGTTTTAAAATGGAAAAATATTTGGAAACCACCAGCAGAGATTAAAATTAATTCAGGGGCAAACTGCCAAAAATTACTGTTGACATCAAATTAAAAGCAACCATTTTGTAAAATGACATTCTAAATGTGTCAAATTTGTATTTATACTTGATTGAAATCATATATTTTACATTTCGATCGGACTAATATGAACTACAACTCAAGACGAATTTCCATTTCTTTTTTTACTGGCATATAATTTGAAGTTCAAAGCAAGCGTGCCGACTCACCTGATCGCGGTCGCCGGCGAAGCAGCAGCTTTTCATGGTGCAGTAATTGAAGTAGCCCTGGTTGTCGAACTGGTAGCTGGGCAGGCGCGAGTGCAGCTCGTAGAGGACGGGCGGCAGGCGGCGGCGCAGCGCCAGCAGCTGCGTGCCCGTGCTGTTGAAGCGCACGCTCATGGCGCTCTGCAGCGACATGCTGCCGCCGTAGCGCAGCAGCGTACTGAGGACAACGTAGATTAGTGGGACACTGCGTCATGGGGGGACGTAAAGGATATGTTTTCCTTCTTTAGAATTTGAATATAATTGAAGTGGATAGGGATAGATTAGAGGGAAAATCCGGGAACTACAGTGGGCCAACTACATTTTTTTTTTAAATTTATCCCGAAAAGGAATATCTTTCAGATTAATCTTGAGCTCAATTAGGGTAAATCCACCAGATTTTATTGCAAACATAATATCATTAGTCACTGCAAAATGACAAAAAATATCTCACTCTCGTTCCCAGAATTTGATGGGGGTTTTTTTTTCTTGTTTTCCAAAAATGTTAAACATGTCTTGGACAATTATTGTGGTGTTACAATAGCTGTGATAATAACTCATTTCACACCTTGTAGCAAAAAAACTGTCATCTGAAACGCGCATGAAATAAAGAGGCAGTGCCACCTGGTGGACACTTCGTGAGGTACAGTTTACTAACATAGCTTATATACTCAAATAATGATGAACTCGTCTTAGTTAAACCTACATTTACAAGTTTCAACTGTTTGTGAGTGAATGTGCCCAAATGATTCAAACCAAAATGGACGACATCGCTCCTTTAGCAATGTCTGCCGGAATTTCTTGTCGGGTGTAACTGATGTAAGGGCTGAATTTTTCTAACTTCCACAGGTGCTACGGCGTGAGTTTTCAGGCATGGCGTTCTAACCTGCGCGGCTTGCGGATGTCCCACAACCCGACGCCTTCCTTGGAGTTGGCGGTGGCGAGCAGTCGGGGCTCCACCGGGTTGAACATCACGCTGTGAAAGGCTGACGGGTAATTGGCCAGGCAGAATGGTTCTCCAGACGGGAAAGAAATGATATTAAAACACACGTTACAGGCCCGACTGCCCTGAGCGGGCCGCAGCAGATAGATCACGCGATACCTCCATGCGGGGGCTCTCGGGTATCCCAGATGAGGACGCGGCCGTCGTCCGACGAGCTGGCGAAGACGTTGTCGTTTACCGGGCTGACTGAGAGGCTGTACACGGCGTCGATGTGCAGGAACACGTTGAGCGTCTCTCGCCTGGAACAATAACAACAATAAACAATTATTTGTTTTCCTGATGGAGCTATTGGGCTAAAATGCTAATGCTACGTACCGCTCCACGTCGTGAAGAATCACCTGCTCGTCATTTCCTGTTCCAAAGCAAACAGAAACAAGGGATGCACGATAATGTTATTTTTTTCGATAAACCAATCATTTAGAAAGTGCCAATGTCAGTGATTGATAAGTAAGCCGATAATTGTTTGCAAAATGAACTTGAATACAAATATACTTTCAAGTCCTACTATAAGTCTAACATGTACAAATGCATTGAAATATTGTGTAATGCGCCACGAAGCTGAATTTTATCGATATCTCTGCTTCAAAGACAACCAGGAACTCATTTTGAGTTTGCCAAAACATTTTAAAAATGTAACAAAAACTGCGAGGGTATTTTGTGATCCGTGAGAGAGTGCGCAGTAAATTATCATGGGAAGATTTTTATGCAGCCTGGTTAGGTTTTGGGAGGAGAAAAGGACGGTCAGCTCCCTTTCTTAAAAATAAGAGATTTCAAATATCACTTGATTAACAAAATAATTATTAATATGATAATTAGATTAGTTGTCAATCAATTAATTATTGCACCTCCAAACTCAATGCACATTTGTATTGGCGCAATATATTGTCACAAATTCGGATAATTCAATGACGATGTCGAGCGTGAATATAGAAGTAACAAGGAAACAAATGCAGAAAAACCTTCTCCTGGTCGTGTAAAAAGGGGCTGCTGAGGTGCACATTACCTCCAGAGAAGACCTTCGTGTTGCTGCTGTCAAAGGCAAGGCAGAAGATGTTGGACAGATGTTCTCCCTTCAGCTTGAGTGGCTTGGAGCGAGCGTGGAGGGCTTCTTCCATGTGCCACAAGAGCACCCGGCGGTCGTCTCCACCTGTGGACATCAAACAACAACTCCATGACGCAAAAGATTCAGACAGGTGAGATATTTCCAATTCATGGCCTTGTTTAAGAGAATGATTTGATATCGTCGACTTATTTGTGGTGAATGTGTTGCCTAAAAACCATCAGCGTCTGGCGTTAACAAATTCTCAGTCTAATCTGGAACATTAATATTATTTTGCTTATTTTAGCCAATTCTACTTTGACCAGTGTTTATACACAAGTACACGTACTACTTTTTATTTACTCTGTAAATAAGGTACAGAGTTCAGACTGAACTTTTTCTACTTGTACTTAATACTGGAATCGAATCATCTACTTTGACCAGTCTTCATAAACCAGGAAACAGGGTTAGACGATTCACAAAAGATGGCATGGCTGTCATGCTACCAGGAGGCCCATTACGACTATTTTTAGTCACGTCAAAACAATATTATGCTAGTGGAGACAGAATGGCGGGCTAAGTGGGCGGCTCCGTGAGCACCCTGGGGCCGCTTCAGGAGCTTCACCCGGCCGGGCTGACAAACGGCCACCGTCCGCCGTGGCTCGTGAAGCTAATGTTTTGATGTTAGAAAAGCTAAGCTAACGAGAACACTTGAGAAAGCGGAGCGTGCTACGCAGCTAGTTAGCTTAGCGTGCTAAGCTATCTAGCACTACGAAGCAGCCCCTTTCCTTTCTATGCTAGCAAAGTTAGCTCGGGGGGTGGGTTACCAACCGGACACCAGCCACTCGCCACCGTTGTTGGAGAACTCGATGGCGTTGACGCAGCCGAAGTGTCCCAGCATGTCCTTCTTGTACAGGCTGGTGCAGCCGGCCATCCTGCGCCGCTGGAACTCGTCCTTCATCAGCGGCTGCCCCGTCAACCCGCGGCGGGACAGAAAGCCCACCGACGAGCGCATACCGCATCCCTTTAGTTCTTTCATGGCGGTGGTACTGAGTGACTAGCAGGCTCCGTGCTCGTTGCTCATCTGCTGGCCGACCCGTGACGCCCGTAGCCCGGCGCGGTGCTCATTGTTGCGGCGGAGGCTGTCGAGGGATGGCAGTCCGACGGAAGGCTTCCTACTCGGGTCGCTGGAGTGGAGGACCCACACGTCTGTCTCCCCCTGCCTGTCAGATGAAGCATCATCAACACTACTGTGAAGATGTGAAATAATTATAAAATTCTCTTTATATATAAGCCTATTCACTATATCTTATTTTATTTTTTTTACGTATTATGAATTAATCGTTTTCGGGGGGAAAATTAAAATCATTTTATTTTTAGTAAATCATTTAGTGAATTTTTTCCCCCTCATTATTCAATAATTGAAGTTATCATTCAGTCGTTTTAGTGACATATTATCATTAGATATGTATTATTATTAAATCATTTTAGTTAAAGACTCTGTTAAGTGAATTTAAATATATGTTTTCAAATACATGGAGATAATTACTGAAAACTTGCACAAAGACTGGGAACTACGTCGTACTCAAATGTGGTGAGCTAGCATTAAACAGTGTGTCTTATTTTTCACTTTTCTTGATATTTGGGGGGTTAAAACATTAATGTAGTTAAAATGGCGCCCGGTGACGCACTTGGGCATCCAGCATAAGTCCCGCCTCCCCCACCAACTTGAACCTGAACTTTCATTCCTAACTCATTATTGCTAGCCTGCTCGGCCCATTTCTACGAGTACGTTGTACAGTTAGCTATCTATCTATGCCTACACTTTGAAAATGCATATTTACTGTGCTAGCCTGGGACATTATTTAGCAAGAAGGAAACGGCGAAAGCCTGTTAGCTTGCAAGCTAACAGGTAGCTAGCACGATATATGCCATGAACCGGAGGCTTTAAACACATAATATCACGCCTATATATGCGTAAGAAAGGTGAAAGTTATCTTGTGAATGTTTTCACAGGAAAAGCAACAAATTGACACAACAAGTTTTAGTGTGTAGTAGTTTTATTACACGGGCGTTTTGGGGATGACAGTGGTTTCAACGCAAGACCACATAAACCAAATAAAAGCTAATGTTGAAAAACGGGCTTTATTTAGTGTTTATATACGACGCATGTACAATCATGCTGTGCATCGTGTTGTTCTTGAAGCACAATCAGCACCGGGATGTTTTGACTGGTAACCAACGAAGCAAATGTAGGCACTTATCAAGAATCTGCAAATATGATCAAATTTGCTATGACATTCGGCGCCTTGTATGACTTACATACGCGATGGAGCCAATATTACAAAGTGGCTACTGCCATACATTTGACGTCTACGTGATATCTACATAACGGAATCCAGTCAACACACACACACACACACACACACACGCACACACACACACGCTCTCACACGCATACTGTGTTTCAATGTGACATCCGGGTGTCAAAGTCGCAGGTGAGAAATCCTAACTTTAATGTTGTACTTTTAATTCGTAGCTCACATTGTGCTATTCATTGTGTAAGACTATCTTGCTTTAAAGGAGGTATATTATGCGTTTTCTTACCATTTCAAACCGTTACCGGGTGTCTTAATAACAGGACCGAGACATATTTTTGCCAAAATACCAGGATAGAAAAAATATATATATAATTTTTTTTTTTACTGCAGGTTGCCATGGAGAAATTGGCTCATTCCAGGAGCAGATCCGTCTCATTTAGTGTAACGACCCTCATCCTGCTGGACCAATGGGGAGCCCCAATTTTGTTACAATGAAAATTGTAACGTCACAGTGGGGAAACATTCAAAATGGCATTATCACAGAGACGTTTTCAGAAATTGGCAGATAACGAAACATTTACTTGGTTAATCTCCCATTTGATGGCTAGGTAGGCTAGGTAGGTAAACTATTTGTATGCAAGCCATTAAAAAGTCAATTTTCCATAATATGTCTCCTTTACTTCTATTGCACGTGTCATCCAACATTTCCCGACTTAAAAATACTTTCAAAATCTCCTTTTCAAAACATCTTTTTTTTTAAATATATATCCTTAATTTATGTGCGGGGTGTGCTTTCAGTACGACGGCGTCCATTTTAGACGAGATTAGCATTTAGTGTTATGTATCTAAAAAGAACAATAACAACGCCGAAGGGGAAGGCTGTAACATGGATTTTAAAAAAAACAATACGACACATATGACATGATAATGTCAGTTAAACGGGTTGGCACAAAGAAGAGGAGGGCGCAGGTTCTTAGTAGGGGCCTTTGGCATGGCCGAAGATGGCGATGGGGAAATGTTTGACGTGCGACGACCACTGCGCAGCCAGCTGGAAAAACTTGACGTCGTTCCATTCCACGCCGTCGATCGACACTAACCCACAAACAAAAATAGCGCAGCTCATTCCACTGCTAAGGCACAAATAATGTAGAAATAAAATTCAATAAAAAAAAAATCTATTTAAAAGAAATTAAGTCAACTTTGGAATATGTAGAAATAAAATAAAAACAGGCCAGATAAAGTACCCTTAATTAAAACATTTTTAAAAATCAACCAAAAATAAATTACGTTAAATAAAACAGGAGAATTAAAGTACGCTTAAAAGATCTAATAAACCTAAATTAACTTCAAATTAAAACAACAAGAATATAACTAGGGACAAATAAAGCCACCCTGACAGTGAAATAAAATCATGTAACTAACAAAGTACCTTGAAATAAAAACACACTACAAATAAAAAAACATAACATTAAGTTAAATAATATACAGTAGATAGCATTAGCCTTTCAGCGACATTAAAAGTATATAAGTACATAACAATTGTGTCGTGTGTCGTCAACGCAATAAAACAAAATGAGGCGGATTAAGTAAACGTCATCAAAATGAATAAAATAAAATAATGTAATGCTGACATTTAAAGTATACTTTAAAATATATATTGTAAATGTGCAATTGGTAGCCTTTAAATTCAATATAATAAGTACCATAAAATAAAAATACATTTGAATTTAACTCATTCACTCGCACCCGCATATTCACAGAAGCAACCCCCTTCGCTTCGTTTTTTACTGGATTTTGACTGATTTTGCAAGGCCCACAGAATATTGTGTTCTATTGCTATAAAAAACATGGAACCTACCAAAAGAAAGATTAGAGTCTCTTCTTTCATCAGGAAAAAAAAATTCTATCTGATTCCGTTTTGCAGCAATAAGCATTAGAATATAGCTAAGTTTCATCATTATTCACAAATCTGTTCAGAACTGTGGGGAAAATAGTTTTTTGCAACACGGCCCTGGTTTATCTCTTTTTCTCTGCTGCCACCTGCTGGCCGTTTTGTAATAACTACCATTGCTTCAAGCGTTCTTTGCAGTTGAGAGGCTGCATCAATGCCTTCTGTATGCAAAAACGTATAAATGCGTCTTTGGGACACTGGTAATATTTAAAATTAGAACATATTTATACGTTTTTGGGAGCAAATGAGTTAATATATATATTTAAAAAAATCAAAGCGCCTTAAAATGTATGTAATTATTTTGACATGGGACAAATTACGTAACCTCAAAATAAAATGAGGGCTAATAAGTGGAGTCATTTGAGTAACACTGCGACAAAAACGTGTAAAACGTTGGTCTCTGTCTCTGACGGACGGATTTGACTGATTGATGTGACGTGAGCGAGCGTGATTGTTACCTGTCAACATGTTGTGCTGGTGCTTGGCGGTGCAGATGAGGCGACTGATGCCCTCGATCACCTGACTCTTAGACTCCACCTCCTTGTCTTTGCTCTTCTTTGGCAGGAACATCACTGCAACAACGCAACAAGCCGTTTATTTAACATTTTCATTGACTGTGACCAATGACGATTGTACATTTTATTTTCTCCCGTGTTCTTTTGGACTTTTTGCCTTTGCTCTTTTTTTTTTTTTTTTATATATTTGCCTTTGCTCTTGACTGAACATGGAATGTTATTGTTTGATACTTTATTTTATTTTATTTTATTTTATTTTATTTATTTTTATTTTTATTTTTATTTTTATTTTTATTTTTATTTTTATTTTTATTTTTATTTTTATTTTTATTTTTATTTTATTTTTATTTTATTTTATTTTTATCCATCCATCCATTTTCTGTACCGCTTGTCCTCACAAGGGTCGCGGGGTTGCTGGAGCCTATCCCAGCTGGCTTCGGGCAGTAGGCGGGGTACACCCTGTACTGGTTGCCAGCCAATCGCAGGGCAATTTTATTATTATTTTATTTTTATTATTATTTTTATTATTTTATTATTTTGTTTGATACTTTAAACATGTGACTGTAAACATTTTGTCTTTCTACTTTGCTTGTTTGCTTATGTCGGACTCACCCTTCTTGTTCTTCTCCTTGGTCACCACCGTCATGGACATGGTAGGCAGGGTGCCGGGTTCGGCGCCCCCCGCTGGCAGCCGGCTGACCTGCAGCGAGCGGAAATTGCACTTGAGCGTGTTCTTGGCAGCGGACGAGGAGGAGGAGGAGTCCCGCTTCTCCACGTCCTTCTTCCTGTCGGCCACCCAATAGTCCACCTGAAGGCCCATCAGCTCCGTCTGACCCCCGGAACTGGGTGAGAGGAGCACACGTGGCACCATCGCATACACGATAAGCTTGGTTATATAACCGTTGGTCGAAAAATTGGGTACGAGTATGGGGGAAATGGTTGTGATTAAATAAAATGTAGCAAATAAAGAACCCTTTCAACAGAGTAACATCACATTTAAATGGGGCAAGTATTTACTGTGTCGTTCAAAAAAAAAAAATTGGGAAGGACAAATAATGTACCCTTAAACTAAAATAGCTACAATCAAATGGGGCAAATAAAGTCTCAGTAAAAATAAATAAATAAATAAATAATACCCTTTGAAACGACAAAAACTAAATAAATATGGTGGAAAGTGAAAGTGTCCTTAAAATAATTTAAAATAAAATATCAGGACACTAAAAAGAGAAAATCAATTAAAAAGTAAAAATAAATAAACAAATAAATACAATGGGGCAAGTACATTGATTCTTTACTAATATAAAATAAACAAAAACATTTTTTTTAAAGAATAAAATATAAATTGGAGAGGGCAAATAAAGTATATGCTATAAAACATGGAACCCATCAAAAGAAAGATTAGAGTCTCTTCTTTCATCAGGAAAAAAAAAGTATGTTTGTTTCCGTTTTGCAGCAATTAGCTGTAGAATATAGCTAAGTTTCATCATTATTCGCAAACCTGCAACTTGGCCCTGCTGCCACCTGCTGGCCGTTTTTGTAATATCTACTATTGCTTTAAGCGACCTCTTCAGGTCAGAGGCTGCATCAAAGACTTCTGTATGCTCTAGCATTAAAAAAAACTTATACAAATGTCTTTGGGAGCATGGGGATATTTAAAATAGAACATATTTATACGTTTTTGGGAGCAACATTTTTCAAAAATAAAAATAAAGTGCCTTTTTAAATTAAGAAAAATGTTCTTAAAATCAAAGCCAAAGGGGCAAACAAGGTGTCAAATAAAATGTAATAGTAATAAAGAATAATAATAAAGTCAGGTGCTAATAGTAAAAAGAACTAAAAGCGTCTGTGTTAAGCGCACGTCATATTGCACTCCAAACATTCCAGCACACTCACCTGTACACGCAAAAACTCGTGTTGACGGACGGCGAGGAGGGCGGTGTGGGCGACGCCTCTTTGAGCGCCGGCGACACCAGAGGCGGCGGGGCGAGCGCGAGAGACGAGCCGGCGGGCGCCGCGTCGTCAGAGTCGCCTTCAGGGTGAGGGGAGGAAACCAAACGCAAGACTTCATCAATGAAAGTCCTTTATTAATACTTTTGCCCATATAGCAATGGCGGGCCTTCAGTGCGGACGTTCCACCTCTCAAAACGACCACCATCATGTTCCAATCACGCTAAAATACGTCATTAAGTCATAGTTCTAATTTAAACAGAAATGCAGACAAATGTTTGGCTTTATCACAGCTAGCAATAATTGACAATAATTCATGAATACAATTTCATGGGAATCTTATTAACTCGTTCACTGCCATTGACGGCTATAGACGTCAAAAATTCATTTGAACTATTTCCCTTTTTTATGTATTAGAACAGATAAAAAATTTGCGATTAATCGTGAGTTAACTAGTGAAGTCATGCGATTAATTACGTTTAAAAATTTTAATCGCCCGGCGCCCCTAATTTTTAATATTTTTTTCTTTAAAAAATATATTATTAAGAATTTAAAAGTTTTTTTTATTTTTAAGAAAAGGTTATTAAAAATTAGGGGCATGAGGCGATTAAAATTTGTAAATCTACAAAAAAAATTATCTAGGTTTTCATACTCTTAACAAAAATGGAAACAAAAATGTTAAACTAGTAAAAACAGCTCAAATGAATTTTTAACGTCTATAGCTCTCAATGGCAGTGAACGAGTTAAAAAAAACAAAAAATCTTGCCTGCAGCTGCTGACGTTTGCTCCACTATTCCCACGTTAACCATCTGCAAGATTGAAAGATGACACAGAAAGGCGTACTCAACACCCGAATAGGCACATTAACAACGCCACACGTTGACGAGATGTTACTCACGCCAACAAACGGGATGAATTTCTGACATGAGTCCTCATCGGGGCTGGAGTGAGAGAATAAGAATTAAAGCACATAATGACCTAAAAAAAAAGATTTGAATCTACTACAAGAAAAAATCACTAAAAGCAAAGGCAAAAGGGGAAAAAATGCCATCTAAGGTTAATAACGTAAATTTTACATCCGGGTCATAACATTAGGTACAACTACAGTACACCGTCGAATGACATACCAAATACTGTTACCAAATATTAGGGCTTCTGATCTTATTAGATGGATAACATACAATAAAAATCAAAAATGTATTCTAGTCATTATATATTTAAAAAAAAAAACAACACTAAACTATTTTTACTAGTAAAACTGATTTTTTTCCAAATCTGCCCTAGATTTTTCTCTCTCTAGCACATCAGGTTTTCATAATAATAACACAATAATAATACCGAAATATAGTAAATAGGGCTGTCAAAATTAGTGCGTTCATTTTGATTTAATTCGAAGTTCCTTTAACGCCACAAATTTTTTGAAACGCGCGATTTGTAAAGTCTGTACTGGGGGAATTCCGGTCGCAACGCAGCAGGCAACATTTTGCAGTCATAATAATGCAAACCTTTGTGGAGACTGGGGTCAAATTGTATTTTACAATTTAAAAAAATCGACAGAATTTCACAAGTTACTTCATGTTAAAGATTAGATAGCTCTTAATATGAAAAGAAAAATGCACTGAGCTGTCACCAATGTCTTACAAATGCAATGATGCCATCTAGTGGCAGAAAAATTACCTCAACACAAATAAATATCACATTTTTTACAGTAAGTACAGCTTTTAAATTTTAATTCAATTTTATGAATCATTATGAAATTGATTAATGACTAAAAGATGCAGCCATATTAGTTTAACATTTTTTCCCCACATTTACGTTAACAAGAGTATGAAAACTTACGGGAAAAATATTTTATTGTGAAATTTGTGATTAATCATGAGTTAACTATTGAAGTCATGCGATTAATTGCAATTAAACAAATTAATTGCCTGACACCCCTTATATACGGGAATTTCTTTATGAAACGTTATAAATTACAACGCATGGAAAAATCCATATTGCATTAAGCTTTTATGGTTAAAAAATCTGATGTGCTAGGAAAAAAAAATAATTTTCAAAAACCAGTATAGTTGTCCCATTAATCAGTTATCAGAATTTTTTTTATCCATGTCATTCAGGCCTTAATATTTAGTTGCACTTTTCAGGGACTTAAAATCACTCTCCTGCAAATTGACAAAAACAGAGTTAGCCCAAATGTGAAAAATGAAATGTCCAAATTTTTTTTTCAGTAACGGTGCTACTTAAAGCCCCTTTCAATTATTTCCTGTGGATTTCATTCTGCTCTTGTATTGAATCTCGTCGCACTGTGTTTCTAATATTATGACCCCGAAATTGAACATGCTTCACTCTATGCCGATTGGCCGCCAATCAATGCGGAATCACGTGACCTCCTCCAAGCAACGCATGCAGCAAACACGAGACGGAAATGAACCTAAATAAAAAATAAAGCAAGAACCTCTCTCTACTTTACTTATTCTATCACATCTACTGCTATCACGCTATGCGCTATTTTCCCGGCCGGCCGGCGAGCGTAAAAATAGCCGTCACGCAGCGTTTAAAAGGGGGAAGGATGAGGTGAGAGGTTTTTGCTCTTGCCTTGAGGACACCTGCCATCGCCCCCCCAGAGAAGAAACTGACAGGCTACACAAGAGTCGGGAAAGGGAACGGGGGAAGTTACAGAAGGAGAAGAACACAAGCTGAATGTACAGCCCACAGTTGCCTAGCAACAAGATGCACGCTGATGTGGTCCATTGGTAAAAGATGCACATGCAAAATGGAAGGTTTGGAATTCAGATGGGGGGGGGAAGAGAATTATGACGGGTTAACAATTTAGTTTGTCATTAAAAGTCGTCACGTTCTAAAGATATCAAGTATTATGAAGGTCTTGTTGTAATATTTCATCAAAATAATGGTGAACTTTGAACTTTGGAAAAAAATATTGGGCCTTATTCCTCATATTTGCATTTTACTGCCATACATTACAAGTGACTTTTGGAATTTTATGACTTTTTCATCATATTTTAATACCTTAATATTAAAATAAATTCTTAAAATATGTTTTTTCCTCATATCTCTTTAGTTATGACTTTATCTCCTTAATATTACAAGATGATTCTCTTATTTTTTTCTGCCTAATTTTATGACTTTTTTCCAAAAGTAAAAATTGTATTCCTCTAATATTACAACTTTTTTTTTTCTCAAAATGTAATAATGACCTATCACAACATTACGGTACATTTATTTTCTTCTAACAACTCTTTTCTCATATATAATTCATTATAACATAATAACTAATCAAACTTATTTCTCATATTTTTAATGGACTTTCTCACCATAAAAAAATCCCTTATTACAACTTTGTTTCTATAATGACTTTTTTTTCTTGTAATATTACTTTTCCCCCAGTTTTCCTACTCTTTTTCTTTTTTTATCTTATATGATTATAAGAGGCTAATCATGTGATATTACGGTTATAAAATAGTAAACAATAATAACAATAACAATAATAAATATTTTTTTCCCCCTCACATTTTTTCTCCAAAAACGTTTTTCTCTAAATATTATGACTTTTTCTTGTAATATGACATGATTATATTATATATTGATTTCTTGTCATTTTTTATGACTTTTTCTCCCAGAAATATTTTCTTTCACATAAGATTTTCACCTTCATTCATGGCTTCATTCACATACGGTATTTTTCCATTTTGGTCGAAATATGCCGCTCTTAAAGCAGCGAGGAATGAGAGCGGAAAATGGCAACACACACACATGCATGCACGCACACGCACGCACACACACACATTCAGTTGTGGGGGAACATGACTGAGCAACTGAAAATGGAGCACAATACCTGACGGAAAAATCAAAATGAAAGCTCTTTTTCCTTAAAAAAAAAAAAGACACAAAAGAAAAAAAAGGACAACACAAAGCACAAGTATGTTATTTGCACACACACACACACACACACACGCAAGGATGTAAAGACACACGCACACACAAACAACTGCAGTCATCTATAACTATCTTTTTTCTTTTTCTTCTAAGAATAAACGCTCACCGGACTATTTATTAGGTACACCAGCACAAGCTTGAATGCTTTTATACGATAAATGTGGCTAAATGAAAATAACCAACCTATTAGAAACAGCTATGATATCACATGTCCAAAACTTGCCTTGGTGGAGGTCTACAGTCAACTTCTGAGTCGGGGGTTGTCAAACTGGACGACGAACTGCTGCTAAACGTTGTTTTCTTTGATGACATTGTTTATGACGCCAAAATCAAAATCACAATTACATTTCAATGAATTGCCCAGCCCAACTTACTAAATGGTCTCTTGACCAAAAATGCTTAAGAACCCAGATTATAAATGGAAATGTGACCTTGAAATTGGTTCTAATTAGATTGTGCAGGCGTACCTAATATTGTGGGTACGTTTAACTCATTCACTGCCATTGACGGCTATAGACGTCAAAAATTCATTTGAACTATTTCTATTAGTTTAACATTTTTGTCCAGTTTTGTTAACAGGAGTATGAAAAGCTAGAAAAAATATTCTACATTATAACATTTGTGAATAATCGTGAGTTAACTATTGAAGTCATGCGATTAATTACAATTAAAAAATGTAATCGCCTTACACTAATAATTTTTTCTTTTTTCAATTTTTTTTTTATTTTTTTTAAATGTCTAGGTTTTCATACTCTTGTTAACAAAAGTGGGGAATTTTTTTTAAACTAATAGAAATAGTTCAAATAAAATGTTGACGTTTATTGCCGTCAATGGCAGTGAATGAGTTAAAAACAAGTCAACTGGCAGTTTGTACATTTGTGCATTAGAAGCATTTGTTAGCTCCATTCAAACACTGACAACACATGAATGTGTGTAGAGTTATTTTGAGGGGACTTGTCCCATGAAAAGATTTTGTAAAATATTTTCATCTAAAAAAAAAAAAAAATTGTGACGGCTGTAGTCACTTATATATCCATTCAGAGAAGTACCTCTTTTGTTTGTACGTGAGCATGGCCTCGGCGATGGGAAGCTGATGCGCTCCGTTGGCGCCCAGCATGTACTGCGTCACCCTGGAAACCACGTCCGGACTCTCCTGGGCTGCACACGTCAGGTACACACGCAGTGCACGACTCACGAAAAGGTTCAGAGGAAGCTAAAATGCACCATGACCTCAATTTGATCGTCCGTCGAGTGACGTAGCCCAATGCAGCATTATTTTTTATTTTAAAATCATTCTTTTTTTCTCGCATAATATTGTGATTTTTTCTCGGGATACTATTTGAATGGGTTTTTTCCCCATTCATTTTTGGACTTCCTTGTTATAATCATACATTTTTCTTATAAAATTAACCTTTTATTCTCATGAAGTCATAATATTGCGATTTTATTTATAATAATAATAATAATTTCCCCCCAGGTATATTTAAGACTTTTTTCTCACATAATGATTTTATTCTTCTTCTTTTTACATTATCTTGTAAAAAAAAATATATATTTTACTGTAAATCATTTTACTTTATTGTCTTATGGGGCAAGATTATATTCTATGTATGTAATTTAATATAATTCTATATTCTATATATTCTATATATATTCATTCACTAGTACATTAATATATATTTGGACTGTTTTTCTCATAAAAATTGTATTCTTAAAACATTGCAATTTTGTTTTTTTCCCCCCAAAATCAAATTAAAACATTATTATATTATAACATAATGATATTATTTTTCTCTTTTTTTTTTTTTTACATTATCTTGTAAAAACAAGTTTACTGTACTCTTTTTTCCTTTATTGTCTTATTGGGGAACCTTATATTCCTATATTTAAACTTTATTATGACTAGTAATTAAGAAAAAATTCTCATAATTGACACTTTTTTAAATGAATTTTTAAACTTTTTTTTTTATTCATTCACTAGTAAATTTGTATATTTGGACTGTTATTCTCATAAAAATTGCAACTTTAATCTTTGGTTGTTGTTGTTTTTTTATACCCTAAAATCAAATTAGTAAATTATTCTTTGACTTTAAAACAAAAAATAATAATGCTGGAAAATGTAAAAATGATAATAATAATAATACGTAATATTTATTTTTCACTTACTCTTTTTCTCATAACACCATGACACTGCGACTGTAATGGTAATATTAGGACCCCCCCCCCCCCACCCCCCTCCCACACACACACTTTTTTTTCAGGGTGACCCCAATTGCTATGAATAAAATAAAAGTGTCATTATGTATTTTCTGGGACACCCTGCAAACAGTTCTTTGAAAGGCCGACTTTTGTTCCATACACAATCCAATGGCGTCTTTAGGAATCCAAACATCGGAATGGAGATCCCCTTACCAATGACAGGAGCCTCGGGCTTGTGAAAGAGGTCCTTCCAGGCAGCGTCCTGGAACAAAGCGTTGTATTTGTAGTCCACGGTGCCAAGATACTTGGACACAGGGTGCGCACCTGGACACAACCATACATTTCATATTAAATATGTGTTACCGCAAAGTTAGCGTTCAAACATCCGTTGCTTCTAAAACCGCGACTAGCAATGCTAGCCGTTAGCACGTCAATGGCGTCTTTGCATTGTTGGTTAGCATTAAGCTACGCAGACTAGCCTAAGGCAACCCTAAGGTAATTTTCTTTGTGTTTATGTTTAGTTTGACTGGGGATGCTGCACGTACCCAGCGGGATGATGAGGAAGCGCATGTATCCCAGCCAGTCGGGGGTCTTGTGGGTCAGGTGGTCCACAAAGAGGCGGAGCACGGCGCTGAGGTAGTGTTGCGCACCGGCCACCGCGATCTTGATGGGGATGGGCGTCTGCGAGTTGCAGTTGCAGCTGTGTGCACACAAACATACATTTTTTTTAAACATACATTATTAGTATTTTGTATTGCATACAGAGCAGTGATTCAACCCCTACATATGTTGCCTAGCAACAAGCCAAAGGACATTAAAAAGACATTACTTAACTCATTCACTGCCATTGACAGCTATAGACGTCAAAAATTGATTTAAACAATTTTTTTAGTTTAACATTTGTTTCCATTTTTGTTAACAAGAGTATGAAAACCTAGATTTTTTTGTACATTTGGAACAGATATAAAATTTGTGATTAATCGTGAGTTAACTAGTGAAGTCATGTGATTAATTACGATTACAAATTGTAATCACCTAATTTTTAATAACCTTTTCTTAAAAAATAAAATGTTTTTTTTAAAGAAAAAATTATAAAAAATTAGGGGCGTCGGGAGATTACAATTTTTAAACGTAATTAATCGCATGACTTTTTTTAAGTTTAAGACTTCTTAAGTTTTTATACTTTTGTAAACAAAAGTGGGAAAAAAATGTTTAACGAGAAATAGTTCAAATGAATTTTTGACGTCTATAGCCGTCAATGGCAGTGAATGAGTTAATATGAAATTAAGTGAAATCAAATTAAATTGAATTAAACCAAAAATTTAAGCCTAATTAAATGAAATCATCTAAAATAAAATAATGATTTAAATTTAATTACATTATATCCAAACAGCACTGCAAAAGGAATAAAAGAAAAGAAAACACAGTGTGACAATTGAATTTTTTTGGTTTAAATTACCTATATATTATTTATTGTTTAAATTATATAAATTTAAAAATAAAATAAAATAAAAATTTAATGAATAAAAAAATATATATATGCACATAAAATAAAGTAAGTTTTATGAAATGACATCAAATCTGAATGAACAAAAGAAACTCGTGATAAAGCCCAATAAATCCTGCCTAGCAACAAGCAATAAATCCTGCCTAGCAACAAGTGAAAAGGGAACGGGGGTGGGGGGTGGGGGGGTTGCGTGGAAGTTGTGCAAAAGAAAGCCTCACAATCTCTGTATGCGGGACACGATAGTGTTGAACGCCGCCTGGATGTCCGCCGTGGTGCAGGTGCACACCACGGGCAGGTTGTGGTTCTGGAGCACGTCCGACAGGTACTGAAAGGTAGAGCAGAACGTGCGCTTGAAACGGGAGCTCAAGAAAAAGCGTCCCAAAAAGATTTCGGAGGCCGTCTCACCTGTCCCTGCCAATCGGACGTGTTGATGAGGATGATGCTGTCGGGAAGCTGGTTGTCAGATGCCAGGATGTGGTTGAGCTGATCGTACACCGTCTTCCTTGGGATCTGCACATAAATGGATTTGGAGGATTTAGGATCATTTAGCAGGGACTTTTCTGGATGCAAAATTTGGCCTAATTTCTAGCCACCGGCATTTTTACATTATATTTTACATACATTTTCAAAAAAAAAATTCCCCTGATTTGAGTTGCTAAAATAAAATTCTCCACCTATGACTGACATCTGGCCATAAGTACGCACAAAATTCTCAACGAACCTACCTACGTAGGCTACTTGTTCAGAAATAGTTGGGTTGGTCACCACAACATGAACGCTCTTTAGCATTAGCATTAGCATAAAGATTTCAGACTGAAAGGTTAAGACAGGTGTAAACACACCCTTTTTGTCTTCAAATTGGTGTAATTCTCTGTTTTATCTTTAGTTTGGCAGTAAACTTCAACAAGTAGTCGCAATAAACAGTTTAAAGACGCTTTTTTTGAATAATTGTTCACTTTTTGGCAAAGCACTTGAGTACAAGGGAAACACAACCCAAAATGAGAAAACTTCTTTAAATCTTCTTTACTTAACTTACTTAACCCTAACCCTAGTTTACTTAAATATACTTAGTATTTTTAATTTATTTTTTTAGTTTAAGACACGCATCTAGACACGGTGGCAGCCATATTTAATGTATGCAACATTGCGAGAATGTGAAGTCTATCAGTCTCTTTTGCCTACTTTATTTACAACGTTGGTAAATATTCAGCAACGGCAACCTAAGCATGAATACAATCCACTTATCTAGTAAGCTAACTGCAAACGGCTGTTGTCATCAGTTGCCGGGGTTAGCGGCTAGTGGCTAACAAAATAAAATTATGTAACGACAAAGTTAGAAACCTTGCTTTTTTTTCACATACATTTGATTAAGGTCTTTTAGCTCATTCACTCGCAGCCATTTTCACAGAAGCAATCCCCTTCACTCCCGGCTGTTTTACTGGATTTTGACGGATTTTGCAAGGCCCAGAGAATATTGTGTTTTATTGCTATAAAAACATGGAACCTACCAAAAGAAAAATTAGAGTCTCTTCTTTCATCAGGAATAAAAAGTATTAGCATTAGAATATAGCTAAGTTTCATCATTATGTACAAATCTATTTAAAATTGTGAGTAATTGAGCTTTTTTTCAACATGGCCCTGGTTGATCTCTTTTGCGCTGCTGCCACCTGCTGGCCGTTTTTGTGATAACTACCATTTCTTCAACCGTTCTCTCCTGTTGAGAGGCTGCATCAAAGCCTTCTGTATGCTCGAGCATAAAACTACAACAACATAAAAACTTATAAATATGTCTTTTGGGACATTTAAAATAGAAAATATTTATAAGTTTTTTGGGAGGAAATTAGTTAAACAGTTTTAAATCATGTTTTTTTTCCTTTTTAATTATTATTATTATTATTATTATTATTATTATTATTATTATTTTATTTGTTATGTTTTACGTAAAATGTTTTCTAATGTTTTAACATGGTCAAAGTGTGTTCTTTTAGTAAATAGTGTATGAAATGTGCTATACAAATAAACTTGCCTTTGCCATCAGTTTGAGCCAGAAAAAAATAACTTGTGTAAGTGCCCACTAACTTGCAGGTGGCTGCGAGTGTCCAGCGCTCGCTCGTTGTCCAAACTGTTGGCCCGCTCGTTCTGAGGCCTGCTGGGCTGGCGTTCCTTCAGCGACGTGCTGCGACCTCGCCTGCCCGCCATTTTGGGCTCCTGCCTGGGGAAAGTCAAGTGTTGCGAATTTGGCACGCAGTTTAATCAATGAGTCAATCACAGGTTGGACTCGATCAGTGGTTCTTAAAAAACATAATAATACATTAAAAAAAAACGCAATATTTACGGTTATTATAGAATTTAATATCGGGCCATGCTTAGTGTAGTCAGTTCCATGTTTTCCAGTCCTGTTTGTTTACCTGTTGGACGAAAGGATGAGCGACTCCGTCTTGGTCATCTTGCCACTCGGGGGAAGTCTGTCCAAGAACGTGTCCATGTTGTCCATCTCCAGCTCTGTGGTCGGCGTCACCGCCTCCGGATGCTCCTGAGAAAAATTGGAATCCCTTCCATAATATTGACCAGCATCACTGTGTGTCCGTGTGTGTGTGTGTGCGTACACTCACATGGGAGATGTTGTCAGACACATTGTCCTCGCCAACACTTTTGTCTTTGTCGGGTTCAATCTGGCGTAAGTGCACAAAGGTATGAATACGAATCCAATCGCTGGTATTGATAATTGACATATTGACGCTCTGACCGGGCTGGGGGGCTCGCGGTGGCTACGGCTGCTGTGGATGCTTCCGATTTCCGTCTGCGAGCTGGACATGGACAGACCCTCGAAATAGGGCCTGGAATAGCACATGGAGAACTTTTTTTTAGTCCTTTTCAAGTATCTTCAATGACTAAAACGGGTGAAATGGGTAATATATATATATATATATATATATATATATATATATATATATAATTTGGGTTTTTCAGAAATATTTTTAAAAATGTATTAATATTTTACAATTTTAAAATTTATAAATAGTAATTTCATTATTTTCTAAGTATTGTTTTTAGATATTTATTTAGGTCTAAATATGATTCAGCACTTTGAGATTGTTGACATATAAAGTGCATTACAAATAAAATGTATTATTATTATCATTATTATTATTATTTTACTTTTTTTTTAAAGTTATCTTTATTTAGTTAACAAATTAATCATATCGCAATGTCCTCCTTTTTTGGGTTACTTCCATTTGTTATTTATAGTCGATATATTTCTTAATGCAAATATACATATATTTTTCCTTTTTTTATAGCTTATTGCGAATTCAATTTTTTTTTGCTGCTTTAAATTTTTAGGTTACGATGTAAATAAACAAAAATTGTAAAAAAATATATATTATTTTTTATATAGAAAAAAATTATACATTGTACATTTATTTTATTTAGTCATTATACTTATAACTTATTTGCCTTTCTGTACATAAAAACAATTCTATTCACATTCTATTTATATTTTTATATCACTTCCTCATTTTTTTGTGCTAGAGACTATTTTTTGTCCGAATCAAAAACAATATATACACATTTAACTCATTCACTGCCATTGACGGCTATTGACGTCAAAAATTCATTTGAACTATTTCTGTTAGTTTAACATTTTTTCCACTTTTGTTAACAAGAGTATGAAAACCTGGAAAAAATGTTTTATTGTACATTTAGAACAGATATAAAATGTATGATTAATCGTGAGTTAACTATTGAAGTTATGTGATTACAATTACAATATTTAATCACCTGACGCGTTTTTCAAAAAAGAGAAAAGATTATTAAAAAATTAGCAGCGTCAGGCGCAATTTTTTTTTAATTGTAATTAATTGTATGACTTCACGAGTTAACTTTTAATCACAAATTTGATATTGGTTCTAAATGTACAATAAAAAAAATCTAGGTTTTCATACTCTGGTTAACAAAAGTGTAAAAAAAAAAGTTAAACTAATAGAAATAGGTCAAATGAATATTTGACGTCTATAACCGTCAATGGCAGTGAATGAGTTAATTATTTAAGTTTGTAAATGTATAGATTTTTTATATTTTCATTTAATTTTGGATTTTATATATTAATCATCTATTATATATTTGGGGTAAAAAAAAAACAAGGTCATATCACCCTCACACATTCTCACTTGAGTTTGGGTTTAGGCGTGCTGAGGACGCTGTCGTCGTCGTCCAGCTCGGGTCCGCTATCGCTGGGGTTGTCAAACTCAACGCTATCCAGGTCCAGATCTTCCTCCTCCACCTCAGGAGGGACCTCGGCTGGATCCTGCTCCGAGTCCAGAACCTTAATACGAACACATGTCCTATTACCTCCTGCAGGTCCAGTCGTCATCTTCGTTATCATGAAGTGTCGGTCACCTCGTCGGACACTCTGAACCTCTTTAGAAGAGCCACCACTCTCTGCTTGAAGTTTTGCTGCTAAAAGACCACAAAATGAACAATTAGTCTGCACGATTTAGCATTAGCTTTAGCTTAGCATTTCTTAATATTTCAAGACTTTAGATTTACATTCATTCTAGTTTTAACTTTGTATTAAGATGAAGCTTTATGTTACAGTTCATGTTAACCTTCCCCCGTGCATTGTAGCTTTAGCCTTAGCTTGTTTAGCATTTGTTTCAGATGATGCTTTAGTGTCAGATTTAATTTGTCAAGCTTTAGTTTTAGTTTTAATGTTGTCAATGTCACTTGAAGTTTTGCTTTTAGCCTTAGCATGTTTAATTTCAGTTGTAGTTTTAACAATAGCACTATTGTTAATTTTAGATTTAGCTCCGTTTTCTGTCATGTGGCTTTAGCTTTAGTTGGTACATTTCATATATGAAGCTTTAACTTTAATTTTAGAACTTTAGCTTTAGTCTTAGCTTACCCTTCATGTTCACTTCCCCTTCCTAGCTAGCTAGCTTTAGTTTTTTTGTTTTACCTTTGGTTTAAGATCAGGCTTTAGCTTTAATCTCAGTCTTATTTTACATCATATGTTTAACCCTCAGTTGTAGCTTTAGTGCTAGCTTTCGTTAATTTGATCTTGCGCTCCAAGTTTATGTTAGTGTTTTTGATTATGTGTGTTAGCGTTACTCTTAGTAGTGTTAGTGTTAGCTGTTAGTTGAAGATAACTTTAATGTTAGCTTGAGTCTTGGCTTCATTTTACAATTTACGTTCACCTTCACCCTTCCATTAGCATTAGCTTCCTTTTAAAATATTTGTTCTTTTATCAAATTAATTTATTTTACTAACTCTTGTGATGGATGCCGTCCTGACGATGGATCTTCTCTGCTTTTTTGACTTTTGCACATCATAGTCATCGTCTTCCAGATCCTGAAAACCACCAAAATACCCAGAAAAATGCTTTTAACTTCCGTCCTTGTATGTTGGTTGTTACCCCCCCCCCCCCATTTTGACAATCTCACCTGAGCCTGTGCTGCATCGTCGCTGGCCTCCTGCTCTGAGGAGAAGCTCTCATACTCCTCCTCTGAGTAATTATCTGAACAAGAAGATGAAGAAGTGTTCAGAATCAGTCAGCACTACTCAGGCACACCGTTAACTACATCATTGGCAAGCTGGTGGACGACTGTTGCCAAAAAAAAAAAGTACCTCAAATGCTAATGTCACATTGTTATGCTAACATAGAGCAAGATTGTAAACTGAAAAGTTGGTATGTTAAAACCCGGCAAAAACAGCAGTGCTGAAAAACGGCACAGGCACATTTATAAGGATTTTTAATTTCTCGATGTGACTGTGTGCTACTTTATGTCCAATGAGAATTGATACAATGCTAACATGCTAACAGTAGGTTTTCTAGCAGAGCAACATTGCAAAGCTATTCAGTTGACGATATGGAAGATCCACCACAGCGTTTTCGTGTTTCAAAACTATTTTTAATTTGACTAATGCTACTACTTTGTCTACAATATATATATATATTTAAAAAAAAACATCGTTAGGGAGATGTAATGATGAATTGAGATGGACGTTGAAGATGGTACCGGAGCATTTGATCTTGTGTCCGGCCTGCGGGCTGCCGTCCTCGTGGTCGATGGGCTGGCTGGAGAGCGAGAATATCCAAATCTCGGCCACCTTCCCCAGGAGGTCCTTCTGGTGGCTGCAGAGAGGCAGCACCTGGCCACCCTCCGTCGGATGCTGCATCACCTGGAGGATGGAAAAAAGTTTTGGGTGCGCCCTTCTTCCTAAGTAAACAAGTAAGCGAGGAATTAGGCACCGGTGTAAGAAAAATAAATCTGGAGGTCATCTGCAAACAGGTGGTATGAGATGCCTTCAAATTTGCTCGAAGAGAAAGTATGGCAAAAAAGGATGGGCCCTAAAATTGGCCCTTGAGGAACATTGCAGTAAAAGTGGACAGATGCTGACTTATGGGTGCCAACAACCACTGGAAAAGTAAAATTTCATCACTAGGATATGAATTGGATAAAAAGTTTGTTGTCAACGTTGAACGTCATCGGTTGCCGGTACCTCGGCCATGTCGATGGAACCCGCAGCCAGCGTCTTGTAGCCCAGGATGGTGCGGTTCTTGTAGCGCTTGCGTCTCTGCAGCAGGATCTGAAGCTTGTTGCCCTCACGCTTCAGGAAGTGAGGGTACTGACGGCACAAGGGAACGCCAAACGTCAACCGCAATAAATAACTTGGAAATATTTCAAGTGAATGAGTTGGTTAGAGAGTGAGCGAGCGAGTGAGTGAGTGAGTGAGCGAGCGAGTGAGTGAGTGAGTGAGTGGGTTGTGAATTTGATTATTTGTGAGTTAGTTTGCTGGTTAATTAACTGAGTTGAGTGTGTGTATCAGTGAGTGAATGACTGACTGAGTGAATTAGTTAATTGGCGTATAAGTGAGTGAGTGAGTCGGTGAATGAGTGAATGGGTCAGTCACTGTAAATGGAGCATGAGTGAGTTAGCGCCTCGAGTGAATTACTTGTGAATAAGTTGGTTATTTGCTAGTTATTTTGTTTTGTCTGAATGAATGTGTGATTTAGTTGGTGTATGTGCAATAGGAGTGAGCGAGTGAATGACTGAGTGAGTTAGTTAATTAAGGTATGAGTCAGTCACTCAGTCAGTGAATGAGTAAATGAGTCAGTTACTGTAAATAATGTGTGAGTGAGTGAATGAGTGAGTGAGTGAGTGAATTAGTTGATTATTTGATATGTGTCGTGAGTGAGTGAGTGAGTGAGTGAGTGAGTGAGTGAAGGGTCTGTGAATTTGGTTATTTGTGAATTAGTTTGCTGGTTTATTAACAGAGTTGAGTGTGTGCATGATTTTGTTGAATGAACGAGTGACTTATTTAGTCAGTCAGAATTAGTTGGTGAGTGGTGAATGAGTGAGTTTTATTAACACTGCAGCGTGTTAACACGTGGCATATGAATAGCGATTGCACTGGAGGATCTTTTGTCTTTGCACCTGCAGAGAGAAGGTGAGGGCCAGCTCTGTCTCGACAGAGCCACCGGGCGGCAGCACGATCTCGTGAGACCTCAAGATGCGCTTGGAGCCCTGCAGGCACGCACACATGCACACATTTATCAAAACACGCCACACTTCCTGTTTAGCCTTTTTTAACTCACTGATTCGTGCTCCATTCAAGCATGTCAGCGTGTGTGTGTGTGTTCCTACTTGAATTTTCACGGCGATGACCACCGAGATGAGCTCCTTGTCAAGTTCTCGGAGCACCACCAGCTTTTTCAGAGTCAGACTGCAAAGCCTGATGGGGGGCGGGGGGGGGGGGGGGGGAGCCAACATGTCAACAAACACATTTGGAAGTCATTGCAGTACATAAATGTCTCAATAGAGGGCGCTATTCTTCTGTGCTACAACAACCCATTCATTGTACGCCCACTTCCATACATACAACTGATCATCATTACCAGCTCTCTGATACTTGGTAAAATGCATTGCCCAGTAACCAGGAGGTCACGAGTTCAAATCCGACCTCTGACCGTATATTTATCCATGGCAATTATGCTAAGTGATTACATGCTAACCAACTGACTACCATAGTTCCACTTTTCCATCTAAATGAATGGGAGGGTACTTTCAGATAACACTTTTCCATATAAATTTCCACCTGCTTCAAAAAATTCACGCCTCCCGGGTTCAAGTGTTCTTTTTTATTCATTTCATATTCATTCTTTCAACTACAATTAAAACTTTGTGATTTTCACATAATTTATCTTTCAGTTTACTTCAAAAGCATTCAGAATAGATTAGCATTCAGCGATTAGCATTCAGCTTTTCGCATTCCCACGCAATTTCTGCAGAAATTGCACTTTTGAATGACAAAAAGTACACGTGAATTAAAATAAAAATTAAAGGCAAGTTCACTTATATCGTCACAAAAGCCTTCAAATGTATGATATCACATATATAAAAAGTATGTTGTTCTATTTTTTTCCGGGCTTTCACATGAAGCTCTGCCGACAACCAAATGGGCACCGTGGAGGGACAATGGAAGGGGTTCGGCCAGGGGGTGGCATTGTCTGAGTGTGAGACAGAGGGTGGGATTTTGGGGATGTTTTCAGACACTTCCTGCAAGAGACAAAAGTTAGTGGGGGAGGAGAACCCTTTGGTTCTATTGGACTAAATTATTCCAAGAGGCTCACCATGAATCATCTCCTTTTGAGAGCCCCCACAGTGCACTTTGTACCACTGACCTCTCCGATTAAACATTGGCCAGCCAGAGAATCGTTTCCACATTGCCAAAAAAAAGCTGTTTTTTTTTTGCCAACCTGCTGCCACACACAGTAGAGAAAGGACCGGGTGGCTCGGCATAAGCAGAATCAGACTTTTTTCACCTTATGTTCACTTTTTTTTTTTTCCTCAAGTCACAACGGGTGGCTGACTTGTTGCTAGGCAGATACTTGACTAGGGCCTGACGGATATTGATTTTTAGTGGCTGATTCCGATATTTGGCAGAATAAAATTCTAAATTTCTTCTTTTTTTTAAAAATTTGGAAGATTTTTTATCAGCTCATATCAGCCGATTAAATTGCTCAGACTATAAATCGGTCAGATCCTAGGTTTAATATCTTGGGTTGAGTTCCCTTTTAACTCATTTGCTCCCAAAAACATATAAATATGTTCTATTATAAATATTACCATGCTCCCAAAGACGTATTTATGTGTGTGTGTGTTTTTTCCGCTAGAGCACACCGACGGCTTTGATGCAGCCTCTGAACTGAAGAGAATGCTTGAAACAATTGTAGTTATTACAAAAACGGCCAGCAGGTGGCAGCAGAGTATAAGAGATCAACCAGGGCCATGTTGCAAAAAGTTCTTTCCCCCACAGTTTTAAACAGATTTGTGAATAATGATGAAACTTAGCTATATTGTAATGCTAATTGCTGCAAAACGGAAACTGATAGAAATATACTTTTTTCCTAATGTGAGAAGAGACTCTAGTCTTTTTTTTTGGGTAGGTTCCATGTTTTTATAGCAATAGAACACACTATTCTGTGGGCCTTGCAAAATCTGTCAAAATCCAATAAAACAGCCGGGAGCAAAGGGGGTTGCTTCAGTGAAAATGGCTGCGAGCGAATGAGTTAAGGGTTATAACTTCCGTAACTGTACGTAATTGATGCTAGTTTCGTTAGCGCGTTTACGGTGTTTAGCATTGTGTTTTAGCATTAGGCTAGCAAGGCTCGTGAGTAAACCACAAAGGTTTGAGGCAACTTTCAATGGCGACCTTTCTCCCAGCAGGACTGCGGTACGCGAGCCCCGAGAAGCCCCAGGCACGGCCGCCGCCGGACCCCCGTGAAGGCGCGCATTGTCTTCTCAGGCCTGCGTGCGCGATGACAATAGACGCATTCTGTGTTGTGGTTCCGAGCGCGGTGCCGGTCGGGATCGGGATGCGGAGGCGGATGGAGCTAAATATCTTGCAGCCACATTTGGGCTTGGATGGCGTTCTTTGTTTTGGAATGCCCCACCGTGGGTTTAATTGGCGGAGTGTTTTCTAAGAATTAATCCACTTTAAAGAACAGCTATTTTTAAGAGAACGCGGAGTTATTTCTAAGAGGATCTGTGTTGATGGTGCTGACCCATTTCTTTTTGGCAGGCTGGCAGGCCAATACTTAGGTTACATAGTTATTGACCTGATTTCCTTTCAAATAATAATAATAATTTGCAAATTAGACCTACTACTACTACTAAAAAAAATAATAATAACAATAATGATAATGTTACATTAAATTGGATGTTTTAGATTATACACCCTGATTTTTCCAAAATAATTTATAAATACACAAAATATGTTTTCAATATTTTCTAGTATTTTTTTTTAAATTATTTTAGTTATAATGTTTAAATTCTTACACTGACTTGAAAATATTACAGGATATAATACCGTTAAAATGATTTATTTACATATACATCTATACATAAAAGGTAATTGTAATATATTTCAAATGTCTTTTATTCATACTTTTAGCACTGATTTCTTTATATTATTTAAAAATAATCCATCCATCCATCCATCCATCCATTTTCTGTACCGCTTGTCCTCACAAGGGTAATAAAATAATAATAATAAAATAATAATAAATACAAACGTATAATAGTATATCATGCTCTACCTAGAGGGCTTTATATTGTATTTTGTTTATATATATATATATATATATATATATATATATTTAATATTTAGTTTTTACTAATGATCTGCATTTAATGCAAAATATATATCAAATGATATCTAACTCTACCAATTGTGTCAGTGCAGGAGAGGAAAATCAGATGATATGAACTCAATTTCTAGAATAAAAAAAAAAGTATCAATATTATGAGATATATAAGAATATATTTGTATTTATTTAACTACTTTTTAAATACGGATCTGCATTCCATTTGTGCGATCAATAAGTTAATGTCATTTCACTATTAAATCACTGCTCTGTATTAAATACAATTAAAATAAAATGAAAATACAAAATTAGGTTGATTTTGTCTGAGCTACTTCCAGGTTTGTTTATGATGTCCGTCTGTGTAATAAAGTGTTGGCCACCCAAAAACTTGCAGCGTGTGCAGGGTTGCGCCTTCCATCTGCTCTGTTTGTGCAGCAGCACGCACGCACTAGACAGCTGCTGGTTTTTTTTCTCACGCACACACACACACACACACACACACACACACACACAAATATACACACACACGCACGCACGCGCACCGTCACCCCAAAGGACACACGGCCTTTGCTGAGGTCAGCGTGGCGCTATGATGAAGATTATGCAATCCCTGAATCACATGATACACTTGACGGACAAAAATTCCGGTGAAGGAAGACTATCATCACTTTGACCCGATGCAAGTGGACTGTAACGGCTAAAAGTGAAAATTCATTCAGATCTGAATTTTTTTTTTTTACCACAGATCCATCCGGTGGGTCGCTGCCCCACTGCGACCCGATGCAAGCAGACTGTAACAATTAAAAGTGAAAATTACTTGATTCGCAGCAATCTTTTTTCACTACAGCTCCATCTGTTGGATCTGGTGGGTATTGCCAAACTTTGCCACCAATGGAGCAGACAGTAACGACTAAAGATGGACATCAATTCCTGAAAATTCTCTTTCATCCAGATTTGCAGCAAGTTTTTTTTCCTCCACAGCTCCATCTGCTGCAGTCAAACAGAACATTTGACAGTAAAGCTGCAAACAACATTTTCTCTGACTTCTTTTGACTTTTTCTTCTTGTCCTTTGCGGGGGCTATTTGCCGTTTCAAGGTGAGCCTGCATACAAGTCTAAAAAGCCCAGACGGAGATTGGAGACATTTAAAGAAGCCTTGACATTACTTTCGTGCCCTGTTCTTTTTTTTCTGACGCAAAATTCCATCTATTTTCAAAGGCTGTATGAAAACGATTGAGGCACCGGAGTGCTGACATGCGATACTCAATTAGGTGACGTCTTACAGAAAATGCTGATCAGCGGAAGAGCAGCAAGTGCGGAAATGCTGTTTCAGCGCCCCCTGCTGTTTATTGACTTCAGAATGGTTTTCTATGGCATATACATGTATGGATGTACAGTATGGCGATGGACTGGCACTGTGGCAGGTATGTAAGGCCTTGAAGATTTTTGAACAAACATGACAGGATGACACAAAATGCTCCTAAGTCGCCCAGGGTCCAATAAGAATAAAACATAGCGAGATATTGAAAAGATCCGGAAAAAGACGCAGATTTGTATTTACTTTTATTTTATTTATTTTTATTTTATTCTACTTATTTATTTATTTGCTGTATTTTATTGCATTTTATTTAAAAAAAATAAAAATAATAATAATAATAATTCTTATTATTATTATTAGATTGTATTTTCATTCTTTTCATTCATTTTTTTGTATTTATTTTCAGTTACTGTCCAGATGCATTGGGGTACACTGTGGGGCATTGTGTGGCAAAAAAGTGCCGGATGCCCATCGAGGAATGTAGAGTGAACTCCTGCATATTCCCGTTTTCGGCACTCGCAAATTTGCTCACACATAGATTTTTTTTGGGAGACCTTTCACCGTTATTTGCTGAAAATTTTACTGCGATTCTTGTCAAGTCTCATATAAAATTATTATTATATTTCATTTATATATATATTATTATTATTATTATAAAACTTTGTTGAGCGTCATTTACTGTACTTTCACATTTGACCCACCAGATGAAGTTGTGGTAAAAATTTAAATTAAGAAATCTTAGTTTCCGAAATCTGGCAATTTTACTGATATTAATAATATCACAATTTAAGCTTTGTCCAAATGATCCTGATATGCTAGCAAGCTGGAATTTATAAGCTTTCACTGCTAAGTCTTGATATTAGCTTTGTTATTGTTTATATGGACAATCACCATTGACTTCGGACATGTTTTAGAAAGTGCTAGAATGTTGCTAAGAGTGTTAGCAAGTTTGGAAATGTATTTTAGACAAATTCAGACAGTTGTAAAATAGGCAAGTAAGGCATTTTTTCCACACTTCATGCTAAGCCAAGCTAACGGCGCTAACGCCGCTATTGTTTTTTAAATTCATCTTCGTTACACAAACGTATTCGTCGTCCGTCAGTGAGGATCTGAGAGTTTCACGTCGTCAGCGCTTTTTTTTTGGGGGGGGTTGGGGGATCGATCACAAAGAATCATGTTTCAAGCGGGCCGACCTTTCGGGTTCACGGGGAAAGATGCAGCGGGCGGGATCTGATTCCCAGAAACGCAACACCCGAGGCAAAGTCACACGAAATAGCTGCCACGCTTACGACCACAGAAAAACAGAAAGGACGGAGAGCGTTTGGGGGTTCTTTCATTAAAACACTGCGTTTTGAATTGGCACCGCTCTATTAATTTCTAGATTGTATTCGAGCCAGGTGGCTGCTACCGAAAAACGACAGCTGTAAAGCTTTGCAAAATCGCTTTCTGCCGTCTGTCTCAAGAGCATAAAAACATACACTATGTTGACCTGTTGACTTTGCGCTCAATAAATATGACGCACTGTCCTGTCCAGAGTACAGTCGCTCCTAATGCGTTTCACACATGCGCTGGCGAGAGCGTGTGCCGGGGCTCCACTTTGTCCATAATGGATGCGCGCTCGTTAACCTACATCAGCAGCACGGGCCGAGAGGAGAAAGATGATTTCCATGGCAACGCTGCAAATTCATGCGGAAAATCAAAAAGGTGCTCAGAGTTCTTGGAAAACGTCAGTTACTTGTTGTTGCTAGGCAGAAATTCGCGGAGTGACAAATCCCGCAATAATCAACGCGTACAGCAGGGGAAATAATATTATCTGACATAAAGATGTGTGTTTTGTGGACTACTTTTATTTTTATTGATAGTTTTTTTTTTTTACAGCTGTTTGAAAAAATGGTTATGTATGTAAAGAAAAACAAAACAGATGATTTACACGACATTTTTGCAGCTGGTCGAACAAAGTAAATACTTTTATGAAAGGCTAGACGATGTTTAAATTTACAATTATCCTTAACTCATTCACTGCCATTGACGGCTATAGACGTCATAAATTCATTTGATCTATTTTTATTAGTTTAACATTTTTTTCCACATTTGTTGACAAGAGTATGAAAGCCTAGATTTTTTTTTTGTACATTTAGAACAGATATATAATTTGTGATTAATCGTGAGTTAAATAAAAAAGAAAATAATTGTAATTATTTTTTTCCAATTTTTAATAATCTTTTTTTTTATTTTAAGAAAAGATTATTAAAAATTAGGGGCGTCAGGCGTTTTGCATGAAGAGCCGTTTTTTTGGGTGATAAAAGTGCCACAATTAGCGTGCTAATTAGCGTGCTAATTAGCGTTAGCGAGTCAATGGCACTTTCCATTGTGTGTTGTTAGCCTTGAGCTAGCTACGTTCGGGAAACAAGCGAAACAAAGTGCGTTTACATTTAAGTGTGCACTATGTGTAATTTTCTTCATTTTGTGTGTTTAGTACATTTTAATGTCTCCATTTGTCCATTCTGTCTTGCAAACCAGACTGGAGTAGATCATGACAATTCTATAAATTGAAGCAGAATTTATTGTCAATCAAATCATTTTGAATAAAAAATTGTTCCACCCCTAATTTTTACAGCTGTTAAATTAAAATATAAATATGACAAAAGTCGTTTTATGGCGGATCAGATTATTTCTTATCAAGTTTATTTCATCCGTTTTTATGATTCATTCTGTTTTTGTTTTTTTATATTTTCATTTTACAGTACGTGCTATTTTTATTCATTAGAAAAAAACATTTGACCAAAAGATTTGTTGTGTTTTTTTTGTTGTTGCTATTTCAGCTCATTTCAATGGGCAACATTGACTTCAACTCGTATTCATGGCTCACAATTGCGAATTCTGCCTAGCAACAAGCGTGTCACGACGCACCGGCTTGGGAAATAGTACGAATATTTCAACTATTCAAAAGTCTGCCGGCCAGAGTGCTTTCATGCCAGTGTCGCAATGTGGAACACACAAACACGCACGCACGCACACGCACACACACACACACACAGTCATGAATATTAGGACACACTTGTCACTAAGTATCTTGCTAAGTCACTAACATTACGTGTTGAGCACAAAATGTTAAACAAGTGACCGCAGACCTCGCACACACACGCCAACACACGCACACGCGCACACACACACACACACACACACACACACGCGCACATACACACGGCGTGTACAATCAATCAGCTGTGGCTCGTCCACATTATTCAGACGTCTGCCGTCGGCGCTTCGGTGTTCAGCTGCTCATGCAATATTCAGCAGCGGGATTTGCAGGGCGGGCTCGGGACATGTGCGTGTGCGTGTGTGTGTGGGATGGCAGCCCAAAATAGATTTTTTTTTAAGCCCAACCTGTCAGACCACAGAAGAATATGTTATGACAGCACCAGTCTGTGAATGGGTGATGCTGCTTTGGAATACAAACAAGATATGGTGGTGTGGAAGTAAACAAGCATATATTCTTTATCATCTATTAAAAAAAAAAAAGTCCGTAAAAGACATGATTCTTCTTTTGTTTGTGGCTGTATGAGTGTATTCTACTGACTCCTAGTGGTCAAGCCGGGCACATCAGACGGAGCAGCACAATGAATCGGATTGCGGCATTAAATCGTGACGCGTAAACTGTTAACTTCTTTACATTCAATTTCATTATGTCATTATTTAGAGTCAGGTTTATTATAGTTTTGAAATTTTAACTTTAGTTAGTTTTGTTTTTTTAAATGTAGTTAGTTTTAATTGGGTGGGTCTGTTTTTTTTAAGGTATATTTCTTGTGGGCAATATTTAAAAAACACAAAGGTCAAATTAGAAAAGTAACGCATTTCTTACCTGTTGCATTTCGCTATAATTATAATCATATTTACATATAAACATAAAATGTAGTTTCAGTTTGTTTTTTTAAAAAAAAAGCATTTTTGTTTTTGGGGATTTTAGTTTAAAATTTTTCGTTAGTTTTTGTTAACTAAAATATCCTTGCTTAGGAGTGTAGCAAAAACTGATTTGAATTGGATTTTTGATTTAAAATATGCATCAAATTTTATAATGCGCAGTCCTTGAATTGTATTGCTCCACATATATCCAGACACACACAAAATATTAACACAACAGCCGTTTGTGTTCATTTTCAGAAATAGAAATAGATCATCCCTAATCAACACGGCGACTTCATCCATGTCAACACTTTTACAGGACATAACATTAAGTACACTAATGAATGTCGTTGTACAGAACCTAATAATAATAAAGTTTCTAGGATATCAGACACTTTGGATTTGAGATTTTGTCACTAAGCTCAGACACACACGCACACACAACAGCAATAAACAGGTGAGTCAGTGAAGCAAAGTCTAAACTCCTTGCTGGCGTTTGAGTGTCAGTGGATCATTAAAAGCTAAAGCTCGCCTCCTCCACAGCTTTTTTTTTATTTTTTTATGAGGAGGATAACTGAAGAGAGAAGGAGGTGTTTTCTACTTAGCGTTGCGGGAATGCCACAATTTGAGAGTTAAAAGGCAAAAATCCAACACTGTCATCCCGTTTGTCTTTGTAGAATAGAATACGCGGCTACCTGGGATATATAAATTATGAATTAATATGAATTGGTTTGAATGTGGGAGGTGAGAGAAGCAGCGTGTGAAATATGGACGACAAAAATGGGATTATAATTTCTAATCTGGTTTGAACCTAGATCCAATTTGGTTTTAAAATGTTTATCCCTAAAACAATTTGAAAGACCATTCTAGCATCATAAATTATGTATTTATTTGTCAAGAAAAAAAATATAGTGTCATAGGTCAAGAAGGAATCAAATGCTTATGAATAAAATGAAAACATCCATTGTTTGCATTTCACAAGATTTCATATTTTTTAATAAATAAATTAAACAGTATTACTGTAAACTACATCTGATTTATCTTTTTTTTGTGGTAAAATCATAGTTTTTAAAGATATAAACCAAATGCTAGCTTGCGCTGCTAAATTGTAAATCTGTAAAACCAAAATATGTGTTGCAAAAAAAATACAAAAATATTTTATTTCATGTCATTTCATATTTTAAATTAAAAAAATATTAGATGACATTTGATTTATCAAACTATTTTAATTCATAATTTTTAATAGTAACAAATGCTGTCATAGGAACAAAAAGTTCATGAGAAGAATACAAAAATATGTATTTTATATTTGACATAAATTCCTATTTTAAATAAGTGATAAATGTGTGAAAACATTTGAATTATTATTAATTATTGTTAGTTGCAACAAAAAAAAATCAGGATCACATGCTCACTTGGGTTAATTAACTTGTAAAGTAGGTCTTGTCAAAAATGCTTCATTTATTTTATACTTTGCATTGAATCCCATTAAAAATACATGAATTAAAATGATGTCAAATGAAAATAAGTGTTTTATTTCTACATTGCGTGTAACTCCAACAGATGAATTATTCAGCAACCTTTCTTCTAATGACAAAAGGGAAGAAAAATGAAAAGAAAGACGGCGGGAAAAGCGTCATTATGATGAGGGCAAGTCATCATCATCATCTTTTTTACTCCATAAAGACCTTGAGGATACGCATCTCATCCTCCTCATCCTCATCCTCATCCTCATCCTCATCCTCATCCTCATCCTCATCCTCATCATCATCATCATCATCTTTTATTGATAGAGGCCACCAAGACCTGGTATCAGGCTTCTTTTCATCTAGAATATTTTTGGCAGCGGTCTCACTGTGCCGCCTTTTAATTAGCCTCGCACGCACACACGCGCACACACAAACACGTAAAAACACGCACACACGTGCTTATCTGGGGGGAGAAAAATGAGACGATCTGGATAGCTCCCAAAGAGGCGCGAGAATATTCTTCATATATTTCCAAATTAATAAAAGATGAATGAGGAGGAGGGGCCACGAAGAACGGGAACATGTCATGCGATGAGGGCAGGAAAAAGGGAACGAGCAGAGGACAGAGAGAGGGAAGAAGAAGAAGAGAATGAAGAGGAAGAGAATTATTTCACTTTTGCAATTTCTAATGCAATTTCTAGTTCATTAAAGAAAATTTAATTTTATTAAATTAAATTAAGCTAATAACCACTTTAAAATATTATTAATATAAATTGAAACCTCGATATAACCAACGAAACAACAGACAGAAAACAACTCAAAAGTAGCCGTTGAAGTCCGTTAGTTCGAGAATTGGCCGCATTTCTCCGCAGAACCAGTGAGTGGCGCTGTGGTGCCCTCAACCGACAGAGTGTGTCACGTGCTTTCGGGTTGCGCCGTTCTTGTCACAGATAAAAAGACTTGAAATAGACTATATAAAGCAGGCGATAACGCGCCAATGTGGCGGCCATGTTGGCTGTGGCGATGCTCCCGTCAAAGGCAACGTGGCGGCCATGTTAGCAGGGGAGAGAGTACCTTCTCATATAATGGAGAATAGATGTTGGCTTAGCGTTAGCGTGTGTAATATCTACCTATTTATATCTAAGGCTTTTATTTACTTTTATTTGTGCTACAGTACACAGTTGTTTTTGTAAAGCCCTTATCTATGTTTAGTCTAATTGTAACGGAGGTAAAAACAGGAAATGCTAACATCATGGTTTATGAACGTGACCAGCTGGATGTTTGTATCCTCCCCCAAACGCCAACAAGCTAAGTGGATACATTTTAAAACGTTTCAAGCAGTTTCATTTAAAAAAATATTTATTTACAATAATTTGGTACTGTACTGGGCATTTTTTTGGCAAAAAAAAAAAAGTACTTTAATGTAATGGACAATCGATTATAATGGATGATCCCTTCCCTCAATTTGCATGGTAAATCGAGATTCCACTGTACAACACACCTGCCCATGAAAACTGAATTTACAATGCTTGATTAATCATAGCGTCATTGGTTGTAGTTGGGCACTGCATAACAGGTTTATTTTTTTATTTTTTTTTATTTACTCACAATAAAACAGTAGAGCAGCCAGCCAAATAGTGCTGCCATCCATTATTAATGTCTGTTAAGTCAACATTTGGACACAAATCAAACAACTTCCATGTCATAAACTATGCAGAGAAAAGGAGAGCACGAATGCCAAATAATAAATATAACAAATCAATGTGCAAAAATAATAAACAAGACAAATTAACATTCGAGGAAATGAATCAAAACGGAGGCGTTGGTGCCAAATGAGAATGTCAACATTTGACAATTACGTCACTAGAAAACGTCCCAGATGTGACCAAAAAGAAAAAAAAGTGGAATTCACTTGATGGAGGCCTGCATAATGAGTAGTGTGAGCTACATTAGCAGGAAAAAAAAAGCTGAGTGAAACAATCGGGTAAAAAGCCGTTTTGGACAATAACGTTCATTAGTGAGAGTCCCCGCTAATCTGCTAATGCGGCCAAGTGCAGATTTGGAAGCGTTGGAATCAACTTATTTTCTTCTTTTTTTATCCCCCAGGGCGCGGAGTGGGAACATTCATTTAGTGACGGGAAATCATTGCTCTATGTGCTTGTGTGATTATTGTTTAAACCCTTCTAATGGCAAGCAAGCGCAATCAATGTTCTCAGAGGTTGCGTGTAACGCGCTGTTATTATTGTGTGATTACAAGTTAGCATGCCGATGGTCGCCTTTTTTTAAAATGCAAACCAAGAAAGGAAGGAAGGAAGCAAAGTAGATATACGCAAAGGAAGGAACTAAGATGTAAGTATGCATGAATTAGAAGTGTTTCCCCTGGAGGAAAAGCTGCAAGGAAGGAAGGAAGGGAGGGAGGAAGGGATTGGGAGTAGGAAGGAAGGAAGGAAGGAAGGAAGAAAAGAAGAAAGGAAGTGGGGGACGGAGCAAGGAAGGAAGGACTGAAGGAAGGAAGGAAGGAAGGAAGGAAGGAAGGACGGAAGGACGGAAGGAAGGACGGAAAGAAGGAAGGAAGGAAGGAAGGACGGAAGGAAGGAAGGAAAGAAGAAAGGAAGGAAGGGAGGGACGGAGCAAGGAAGGAAGGACTGAAGGAAGGAAGGAAGGAAGGAAGGAAGGAAGGACGGAAGGAAGGAAGGAAAGAAGAAAGGAAGGAAGGGAGGGACGGAGCAAGGAAGGAAGGACTGAAGGAAGGAAGGAAGGAAGGAAGGAAAGAAGAAAGGAAGGGAGGGAGGGATGGAGCAAGGAAGGACTGAAGGAATGGAGGGAGGGAGCAAGGAAGGAAGGAAGGAAAGAAGAAAGGAAGGGAGGCAGTAGGGAAGTGGGGGGGACGGAGCAAGGAAGGAAGGAAGGACGGAAGAAAGGAAGGAAAGAAGAAAGGAAGGGAGGGAGGGACGGAGCAAGGAAGGAAGGACTGAAGGAAGGAAGGAAGGAAGGAAAAGCAGGTCTGAGGGAGGAAAACCTCAGACCTGCTTTTCCTAAATGTAGGGGGAGGCAGAAAAAAAGGTTTCCGCGAAGGAAGGACAGAAGCTGCTAGAATAAAAAGCAAATCTGAGGGAATGAAGGAAGAGGGAAGAAATTTTCACATGGGGGGGAAAAACAATTTCAGGGAGCCAGTGAGGCAGGAAAGAGGTTTTAAAAAAAAAGGATGGAGGGAACCTAGGACCCAAGGAAGTCAGAAAATTCGTTTTTAAGCAAAAGAAGGAAGGGTGCAAAATAAAAAGCAACATATAAAGCAACTCCATGGGAAGGAAGAGGGGATGAAGTTAGAAATGAAGGCAGGAGGGAAACCATGGCAAGGAAACACCTGAAAAATGTAATGAATTGATTTCTTATCAAATGTATACCTTTGGCCCATCCTGCATGCTCTGTTAGCTATGTATGCTATTGCTAGCTATTGCATTGGAGCAAATACAGCAAAGTCAGCCTGTCCGTGTGTGTCCGCGCGCGCGCGCGTGCGGGCGCGTATCCTCCAGGACTCTGCTGTGTCAGCGCGCCGCTCTTACATAATAATTAAGATTCACAAGGAGGACAGGACGTGTAATGTCAAGTACAAGTAGCATCAACTAGACCTCTTTTTAGCCAGCGTCAAAGGATTGACTCAAATCCTTTAACTTTTCGAGAGAATGTGATGAAGATCCGGTGAAGGTTAGCACAAGGTTAGCGTTAGCGAGGACGCTTAGCCAGACAGCGATTAGTATGGAATGACCTGAAACGTGAAAGGATGTTTGTTTTAGCGTAGCTAGCAACGCTTAGTTTCGAGCTAAGCATAGCATCACAATATAATGTGTTGTTGTTTGTATTTTTTTTCTATGGTATTGTACGGTATATATGGTATTTTTTTTTCTTTTTTCTAAGGCAGCGGTTCCCAAACTGTCCTAAAACTCAAAAATCGGACCGATTTTGTTTTGTTTTGTTTTTTCGCAAATATTTGCCGATTTATTTATTTATTATAACTACAGCTTAACCAATTAATCGGCCGATATTAGCTCTTTTAAAACGGGCAAAAATCGCAGAGATTGATAATTGTTTTTTGTTGTCAAGGGACCAAAATATAAATTGTTATCCATTGTATGTTTTTAAAATGAATCAGTTATCGGAATTTTATTCGGAATCGGCATCAGTCCTAAAAAAATAATCCATATCGGTTGGGTTCTAATTATCATTATTGATATAATTTCATAAAATAACACCCAAGGCTGTCTTTGAGGAGCTAATGCTAATGCTATCAAAAACTGAACCGAGATGCTAACGTCAGCATCGCTTCCCACGGAGAAGATTCCCTGGATGCAGGAGGAGGAGTACAACAAAAGTGGGCGGCGGCCAAACAAAGAGATGCTCTGGCCGCCTTCTCCGGCATCCTACTCCGCATTCCCGCAGCGCGAGCATCCCTTGCGGACAAAAGAGCGAGTGTCCCGAGCGTTGCCAGCCAGGCAACCTCCGAAAATGATCGTCGACAAGGGGGCTTGATACTCAATGCTCTTTGTAGTTTACAGTCTTTCATATAGAATTGACATCATAGAATTAAAAATAATAAAACAGTTTTGCACACTTTGGCCACCTGGGGGCAGTAAAAGACAGATGTATATATATGGTTCGACATTCGTGGATTCACCTATTTGCAATTTATTTATTTTTATTACACTGCACTTATCTATATATATATATATATAAATAGCATGAAAGCAGGGCTACCGACTTCCTGCTTTGCAAACAAGTGCCCAGAAAACAAGAATGGGAGCGATTGTGCGGTTGGAAAGAAAATGTAGCATTTAGCCCAGCGCTGCAATTAAGCATCAAGAAGACGGATTAAACGTGTGGGCGAATAGCCACATGTGACTTCGAGAAGCATGGCCGCCTAATTGCCTCGCGCCTTTGAGAATCCCCCCCACGGAGCCCTCCAGGCACGGCAAGAAATGATGGCGGACACGGATTAGATAAGGGGAAAAAAAGAAATCACTGCTTCCAATTAAGAACAAAGACAATCACGAGGGACACTAAAGGCTGAAACTAATAACATCAGCACTGAAACGTGAAACATCACTTCAATAAGATAACCAGGAGTTTGTGTTAGCATCAAGGCTTATTTTAGCATACACATTTTAGAATAACAATCATATGATTCAAAGTAGCATAGCTTAGTTTAGCATATTTAGCTAGCCTAGCTTTACCATTTTTTCTAGTCTAGTAACTTGCTCAATGCACCGCAGTAAACCCAGATTAGTTTAGCATTGTTAGTCAAGGTATTAGTTTAATATATGTATTTTAAAACTTAATTTGTGACCTTACACTTGTCTAGTTAAAGTCAATATTACTATAAGAAACTTTCGAGTTTATCTTAGCATGCTAAATTCATTGTAGCATACCACAATGACAATTTTGGGCTTTGTGTGCCCTTTTCAAATCGTATTTCGGAAAGTTCTTGGACCACTTTCAAATATATTTAATTTAGCGTCACAAAATTAGTTAAGATATCGGAGTATCATGTCTTTAAGAGCTTAGTTTAGCATGCTAAGCATACTAATTTCAAATCATTAGCATACGTTGAAAAGTTAGCATAATCATGCTATTATATTGGAATATTTAAATTACATTTTAGTTCAGCATATTTAGTGTACCTATTTCAAATACCATATTGTACGTGAGAAAGTTGTTGAGCCTCTTTTACACATACTGAGCTGAGCATAATTAGTTAACAGTTTAAATTGCAATTTACCTTGCGTGAGAAAAGTTGTTGAACCACCTTCATATAGAATTCGTTTAGAATTAGTCAAGCTGTTAAATTTGCATACTATCCTCCAGCTTAGTGTACTTATTTCAAATACTTTAGCAGATGTAGGAAAAATTGCTGAACAACTTTTATATGTATTTAAGTTTGCATAAATTGTTGACCTATTAGCATTAGCATATGCATCCTTTTACTTAGTTGAGCATATTAAGCGTAGCTACATATTTTGTATTATATCTTGTTTTCATACAAATGTACTATGGTCGTATAAATGCATATTTATATTTAATATTTAAAAAAAAATATGGATTAAAATCAAACCAAATGTGGATTATATTAAATCTAAGGTGGGGCGTTCAGAGAGTGGGGAGCATCCCTCCTCCATCACACCACATCACTGCAAGCGGCCCATGCGCCCCCAGTCGGTCCTGAGGCCGGCCAGGGTGCCTGCCGCAGCAGCCCGGTGAGGCAATTGTGTCATCGGTGCCACCGCCCGGGCAGTGACTGCTGCATCGGTTAAAGTTTTAAAACGCCGCCGCATGCATGCGGAAGGCGGTGGGGGCGCAGCGGCGGTCTCACCTCGGGATGCAGTTCGGGGACGAGCCGTCGATTTCCCACGTTGCGAACAAATTCATCGGCACCGGTCTGTTGAGAGCCCCGCTGCCGGGGAAGCTCAGTCGGCCGCTTCTCTCCGCCATGGTGCCCGGGGTCCGCGTTGGGCTCAAGTGTTGGGAAAAGAGAGACGGCGTCCCTCGGTCACGCTCGTGCGACGGTCGAGGACGAGCCTCGGTGTCTCTCCGCCCCGGCCCCTCGTCGCTCAGCTCGGCTTGGTGGAGGTGCGGTTGCCGGTGTGGTGGTAAGGGCGGGGTGGGGGTGGGGGGGGTTAGCCGAGCCCGGTGAGGAGCGAGTGACCGCGGGGCTTGTTGTGCCCACCACGCTGCTCCTCGTCCCTGCATATGAGGGCCGATTAGTGGTGCACATGCAGAGGGGAGGGGCTGAGCTGGAACACACTTTTTTTTAAGGGGGAAAAAAAAAAAAGGTGTCATGAATACTATTATTGTATCTGGAATGTACGGTGACGTCATAATTTCTACATTATTAAAAAAATATATATATATATAGGGGCATCCTAAACATCTAAGGCACCTAATTGCATTGTTGATTCATCGACTTTTAGATGAGTTTTTATTCATTTTAAACAGACACCTACACGTGCCCCTTTAAGACCGAACTGCATTCTAAATCACACCACGAGGCCTCTGCAAAGTCAAATGTAACACATTGTTAATCTATATTGCTTTTAAGATTGTTTCAATTCATTCAATGTTATTCATTGCCTTCCCCGGGCAACATTTGACCTACATTCACTTGTTTACTTAGCAGGTTAATAACTCCTTGAGCTAAGGTTACTATTCACGAAGGAAGAAAATGTCCACTTGTTTTCCAGTACAATCTTCATTATAACTTTTACTCATTAAAATTCACTTTACTCCGCTACTGAGTGCTCAAAAATCGATATTAATTACACTGCCCCCAAGTGTACATCGCAAGTATTAGAATACCAAGAAACTAAATTTCGATGAAAAAGTTTTTTAAACCATACATGGCCTCTAAAGACGAGTCAGTATTCCGCATTACGGTTACCAAGGGAGCGTAGGATGGACTTTTTAGGGATTAACATCACATGGAATCAGCTTAACTCTAAGAATCATTAAAAACAAAGATGGCGCTCATATTTTTGCTTTTTAAAATCAGCTTAACGGGAACACAGAATGAGACGTCAACTTAGAAGGCATCTGCAGTTATTTGAAAAAGTTCTCAAACAGACAGAGTTTGTGAAAAGTTTATTTAGACACACAACAAATAATGTGAAACAATCCACAAAACAAAAACAAGTTGCTTATTTTGCCATCACAAAAAAGAGTGAGCTTTTTTTATTTTGAATGAACAAAATGGCTGATTAGAAATCGTGCGTGTAATAACGTCCTGACGATACGTCAAAACAGTCCAATAAAAAGCATCTTGTTCAAAGATGAGGCCTGCACTGAAATAAGCACACTCACTCTGATGCTATTGTGGAACACGGCTTAAATCATACAAAGAGGCACAAACATTAAAAAAAAAAAAAATTATTGTGGAAGGAAGCACGTCCAAAATAACTAAGAATGACAAAAATAAAAACGATAAAGAGGTCATCCCATCATGGAATTCAACAAGGACAATCATGTACACGACTTTTCGCCTCTCAATGCTTGCTCTCCGCAGAGGCCGAGCGGGATCGCGAGCGGGACCTGGAGCGGGAGCGCGACTGGTTGTTCTGCACAGGGGCCGGGGAACGGGAGCGGGAGCGGGGGGAGCGGGAACGGGACTTGGAGCGAGACTTTGAGCGGGATTTGGAGCGAGACTTGGAACGGGAGGGGGAGCGGTCGCCGGCTTTGGGGCCGCCGCCCACGCCTCCTGCCGTCTTCTTTTCCGGGGTTCGGCTGGGCGTGCGAGAGCGACTGCGGCTCCTGGAACGGTTGCGGCTGCGGGAGCGGCTGCGCGAGTAGCTGCGGCTGCGGGAACGGGAGCGAGAACGGCTCCGGCTGTGTCTGGAGGGGTGACAAGAAGATCAAAGGATTTAGAGATGGATTCGATTCCCCAACTAAAAAGCAATTTTAAATGCTAAACGTTGTTTGAACCCCTTAACTCATTCGCTCCCGGCCATTTTCACTGAAGCAACAACCTTTGCTCCCGGCCGGTTTACCGGATTTTGACAGATTGTGCAAGGCCCACAGAATATTGTATTCTATTGCTATAAAAACATAGAACCTTACCAAAAGAAATATTAGTCTCTTCGTTCATCAGGAAAAAAAAGGATTGTTGTAAGCGTTTCCATTTTGCAAGCAATTATCATTAGAATGTAGCTAAGTTTCATCATTAATCAAATTCCAGGTTTAAAAAAAACAGCAAAAAAGCTTGTAGCAACATGGCCCTGGCTGATTTTATACTCTGCTGCCATCTGCTGGCAGTTTTTGTAATAACTACCATTGCTTTAAGCAACCTTCAGGTCAGTAAAAAAAAAAAAATCTAAATCTAATAAATCAGTTTTTGGGGAGTAAGGACAAAGTATTAAAAAAAGGTATTTAAACGTTTTGGGGGTTGAATTACTTTGTCTGTAAACACCAATTTGAAACCTTAACTTTGGTTTAAAACTAGGGCCGAACAAATCAAAATTTAAAACCCACATTGCAATGCAGCAGAACGCAATTTTCAAAGTCGCCACAGATGCAAATTGGCGATTTTTGACTTCGCTTCCAGCCTCAACTCACCCGCGACTGTCCTCAAAGATCTTAATCTTGCGTCCGTTCAGCTCGGTGCCATCCAGCTTGGAGATGGCGGTCTTCATATCGCTTCGGGATGCAAACTCAACGACCCTGCGGCCCAAATCCCGAGAGAAATGAGTCAGCTTGCGTTTTGACAGGGAGAAAAAAAATGCTAAACCGGCGCCCGGCGGCTCACCCTTCGTTTTTGTTGGGCCTGTGTGCGTCAACAAAGGTCACTTCTCCAGCTTTTCTCATCAGGTCTTTGAGGTCCTGCGTGAAAGCACGAGTTAGAACAAGAGCGGCACATGGCGGCCCCCTTGGGAACCTATGTTTTGTTCACACCTAGAGGGGAGAGACATGAGCACACAGCAACAAAAGCAACACACACACTCACTCACTCACTGGGCTAGTCTAGTGTGCAGACTGTCACGCTAAATGTGTTGTGGGCTAGCAAAAAAAAAATTACGTTAAAGCTACTTTACAAATGAAGATGTCACTATAACAGGCCCTTTTCCACCGCGCAGTACCTTCTCGGCACAATGGATGGGGGTAGAGTTACGATTGCTAGTCGAGACAAAATGACCGACAAAACGCAGCTAATCGCTCCTTGACTGAGCAGATTTGTTGAGCCATAAATATATATATAAAAAAGTGTGGTTCTCTGGTGCGGCGTGGATTAATCTGCAGTTTCGCCAGCCAGTACCTCACAGTGGAAATGGGCTGTGTGACCTTTTGGGTGCAAAGTTTATGGTTGGAATTCAACAAAAAAATAAGCTATCCGCAGTTTTAAAAAAAAATGAAAAGGACCCAAAAAAAAAACAAAAAACACTAAGGTCCTTATTAGCTTGAGTTAAATAGTAAGTTTTGGCCCATCATGTAGTGTTGACGTTTTTCTACAGTGCAGGGGTGGGCAAAACAATTATACTTTAATCTAGCTCACTGAGCATTTATATCATCTAGAGCAGGGGTCACCAACATGAAGCCCGTGGGCACCAGGTAGCCCCCAAGGACCTCAGAAGATGGCCGCGGGCATGTTCTAAAATTCAAATAAAAAATAAATTAAAAAAAAAGAACTATAGCGTTACATGTTGACATTTGTTTCCAACCAAATTAGACCATTGTTGATAATTTTTGGAAAAGTATGATCAATGTCTAGCAAATATATTTCAGAAGTACGTATGGAACTGGTAGGCCTTGGCATTAATTTGTCACAAAGGTTGGCGACCCCTGATTTAGTCATGTTTGCTTCATCAGCGTAGCCGCAGCTTATTAAAAATCGGTTAGTTAAAACGCATTATTTACTCATTTTATTATCGCGAGCTACACAGGGGCCGACTGCGCTATTATAAATAAGAAATATTAACACTTAGCCAAGTCATCTGTAGAGCATCTGTTCATTGAACAAAAAAGTTAAAAAAAAAGAACAAATCTAATGTGGCACAACTGTTTGCCCACCCCTGACAATGTTCTGGGCCTACGCTGTAAAGAACTTGTGGGCAGTGGTAACCGCTACCCAAAAAAATTAAAGAGAAAAAAAAAACACAAATCACATGAGTTGTAATGCTACTTACCGTGTCCATTACCAGGAAGACATTAGCATAGCGCCACGTGTCCAAATAGCAAATGGGAACCAATGCAGTGTTAAGCCCTCGAGAAACGACCTCGACCTCCAGGCCTCCACAAGTACGGAACCACCAGAGAGCAAGAAGTAGCAGTGGGAGGAGGGGGCACTCAACACCCCGTCACAGCAACAGAAAAACACCCCAAAGAGGGGCGGCTTGTGGCCCTCCCGCAGATTTGAGAGGGCGTTACAGCAGTCGGGGATGCCAGCCCACAGAACCTCCAGACCGGCTTACGGACCTCCTAAGGCTACCGTATCCTGCGCTAGACCACTTTCGCCCGCTACCGGGGCCCAGCCAAGACTTTAGACCGGCGGCAACTGCGTGTAAGGAGAGGCACCAAATGGACACTATTCAGAACATAACCAGGAGAGAGGGCACGACACACTTGTGAGCCCTCCGTGGAGGGCGTGCGTTGGCCGCGTTTTGACACAAGCTTGCATCCATACTAGGCTGTTGATTACACTAGACAGAAACAGCAGTTAGCTGCTGCTGCTTTTTACTCTCGCTCTCTCTGGGAGAAAAAAAAAAGTGCATTGTTGGCCAATTCGCTAAGGGGACCCATATTGGACTTGGCCCCGTTGCTAAAATGTTGCATCAATTTGGGAAAAAAAATTATCTAGTTGTATAAAAGCTAATAGTACTTAAAAATGGAGTGTTTGGAATGGGTGCAAAGGCCAAGACTGGTCTTACCTGCCAGCTGATTCGTGACGACAGGTTCTCCACTATCAACCGGTGGTCCGTGCGCACCGGAGGTCCATACCTGCACATGCGGCAAAAAGGAGCCAAGTAGAAATTACATGTTGCTGCCATGACATCTGATAGGCGAAGCTAGATTACATTTTCTTGACAATGTGTTGCATCTCTAAACATGGCATAATATCGCATTTATGGAATATGAGCTAAGCAGCAAAAAAATCGAATTTAGAGTTTTGTCGTCTGGATTATTAAAAGCTGTTGTTCTTATGTTTAGTTCCGTCCAAATGTTTTTGTGGGTTGTAATTAAATAAAAGCTGCCCCATGCTGGATGGGTGGTTTACAATAGCTACTAACTAAATTGTGACATTTAAAGCACAGACAATGACTGTTAAGGTTTTTTTTATAGATTAAAAGAGTCTAAAATCGCAATCGTCCGGAATAACTATAGAAATCGAGATTCAAATTTTTTTCCTGCCCGCTCTCGTTTCAGCCCTACAAAAAAAAAAAAAGCATGCCTGTACACTTTCAAATATTTAACGACAGTGTGAATTATTCAATGAAGCCCCCGCGTACCTGGAGCCACTACTGCGCGATTGCCGATAACCACTAAAGCCTCCCATTCGAGAGCTGCTGCCTCCGCCACTGCCGACGACCCCCCTTCCTCTCCTGGAGCGAGCGTGCTCGATGGTGACCCTGCAACAAACGAGGGTGAGGGCAAAGTCCACGTGAGCGGCAAATAAAACAAACCCACATGCGAACTTTGGACAGCAAAGACCTTACCTTTCACTACACAGTTCTTTGCCATTTAATTCATACACGGCGTCATCTGCATCTCTGTGATCGTCAAACTCCTGGGGGAAAAAAATATTCAAAGATTACATTCTTTCCTCACAAAGCTCAGATTTAAAATGCATTTCCCCTCCTTTCGCTTAAAGAAAAATACAACTGCAATGATATTTAGTTTCAAATTGATCTCCTTCAAAAAAATAAAAATTGCGCAAATGGTAGGCGAGGCTGACCACAAATCCGAATCCATTCTTCAAGTTGATTTCGCGGATCCGTCCGAACCCCTTGAAGAACTTCTCCACGTCCCTCTCTCTGGCGTGTGGGCTCAGGCGGCCGATGAAGACTCGACTGCCACTCATGATCTGTTAAAACGAGAAAAAGACACAAAAATTAATAAAACCAAACAGTTACAAATACTAAGCTGATGAGTGACAATAGGTGGCCAAATTTTTGTGTTGACGGCAGTTCCAGTTGGATATGAAACTTCCCTAGTTTTTAATCCAATTGATAATTTAATTAAAACAAGCCCAAATCAATCATTAAAATGCCCGTTAGCTACAACGTTATGAAAGTTTTTTTATTTTACTCTTATTTTTTATTTTATTATCAATAAAAATCAACTATAGCAACTACAGTCAAAAATGTTACGTCAATCCACGCGATTCGACCAGTTTGACTAACAACCACCGTGTTGAACATGCAGACATATGTTTAAACTGACTGCGGGACATTCATCACTGAAAATCGAACAATCGACAATAAACTTCCCCATCATTATACACGCAATGCGATTCCTCGCTTAATCAAGTTTTTTTCGACTTAAAAGTAGAGTTCGATGGTAGATTCAAAGTCCAACACAACAGAAACCATTCGAGGCCTGGCTGAACCATCCTTAACTACGACGACGTCGCGATGATTCTGCCCAAATAACCGCGGCTGCAGTTATAAAGCATGCAAAGGCAAATTTACAGCAGGCATTTAGCATTCGAACGATTACTTGACTAAAAGGGTAGAGAATATTAAAGGTTCGCTCATTTTTAGTGGAATGATGTATTGCTAATTTCTAGCTTGCCACGATGTCGGTTAGCCGAAACGAGCTAACACGCGTTTAGCGAAGGAAACTCCACCAATTTCGGACAACGCATTACACAACTGAAGAGCTCATTTTTATGCCAACCGTGTTTTTGCGCCGATGGGCTCACCTCTGTTTGTCCTGGGGACGTCTGCGGTTGAATTGAAGTCGTTTAAAGGCCTCTGCTGCTTTTTGCTTCTGCCTCAGCCTCGACTGCCTCAAAATGGTCAAAATGGCGAACGGGAAACTGGTTAGGCGAGTGGATGTTATGAATCCCACTGGTGTTCTAGGCAGGAAAGCGCCTTACTGGAATATGATTGGCTGCTGTACCACTCCACTGGAAAATGATTGGTTGTTAGTTGTACCACTACATACGGTAAGAACTTGAATGCGGCGGTGTTTTTATAAAATACATGCTACTTATTCTCAGCCTAACCAATTTGCTTTGTTTTATTTTGTACAAATGTGATACATATTTGGAATCACCACCAGTCGATCATATTGCAGCGGGGCGTGTCCTGCCTAGAACTCAATCAAGATGAATAGTAAGGCTACCATTAGAGGGAGCTCACGTACCAATTGTGGGACTGTACGGTTGAGACGTTCACAATTCCAAAATGAATTGTTTTTGTATTCTAGAGCTTAACAACAATATATGTAAACATATATATATATATTATTGAGACACAGTGGTATAGTCAAGAAAGTCCTATTAGAACAACTGAACATTATTTTTTAATTAATCTGAGGCAGGTGTGCGCTGAATGCCATTACACATGAGTTTAAATGTGATTGGTTAACTCAGCCACATCCCAGTTCTAAGAGGGTGTGTACACTTGTGCAACCACCTAATCTCAATTGTTTCTTTTTACTTACCCTCTCTGATATGGGTTTTCTTCCCCCCAAATGAGTTGTACAGGTTTATATTAATGGCGTATAAAGTTTTTGAAATTTTCATTTTTATTTTTTATTTCAAAAGCCTTTAGGGCTGGCCCATTTGCTAGAGAGAGCTCCACCTCTAAAACAAGCCAATTTATCATGGCAAGAACTGTGTAAAAAATAAAAAATAAAGTCTGTAGTGCTTGATCCTTGGAGTATTTTGTTTGGATATATAATCAGGGCATGGGAACAGTTTGAAACAGTGAAAAAAAAAGCGTAATATGTTTTCTTTAACAACAACGACAAAAAAAAAGGCGTTCGAAAGCTGTGAGTCACTGTTGAGACATTCAAGCACGAGCAATAGCAGGTCCACACACGAGGACGGCGTCACTCCAGAGTCCAGACCGCAACAAAAGAACAAGAATCGCTGAAATGGAAAAACAACACACAAAAAAAAAACATACTTGCGCGTAAGAAGGAAAGAAACAAACACAAAAGATTCCACGTGTTCAAAAGGCAGGAAGGAACTGGATTCGTGCACACAAAAGCGTTCCCGTATGCGAGGCCCCGGGGGAACCTCTCGCCATCCAAAGTGTCTCTGAAGCATCAAATCAAGTCTTTTTTGTTTTGTTTCATGTGTTACTCTGCTGACGCAACGTTCGGCCCTGGAAAAGAGACAAAAGCAGCTGGGCAAAGGACTGTATGTCATGTGCTTAATCTGGAACATCACGTCTCCAGACGAACTAAGACCAAAAATTATTAACGAAAAAAGTAACATCTGATTAATATTGTTGCATAAGAGTTAAACTGAATAATTAATTAGCATTTTGAGCGAAATCATTATCTGCTACAGACTGGAAGTGACTTTGAAGCTACAGTAGCGAGTTGCCTGCTAATACGGCACGTCATTTACAACAAATACCACCTCAAAGAATTCCACCATCATGAGCAACAATAAAATACGGTAGCCTAGTAGGTCTAGGTCTTCATCGAAAACAAGTCAGGTTTTACTCCTAAAGGTATATTTACTCTGACTGTAAGCCACTCTAACAATATGCACAGTTTGAACATCAGCACCGTGCTTAATAATATGAAGAAAAAAAAAGACTTAAATAATTCTTCAAATAAAACATACATTAGTTGTTGTTGTTTTTTTCCTTTTAAAAATAGACATTTATTCTCATAAAATGAAAATGTTATCCTAAAATGACATTTTATTTCTTATCAGCTATCACAAAAATAAAATTAAAAAATCCCGTGAAATATGTATTTTCCCCTCGGAATTCTGGTAAAATGACAACTTAGTTATTGTAATACTCCGACGTATATCCTCATAGGATTCCAAATTTTTCCAGCTTGTTTCTTACAATTTCCAATTGAAATAAAAGTCACATAAAATAATTTATTTTAAAGTGTGTCCTTTTCTATCAAAATTAAGTTAATTCGATATTAATAATGAATGCATACATTTATTATGGTCAAATGACAACTTATATCTCTTAATATAAAAAATATTCTCATCACATATAAACTTCAACGGTGAACTTTCTCTTTATATTCTTTCTTCATTCTGGCACAAATGAAGATTTTCAGAAAACTCTACTACACTAATACTACTACTAATAAAAATATTACATCTAACACATGCATTCTTTTTGGGCACATGACCGCTTACAACATGGTTAAAAATAACAGCACAGTTTATTAGATAAGGCACAGTAGTAATGCACAAAAAAAACAATACTGTATATAAAAATGTGTTAGCTCAAGCAGTGAGTGCTCTGCTTGTAAAAGATAAGATTTTAGTGGTGAAGCATCCTTATCCTAAATAAAAATAAAAACATTAGAATTTTTCACACGTTTTCCCATCAAGTCACAGCATCAGTCCTCCAAACAAACCGTAACAAAAGCTTTGCGTCATTGCACATATTGAGACAACACATGTACGTTTTCACTTTATATTTCTAGCTATACAAATGTGTTGGCGGGGGGGATTTGAAGAGTTCCAGCTAGTGGTTACAGATATGAAATGACGTAGGTGTGTGTGTGTAGGCGTGTCATACGGGTGGCGAGTAGTTGTAGTGGTTGGTGCGCTGCGGGCTGGGTTTGCGTTCCAGACGCTCGCCGTCGGCCGCGTCCGTCCGCTTGCACGCTGGCTCGCCGCGCTGCTTGAAGAAGTCCGAGACGTATTTAACCTAAACGAGGAATAATAAAACTTTCAGTGCTACTTCCGCTGTATAATATCAGCTTTTCTAACATTTAAATGTATTTTTCACTATTTGATCTTTTATATTTCGGTTTTATCAGTGGCGGCTTTGTTCTATTGCTGTAATGCCTAATTCCATCCCAAGGGGGCGACGGTGGACAGCAACAGAAGTTACATACAATTCATTGCTTTTGTCAAACTATATTAAAGTGGAAGTTAACCTTCAACATTTCTTGACAATAATATGTTACATGTGAACTCACTAGTCTAAACATGACATTCTGATTAATATTACATTTTTGGAATATGAGTCATGAAGCAAAATCCTGCCGTTTTTATCTATCTAGCCATTTTGCCACTTGCTGTCGAGTGAAAATGACATCAATGTTGCTCAGGGCTCATGCAACAACCAATCAGAGCTCACCTGTTTTCCGACGCTGCGCTGTGATTGGTTGTTACCTGAGACCTGAGTAACTGTGATGTCATTTTCACTCGACAGCCAGTGACAAAATGGCTGCCTTTTGGTACTAATAAAAATTGCTGGATTTTGCTGCTTAACTCATATTCCACTAAAGCATACCGTATTTAGACAAGTGGGGCTGCATAGAAAATATTATTGTCAAAAAAAAATAGGGGGCTTGACTTCCCTTTTTACATTGTCTTAGTCTACTAGCTTAATGCTATCACACAATAAAAAATGCCATAGATGGGCTAATGTAACTCGCATCAATGTAGCGGTTCTTGGCTACTAATTAATGCAAGGGGCAACCAGTTTGTTACAAACTTCTGAAATAACTTGCTCATATTAACTTTAATGTTATATACGGTATTATTAATTCATGATATCCAGACGCTGATCAATACTTTTAACATCAACTTCTGCCGAATTTTACATTTCCAATTTCCACTAATCACTTCTGTAACATTCCTAGAAAATCACAATGTCCCATCACTGGTGAGCTATTTTTAGAAAAGGCCCACGGGCTACTCATGTGGTCCTTGGGGCTACCAAGTGCCCGTGGGCACCACATTGGTGACCCCTGTTGTACATTATAAATGCATTCATTAAATATGATCCATTTTATTATCAGTTTTACACAAATTTCATGAGTTGTTTTCATGTTTTTTTTTTTGTTTTTTTTTTAATCTCCGGTGACTTCCAGATCAAATCGTTTGAAGTCCAGCTGTACTCACAGTGAGAACCGCGATGAGAGCCCCCTGCAGGAGACCCACCAGCACATCGCTCCAGTGGTGCTTGTAGTCAGAGACGCGCGTGTAGCCCACGTACAAGGAGAAGGCCACCAGGAAAAACTGGATGGTGGGACGCACCAGACGCGTCCACTTGCCTTGCATGCGGGCCTGCACATATAGCTGCGCAGGACCATCATGTCGTCAGTGTGTGTGTGTGCGTGTGAGTTTGTGCGTGTGTTTGTGGTGTAAACTCACGGAGAGGAAGAGCATGCAGTACATGCCGAACGACGAGTGGCCTGAGTAGAAGGACAACCTGACAAATGGGGGAAAAAAGTGATTAAAATACATTTTGATTTTATCATAATTTATTTTATTTTAGAATCACCAATTTTAGTAGAAAGTACAGAATTTGAGCTATGATTTCAATTTTTTTTTTTAGAGTACAATACACACATAATTCCCTGGCGACCCACCTGGACTCGGTGACGTTACGCAAGCTGCCGGTGCAGTTGATGTGCAGCTCGTACCCGTTGCAGCTGGCGGGGGCGCACACGTCCAAGAAGTTGGGTCTGGGCCGCCCGATGGTGAACTTGGCCAGGTCGGTGAGCGACTGGCTGACGGCCGCCCCGAACAGGTAAGTGCCCACCACCTTGTAGAGCGCCGACAGGTACTGGTTGAACTGGGAGTTGGAGCGCAGACGCTTGGTGTGCACCAGATAGGCCTCGCCGGTTGTGATCTGGGCAGCAGAATCACATCGTTAAAGAGTAAGTCAACCTTCAACTTTTCTTGACAATCATTTGTTATATGTGACCTCACTCGTCTAAACATGACATTCTGGTTAATATTACATTTGTGGAATATGATTATGAAGCAAAATGCAGCCGTTTGTATTTCATCTCAGGGGGCGGCCATTTTGCCACTTGCTGTCGACTGAAGATGACATCACAGTTGCTCAGAGCTCAGGCAACAACCAATCACAGCTCACCTATTTTGTGAAGTTGCGCTCTGATTGGTGGTTACCGGAGACCTGAGCAACATTGTTGTCTTTTCGTGTTAACTTCGTCAACACACATTTTTCACCAGACTAAAACTAGACTATGGTGGACTAAAACCCTCATTAATAAACAATAAGTGTGACTAAATCCGTATGCATTTTCATCGACTAATGAAGACGAGACAGAAAAGTACTTCACTTAATAAAAAATGGACTAAAGTCTCTGGGCATTTTAGTTCATGAACAAACACGACAACTATATGATTTTGTGAAATCTTGTCTCTGCTAATCTGTCACTGTGACACTGTCACACACACCCTTTCAAATCTGCAGCTAGCGACTAGACGGGAGGTGGATTTACAGTGAAAGGTAAAAAAAATAAATAAAAATAAGTTAATTATAGTTATAACGTAACATTAATCCAATGGCTATAACGTTCCAGCAATAATGTTAATCCGACCGCTAACTAATGCTGGCTAACTTACTAGCTCATAGCTTGGAGCCATAGTAGCCACTTGTTGATATACTGTACGGTAATTGTGTGTCAAGTTGTTTTTCATCAAATGGATCGATGCATGGTTATAGTTTCAACATAATCTTCTGACAAAAAAAAAGATTGTCCTGACTAAAACGTTGACAGTTTTTGTTGACTAAAACTACACAGATAAAAAATTATGTTTTCTTGGACTAAAATAAAGGCTAAAATGCTAGACTTATTGTCAACTAAAAATGGACTAAATAAAAACGAGATGAGGTTGACTACCTATGATAAAAAAGTGTGATTGAAACTGGACTAAAACTGAGACTAAATCTTAAAATAGTGGATAAAATTAACATTATTGTCATCTTCAGTCAACAGCAAATGTCAAAATGGCCACCCCCTGCGATGGATATAAACAGCTGGATTTTGCTGCTTAACTCATATTCCACTAACACAATATTAAACAGAATAACATATTTAGACTAGTGAGTTCACATATAACATATTATTGTAAAAAAAATAAATAAAATAAAAATAAAAAAGATGCCGGTGAAGACTGCCATGGACTCACAATGACTATAGAGCTGGTGATGGTGACGGCGGCCATGGCTCCATGGGAGATGGTGTCCCTCCTGTAGGGGTAGTTTATGCTCTCGTCGTCGCAGTAGATGCCTCTCTGGTACGGTCTGAACATCAACGTCAGGATGGCTGAGGGCAGGGCCGCTGGTGGGGAAGAAGATCACGACTGGTTTGTGGATTTAGTTGCACTAAATTGGAGGAAACTGTGAATGTTCAGAAACGGGTCGGTGGTTGTGAGAAATAAGACAAAAAGTGTTTGTATGTAGTGGTAGGAATTTTTTTTGTTTAATTTTTCATATTAAAAGAGAGTCAAATAAAAAGGGGGCAAAGGATAAAACCCTGAGGAACACCACCATTTTATTTTATTTTTACTTAGATTAACTCATTCAGTGCCAGTGACGGCTATAGACGTCCAAAATCCATTTTTGGCAGGCTGGCAGTGAATGAGTTAAGACTAGGATAATAGGACAAGAAGAAGGTAAGATAAAACCATGATCTAGTCCTAGATAATACCAAGTCCAAACGATCCAAAGATAAGATTAAATAGCCAAAGACCAAAATAAATCATTATAGGGCTAGAAAAGATTTTAAAAACTATATTAAAGACCACATAACACTGACAATAGAGAGCAAGACAAGACTTGATGCGCTTGTTTGGGAATTTGGTTCATCTCATTACGTCATTACGGACTTTCCGGTGTATCAAGCGCATTTCCTCTGAAATGCGTCCAAGCGCACCTTGCCATTTTGTAACTGAAAGTAGAGCTGCTGGATCCACGTCTAAGTATTGGCACAGGTAGTGTAATAGGAATTTGGTGACTTTGATGGAGGGGGGGGGGGGGGGGGTTCAGTTAAGCAAAAACAAAGACAAGTACGAACATATCAGATTTGTCTAATAAACCCTACCTATTTCTGGTTAGTGTATCACCCCCCCCCCAAAAAAAAATCATACCATGAGTACCCACTCACTCAAATTATGTTTTTGTTTCCTTAATTTAAACATCAAATTCTCAGGCATTGTCTTCTTTTTAACTCATAAAAATGAATATCATACAATAATATAAAAAAAAAACCCACAAATCAAAATAAAGAATAAACCTGCCATTGCTATACTGAATATAACTCTTAAAATTTTCCACAGAAACCTCTGAATAAGTCTAAACTTTAAATATCAGGAACAAAACACTGAACAAAGTACCACTATCGCAGTTTTACTTCCTTTAGCTTTAACAAGTCATTTGAGTTGACACTTGGCTATATTGTGCTTCAGGTTATTGAGTTGGGAAATAAATGATTCAATGCTCACGTACCCCTGGTTGGGAAACACCGGCTTAACATAATTCAGTAAGTAAAATATTGCTACAATGGTTTTAACGTTTAAGCCAACATAATACACCTCACGTGTTTTTCCGCTTTAAAAGGGAAGTCAACCATAAACATTTCTTGACAATAATATGTTATATGTGACCTCACTAGTTTAAAGCTTGGTGGAATATGAGTTATGCAGCAAAAATTCCAGCCGTTTTTATCCATCTCAGGGGGCGGCCATTTTGCCACTTGCTGTCGATTGAAGATCACATCAATGGTGCTCAGGGCTCAGGCAATGACCAATCAGAGCTCGCCTGTCTTCTGAAGCTGAGCTGCGATTGGTTGTTACCTGAGACCTGAGCAACTGTGCTGCCATTTTCACTCGACAGCAAGTGGCAAAATGGCCGCCTCGTGAGATGGATAAAAAACGACTGGAAATACCATATTTTGACTAGTGGTGCTGCATAGAACATATTATTGTCAAGATATTTTTTTGGGGGGGGTGACTTCCGTTTAACATTTCCAAGCGCATACGGGTCATGACACGGTTGTTCAGTGGTATCATTTGGACCCGTGTCGTGTTGGGAATGTGGTTAGGGTCCATCCCAAGGGGTGACTGCACGACACAATGAGCCGCTGATCAGGAAACAGCTAAAACCACACAGTAAAAACATTGAACTCCAATGAAATGTGTCATAGGCGTCGCCATGGAGACATGGCCGACCTTTGGCTGTGCCTGGTCATGGCCCTCAACAAGCTCCATCAACACGTACACAAAAAGGTCAAATCATGACATGCTTTGTGACTAAAAGGACTCCAAGTGCAGGTAGAATTAAAGAGCGAAGGATATATAGCCGTCTCTTAAATCTGAGCAGAACAATAGTCCACAATTCAAATGACTTTTCCTGTTTTCCTGAACTCGTCATTCCACTGCCAAAGCTAATACCGGGGAAGAATGGATGGTTTTCTTAGGCTTAGGTTTATGAAGTATGAGAGAGAAAGAGTTCTCCGTTAACACATTGCTTCCTTCCTCAAGAGTGTGGGACCGGCTTGCTGCGACTGAAAGAAAACGCAAGCAAATACGCATGATGACCTGGTGCCAATAGCCAATAGCATAGCAATGCCCCCCATGTTTATAACTTCCCATATAAATTTGTACCTTTTAATTTTGTATTTTAAATTAAAAATGTTTTTTTTTTTTTATCGATTCAATTTCGATTCACAAGAGTTCAATCCGGTATTGATTAATTATGGAACATCAATTCCTAAATATCAAGGACATGATAACAAAAAAAAAACTCCAAACATTAAATTGTCATAAAGTGCAATAAGTCAGGTCTTTCATAAATGTAAGAAAAATTATTTTAAATTCACGTGAACAGTAAATATCAAGAAAACAGTAATATACAAAAAAATTGCCCTTTAAAATTCTATTTTCTTGTTTATTAATGGGAAAAATATATTAAAATAATCAATTAATGGTTTTATGAATCGATATCACGCTCGAAAAGAAAAATCGATTCGATATCCATTATTCAATTTTTTAAACCCGGCCCTACTGTATATACCACAAAAACGTCAAATTCCAAAACATTTCAATATCATTTTGAATCTGTCAAAATGTAGGACTTAAACATATTTACTACTTTCCTATTAAGCAGGGCTTTGGTGAGCATGTGAGTTGCTTAGAAAAAAAAAAGAATAGTAGAAAAACCCCTGCACAAAAAAATGGAAACTACCAACATACCAAAAAGCATTTTCTCTTTTTAGTGCGGAAAAAACAAGTCAATTTGTAATTTTCCCTCCTTCAAGATAAGTTCAGATGAAAGGAAATCAGAACGCTCACGTCCATTATTTCGGCAGGTCGAGCGTGCGGTGCGCCCCTCTTTGAACGGCGCCACAGCTACTGTTTACTCTGCAGGGTGCAAGCATAACATTTTGATAAGGGAGTGCTTGCGTGACAGATGTCTGCTGCCAGTGCGGCCACAGGGTTGGCCGCAGTTGTGCAACGGCCTGCCTTCAAAACAAACACACCGCCGGCGCGGTCAAAACCAGCATCCAGGTCCTCCCACGGCACAATCAGCGAGGAAGCGGATTCCTCTTCGGCTTCTTGAATTGTGGCAGTGGTGGCAAATAATTAAGTATAAACATGTTAGTACTGTACTTAGAGTCTTCTTTTTTTTTTTTTTACTCGTTCACTGCCATTGACGGCTATAGACGTCAAAAATTCATTTGAACTATTTCTATTAGTTTCACATTTTTTCCCACTTTTGTTAACAAGAGTATGAAAACCTAGAAAAAATGGATTGTACATTTAGAACAGATATAAATTTGTGATTACTCTTGAGTTAACTAGTGAAGTTATGCGATTAATTACAATTAAAACATTTCATCGCCTGATGCCCCTAATTAAAAAAGAAAAAGAAAATTTTCAATATTATTTAAAAATTGTACACAAGTCTGAATCACTATCCCACTATAAGGTAGTACTAAAGTCAAAATTGCAGTAAATATTTGTATGAAAAACACTTTTGGCCACAAATATAAGCAAGTATGTCACTAAATGGGCATGCTTTACTAGTTAACTCATTTGCTCCCAAAAACGTATACACGCGTTCTATTTTAAATACCATGTTTCCAAAGACGTACTTATACGTATTTAAACATTTTTTAGTTTTTTAAAAAGTTTTTTATGCTAGAGCATACAGGCTTTTAAGCAGCCTCTGAACTGAAGAGAACGGTTGAAGCAATGGTAGTTATTACAAAAATGGCCAGCAGTAGGCAGCAGAGTATAAGAGATCAACCAGGGCCATGTTGCAAAAAGCTGTTTGTGTGTGCATATGTGCGTGCGTGTGAGTGTGTGCTCATTAATTCACCTAAAACCTATTAAACATCCCATACCGTTCAACGAAACCAAATACTTCAGAATCCAGCTAGAGTTGTGAGGTTGTCAGGAGACCCGAGGAAGGATCAAAGAAAAAAAAAGTGAAATCCAGCACCGACCAGACATCACCTACTACCCACCGGGTTACCAACCGGAGTCTTTCACCATCCCCAGAAACCTCTAAATTCCAACAAATTAGGGAGACCTCAATATCATGTGAACTTCAAAACCTCTTATGTTGATACCGCTGAAAATTTAAGACCCACTGTAGCTATTTGGTTTTGTTTGTGTCAAATTAAGAGGCGCGTGAGATGACAGTTTCCCCGAGTAGAATTTTTAAAAGAAGCGAGGGAAAGGACGTTTTCAAGCTTTCCCAATCTCCCACCGATTCCACGCTGGAAAAATAAACAAGATGGAATTTGGGATCAGACACAAGTACAACTTCCTCTTGACCCTGTGTACCAGCAGGAAGTGGAAAGTGTTCCTGTTTTTCAGGGCCTCGGCGATCAGCATCCCGAGGACCGGCGAGGCTGGCAGGGATGGGAGCAGGTAAGCGTTTAGAGGCGAACGTTTTGCTGGACTCCGCACACAGCTGACATTTTGCTGCCGTTAGCTGCTGCGCGGTGATTCACATTCGTTTGCTGAGTCCACGTCACACTGGAGTGTTACAGCACGGACAAGTCACCCTTCTCATAGAATTTCTACGGGGGGCTTTTTTTTTTTCCGTCCACAATGATAATGAAAACTGCATCCTTCCCACCCCCCCGAAAAATGTTTTCACTTACTATGGGATTATTTTTTTTTTTAATAACCTACATAAGCAAACAACAGACCTAAGAAACATGACTGAACTGAAAAGCATGATGGGAAGTTAGAACACGCACACTTTCGTTCAGCTTCTCACTTTTATTTTCACACGGGAATGTGAGAAAGAAGAGTCAATAGTTCCCACTTTTACTCAGATTTGGCAGAGACTCAGAATGTGTGCATGCATGTGTGGGAGTGACATTAAAACATTTTCCACAAATCGCCACATTAATGACAATCTGCAGTGACCAGTTAAAACCTGTCAAATACAAACGAACTTGAAACAGTAGCCTCAAGTATGAATAAACCATACTGGGAAGAAGTAGCGCGAGGAGTGTGCTTACAAAAAATAAGTTCAAGTATAAAAAGTAGGGGTGGGAATCTTTGAATGTCTCACGATTCGATTCCGATTTTTTGGGGTCTGCGATTCGATTCAGAATCGATTTTCTTATTCAAAATGATTTGATTGACAATGATTTTTGCTTCAATCTATAGATGTGGAAGAAATTGTAATGATCTGCTCCAGTCTGACTCGCTAATGCTAATTAGCGCGCTCTCGCTAATGCTAATTGCCGCGCAACTCGCTGCACGGCTCCACACTGCAAAAAAACAACAACTTTTATTGGAATAACTTGATCGTGACTTTTTACAACAAGAACAGCGCTCCAAATAAAGGCACACACAGACAAAGGTAAGACAGTATAAAATAATTGAAATTAAATCGATTTGGGGTCATTTAAAATCGATTCTGAACCGTACTAAATGAGAATCGAGATTCCTATGAGAAGCGATTTTTTTGGCACACCCCTAATTAACGCAAAAAACACCAAGCTAATTTCCACAAAACATTGTTAAGGGTAAAGACAAGGACGGAAATTGTGACAATCTGGATAAAGGAATATATCTCTTCTTTTTTTTTTTGAATACTTCCCACCGCTGCTTACTGCCAGCTTGGCGGAAAAAGTGAGTGTCAGGTGTTACATTTCAAACCTGTGTCCTGGCATTGCAGTTGCCTCGTTGACACAGCGCTGACACTACTACTAAGGATGCTCGATAACTTTTTTTTTTTGTGACTGAGCACGATTACAAGCATTACATTTGAGAAGTCGTCGAAACTGAGTACCAATAATTGATTATTCCAAAATATCTCGCAAGTGGAATAAAATGTGTAATTTTAACCTAATATTCAAGCTAACTGATATGTTTATTTTTAAAGCTTCAACAATACCAAATTTATGTTGACTCGAACCCGGGTCATCTAGTCGGAAGATGAGCGTCTATCTGGTTTTCAGACTGGATTCGGGTTCGACTTTCCCGCCCTCTGTTTGCGGATGCCACGTCATGTGCGCGTTGTGTATGTGAAGAGGGGTATGTGCAGTTTAATTTTTTGTCAACAGGTGGCAGTAGCGATTCGAAATTGAATAATATACGTTCAGTAGCCGTAAGTTTTTTTTTGACAAATTCCACAATATGCACTTGCTTTTCATAATAAATTTGTAAAATTGTATGTAATATGTTGGGTTTTTTTCTACTGCCTCATGTCCAGGACTCCCTAGAAAAGGAGGTTTTTGACCACAGTGTGATATGCCCTCGTTAAAGGTTAAAAAAGGTAAAAATATTGTTAAAAATACAAAACAAACTTTTATTGACCGTGGTATAAGCGGTACAGGACAGCACAAGACTGCATTTTGAGAACACCACAACTTACAAAATCCAAACTGAAGTGATGCTTTTAATTAAACCACTGCTTAATTCTCTTTGACTTGACGTGCGGCACCGCAGCTTCGTGACAGGAACTAGAGCGTCATTTGCAGTCGTCTTAAAGTATTGTTAACTCATTCACTGCCATTGAAGTCAAAAATTAATTTGAACTATTTCTATTAGTTTAACATTTTTTTCCCACTTTTGCTAACAAAAGTATGAAAACCTTGATTTTTTTAAAATTGTACATTCAGAACAGATATAAAATTTGTGATTAATCGTTAGTTAACTAGTGAAATCATGTGATTAATTACAATTAATTATTTTTATCGCCTGACGCGACAAATCTAATTTTTTTAAATTAAAAATAAGGGCTGTCAGACGATTACAATTTGTAATCGTAATTAATCGCATGACTTCAATAGTTGACTCACGATTAATCACAAATTTTATATCTGTTATAAATGAACAATACAATTTTTTTCCTCGGTTTTCATAAAAAATTATGATGAAATGAAAAAAAAAGTTAAACTAATAGAAATAGTTCACATGAATTTTTGACGTCTATAGTCGTCAATGGCAATGGATGAGTTAAATTTGACTGACACGGCCCCTTTCTCGAAGGTATATAGAAGGCTAGTGGAGCTCTATTGTGATGTGATGAATGCATTTATCAACGTTGTCTCACCCAAATTCTGCATTAGTGCCGCTTACACAGAAAAAAAAACACACAGATAAAAAGCAAAGAAAATGGCAGCTTCTACACGCATGTTTTGTTGGCATGACTACAGGAGGTCAACAGTCAACGATTGAAGAGTAACACAAAGTGACAGGATGGACGTTTGACCACGGAGGGGAAGGGTGCGAAATAAAGCACACGGATTGAGAGTTTAGCTCTAATGTGGGCATTCAGCACATTCCAGCTCCATCTGTCTCACACGTACACAAACATGCACACACACTTTTTAAACCGCCGGTCCCCAATCCTCTTTCCGCCAGGGACCGGTTTGTGGTAGGAGAGATACAGATGTATTTCGCGGACCGGCAACCGTAAAAGCACACCAAAATGACTTCTCGGTCAAGTGGACATTTTAAACTGACAGGGCCAAAGATGGGACTATGTGTTTATAAAAAAATAAAATAAAAAAAAAGGATGACTGGAGTGTTGACAGCGTGCAAATACATCAGGTGGTTTAAAAAAAAAAAAAAAGGCAGAGAATAGTTATTAGCATTCCTGCCTGTCAGTCACCAGGTGCCCCGTAGGGTGAAGAACAACATGCGGTGTCCGAAAGAGGTCTACAAGAATGACCATGTCATTTTTTAAAGCAACACTTAGGAACTTTCAGTTTACGCTGATTAAGGCGGCACCATATGGACAAAAGTCATATTGTTATGTCTGAAGGAAGACCATATTTCCTATAAGGACAAGCACATTGCGTAGCTTTTTAGCTGGGCCAATGTTGATCATTGACTGTCCTTTCATCCGGGGGTAGCTTTTGACGTATGCCATAAAGCAGTCAGCATATTTGTAGTTTTTGATGATACAGACCCCCTCAGGCCATAGTTATGAAAGTATTTTATTAAGGTTGCAAAGTTCCTTAGTGCTACTTTAAGTACAGCGGTGCCTTGAAATACAAATGACCAGACCTGAGTTTGATTATTATTTATTTGTATTTGTTTTACTTATGAGCGCAATCTATGACAAGCCAGTGGGTAGTAACAAGTTACATTTACTCCATTACAGTTACTTTTTTTAGATAAATTGTACTTAAAGAGTAGTTTTATTGCAACCTCTACTCTTTACTTTAACTTGAATATTTATGTTAAGGTGAAACTGTACTTTCACTCCGCTACATTGAGCTAGATTATGCCTGCTACTTTTATACATCAATCACCTTCCAGTAACTTGCAGATGTTTTCTGTTATTGTTTTGCCTGTGCTTAGGTTAGCATTAGCCCTATTTTATGATCATAAGTAACCTCTGTCTCTGTGTCTCTCTGTCTGTCTGTCCCTCTGTCTCTCTCTCTCTGTCTGCCCCCCCCCTCCCTCTCTCCACACAAATACATACATGGATTTTCCTTATTTAAGGGCCTGTTCCCTGTCCCCCTATAAATAGCAGGCGTCTACTGTACTGTATATTACTATGTCTGTTTTATACTGTCCCCCAGGTGGCCAAAATAAGCAGCATAATGTGCATTGAAGGAGTGTGCTTAAAAAAAAAAGTTCAATTATTTTTAATTGCATTTAATTATTCGGTTAGAGTGTATATTATTACGATGGAAAACGAAGTTTTTGGGGTCACTTAATATTTTGTATGATCCTGCTGAAAATGAAGCAGGTGACGTGGATGGACGATCTGGACGATCCTTTTCACGTTCTCATCTGTGACTATTCAGAGGGTAAAAATGTTCCATTTGAAATCTCTTGAAACCTGAGCTTTGCACCGCTGACGGGCCTGACGTGCTGATAGACTTGCAACAAGCATCTATTTTTAGTCTCATTTCCAATCAGTAATCCTTAGTGGAGGGGCCGGGGAGGCTTAAAGGTCATGAGGATTCTCAGTGGATGGGGGTCATGAACTGGTGGACTGGAGAAACTCTTGATCACAATTCATGGCAAACTTAAGTCAGTTGTGCATGAAATACGCAAGTGTGCAATTAATGAGCGCGCCCTTTCACCCCAACAGACACGCTCTAAAAAAAAATTTATAGCCAATAAAGGAATTATATGTAATATTCCAGCTAGCATTCCCGTTTTCAGGAGCACGGAGCACCTGGTATCTTCTTCGCACCTACAACCTCCTGCTTTGACGATGATGTGACACCAACAACACCTGGAGGACGTCAATTCTGACAAGTTCTAGTGTCATCGTGAAGACCCGGGCAAGTCGCGACAGGCCGTTTTGTTTGCCGCACACGCGCGCGCGCGCGCGCACACACACACCTGGTTGACTGTTTGTGTAACTTACAGACTTGAAAAATTCAAAAACTCTCAAAAAACACACGCACAAGATTAAAATAACTGTCAAAAACACGCGCGTGTGATTAACCGTTCTTGATAGGTTAAGATTTCGAAGATTCATTTTATATACTAGGTGATATTTTTGAACTATTCACATTTAGCAGCGTTGTTAATAACACCGTTCTCTGGTTTGCTAAATTTAGAATACATTATTTTCACTTTACAGGGACTTTAAAACAATACGTCATTGTGTTGTTTCTCCTTTTCTCTCTTATTAGTTAAACGAGTTTTTGTCTCAGGTAATGACCGTCACAGCTCACCAGTGTTCTGGGTTTGATCATGTGACATTCACAAACTGAGCCCTTAGGCACTATAATGTCATTTTCAGTCAGCAGCAAGTGGCAACCCCCCCCCCCCCAAACCCTAATATGGATAAAAACAGATGGATTTTTCTGCTTAATTCATATTCCACAAACGCCATATTAATCAGTCTTTGGATTAGTGGCGACGCATAGTAAATATTTTTGAAAATAAAATTTTGGACTATGAATATGAATAAAAATATTGACAAATATTAGGAAATTAATCAAAAACCTCTTACTTGACAATAAAGGACTTTATCTTCATCTCTTCAACATTAATTCATGTTTTTGGTTTTGTTTTGTTTTTCTTACAGCAACACTATATACAGGATCAATTCTGTAAAACCTGCTCTGATTGATCACTTACAAAAAAAACTTAGCAGGTGCATTATTACAAATCTAACAAACTGATATGATGTCAACAGCACTTTGTGAGAATGTGTGTGCGCAACAGGAGACCCTGCAGCATTCTTTAAAGTGAGTGTGTTGGGAAACACACACTGACTGTGGCCTGTTTGAACAAGATAGACAGAGAACAACTTTCAGTGCTAGTACGCTAACCCAGTGAACTCCAAAACCTTTATGTGTCAAATCATCAAGTTTGCCATAAAAAAAATGATCCAAAATGATAATTTACTAACAACGAATAATTAAAATCTATCTTTGCCAGCGACTTATAGTGACAGGCAGAACGATTAATGTTCTACACAATCATTATTTGAGTGAAATACTTTTTAAGACAGCTTGTGAGATTTCTTTCCTAATGCAAAATATGTGTCTTGGCTCAATAAAGGCTGGAAAACTAGGATTAACCGCTGCGTGTTTTGCAGTCTAGCCTGCATGGTGCAACTTGTTGTGTAGCCAACGACGGGGTGATAAATGGATTAAACCATGTGCTCGTGTTGAGCAATCCCATGCCGACAGTCTGCCTTTTCTGCACCCCTTATTTATACTTCACTGTGCTTGACCGATTAAAGGCAAATCAAAGACGAGACGAAACTCACCGATGAAGACGCAGAGAACATCCACCACCACCAAGATCACCTTCTTCCCTAGCTCCGTCATGTTTGCCACCGTATTGTCGTCCTAAAACAACCACAAACTTGATGTTAAGCGGTGCCGCGTCTCCCGGCCCGGTCTTCCGCCCCCCCCTCGGCGTACCTGTCGTGCTGTGGCGGGCGAGTGGAACTTCCAAAAAAAGGTGGGTGGACTCGACGATCGCCCTACGTACAAGGGGCGGGCGCGTCAGTAGGAGCTGGGATCGAGTCGGGGGGGGGGCTGGGATGCGGGGAGGAGGGTTTGGCCGGCCTCCCACCACCACCTGGAGGAGAGAAAAGGTAGATTTGGTGCAAGACTTCAGGTGGAATAGGCAGAAAAACACCACTTATGATTAACACCTTTCTTACCCTTCCGCCCGTATCAGCAAGAGAATAGTTTGTAGTTTATTATATGACGTAACCATATTTTTTTATTATTATTGTGTGCTATATATACACACTATATCTCAAAGTCAAGGTACTAACAAAAAACTTTTTTTTTCTCCAATTATTATTAGTTTTCACCAAGTTTTGAGGGTCGTCCATTTTGTATGTTTTTTTTTTTCCCGGACCACATTTGTGACGTCGCGGCCGCTCACCTGCTTCCGATGTTACTTCCGGGTTAACTACGTGGTGGTTTTTCGTCTTAAAGTAAAGAATAATCAGGATGTGTCTGATGTAAATGCAAGTATGAAGACGTAAATAAAAGTGTTAACTTTAAAAAAAAAATGTTTTATGAACTCAGTTAATGCAATTGTATTTTTATATATATGTGGCCCATTCTTCATGCAGTTGTTTATACACAAAGTTATGAAAGTCAAGGAGAAGCTATAATTTGATATGGTTAGGTCCAGGGCTAATGACATGACTGACAGGGACACCAGCGACAGTAGTTGTGCTGTCAACGTGGACTTTGTCTCCCTCTATCGAACTACAGACAAACCCACCATAGGCCAACAACAACTCAAAGCTCCCCAACAGTGACAGTGTTGATGGTTAAAATATGCTAAGCATTTATTTATGATTGTATTGTACGCTGAGGTTCTATTGATTCACGCTCCAGTAGGCGGCAAGTGATAAACTAATGACATACACAAGAGCAAAAATTAACATTATAATGTGTCCCTCTCACTTGCTTTACCTTATGAGTGTGTCTACTGCAATGAATTAAATACTGACGTAATGCGCATAACATATCATACATCTTGCTATTACACAATGCCACACAAAAAACTTGCAGGTTCCGTTTGAAATATGTGTGACAAGGGACCTTCAATAAATGCACTGCCGTGTATTAATAAAAAAAAATGTGACACGATGACACAATGCTCAATTTGAACATTTAATTCAATGATTCTTTGTGTCCCACCAGAGGGAGCCAACGTGCCACCCTTTGAGAATCACTAGCTAGTGGTTTATAAATTGGATGGATGGATTCTCCTGATGTTTGTATTGGGTTGAATAAAATTAGATTAGTAGTGCGTACGAGAGGTTTTAGTAATGTGTATATAAGGTCCTTTCAGTATTGTTTGTGTAAGCGGTGTATATAAGCATTTCAGTCATGTAAATGAGTGTGTTTCTGTAGTATTTTAAGTGTGAGAGAGAGGTACTCCTGATTTACAGTATGTCCCTAAAGGCCCCTCATACACGGTTGTGCCTTCGCAAGTTGCTGAGCTAAATACTGGACTTTCTACTACAGTAATCTGGCAGGGTTTCTGCATGAAAGGCGAGGGCAGCTAACTGCTGTTCTTTTTATTATGGTACTGATACGGCAATCTCATGGGATCCCTGTGAGAAAGAGGGAGATTGTTAACCCCTTTTACGCTGCCTTTAAATCTCAGCCAGAAAAACGCTGGCTTTTGTTGTTCTGCTGGCATTTTTTTTGCAGTATGTCTGCCAGACTGCCAATGCATTAAAACAGTGCAGATTATGTCCTCCAGAGCTGCATAGGATTATCATCAAATTCCAATTTTGTCAAAGTCAGTGAACAAGAACATCTAATTATGTCTCTATGTCCCAGATAGGAGAGACCTCAATTTGAAATTCAGCTCCAGTACACAATGGCTATAACATATGCAATGCAATGAAGGAAATAAATAAATACAACTATTTTAACGAAGAGAAGTAAAAAAATAACTGAGATAACGTGGTTGCACAAGTGTCTAGTGTACTCGAACAACTCAACTTTATTCGGGGTTAATACGTTTGAATGTTGGTTCATTCTGAAGACAGCCACACGGGGGTGCGCACACTTGTGCAACCACATTATTTCAGTTAGTTTTCCTCTCTCGAAAAGATTTCAGATTTTATTTCAGATTTACAAGTTAAATCCTTTATCTTGGTCTTTTTTTTTTTCCCAATCACAATATCCTGGCATTTGAAGAGGGGTGTGTAGACTTTTTATATACACTGTAGTTCGATAATTACATAACCAGCTAGCTAGTTATAGAGATAGGTATAGGTAGATATAAAGAGAGATAACTATAGTTAGATAAGGTGTTACCTTAAAAATGTAAATATGCTAAGAATTGACAATGTAGGTTATCTCAGAAGGACACCCTATTTAAGCAGACCAGATTTTCCTGTTATGGAAGTAAAACGGCCTTCTTTGAGTCCAAGGAGGAAATGCGGCCTATTTTCACACGCTGCTTTCAAAAAACGTGTCCCCTTGTGTCAAATTTCTACAGTGCTTCCTCTCTGAAAATGGTCACTATCTAGAATTAGATGCTTTTCTTGTTCTATACAAAGTTAACCCATTACAAGATCATAAAGATAATAAAGTAGGCCTACTGTAATGTTTTTTGGGGGTGTTGTGGTAAACAGTCAATTAAAAAACCTGTTTAGGTGCAATCCAGTTCCAGTAAAGTTCTACACTGTAAACCACAATAATAAACATGCAAAGCATTATCAGTATTATTATCCTAGCTATTAATTATTATATTATTATATGCTATTATCAACTCAACTTTATTTAAATATTGCTTTCACAACAACTGCAGCTGTAATAAAGTACTTAACGCAACACATAAAATAAATAGTAATATTACAACCATACAAAACAAAGAAACAAAAGCTTCTCCAATGAAAATATATCACAGCTCCTTTTAAATTGGCAATGGGCTCTTTGCACAAATACACTACTTCCTGAACTCAGTACCACTCCTTTATTTTCCGTCATTAATGATTGGGCAAATTGATTAATCCAGGTGTGCCTGACCTCAGTAACCACGACGACAATAGCCAGACGCACCTGGATTAATCAGTTTGTCCAATCATGAAACACAGGAATTGAAGGAGTTGTAATTGAGTTCAGGAAGTAGTGGATTTGTGCAAAGAGCCCATTACATTGGTCAATACTAGTAGTATCCCTACAATAATTGATGTCCATTTTTTATGAATATAAATCATTATTATTTATTTTGTGTTTTTTCATTATTACTTTACTGCCACACTTACTTTATTACTATAGTTTTTTATCACCAATATTAGTTTTATTATTTAATAATTATTCATATGTGATAATATTATTACAAACCAATAATATTATTATTGGCAATTTATATTATTATTGGTTATTGTTTATTAGTATTACTCTTAGTAGTATCACCACTGTTAATAATAATTAATAGTTTAATATTTTTTTATTTATTTTTATAATTACAATTATTATTATTATTCATATTATTAATACAATATTATCATTGTTTATTATAATATATGTATTAATATTATTATTATTATTACTATTATCATTTTATTAACTGTTTTTAATTTTATTATTAGTTACTCATATAGTAAGTAGCAGTACTAGTAGCACCACTATTATTATTTCATTTATTTAAGATTATTGTTAACATTATATTTATTAATTTGTTTATTTTTAAAAATTAATATTGCTATTATACGGTAACATTACATTATTATTATTTGACTGTTCACTCGACGACTCATCCGGGTCCTCGCCACAGTCCGCCCCGTTTCCGTAGCCTGTTAGCACCTAACGGCTATCAGCTAGCTTCCTTCCCTTTTTTCCTTCCGCTCGCCGCTTTGCGGGAGGCGGGGCAGAGAAACGGGCTGACCGCAGCTCGTCCAGTCGACTCTCGCTCGAGCACCAATGTATGCCGCGTAAATGCCGGATTGACGCTAGGCCACGACGCGGGGGCAGCTTCCAGTCGATGCCGTTCGGCGACACCCTGCGCAGCCCGCGAGATGGACACGGAACGGCGTTGAAAAGTGTGCGTTAGTCAAGCTAACCAGCTAGCGGCTAACCCCCTAGCTCCCTGCCTCGCTAAACCCTCCCCTCCCTCGGCTAGCCAGTTGACAACAACTCGGCTCACCTCGCTCGGTGCGGCGCGTCTGCCAGTCACCTCATCCTCCTCCTCCACCACCACCACCACCACCACCAAAGAAAATGAAGAAGTTCAACATTCGTAAGGTGCTGGACGGCTTGACGTCGTCATCGTCGTCGGCGGCCGCGCAGACGGGGGCCGCCAAGGAGAATGACGCCGTCCCAGAGAGCCTGCAGTCGGAGCATTTCCAGCTTTGCAAGGTGCCGTATTTCTCCCCCATTCTGCCGGAGTATCCTGCGAGTGGGGGCATTTGGACTCTTAAATGAACTGAAGTCTCTTCCGGACGTTCGCTTCGGGTTTTGTGTGTGATGGCTGACTGCCAAAGAGCGTGTTTGCGCCGCACTGACTTGTCGCCCCCGGCACACTTTTTTTTTCTAAGCCGAGCTCCGGTGCTTCATGTTCCCATGGTTGAAAGTCGACTTGACCATGTGGTGGTCATGTGAGGCGTGGAGCAAGAATAATGGACATCTGTTTACATCACCACATGACATCACATACTATTTATTTGTATTGACGATTTTTATTTTGGATATAATTGATTAATTGGCTTTTCAGTAGTACGGTGACCAAGTACTAACCACCTCCGTCTCACAGTTATGAGGCTCAGGATTCAATTTATTGTTCTCCTTGTTCTTATGAGGTTGTTTTTTTGGTGCGCCGGTCTTAAATTGTTCACATGTCTGAATTTGAATGTTGAATGGTTGTTTGCCCTGCTATTGGCTAGCAACCAGTACAAGGTGTCTCTCGCTTTTAATCAGCGGGGAGAGCTCCATCCACACACTTCAAAGCTTTCGGAAATGGACGGAAGTTTATTCATTTCATCTCCTTTTAGTAGGTAAAATGCATTCTCTGTAGAGTTGAAGTCAGGGTATTAATATAACAAGCAGAGGTGGGCAGTCCATCGGTACTCTTTCATCTAGCATGCACGCACACAGTGTGTCAAATAAAATAAATTTTTTGTGGGGCGGGGAAGTGGTGCTTTTTAATTTAACTTGGTTATGTTATATATATCATGCAGCAGATGACTGTGCTTGCTGGCTCTGATCAGAATTGTGCTTTGTCCTTCTCCTAGACTGTGCGTCATGGTTTTCCGCATCAGCCGTCCTCCATGGCCTTCGACCCCGTGCAGAAGATCTTGGCTGTCGGGACGCTGAATGGAGCTCTGAGGCTGTATCCTTTTATTTTTTTTATTTTTTTAACCTGCATAGAGACGACAAGACTCAGACAAGGAAAGTGATTCAGCAGTTTTAACCACTGTATAATGTTATTAAACTGAAAGTAAAAAAAAAAAAAACCTTTGTAGAATGCTCACAAAAAAGTGATGTACCCTGACATAGTTTGATGTATGAATATTTTGGAATATGTTGAATTTCAAATGATGTGAATCGGATAAATTATGTGGAAGTAGATGCATGTCAAAATCATGGGTGGAAGAAACATACAGTAACAAGCTAATGTTGGGAACGGTGTTAGCTGTTGCTGATCTGTGCTAACATTGCAGCTCTGCTTACTTTTTGGCTTTGACATGCATGGGCCACCATTTCAAGTGGTTCTTTGCCTCTGGATCTTTTACCAACCTAGCTACAAGATATTATGTAAATTAGCCCCACTGTTGCATCACGGCGGGGCAGAAAGGCTCACTTATTAACACATTTTCAGAACTGGGCCAATAACTAAAAGATATCCTTATTTTAGTTTCACACTGTGTGTGTGTGTGTGTGTGTGTGTGTGTGTGTGTGTGTGTGTGTGTGTGTGTGTGTGTGTGTGTGTGTGTGTGTGTGTGTGTGTGTGTGTGTGTGTGTGTGTGTGTGTGTGTGTGTGTGTGTGTGGGGTGTGTGTGTGTGTGGAAAAGCACTGGAGGGACCCCCAACTATTTTATACTGACATTAAAAACTCAAAAGTTCCATAAATTGTCCCCTTTAAGGCACTCAAGTCCTGTCTCTTGGAGCACTGGGGCTTGTTAGTGGCGTCCCCGCACTCACATGAACAGCGTGCGCCTCCCACACCCCCTTTACCATATGGCCAAGAACCACCCCTCGACAAGTGCGCCTCTGTAAACAACCTGCTGTTTGTTTGTATGCACGTTAGCCTGCACAGCAACACTCAACCCTGCTTTGCTGCTTGCTTACTTGGTGGTATGCAATGGCTTGTTAGCTTTTGCAGCAATGACGTATGCAGCTTGGAAATATACGTACTTGTACCCTTTTAGTTCAGGAAACGACCTCGGAACCTGTGCTAAATCCTTCTAGGAAGCAAAGTAGTCCTTTTTAGGTCGCGTTGCAAAGGCGAAGAAAAAAACGGAGTTGCTTGGTTTGGAGGTGGTCTGCTGCTGTCATTTCGACGCATCCCCGCCCACGTTCCCCGATTAAGAGACTGCTGTGTTGACTGCACGCACACACACATACTCATACACACACACAAAAAAAAAAAATGTATGTATGTATGTATGTATATATGTATATATGTATGTATATATGTGTATATATATATATATATATATTTAAAAAAAAAAAAAAAAAAAAAAGAGCAATGATGATGACATTTCCGAATGAACAATACTGAGCTCTAAAAAAAAAAAAAAAAAAAAAAAAAGAGACTGCTGTGTTTACGCGGGGATTCTAGCTTCCGCGCGGGCCTGATGTGCGAGCCGATGGGATTACTGTCGCTCAGGCAATTGGTCCATTTATCATAAGACAAGCCGCATAGATTGCTTCCCCCTCGTCGCCCCCGGAGTTCGGAAAAGGCCGTCGCCACTCGGCGGGCGTCAGCTCAATGAGGCGATGACAAGCAATAAATGGCGACTTGTATAAGATGTGTGCTCTGCTACATTTGAAAAAAAAAAGAAATTTGCCTATTAGTGTGGAAGCGAATTATCACTCCGATAGGCGCCATCTTTAATGTTGACCTTTTATAGCAAGTGGGCCTCAATTTCAATATGATTTGGGCAACAGGAGAGCTTGATGCTGGTGGGATAGGAGTGTAACGATTCACAGAAACTCACAGTTTGGTACGTTTTTTTTTCTTCCTGATGTTCACATTTGAGTCATGATGTTTACAGGTTATAATAGTTTAGATTTTTTTCATTATACCTTGCTTTTATTTTGTTGTTTATTTCAGCTTTTTTTTTTTTTTAATTAGTTTAGTTTTAATCCGTTTTTAGAGTGGGTTTATTCATTTTTACTAGTTATTTTTTTCTTCGAAAGTGCTTTGTTTTAGTTTAGTTTTTATGAGTATTATTTTTATTGTTTTTATGAGTATTGTGTAGTAAAGTAGATAAACTAAACTACAATTTCCGAACTTTTACTTAACCTGGCTTCATGTGTGTATGGCCTAATGGTAATACTAAAATACATACATTTACCAGTAAATTAAACCCAAGAAGCCCCTTTATGAAAATAATTGACAAGAATGAAAACAAAGGTTATTTTCACTCTAATTTGAATTAGTTCTATAAACATAAAATTGTTTTATTATTTATTTTTTATTTTTTTAAGCGTTTTTATTTAATTTCAATAAAAAAAAGTTTTTTCAATTTTAGTTTCAGTTTGTTTTCGTTAACTATAATAACCCTGGCTGTTTCAAAGTTTGACATACAGTGGACTCTCATGTATCTTGGGCGATTCCAGACGCAATCCGTGAAAATAGGGCTGGGTGATATGGCCCCCCCCCCCCCCAAAAAAATCACAATTATTTATTTCATATTGCCCTATTTTAGATTATCACAACTTTTTTTAGTGTTGTTATTAAATTCCCAGGTTAAAGTAAAACACAAGCTATTCAGTTCAACATTTTCTTAAAATATGAAGTAAATCTTTAAAAACAAAATGAGAAAGCTGAACCTAGAAGAATATGTAACCAATTTTTACTCAACAATACAACAAATATAAAATAATATAAAATAACCACAGAGTGAACCGGTTTACATTCTTGATTGTAATTAGCAGTTATGCAAGACCCAAAATAAACTTGCTCCACATTGACGGTGAGCAACTTCTCTTGTCAAAGTAGCTGAATCATTGGAGGATCGAAGGATAAAATGTCAAGTCATGGCTGACATCTATTTAGCTGCCCGGTCATTCCTTGCTTGCTTTTTACTTTTACTTTGTGTTTACTTCTTCGATTTGCAGAAACAAATTTGGCAACTCCAAAAACATGAGGTATTTATTTGCCCAAAGCATTTCAACATCAGCAGCTTTGCATGTGACCGCCATGTCTGCAGGAAGTTAAAAATGCTAACCAGCAAATGAAAGAAAAAAAGCTCATCAACAGCAACAAAGAAAACAGAAGATCATAAACAGCACATGAGGGATCATGCATCCTCTTGGCCTGGTCACGCTTGCAAAAGATTGTAAATCTCAATGAGTTTTATTTCTTAACCTGGTTAAATAAAGGTTTAAAAAAAAAAGCTCCTGTCAAGTCCTATAGAACATAACGATTTTGCTGTATCTCTGTTAAGGAGTTTACTGTTGAATCCTTAAAAAAAATATCCCACCTCAGTTTGTTTAATGTTTGATTGTGGGATGCTGTGCAGAAGCGCACGCAGATGTGGCAATATTCCACCTTTGCTGTGTTTTGTGTAAAAGACACAGCTACCCAAATGCCTCTTCTGTTCGGGCAGTTTTGACAGGCAGTCTTTAAAGAACCCCACCTCGGTTTGTTTAAACTTTTGTTTGACCCTGGGCCGCCAAGTAACATGGAGATGTTTTGAAAGGCGGGATGGCGACGCGGATGTGTCGTCTGGTTCCTTCACGAAAAGCAGCTTGTTTGTTTGGAGCGTCTCCTCCTTTGCTGTGTTTGCGGAGGGTGTTTTTATTTTCTCTCCTTTGCTGCGACCGAATGAGTCCAGGTGTCCAGGCCGCCTTCTCCTCCTCCTCCTCCTCCTCCTCCGTCTGCTTTTTTTTTTTTTTTTTTTTTTTTTTTTTTCCTTTTCATCTCCGTGTCCAAAGCAGGCACACGACACAGAAACAGTCTCAGGAACGGGTCGAGCGAGCAGATGGCCGTTGTCGGGACCGAGTTGAGCGGGAGTTATAGCGTAAATCACGGCGGTAAACAAGACAGAGGGGGGGCCCCCCTGCTCATTTTATTTATAGCGCGATCGCTCAATTTGTTTGCATAGCCGACACTTTTTGCTTGCAGATCAAAGTGAGCTGATATGCTGCAGTGAAAGTCAAAAGTTCTGCCTTTACGAAAATAATAATGCTCACTTATTGACTGACACCAAGGCTAAACAATTTTCTATCTAATTGTGATTTTCTATCCTCAGTGTTGATTGCTTTTAAATATGCGATTATTTTTTCAAGGTCCTCTTCCCTTATGTATTTTAACAAACACAAGCAATAAATTAATCTATATTACAATAAACAGTATTGTATTTATTGTACATGAGTGTTTTGGTCTTATAGTTTAGGCTTGTGCAAAAATAAAAATAAAAGGAGCCATGAATTAAAACAGTTTATTTATCTACTTCATTTGCTAAACACTTTGACTTGCAGTCGACTATGACTATTTAACAAAATTGTACCAAACAAGTGAAGTAAATATTTTCAGTTTTTTCCAGACCTGTTTTGTGGATTCATCCCTTTAAGGGACAGCTTTAGTATTTGAATTGAGCCTTTCTTACAAAAACACAGCATATGGGCTTTGCTGGTGATTTAAGTCTTGCATATGCTAAATATTGGCAACAAAAATTTCTTTGACTGCATTAGTGGGGGTTTTTGTCAAAATGTTTTGTGTTTTTCATCGCATCCAATAATGTTTCATTTATGGATATAATGCAATCCAATCAAGTGTGTTGTTAATCTTTGAAATGCTTGTGACTCTAGAAAATAAATTTTGTGTAAGTGGGTGTTTTTTGTTGTAGATTTTTTTTGAATATTTTTATAAAATTCATTAACCCGGTTAAGGGGTTAAAATCAGTTAATGATTGAGTATCTGATAACTTAACCAGGGCTGAAATGGATTCAAGCAAAAAAACAAAAACAAAGCAATTTATACGTATTGCTTTTGTTTTTTATACCACATATGTGTCTAAAAATGCAAGAGTTAAGAAAAAATGAACAGTTCCGCCTTTGCGCGTATCCCTGCTGTCTGTCCATGGTTGCATTTCCTTAACCGAGCCATCCTGCAGCTTCGGCTGTGCAGGTGTGGAGTGTTATTGCCAACACGAAAGTGGCGCCAGTGTCATCCAGCTCCAGTTTCTCATCAACGAGGTTTGGATTTTGTTTTATAGCGCGCATGTACCGTTCTAGTCAAATTTGACCTGCTTTGTCGTTAAAGGTGACCTAAATGTCGTTCTTTTACGGGGAAATTTGATAACTTTTGTCTACTTTAAAGGGTAGTAATATTGCGGCACTTGAAACTGAAACTAGCCGTGCCATAAATGTGTGCATTTTATTTTTATTTTTTTAATTGGACAATGGTAGTAACAAGAGCATTGTTTGTTTCCCCACCGCGTTTGCACAGGTTTCCGCAGAAACACGCGCCTGTTTGGTCTTAGAAGGTTTCTATGAGAATCTCCAAACAGCATCACGGGATGTAATGCGGCTCTTTCTTTTCTCAGGGGGCGCTAGTGAGTGCCTTAGCTGATGACAGCATCCACCTGTGGAACCTGAGGCAAAAGATCCCCGCCATCTTGCATTCACTCAAATTCAACAGGGAGAGGTACGTACAGCAAGACTTGTATTATTGGCGGCCATGTGACCTGTCCATCACTGCTCTATTCATAGTCCGCTTCATTAGTGTGAACCGGAGCGAGGCCTTCGTAATTCAATCTTGGCCAGTTGGTGTTGTTTACAGTTCAACTGTTACGGACAGTAACGGTATCTCTTGTGTCCGCCCATTTGTAACAATAGAAAAACCCTTGTTTGAATTTTATTAGCTAAACTTCTCAAATGAGCTTTTCGCCAAGAAAGTCCTCGCATTAATCCAAATACAAACAAATAAGGTCATAATACCTGTGATATTTTGGACCTTTTCACGACTAGAAGTAAATAACAAGAGAGCAGAGGTGAAAATGAAAACAGCAGAGGCCAGGAAATTTGAACCCTGTGGCACACCATATGTTCTGATACACGTGAATTCATATGGCACATATTTGTCCGACGACATTCTTTTATTGCTCAACATCGTATGAAGGGATTACAATAATAAAGAAGTCACACGACGTTCCATCACAACAGTCACAAGTTGACAACTGAGCGCACCAAATTCCTTGCAGCCGTGCTGAACCCTTGAGACTTGGCTTACCGAGGCCCTGGGTTTCGATCGAACCCAGGATAAGGAACACTGGCATAACGGATATTTACGGCAAGTCTTCATCCCAATGTCCTCCCACAGAATCACGTACTGCCACCTGCCCTTCCAGAGCAAGTGGCTTTACATTGGAACGGAAAGAGGCAACATCCACATCGTCAACGTGGAATCCTTCACCCTCTCAGGCTACGTCATCATGTGGAACAAAGCCATCGAACTGTGAGCCCCCCCCCCCCTCCACTCACCCCTTCTCCCACCTCCCTTCTCTTTTTTGCACCTCCCAGGTCGGTGATATTTGAGCATAAATTGCCATGACAATGCAAAATGAAGTTATATCATCAACCCAACAAATTTAACATATTCAACCTGATATAGATGATTACAGATTTTAACTTCCTTTATTTGTAGTTCTCTTCCTTTTCATTACACTGTATTTTTACAGTATATTAAAAGCTGGTCATTTCCCTAAGTATTCCCTAATTGTGCATTTGGCTACATGCTACATACGTCAGTATCTGCTTGGGGAAATTTATTTTTGTACTTTTGTCATATTCAGAGGCAAAGCCAGATTTTTTTTAGTTGGGGTCCCGGGGTGACACGACTCACTAAGGGTTCGCCATAAGATGCATTCACACACACTTGAACCCTCACAACTCAGAGATTTTATGAGTAAAGTTATTGTTTATCGGCCCATCCACATGAAATGCACATTGCACCCACATTACCAAACTTGCTCACCATACTCATATTCCAAGCAGGAACAAAAGTAAAAAAGTAACATTTCGTCACTTATGTCCATTTTTGTTTGTACGTTTTATGGGATGAAACTGAATGCAAACATCCCCAAAAACATTTTAAAAAGTGTTTTTTCACAGGACAGCGACGATTTGCTGAACTTAATCAACGAGATAACGCCTTTTGCTTTTGTGTACTTCTTATAGTCTACTTCTATATCATGCCCTGATTCTCTAGCTATCAGCCAATCAGAATGGCTTATTCATAAAAATGATATCTAAGAATCGCAATGACACAAATATCTTTGAGTTCGTCACAATTCTAAACGGCTTTTCACAGAGATTTGTTGCTGCTTGTGTTACGAGTGTGTTGGCCAAGGTTGGTAATTCGGTAAAACTTGGGTGAAAATCTGCAATCGACTTTTGTTTTTCTATCACGCTTGCATGTGGAATGTATCCCCTTGCGATTAAGCAAGGGTGACTGTTTGTACTTACTTGAAATGTATGGTGTGTCATTGTGATGATCACTGAGTGGAGTTGCTGTTGGACATCCTTTGCTTTGCCCCACCCCCACACACCTCCTCCTCCTCCTCCTCCTCCTCCTCCTCCTCGCTGCTGCTGCTGCTGCTGCTGCTGCTGTATCGACTCATCAGCAGCAATGAGATCATTAGCCAGCCGAGCCAGACCACCGCACTCGCAGTCGGCGACACTTTTCTCTTAGGCCAGACGCACACTTCTTTCCGCTCTCCGTTTCCACGGTGATGCAGTCTCCGCACTCTCTAATCTCTTTTGGACCCTCATGTGACCCTGTGCTCTCTCGCTCCCTCCTTCTTTTCTTTCACTGTGGCGCTCTTCCTTCCCAAATGAAACAAAAAATTGTGTCTAACCCCCCCCCCCCCCCCAAGAGTAACAATACTAACCATGGAATGTGAATGCAAGAGTCTCTTGTCCAAACACAGTCACAGTACTTCTTTTTAATGTTGTGTTAGCTGCATGCTAATGAGGCGAATGCAACGGCGGCTAACCGTAGACACCTGTTTTTCTTTCCTCCCTTTTAACCGCCGCACAGATCCACCAAGACACACCCAGGGCCTGTAGTGCACATCAGTGATAACCCCATGGACGAAGGAAAGGTAACAACTGCTGTTCACATGACATGCTAAGGCCGCAAAGGATTTATAGTATGGTCAAAAAGGAATTTTTATCTTGGGCATAAAGGGCATCCGTGTTTTGCGCTCTTGCATCTTTGACAATTTTGAGTAAAATATCAAGCGGCCTTTCCTAAACCTTTAAAGCCACACACTCTCTTTATATCCCTACATTGACTCGCGTCATTCTCCATTTAATTTAGATTTAAACTAAAAAATTGTCCAATGTATGAATACTTTTGGCGAAGCCCAGCTGATATATCTGGACCTCACACTGCCCACGAGGATGAAACCAAACCGATGACATCAAAGCAGGATGTCGCCTTTCCCCTCTTAATGAATCCCAGACTGCATAAAAAGTTGTAGGGTGCAAATTAGTAAACGGCTGTGCCAAACTGTTTGGTCACAAGTGGTATGACGCAAGTTGTGTGTGTGTGTGTGTTCTTATCACCAAAGATCCTCATTGGATTTGAGTGCGGTGTGGTGGTGTTGTGGGACCTGAAGTGCAAAAAAGCTGACTACCGCTACACTTATGATGAGGTAAGGCCCTGTTATGTTCCTCCACGCTCACTTGATCAACTTCCTGCTCTCCTTGGCGGTTTTAGCAAAACCTGAAATACAAGACAACACTTAATGTGATGAAGATTGTCAGTGCCACTTTTGGAGATACTTTTTAAACATTCTAGTCAAGTTAAAGACAATTAACAGCATTTGTTCACGTTTGAAAATTCCCAGAATGTTTTTTTTTTTTTTTACCTTTAAGATTAGCTTTAAGACTGGCTAGTTGATTTGCACCCAAAATGTGGTTGGTGTCCTCCCTATGCTGTTATGAAACTGAATTTTGTTCATAGAATATCACATATTTGATGTGCTTAAGTATATTAATCTACAATGCTTATGTAGTGTAACTCGGGCTGCAACTAACAATTATTTTAAAAATAGATTAATCTGTTAATTATTTTGTTGATTAATCGACAAAATTAAGAAAAAACATGGATTAATTTCCATCAATGTATTTTTATTTTTTTTTAAAGGACATTATTTCAAATTGACAGTGCAGTGCCTAGTTTGGTCCATAACCTAAAACTTGGCAAAAATATTGATCATTGTTTTCCCAAAAATTCAGTTGGCCTTCATGGAGGACTACAGAAATATGAAAATATTTACTGTTGAGAGGCTGAAATTTCGAGGATTTAGACAATTTTAAATGAACCTAAGTCTCTGTACAATTAATCAATACATTTTAATAATCGTTTAGTTGTTGATTAATCGTTACACTTGTAAGTGGCACTTTTACAGTCAAATGCAGCAATTCTTTCATAATCATTCTTATAACCACCAATAACATCCCCAATTCTATTTACGCTTCAATAATGCAATTGTGGCAAGGGAGCGGAGGTAAACTACAAGGAAGAGGCAGTGCACCGTGAAAATCACACCTGTGCACACTGCACAATGACAACATGAGGTGGAGGAAGATTCATTTTCAATTTTTATGTAACTCGCATACAGTGGCACGCACTAGCGTTTGATTACAAGTGGCAAGCACATGGCGGCTCCCGTAAAACAAAGCAGTGCAGGAACTCGGTGGTGAACGATTTAGAAAAATATTGCAAATGTATTTTCCCTCTCAATATTGTGATTACGATTTGATATGCGTTAATTTTTTTTCAAGGTCCTCTTCCCATTTATTTTTTGAAACAGTATTTTTTATCTAGCCAGTCACAGATGGTCCCAATCAGAGTCCCTTACTCACAAAAAAAAGCACACTCTTAGCATTTCATTTCCAGTGGCTAACTTAAGAAGCTAACGTCACAGTCTACCCTCGTCACTGTTGCTCATGTTGTCAAACAGCACAAATGCATCACACTGGCGACCACAGAGCATAGTTTGTCAATAAAGGCTGAGTGTCGTATCGAGGAGGATCCCACTGTGTGCTATTTATTCTTTGGTGGCTTCCAGGCCATCCACTCGGTCGCATGGCACCACGAGGGCAAACAGTTCGTCTGCAGCCACTCGGACGGCACTCTGACCACTTGGAACATACGAACCCCCGCCAAGCCGACACAGATCATCACGCCGCATGGTAGGAGCTGTTCCGCGCACACACACACATGTACACACAAACACTGATTTCCAACACTGAATTAATTCCTGCAACACCATTTGACATCAGGAAAGCAGCCCAAGGATGGCAAGAAGCCAGAGCCATGCAAGCCCATCCTGAAGGTGGAGTACAAAACCACACGGGCAGGGTAAGTGCCACCGACACGCCCATCCTGTCTTACCCACGACCTGACTTCCACATCCTGTTCCGAAAGAAGCCTTTCCTGTTATTCTGTCAGAACAGCTCGTGTATGCCAACGCATAATAGAAGCTGGTGAAAAGCTGTTAAGTGTCGCTCAACAAAAATTGTCTTCGTAGCTCGAGACAAATGATTGATTGTAAGTGCCTATTTTTGGAGTCGGCAATGGGCCATTTGGCGAGGCGCATAAGTTGGCGAGCCCTGCATCCAATAAATGCCTCCCTCAAGCAATCCTAAAGTGAAAATAATATGTCTTGTAAATTTGACAAGAATAGCGTTGTTAACAAGCCTTCTCCTAATTTGAATGAATTAAAAGAATCGCCAAATACATAAAGCCACACACTGTGGGCATGTCTGCTCAATGCGCTGAAAACACACCTCACTAACTCAGTGTGCTTTACGTGATTACAAGTTAAAGCTAACTAAAATTACAAAAAGAATGTACGGTGCAAAAAAAAAACTTTAAATAAAAAATTCTTTAACTCATTCACTCCCAGCCATTTTCACTGAAGCCTTCCCTCACGGCTGTTTTACTGGATTTTGACTGATTTTGCAAGGCCCACAGAATATTGCGTTCTATTGCTATAAAAATATGGAACCTACCCAAAAAAATAAATAAACGTCTCGTCTTTTCATCAGGAAAAAAAAGGAATATTTCTATCTGTTTCCGTTTGGCAGCAACTAGCATTAGAATATAGCTAAGCTTCATCATTATTCACAAATCTATTTGGGAATGTGAGTAAAAGAGCTTTTTTCAACATGGCCCTGGTTGATCTCTTTGGCTATGCTGCCACCTGCTGGCCGTTTGTGTAACATCGACCATTTCTTCAACCGCTATTTGCAGTTGAGAGGCTGCATCAAAGCCTTCTGTTATGCTTTCTAGCATTAAAAAAACAAAACATTAAAAAGCGTATAAATACGTCTTTTGGACACTTAAAACATTTAAAATAGAACATATTTATACGTTTTGGGGAGCAAATGAATTAAAAGAGCTCAGTCATAAAGCAATCAACTTAAGACAAATAAACGCCTCCCTCAAACAATCGTAAACTTCAACAACCAGACAAACTAAAAGAGGTTTTAATCCCCCTCCGCTCCCCAACATCCAGAGACCCATTCATGGTTCTGTCCGGCGGTCTGTCCTACGACACGGTGGGCCGGAGAGCCTGTCTGACTGTGATGCACGGGAAGAGCATCGCCGTCTTGGAGATGGACTTCCCTATCGTGGATTTCCTCACACTGTGCGAGACGCCGTATCCCAACGGTGAGCCTCAAGTCACCGACCATGAAATAGTGTCACTCAAATGGCCTATGGTCAGTTCTATTTCTGGTTATTTGATGCATTTTTTATTTATTTATTTATTTAGATTTTCAGGAGCCGTACGCCGTGGTGGTCCTCCTGGAGCGGGATTTAGTCGTCATCGACCTCGGACAGATTGGGTACCCGATATTCGAGAACCCCTATCCTCTAAGCATCCACGAGTCCCCGGTCACCTGCTGCGAGTACTTTGCCGACTGCCCGGCCGAACTCATTCCGGCACTTTACTCGGTGGGCACTCGGCAGAAGAGACAAGGCTACAGCAAGAAGGTGGGCCCTCAGTCGTGTTTTGTCCTCACATAAAAGTGCATATGCTCATGATAAATTGAATGTGTCCAGGATTGGCCCATCAGTGGCGGAAACTGGGGACAAGGCACACAAAGTTACCCTGAGATGATCATCACCGGGTGAGTGATTACTGATAAATTGTTAGATCAAAGCGGGACGTTCTTCATTAATATTTGTGCTTTAACTCCAAAAATAGCCATGCCGACGGCTCCATCAAATTCTGGGACGCTTCGGCACGTAAGTAGGCAAGCGCCTCCCTCAAGCAACCATCAGCTTCGGACAGATAAAATGCAACTCTCAAGAAAATGTAAACTCCCTCAAGCATCCATTGACTCCTTCTTGAAGCAATCATCAACTTAAGAGAAATACGAGTAAACGCCTCCTATAAACCATCATCATAATAAGGCCAAAAAAAAAAAAAAGCTCCTCACTCAAGCAATCCTCAACTCAAGACAAAGAATCACTTCCCCTAAGCAACCATCAACTTAACACAAATGCTTCCCTTAAACAACCATCTAATGTGTCCATTTAAAGAGCGTGGCATCCAATTTTTGCCAAGACAAATAAGTGCCTCCTTTCAATAATGATCAACTTCAGACAAGTAAATGCTTCCCTCAATATATCAATTTTGAAACAAATAAATGCCCCCCGTCGAGCATCTATGTAAACTCCTCTCTCGAACATAAACTCAAGTGAAAATTCCCCCTCAAGTAATCTACTTAAGAGAAATAAACACCTCTCAAATAATCCTCAATTTAAGACAGATGCCTTTGTCAAGCAATCATAATACCGTCAACTTTTAGGGTAAGTAAACACCTCTTTGAGAGGCAAAAGTGTCTCACTCAAGCAATTTCAATCTCAAGACCCTGAAAAAAAAAATCAACCCAAGACAAATAAAAGCCTCCTTTCAAGCAATCATCGACTTAAATAAACACCTGTCTTAACTAATCATCAACTTTAAGATAGACACCTTCGTCAAGCAGCCATGAAATAAACAGCTCCCTATCAGACAAGTCATTTTAAGACAAATAAATGCATCTCACGTCATTCCGAAGCTCGCCCTTCAAGCAATCATTAACTTTAAGACATACATGAACACCTCCCTCACGTAATCTTCAACTTAAGACTTACTCCTCTTCCACGCAACCATAAACTTTCAACAAAAGAATGCGTCCCTCAAGTAGTCATCTGTCTTAAGACGCACGCCATCGCATTCTGTGATGTGTTCCCATAGCAGCCCATCAATTGATCTCTTCCCGTCACAGTGATGCTCCAAGTGCTGTATAAGCTGAAGACGGCCAAGGTGTTCGAGAGGGCCCGCGGCAAAGAGGAAAAGGCCAACACGGACATCGTGGACGAGGACCCCTTCGCCATCCAGACGCTGTGCTGGTGCCCCGAGAGCAGGATGCTGTGTGTGGCCGGCGTATCGGCGCACGTCATCGTCTACCGCTTCAGCAAGCAGGAACTCGCCTCTTCCAATGTGCAGGTAACTTCCCCCCCCTGTGTTATATTATTTTTTCATCTTTTATTTTACACTGTACAATATTTTAGTGTTATCTGTCACTCTTGCTCTCTATCAATATATGATGTGTTGAAATGCGTTGGCATTGTTTTAAGTGTTTTTATTCATCTTAAAACATTGTAAGTGCTATAAATAAATCCAAATGACAAAACCACGCTTAGGGTATATTTAAATCTGGTATTTCAATATTGCAGATTTCACTTTTTCAGGGAATTACTGTAATCCAAATTGGAAATTTATCATATACATTTATTTTTTTAGTACTGGTATTTATTCAGTAGCTTTCAATTGTCAGCCACTTTCAATCACTTCAAATTCATAACAATTTAAATTTCACAAATGATAAAGCTAACTGAAAAGGTGAAGGGTGAAGCATCATCCTATTGATTTTGTAAAATTTTATTTTCACAAAATTTAGCAAGGCAACCCATCGAAGCAAAACCAAATAATAAATGATAATACAAACACACAAATCATAATAATTTCATCACAACAGTCAAGCTAACAACCAAAACTTCCAACAGGTTCATGAATGCATGTTTTTTGTATATATTTTTTAGATCTTCTGTTTTAACGAAATAATGTATTCATTGTCACAAATGAGCCCCTCTGACATCTCTGCTTTATATTTTCTTCTTATCTTGTAGCTCTTGGAAGTACGCATGCAGTGCGAACTCAACGACGTGGACTCGCCCGACGCGGCCGGGGAGCAGACCCCGACGCAACCTTCCCCCGCGCCCCCCAGCCCCCAAGAGGGCGAGCCCCCTGCCACAGCCTCCACTCAACCCTCCGCCGGCGGAAACAACGGCAATTCTTCCTCGGACGGCCCCCGAGACAACATACCCTGCCTGCAGTAAGGAGAATATATTTGTTGGCAACATCTAGGATGGTTTTTAGTGCTGCACACAACAGTGCTGCAAATCAGGAGTCAAAAAATTGCTTAATATTGGCAATTTTAATGAAGCTAAGCGTTCACAAATCTCGTTTTATAATTAGTAACCGTCACACAAATATAACTTAACGTTAACATAACACGTCCTTTGGCACAAGATGCTAACAAGGTGGCCTGCAGCTTCACTCGATGTTCCTTGCAAACAACAAGATAGCACATGCTATCTGTTAATCGCAGGTGGCTATCTAGCGGCCAAACCTCGATTCTACCCAACACTAGCAACTTAAATGCAGACTCTAAAGTTGAATTGTTAAATGTTTGGGCCGGCTGTGTTGTTTGCATTTAGGGTGCGCAGCTCCCCTCTGAAGCAGTCTCCGGGCTACCAGGTGGAGCTGGTGGTGCAGCTCGTTTGGGTGAGCGGGGAGCCACCTCAACAGATCACGAGCTTGGCCATAAATTCCTCGTACGGACTGTGAGTATCTTTAGTGTCTACCACATGCGTTTGATTTTCTAGATGATATACTCTTCATAAAACAGCTATTTGTCTTGAGGTTAAATTCCAAGATGATCCTAAAATGCACTCTGACCTTTACATGTGAATGGCGTTTCAGTGCCGTTTGCGTTGTCTCTTACATCTTGATCTGTGCTGTTTTTAGGGTGGTGTTTGGTAACAGCAACGGCCTGGCGGTGGTGGACTACCTCCAGAAAACGCTGCTGCTCAACTTGGGCACGTCGGAGCTGTACAGCCCGTCGGAGCCCAACCAGAGGCAGCCTTGCTCCCCGCGCAAAGCCCGCCAGCCGTCTGGAGGTCAGGCATCTTGCCACACAGTTGCGCTCCCTCCCACTGCTTTGGTACTCTACCGGTTCACCCATGTCGCTGCCCATTAGCAATATTTTTTCATTAATTTGTTTTCAAAATGTCTTAATTTATTCACTCTTGTGGATGTTTGCATTCATCACCGGCAATCCAACTGTGTGCTGCCGCTGACGTGCATATTTGTTCAATACATTTTTCGAAGGGGATGTGTAGGGAAGGCCCGTCAGTGAATTTCAAACTTTTAGGAAATCTGTGAAAATTCTCTTAATGTCTGTAGAAATATTTTTGCAAAATCTTGAGATTTTTTGTGAAAATATAAGTCTAAATAAATCTTCATAGTTTCTTTAGAAAGAGCTCTAAAGTATTCCAAACATTTTTTAACCTAAAACTTATTAACAAGTTCTTACAAAAAACTTTGCATTCTTTAAAAAAAAAAAAAAAAAAAGTTTTTGTTGCACAGGTTAAAATAAGATTATCACAAATCAACCTTTGACTTATCATAGAAACAGTCTTCGACGTTTCTTCATGAACTGATGCTTGTAGATTTGATCTGGAGCTTGACCTGATGCCACCCTGCAGTGGCTCCTCTCCCTCAATAGGGGCCTTCGCTGGTAGCCGTCATTTGTTCATTTGGCCGGCGTGTCGAGTATTTTCTTTCCTGTATAGAGTGCAACTTCTGTTTACCGTCGACTCCAACGTTCTAATCTTGCATTCTCAATACAACGGCGTAACTCTGTCCTTCCCAAAGCATACCCGTGAGTTTCAACTTCTCTTGAATGGCTAGGATCTTCTTCCTACTCGAGGCCTTTGCCTGGCACCCATCATGGTTCTATTGTGTGATGTTAGCAGCAGCCAATCAGTAATTGTGATTCAGTTAGGTTGCCGGTAAAAAGAGAACTGTACCTACCTAAATTAACGCCAGCCATTTGAGAATTATGACTGATGTTTTTTTAAGATTCACAAAATGTTGTGCTCATTAATTATATAAACAAAATCTACAAAAAGAAAAATTTAAGCATCTGTAAAGATCCTCGTGCTCTGTCTACATTTGTTTGCAAGGTTGAAATTCACAGACGAGCCAGTGGTTGGACCTTCCCCGTTGAAAAGCGTAATTGATGTGTTAGAACGTCAACGGCAGTGAATTAGTTGACAGCTGCTGTGTATGTATTGTGCTTACGTTAAATATAACTGATTTGTTAAAAAATAAATAAATAAAAAAGTACTACTGGCCACTAAAAGCTGTGCTGACCTCCTTAAACAAAATCTAAAACATACCGGTAATTTCTGCGATTTCGACAGAAAAGTTGACATGTTCCACCTAAAATCCACAATCTATCAGGGATACGGTTGATGAACTGCAATATACCAGGTTAGCACGTAGTTTGTAGCAGCACGCCTGTCTTCACTTGTATCTTTGTGTTTGGTCTCTTTCTATATGATTTGGTTAAGATGTCCCCTCGGCAGCGATGTCTTTCGTGTCCAGAGTTTCTCTCAGGTATTGTGAGTCTGTGAAAAAGCTGCGCTCATCTCACTTCAGTAAGTCAAGACGCCAGTCGGGAATTCCTGCTCCCGCTCATGTAGATGTGCAATAGACGTAGCACCCGAAAGACCACTTCTAGCTCAATTCTAGTCACTCCCTAACTAGTCAAAGTGAACAGGAAGAATACCGATAATAATTTAGTATTGTTCATAATTACTGGTTGTCTTGTATCAGTGAGCATAATTTAACGAGAGCTTTCTCCAAACCTAATGTTGGACTCCAATTTCTGATGTGTTCTATTCTCCCCTCCGCCTTTCCACAAAGGTCGTTCAAAGTGAATTGAGGAGTTTTACTGAGACAAAAGTGTGCTTTGCCGCTATGCAGTTTGCCATAACCAGTTCCATTTTCGTGGTGACGTCACAGGAAAAACACAGAGAAGCCCTGACAAAATTCAGGATACACAAAAAAAAAAAAGATATTTGATCAATTCCGTTGCTCATCTTGCAGCCAGCCTATTTCCATTTTCATTTCCTGTTGTAGTTATTTTCACACTTTGACATCACTCCATACATCGTCTTTTTGGTGGCCACTTAAAGTAGGATTTTGAATCTGTGTTGCAGGACATTCCAGTTCCTGCTGTATGGTTGTGATCACATGTTGCTTATTTGCCGTCAATGCTACCCTTCTGTGGTGGTATCGTGGGGCGCGGGAATTTTTTGAGAAAAGAACATCGATATGTAGCGGAGTTCACATTGGTCCTGTTTTGCTAACTTTTTTTTTTCTCCCCTCCTCCGCAGCGCCGTGCGATTCCAACGACGGGCCCAACGCCGCAGAGGAGCGCTGCAAGTCTCCTAACTCAGGTGAGCTTCTGCTGTCTTTTGGAGCGGGCCAATGTGCGTGTTTGTGCGCTTGTGCGTACGTGCGTGCGTGCGTGTGTGCGTTTTAAACTGTTGTCCGTCACATAGGATCCAACTCGCCCTGCAATTCTGATGATGAGCGCAAGCCCAAGTTCATTGAAAAGGGTACTGTATTAGCACTGTGTGCGCGCGCGCGCGTGTGTCCGCATGGGTGTGTGTGTGCGTGTGTGATTATCTCTTTCCGTGACTATCCGTTTGTGTGTGATGGTCCGCAGCCATGTGACATGTCTCTCCCTGTGAACTGTTTCCAGTGAAGTACAAAAGCAGACGCTTTTCCAAGACGGTTGCCAATGACTTTGGTAGTGTATCAGTCACACGCGTGTGCATATGTGTGTGTGTGTGTGTGTGTGTGTGTGTGTGTGTGTGTTGGCTGTGTCTCTCCCTTGATTGACGGCCTGCTAACGAGCACTGCGCCTCTGTGAAGATGAGCGCAAAGGTGTGAAATCAAAACCAGAACTAATTGTGCTTTTGGGATGTTTGATTTGTTTCCACAATGATTCCTAATTGCATGATCTTTTTCTCTTTAAGGCTTCCGATTTTCTGTGCAGTTTAGCTTATTTAATTTGAATGAAAAACAAAAATAGAGTGCAAATGTCCCGGGAGGTTTTGCATTCATAACATGGAAAACCTGCTTAAAGCCTCACAATGTGTGATCACCATAGTCGGTGGTTGCAGGGCTGCCGTAGTGCCGACGCACTAACCGTTTGGCTTCTTCCTGATCCTTCTTCCTCTTCGCTGTATTTCTTGAAGTGTAATCAGCGTGTTTTTTGGCTGTTTTTCATGTTATCGGACCTTTGATTATTTGTGAAAGGGTGGTGATAAGACAAAATCTGGCAACTGTCTTGTGGGTTGACGAGTTCACAATATAGCCAACAGCTAACGTAAATACAGCAGAACCTGTAAAGTCCAAGACAAACCCGTTGCAGGCTATGCTGGCCAACCATCCAATTAGTTCATATTTTAGAACAGTTTCAACTAATAAGGATTAATGTATACTTAATTCATCTATTCTGGAACCAAACTATTACAAAAGCATTTTTCCCTGATTATTTTTTATTAACCAGTGATTGGTGTTCACTGCGTATTTGTATAGTGATAAAAAAAATGAAAAAAAGGTTGATATTACCCGTTCGGTCATTGTTTTCCAAAGTGAAAACAGATGTTTACAAATGTCTTATTTTGATTAAACACAGAAGATAATCAGTCTTCTTTCATGAAGGACTACAGAAATCAGTAAACAATTAAGGTTGATATGCTGAATTCAGAGGATTTAGACTATTTTAAATCAAAAAATGGCTCCAAACGATTACTCAATTATTGTCGATTAATTTGATAATCGATTACTTGTTGATTAGTCGATTAATTTTGACGGCTCGAATTTCAATTAACCCACAGAATATTTTTGCTCTGTGACAATATAAGCATCGAACATTCCAAAAGAAAGAGTAGATCTTTTATGGTCACTTGACCCCATTGTGCAACTATACAAAAACATGTTTACACAGTGAGCTTCCTTTTTAAGAACTCCCCTTATGGGTTCAAGTTAAAAATATACTTGATAAATGTATGTCAGCGGCAGTAAATGATCAGATAAGATTTCATTAGTCAAAGAGAAACATCCACAGCAGCCAATGACCTAATAGTTGCCATATGTCATATCACCACCTTACCAAAAAACAAAAAAAAAAAAAAAAGACTGCCTTGATTCTGTTTTTTTAACTACACAAATAAAATACTCTCTCCTTCATTTGCCCACTGCCAGTGTTCCCTCACAATAGAGGCATCTTGTCTTTGTGTTTCAGCTAGGATGTCGCGGAAAATAAGCTCTTCTAATGAGCAAAAACCAAACACGGGTAAGCCTGAGCTGCTAATGATCTAGTTTTTTTTTTTTAGACACCCCCCCCCCCCCACACTTTTCACAGGTTTTGTTTGAAATTCAAGCATTAAGCAATGTAAGGTGGCATGTGTGTGTGTTTGTGTGGCGGGCAGAGAGCAGTCCCTTCCCGTCCAGGAAACGCTTTTATTACACCCACAACGGCACGCCCACATCATCCCGCAAGAGCGTGAAGCTGGTTTTCCCCACAACAAACTCAGACCACAACATGAGTGAGTGCACCAGTGGCCGAGCTCCGGCTGGCCTGCTGAAGCGGGGCACCCTGTTGCTAACCCCCGCTGTCACGGGGCGGGTGGCCGGCTTCCATTTTTTACATGGTGACTCTTAACGCACTTGGGTTTGGCGGATGTTCAACTGCACCTGAGCGACGCTGTTGTTGTTTTTGCCCCATTAGCTTGCTGGTGCTCTTTTGTGACCGGTCCTGCGGGTTCTTTGTATTGTTTATTGTTGCCATGTGGGATTGCAGCAGCAAAGGCAGCCATTCAAATTGGTTGTCCAATGTAAAAGCGCAAAAAGTGGTGTGCACTAAAGTGGGGATTGGGACTATGCCGAAAATTGGAAAAATACAAAAAAGAACAGTGGTGTGTTTTTTATTATTTTTTATATATATTAGTGCTATCAATGTTAAAGCGTAAACTAATCAATAACAAAACAAATGTAATTATTAATTGCACTATTAATTTTGACCACTGATGATCCTTAAGCTGACAGCGGATGGTTACATTAAAGGTAGGGCAGGTTGTGTTTGAGCAATAAACATAACTACTTGCATTAAAGTAAAGCATTTAATAAATGTTTGCGTATGACATTCAGAATATTTGTTTATGTCAAACGTTTGGGGTCATGTTTTTCATTTTAAACTATGCAAGTAATTAATTAGAAAAAGAGGAAGATGAGTATGTGCAGTGGATAAAAAATGTATGAAAAAGCCACATAACAGGTGATCTTTAAATTTGGCAAGCAAAAAATGTTGATTAAAAAAAGCCTTTTTAATTAGGCGGTTAATCGTGATTAATCAAAATTCTAAAATGTAATTAATCTGATTATAATATTTGACAGCTCTAATATATATTATAAGAAAAAAAAGATCGTAAGTCATATTATTGATTATTTGTTTTTTTACACCTTTTATGCCAAATTTTAATCTCTAAAAATGCAAAAAAAATTCTCGTAAAATTCAAGTTTTTATGATGTTTTTTTCCTAGAAATACTTCTTTTTCTTGTGCTATTACAGCTTTTTCAAATAGAACTCTCCTTCTCTCTATATTTCGACTTTAAAAAAACACACACAAAAAAGTAAAAATAGTGACTGAATCTTGAGTATTGGGCTTTAAAAAAAAAATGTTTCCCCCCCCCCCATATTTCATGCATAATATTCTTTTCTCTTTTCAGCGTGTCCTTGAATAAACCTTGGGAAAATGATTTGTTTTTGTCCTCTCTTGGGTCACTTTGGTTCAATCTTTAAGCCTTTTGGATTTTCTCTGCAGACCTTCGTCCATATTGAACAGAAATGAAAAGCAAAGACGACTGTTTGTACAGTAAAAACATGCATTGGAAATCTGCCTAACACTTCTACGTTTTCATGTCCGAAAAGTCAACTTCGATCCTGACAACATCCCCCCTAACTCTAAAATCTGTCTCGTCTTTTTCCTCCCCTTCCAATCCAGATTCCAAGGACAACTCGTTCAGCCGCTCACGCAGTTCCAGCGTGACCAGCATCGACAGGGAGTCCCGCGAGGCCATCTGCGCCTTCTGCTTCTGCGAGACCTTCCCCAGGAAGTCGGCAGACGGCGCGCCCAGCCCCTGCGTGCTGGTGGGCACCACCCAGGGCGCCGTCATGTTGGCGGCCCTCAGCCTGCCCGCCGGCGATGACCAGAGGCTCATGCAGCCAGTTGGCATCTCCTCCTGCGGTAATCATAATGGAATTGTAGTTCTGTTTGAGGTGTAGAGACATGAAATTTGATCTCAACGAGGTGTATGGAATGTAAATATGACGCAAATAGGATAAGGATACAGTGAGTTATGGTACATTAAAGGTATATAAAGACATTAAATATAACAAATGAAGTACATTTAAGATTTACAGATACTTAAAGGGGAAGTCGACCTTAAACATTTCTTGACAATATGTTATATATGACCTCACTAGTCTAAACATGACATACTGATTAATATTACATTTGTGGTATATGAGTTAAGCAGCAAAATCCAGCCGTTTTTAATCATCTCAGCGGGCGGCCATTTTGCCACTTGCTGTCAACTGAAGATGACATCACAGTTGCTCAGAGCTCAAGTTTACAAACAGTCACAGCTCAGCTTCAGTAAACAGGTGAGCCAGATTCCTGAGCAGCTGTGATGGCATTTTCACTCGACAGCAAGTGGCAAAATGGCCGCCTTCTGATATTGATAAAGACTGCTGGATTTTGCTGCTTAACTCATATTCCACTAAAGCAATATCGACCAGAATACCATATTTAGACTAGTGGGGCTGCATAGAACATATTATTGTCAATATATATTTGGGGTGGGGGGGGGGGTTTAGACTTCCCTTTAACATTTGCAAGCGCATACGGGTCATTACACGGTATCATTTGGACCCGTGTCGTGCGCAATTTATGCAGAAATTGCGTGGGAATGCTAATTGCTAAATGCTAAGCTGCATGTTTATGAAGTAAATTGAAAGATAAATTATGTCGAAAATTACTACATTTTAATTAGTTGAAAGATAAATGAATAAAAAAAAAACTTGAACTGCACTCTTGTGAAGGTGGGATTCGAACCCTTACCTCCTGTTTACCGGTCAAAGCTGTGGTGAACTCGCCACTGAGCCGTTGCTGCCATAGAAGAATCTGTGACATTGTATGTAATTGGAGTGAATACGTCAGTACATATTGTAAGGAGGTGTTAAATTTGCATTTTGAATATAGAACACAATAATATAGAAACAAAACTAATAATAATAACAAATGACATCAAAAGTAATGGCAGTGAAATAATTTGACAACGGTTAATGTTCAATATTGCATTTGTACTAAAGAGTTATTCAAGCAAGGTTTGAACCCAGGTCCCCCTTGGTCGCAGGTAACTGCTTTATCTACTGAGCCATTTGTGCTTGCGTTGAATTTGAATTTTGACTATAGAACGCAATAATATAGAAACAAAACTTAATAATGAGGAATGACATCAAAAGTAATAAATGTGAAATAATTTGACAATAAGTAATATTCAATATTTCAGCATTCCCACAATTATTAAGATTTTTTTTGGGGGGGGTGACTTCCCCTTTAATGATGTAAATAGTACATTGGAGAAACGTACGTTAAAGATACATAACATAAATATGGTACTTCATAGGTTTGTCAACATAATACATTAGAGGTGTTTGCAATTCGTTTTTTCATAATTGTTCAGCCCTACTGCAGACATAAAAAATGTAAACATGGTACTGTTTTATTAGAGGTGTGTCTACAATCTGCATTCAACGTAATATAAATATAATACGTTGGCATTTGAAGGCACCGTGGCCAGACTGAAAGGAGGCATCTTAACAATGGCCCTGCTGGACGCCGCCGGAGCCCTGCTGCCCGCCTCCTACGAGCCATGGTATGATCCCAACGCCTCCGACGAGGAGAAGGAGAAGGAAAAGAGCCGCTGGCGCCGGCCAGCGTCGCCGCCGTCGTCGCAGGAAGGCCAGGACTCGCAGTTCGCCGTCCTGTGCTCGGAGAAGCAGGCCAAGGTGGTGGCCATGCCGTCCCAGACGCGCGTCTACAAGCACAACATCACCGAGTCGTCATTTGTGCTGAGGGCGGACGTTGTGCAGATGGCTGGCGCCAACTGCATCGCCTGCTTCTGCGCCAATGGGCACATCATGACGCTCAGGTATTTTAAAAGCAAGTGGTATGATCATATTGTTAAAATGACAACATTAAAAAGTACCTATATATTATATAATATAGATTAACATGTAATGAATTGATGGATGGATGATTTGGCCAAACTCCAAATGTTGCCCTTCGAGGTGCTGCTTTGTACCATAACGGTTTCCCGCGCCATCTGCAGCTTGCCGAGTCTGCGGCCCCTCCTGGACGTCAACTACCTGCCGCTGACGGACATGCGGATAGCGCGGACGTTCTGCTTCTCCAATCTGGGCCAGGCTCTGTACCTCACCTCCCCCACGGAGGTGCAGAGGATCACTTACAGCCAGGAGACCTGTGACAACCTGCAGGTATGCTTGATACTTGACACTTGACTCATTGAGCCATATTCAACAGAAGAAAAAAAAGATAATATTTTGTCTATAATTGATGTGATAACTGTATTATTTTTCATGAACAATTAACTCATTCACTGCCATTGACGGCGATAGACGCTAAAAATTCATTTGAACTATTTATTAGTTTTGTTAACAAGAGTAGGAAAACCTATATTTTTTATTGTACATATAGAACAGATACAAAATGTGTGATTAATTGTGAGGTAACTAGTGAAGTCATGCGATTAATTACGATTAAAAAATTTAATCGGCAGACGCCCCGAATTTTTAATAATCTTTAAGTCTCATCAGGCGATTAAATTTTTTAATTGTAATTAATCGCATGACTTCAATAGTTAACTCACGATTAATCACACATTTTCTATCTGTTCTAATAGTAAAATGTAAAAAAAAAAAAATCTAGGTTTTCATACTCTTGTTAACAAAAGTGGGGGGGAAATGTTACACTAATAGAAATAGTTCAAATGAATTTTTGACGTCTATAGCTGTCAATGGCAGTGAATGAGCTAATAGGCTACCTTTTTAAAAAAGTCATTTTGCCACTTGCTGCCGACTGAAGATGGCATCACTTGTGCTGAGGAAATATCATCATGGCTCAGAAAACAGTAGAGCTGTGATTGGTCGTTAACTGTTTCCTCAGCACAGATGATGTCATCTTCAGTCGACAGCAAGTGGAAAAATGTGTTTTAAAGGTATTAATTGTACATGAAAAATCAGTTATTTATCAAATTGATTCTGGATAAATTATTAACTTTTTACTGCTGAAAATGGCTCACTGAGCCTATATATGGCATCTACTAGGGTCATTGAACTTTTAGACACTCTGTATATGTAAAGAGTGAAACCAACATGGTGCGTTTCCTTTTAGGAGATGCTGAGTGAGTTGTTCACACCAGTAGAGACCCCAGAGGCTCCCAACAGAGGTTTCTTCAAAGGCCTTTTTGGTGGAGGAGCTCAGTCTCTGGATCGGGAAGATCTCTGTAAGTGCTTCAAATGACTCATTAACTGCCATTGACGCCTATAGACGTCAAAAATAATTGTTAACGATTTCTATTAGTTTAACATTTTTTTCCACTTTTGTTACAGGTATAAAAACCTAGAAAAAAATGTATTGCACATTTAGATCAGATATAAAATGTGTTATTAATCGGGAGTCATGCGATTAATTACAATTTAAAAAATTAATCACCTGATGCCCCTAATTTTTTAAAATCGTGAGTTAACTAATAAAGTCATGCGATTAATTACAATTAAAAAAATTATATATATTAATATATGAAAAATTAAGGGCGTCATCGTAATTAATCGCATGACTTCACTAGTTAACTCACGATTTAATATCTGTTCTAAATATTAAAAAATATATATTATTTTTTTCATACTGTTGTTAACAAAAGTGGAGAAAATGTTAAACTAATAGAAATAGTTCAAATTAATTTTTGACATCTGTAGCCGTCAATGGCAGTAAATTGAAATATCAATATCCGTACCTTTATTCACGGATTTATTTATTTGTTATTTTTATTTGTTTTGTTTTTGGCAGTCGGTGAGACGGCATCCGGGAAGGCTTCCCGCAGCTTGGCCCAGCACATCCCCGGCCCGGGCAACATGGAGGGCATGAAGGGAGCGGCGTCAGGCGTGGTGGGCGACCTGGCCCGCGCACGGATAGCGCTGGACGAGCGAGGGCAGAAGCTCGGCGAGCTGGAGGAGAGGACGGCCGCCATGATGGCCAGCGCGGATTCCTTCTCCAAGCATGCTCATGACGTACGCGCTACATCCATCCATCCATAGTCTTCTTAACCGCTTATTCCTCAACTTTTATTTTATTTATTTTATTTTTTTTTCCGTCAAAAGGTCATTATGTCGTCATATCAGGACATTGGGCGGCTCAGGGTGTAGAGACGGTCGTTCAGTAACCAGAAGGTCGGCTGTTGGATCCCCGCTCTCCCCAAGTCATGTGTCGTCGTGTCCTTGAGCAAGGCACTTGACACACATTGCCTCCAGTGCTACTCACACTGGTGTATGTATGGTGCGAATGTTTAGTGGTGGTCGGAGGGGAGGGGGACCGTAGGCGTACACTGGCAGCCACGCTTCAGTCAGCTGTGGCTACTTAAGTAGCTTACTGCCACCACGGTGTGAATGTGTGAGTGCATGAATAATGTATCCATTCCAATGTAAAGCGTCTTTGAGTGTCTAGAAAAGCGCTATATAAATCAGTCGCTTCCTGGTCTTCTTCTTTTAAATTACTAGTGGATCACATCTCTACGGTGTATACCGCCACCTACAGCGGCGGAGTCTCCTCTCAATATTCGCAAAAGAAGAACAGATGAAAACGGGCATAAATCGCATGTCCGTTTTGCGTATTTTCAGTAAATTCGTTGAAAAATTTCGAAACGATTGGATGAAAACCTGACACAAATGTGGTTTACTTTAATGTTTTGTGTGTGCTTTGATTTTGTGATTTCTTTATTTTTCGCAGTTCCTTCTGACTTGTGTTTCTTCCCCCCTCACTTTCAGATGATGATAAAGTACAAAGATAAGAAGTGGTACCAGCTCTGATGATTGCGGGCAAGGCCTGGATATGAGGACTGTGGACTCTGTAATCACGAAGACACACACGCACACAAACATACACACACCAATATGGCTGAGGAGCTGCAGATCCTTTATCATCATTGTCTTCTCTAATTCTTTACGAGTGGGCAATGGTTTTCCTGGGCTTTGTGGATTTGCGTTTTTTTTTTTTTTTTTTTTTTGGGTTACTTCGCCCTGCATCGCCTCGCTGGCCGAAGGACCGCCGCTGCGGACCTAAATGAGGAGTAACAGTCTGACCTGTGACCTTTTTCCCCGTCCTTCACGTCCAATCATTGAAGTTTGTTTGTGTCTGTCGGAAGGATTCAGTCTTTGTTTGTCTTTTGTGTGAGGAAACGGCCATTTTGAAGCACTTAGGAATATGAAGCGGGAGCTGATGAATCTCCTACCAAATAAGGGCTGGTAGTAGACTAGTTCATCATCTTTTTCAAAAAAATAAGAAGTTGTCTCTTTCCTTTGATTTTAATTTTGATTATTTTTTCAGCACGGGGGAAGTTTATTAGAAGGTTTATTAGGTCACACAATAAAGTTTCTCAGATTGTTTATCAGGACAAATGATAAATTTGTTAGGATTATTTATTTATTTGTTAAATCAGTGATCCGGACTCTGGAGAAGTTTTGTTGATTATTTTTCTGGTCACACAACACATTTGATTATTTATCAGAATACACAAGATGTTTATTTGATTATTTATCAGGGGACACAAATTTATTTGATCATCGGGGCATGCGAGAAGTTTGTTCGATTATTTATCGTGACACGTGGAAATTGTGTTATCATGACAAACAAGAAGTTTGTTACCGGGCATTACTTTGTATCAATTATGAAATAATTGCACACTTAAAAGACAAAGAGAGAGAATTTCTGGAGTTGTTTACATTGAACCCTCTTTCACCCGGAGATCCTAAAAAAAGGAGCTAAAGTACACTTTTTGACTTTTTTCAAGGGTATTTCCTGCCCACTTAATTAGTTGTGGAAAGAAACAATTTAGTCCCTGTATTCACTGTAAGACATTGGAGAAAATGCTCAGAAATGTGACAACACCGTCATCCATTTTTTTCCTCCCGACTTATAATGAAATGTGCTGCTTATTTTAAGTTTGTTGTAGTCCACATAGTGTATTTGGCAGTATTATTGGCAGTACAGATGTGCTCCCAAAAACTACTTTTAGTCTCATATTTGGTATAGAAAATTGGGTGAAATTCTCAGAAATTCCGTTTTTTTTCTTCTCCTTTCTTTACCACCTTATCAGTAATGCAAAAAGTCAGAGATCATTTTAGTCCACATATTTGGTGCAGGAATTTTGGGAAAGTTCTAAAATATAAATATATATATATATATATATATGCTGGGACATTTTTTGAGATTTGGTGTTCTGTGTGAAAAGCACAGGCAGATAAAAACCAGATCTCCTTGCACTGCTCCGATGCGTCCTTTTTTTTAGGGAGACTGTGTGGAAGAGGCTTCAATCGCCGGTTGAACAGCATTCTGTGGCAGTCCACAAAAAATGCGTGAAATTGCCATATGCAGGGTGAAAAGGGGGTATGAAGTACACTGGAAACAGCCTGACGGTATTCACTGTATTCACAGGGCTTTTATGGGAGAAGAATTAGATTGAGGAAATGTATATTTGAGCTACAATTCTCACTCCACGGTGGTGATTCGAGGCGATTTTTTTGTGTGTTTTTTTTTTAAATGACCGATCGCTCCACAGTCGGTCGTTGTCGCTCAGCATTTGTTCTCTTTTCTGCTTTTGCCGACGCGTCTATGCTAAGCTAGCTGTTTAGCCGCGTGTTTGCGAGCGTACATATATTCAGGGATGCGTGTATGTATGGACCCTGTATTTACATCATTGCTTTTTCACGACTCTTCTTCAAGCTGCTGTTTGCGTATATCTTTGTGTTGTTTTTGTTTTGTTTGTTTTGTGTGCTTGTCGCTGCCAAATATTTGTAAATAACAAAAACAGCTCAAACTTGATGAGATATTACGGCCATCTTCTTCTGTGGAACACCAAAGACATTAATTTCAGAATCTTGAATATTATTTATCTCCTCTTTCGTTTGTCCATATATTTGGTGTAATAAGTTGGGGGGCCATTCGTAGAAACATGACAAAGTACTTTGGGTTTTTTTTCCCAACTAATTGCTCACACGCCCACACAAAAGGAGGGGGGCGGGGGGAGACTAAGTTAAATTGACAATTAAAAGTAGGGCCAGGCTGATTAATCATTAATCAGCCGGACGATTTAAAAGACAGAAATTTAAAAATAAATGCATAACTAAAAGTACCAATTTTGCTCTGTATATTTGTTGTTTGAATTTGGTTATATTTAAATGAACTAATTTTCTCCCTAATCAGTCACATGACCAAGAAGAAGAAGAAAAGCCCATTCAACTCCACATAGAGTATTTGGTATAGGAAATTGGGGGAAATAATATGACGCTGTTTGTTTGTTTTTTTTACTATCTTTTACACATACAATCAGTCACACACACACACACAAAAAGTGTATTTTACCCAGCATATTTTGTATAGAAAGTTAAAAAAGAAATTCATTCTTTATTTCACCAAATTTTTGGTGTAAAACATTGGGGGGAATGATCTGAAATAGGACGACACTGGATTTCTCCCATCTAAATAGTCTTGCGCCTAAAAAAAAAAAGAATTTTAGCCCACACATTTGCTGTAAGTTTTTTTTTTGCAGTGCTGAAAGAAGTTGGGGGAAATTGTCGACCCGTAGATACGATGACTATGGATTTTTGTCCATTTGCTCAGACACACTCAAAAAAAAGGCTCACTTTTGTCTGTGCACAGTATATCAAATTGGAGAAAATTCTCGTATACACAACAAATTTGTTTGGATTTTATTCTGTTTGTTTTTTTTTGTCTGTAAAAACATGGGGTACATTTTCATAAATACAACACTGTTTGGATCGCCAAATCATTCACACCAAAAACAACACCCAGAAGCATATTTTTAAAGCCACTGAGTACTGACAAACCCATGCCAAGCAGCAGCCATGTAATGTGCGTTTTGCACTATTTTTTTCTACTTTTTGTTGTTGTAGTGAGAGGACCAAAACACATTAGAACCTATCTATGCTTGTCTCTATATGTCATTTGCCATTCTGTCATTTGCTTATAATGATTAGATGATAATATCATATTCCAAAGGAGTACCTTTAAATGTCATTATTGAGGATGGAATGATTTTTTTTCTCTCATCAGAAACACGTTCATCAATTTTTCCCGCCTTTTGCGGCCTCGCCTTTTCAAACGCTACAAAAGGGTTTGCCCGTAATCTCGTCGCACATGGACGGATGCATGATCTTAAGTGTTTACAAACGCGTATTATCCCGACATTTGTATTTACCCACAAGAAAAACATCAATGAAACGTTTACATTTGATGACGTGTACGTGCCCGTGCAAGATTTCCTGGCTTTTGCGTACGCGCTGCTGCATAAAGGCTTTAGCTCGGCTTTACAGCACTGTGCAAAGGGGGGCGCAGACCTCATTCTGTGCCCCCGTCCATCCGTCATACATCCTTTTTTGTCTCTGTCTGTCTTCTGGGATGAATATCTGTGGAGTTGCAGTATTTTCTCATTTTTGTACAGTTTTATTAAAGATGAACTTCCCATGGATGTGCTGACTTAATCTGGTGCCACAAACATAGAATGTAGATACTATATATATATATATGTGTGTGTGTGCGCGCGCGTGTACAGTATATATACACATATGTATATATATATATATATATATACAGTATGTACAGTATATATACATATATATGTATATAAATATATGTATGTATATATATATATAGATATATATGTGTATATATAGATATGATTGTCAAATGTAAAATAATTATTTAAAAAAAACAACTGATGAGCTTTTGTCTGATTTTCTTTTTTTGAGTGAAAAATAAAGGTGTTTTTTTTTTAAGAGCAGCCCGTTTAGGAAAATTGAGGGTAAAGGCAATTTGTTGTAATCTTTAAAGTTTTGAATAAAATCTCAATTTTATTAAAGAAAATGTAATATTATGGGACTCACCTTTGGAAAATAAACAACTACACTCTTACGGGAATGAAATGTATTTAAAATAAATACAATCTTAGGAGAACTGTTACTTTTTTAATTACAAAAAGTTAAATCAAATTTTCACATGCTATTTTGTTTCTTTTCATTTATTTAGCATTTTTAATTTGAAAAAACAAATCTTATTTTAATGTTTCTCTATGTAATTTAGTGTCATTATATTATATATTGTATTTTAATTATTATTTGATTCTATTTCTTCTGCAAAACAGTTTTTTTTTTCCACATTTGCTTTCAAATTATTGATAGCCTTGAGCCTACAGTTCCCAGAATGCTCTGCGGGTGGCGCCAAAAGCCCTCGCCTCTTCTCGTCCAGCGGGCTGGATAAAAAAAAACTCTCCATCCAGTACAGCACACGAAACAGGGCATCAGCGTCGTCATCGTCATTCTCCTCCCGGCGGTGACCACGGCGGAGAGAGACGAGCGAGCAAAGTTGAATTCGGTAACCAACTAAGATACGACGAGTCCCGTTGGAGAGGTGAAGATAAGTTTTAAACCGCCTTGTTGTCCTGTTTCGTTCTTGCTCCGGGTCCATTTTCATTTTCGCTACCGACGTGTCGTATCTAGCTCTTATGTTTCTTTCTTTTTTTATTTTGGGCGCCGATTGATGCGGCGTATGTAAAGACACCTTATCAGTGTTAAATTTTTACTGATGCTTAATTTCCCAAGTGGAGGTTTGTCTCGAAATTGCTTCAGTTCCTCACGAGACTTGGACCGAACCGAGCTGCCCGCCTCGAGCTGGTTTTCAGCGTCCAAAAAGTGACCGACGCCGAGAAGTCTGTTTTGATTTCGCTTTGAATGAGAACGCTGGAATATAACTCGAAGCAGGCGCTACTTTTGTAGCCTTGAGATGTCCGAGGTGAGTGTAAAGAGAGTTCTCACAGATCTGCGTCAACTTCATTCAGATGGACATTTTTTCAGGATGCTTTCAGCTGCTGGCCCGAAAGGTCTTCTGTACACTTACATGTCTAAAGCCTTTGATGCAATGCAGGACTTTGTGGTGGTGATGATGATGATGATGGTGATGATGGTGGTGGTGGGCTCGGTGCACCTTGCATAGCCAGGATGAGCCAAGGCCCCAACCTGGTGCTGGAGTGGCTCTCCCGGCTCCACCTGGCCCAGTACGTGGAGGCCTTCCTTGACAATGGCTACGATGACCTGGAGGTCTGCAAGCAGATCGGTGGGCCCGACCTGGATGCCATCGGGGTCCGGGTGGAGTACCACCGCCACCGGCTGCTGAGCGCCGTCCGGCAGCTGAGGGACTCAGACGGCAGGAAAGCACCCGGGTACTACTTCACTCTGGAACCTCGACAGGAGACAGAGAAGCAGGATGGGTTGAAGGACTGGAGCGGGATAAAGAATCGGGTCGGAGGGACACACCGCCCGTCTTGTCCCGGAAACCACGACCCGAGATTGACAGATTGTAATAACTTTGTCGCCTATCCCAAACTCAAGCTCAAGGTCCTCATACGGGATAAGCTGGCCAAAGATGGGATCGACCTCGGAGATGCGCCCTACAGCTGCAAGGTAGGATCGCTATGCGAAAAAGTTGAATATTAACAACAAAGTTGTCATCAATCATACTTTTTTGAGAATCAAATCGTATTATTATAATTTTTTTTAGAAACAAGTCGTATTTTTGTGTTGTATTTTTCAAGAATCAAGTCATTTTTCCAGAATGAGGTCATGTTGATTTGACAGAAAGTTATATTTTTCTTGAGACAAAAGTTGTACTTTTGAAAGAAAATAGAGGTATTTCCCACGCCACCTAGAAATCACCTTTTTCAAGCATGATTTTTACAGGATGATAAATTTGTCCTGTTACATTCTTAAAACAAATTTGTAGTTTTTTAGACTAGTAATGTGCAGTGTATATATAGTAATGGATATAAATATAATATATAGAAAATAATTTTATAAGAATAAAGTCGTAATCTTATGAAAATCAAGTTGCATTTCTTCAAAAAGGTTTTGTTTTGTTTTAAAAAAAAATCCCAGAATATTTTCAACTTTTTTTTTTTTGTGACAATAATGTCGTTTTTCAAGAATAAACTAAGATTTTATGTATCATATTGTTTTGTTTTCCAGAATCAAGTCATATTTTTTGGGTGACTCAATTTGTATAGGTAGTCCTTTTTCTTTTTTTTTGACAATCACAATATATTTTGACAATAAAATCTTTTTTTTTTTTTTTTGCCGGAAGTTATTTATTTTATATATATATATTTTATAAAATGTTTTTTCACGAATGAAGTCAATATTTTTAAAATCAAGTATTTTTTTTCAAAATTGAGAACTAATCTTACGCTAATACAATATATTTTTTTGGGGGGGGGGGGGGGGGGGAGTCTGCAAACATTCCCGTTCATCATTTGATGTGGTTTTCTAATGGACGTAATAGTCCTCAACGCTGGGGCCGCTTTTGAGCAAGACACGTCCATTCGGATGAGTTGAAAAACGCTATCCGAACAAAACGGACAAAAGCAGACACAGCTGTCAGCTGCCTGGCAGAGCTTCCATGTCGTCAGCATCCATTGAAACCGGTTGCCTGTGAAAGGAACCCTGCTGGCTTGAGCTTGTCCCGCCATCCTTTGCTACACGATGAACATTCTCAACATTTTTTTTTTCCCCCTTTCCCCTCACGCTTTTCATGAGGCTGAGCAGGGAGGAAAAGATTGAGAAGTACAAAGGAAAGCCTTTTGTGACCGCATCACTATGAGGACCGAGTGCTTTGCTAAAGTGCTTAAAGTTGGCATACAATATCGTGCATTATTTCGCCATACAAAATAAAAATGGTAACAGATGGTATATGTAGTGACATAATTGTAAGTGTAAAAATGGAAGTAGTTATTATATATATATATATTATTATTATTATTTATTTATTTTTTTAATGAATTGGCTATCTGATTTTTTTTTCCTCCAAATGTTGGAATCTTTTTTTTTTTTATCCCTTTCAGTCGTGCCCTAATGTAGTTCCTTAGCTAAGCTAAATTGAGTGTTTTATTAGCATTAAGCTAACTGATGTTCGCTGTACAGAAAAAAAAAAAACCTCTTTGTTTTATGTTTAGTTGACAGGCAACTTACTTGAAGCAAGCACTTAGGCTAAACTCTGCTGCTTGTTGTGAAGTGAGTTGAGTTGGCCGGCAAAAAAAATACAAATCATGCAGCATCGAAATAGCCGTTACAGAAGACCTGGCATTGAAATCAATCACATCTAAAGGCAATACTGTGGATGCTTAACAAAGCCATGAGCAACAGCTGCTACCCAACGCATTACATCATCGCTCAGCGAAAGCATGCATATGTTTACACTCTGTACTACGTACGTCTAATGTAAACACCAGCCCATAATCTCTGACCCATATTTGTCACTATCAATATTGTCCACTCTTAGCGGGCAGGATAGTTTATTCCTTTTCGTCCCGTTTGTTTCAGATCTTCCCCCTAAGTATTTCATGATGTTGATCTCAAATGCAAATAATTTAGGAGCTTCTGGAGGGAGTGCTTCCCTCTCAAGGAAATGCCATATTATGTCTATCCGTCTGTAAAGAGATGTCACTTTTTTTTGTTAAAACTGTTGGAATGGAGAGTGTGGGTGGTGGTATGCTTGGTGAGCAGAGAAGAAGGCTAGAGTCTAAATTGATGGCCCCAGTTTAGATGCCCACTGGGTGTGATTTTTTTATTTTATTTTTTTAAGGGAGGAAGGGGTTTCTGCTGTCATCTTAAAGAAGACTGCGTTAAATAGGTCAAGACGTACAATATATCAGTGCGCCCACTCCTGAAGGTCAGGTATGGTGCTGCCTTTGTTGATGCCGGAGCTCACTCGAACGGACAGAACTCGTACCCGAGCCGAGGAAGATCGCGCAGCTGGGGGTTGGTGCGAATAGTGTATACCGTTTTTACAGCACGTGACGTCAGAGGGGCCGTAAAAAGGTCAAGCGTGACCGGCGGGGGATCATGTCATGGCACATTTACGCTACAAAATGGAAAAGTGACTTTAGTATAATCCTTTTGGCCTTTCGCTGAGCCCGAGTCAATCGTGGGCTCGACAAAAAACATTTGGAGAGCTTTGTCATGAGATGGCATTGAACTGGGATGCACGAAAAAAAAAAAAATCTATTTTGGACTTGGAGGAATTTACAATCTGGACACAATTCAAGCCAGGTTATTTCTGTTAATGAAAACAAAATAAGTAAAACTACAATTGAAAAAACATTTTCGTTAACAAAATAAAACACAAAAATTATTTTTAAAAAAACAACTTAAAAGTAACTGAAATTACATCTAACGTTGATCAAATTAACTAAAGATATAGCGAAACTATCCTTCGTTGACGTCGTCGTCAATATCATAAATGAGCTTTCGGGGATCAATTGAAATGTATTTATTTCGGTGTTGTACTGCCGTACAGAAGAAGGAAGATCAAACAGTTGTTAGAGAATGGTTTACTGCATTACACTCAACTATACTTAAAAAATAAAATAAAACAAACAAAGCTAATATAAACTCACAAACGTGCCCCAAAAAATTAATTGAATAAATAAATAAAAGCTAACTATAATGAAAAATCCCAAACTATTATAACTCTGGGACACGCCCAGAATTCTGCATTGTTCAAATACATAAATGAGTCCAAAAGCAAATAAAATGGTTGCTTTTTGCTGAGAGTTGAATGCATCTCTTACCCTCCATAATGGTTGTTGTAAAATATTTAGTGTCGGAATGGCGGAACAATTCAAGCGAAGCTCCGCCTTTTCCCTCCATTTAACAACATGCATCATTGAAATCAATCACTACCTTAACAGTGCTTTTTCTATTAGTGATAATCGGTCAGTGGTCTGTCACGACAATTTACCGTATCAGTCCTCTTTCTACATGTGATCAGATTTGGTGCGGTTCATTAAATGAGGTAATGTCCCAAGTTTAACCGCAGCATTTTCGGGATCACGAGGCAGCTCACTGTTAAGTGTAAAGGGGGCGTGTTCTGATCAAGACCGTGTGTACGGCGGACATTCTTTTTGTTTGTTCCGCACAATCTTTCCTTAGACAACGCTTGGTGTTTTATGACAGTATCATGGAAAATTGTTTGCCTTCCGGTTGACCAGTTACATCGCATCAAAACAAGTCATCAAAACACACCATGTATGAAGCTATACACCTCCAATGAGTTTTAGCTGAATTTTTTTTTTTTTTTTTTTTTGCATTAGATATTTTTGGGGGGATTTTCATTTAAAAATCGAATCGTTTTTGACATGGCTTTCACCAGAAAAACTCAGTGAGTAATGACATTTTTCTAACAACTCACATAATCTCATGATAATCCCGTTAAATCCATTTTCTCAGAAATATTTTTTTCTAAATTTTTAAAATGTGACCCACTGAATGACTCTTAATCTAAAAATGAAAAAAAAAAACACACACACACACAAAATAAAGACAAAATGTATATGAAAAGTAGATGACAAACTCAAAACGAATGCCATTAATAACACGAGTATCAAGTCAGCCCACCAAATATTTGCTGTTGCATTTGCGTAGAAGGCTTAGCTTGTGTTCTCCGTGTTACAGTTTGTATATTTGGTGGAAAAAGTTATGAATTGGTTTCATTTTTTAAATATTTTTTTTTAATACCTCAAAAAAGCTGGCATCGGATCAGGGGTGTGTAGACTTTTTATGTACCCTTCAAGCCATGTTTCTAATTCCTGGAATGCATGATTACATCACATGAGTTTAGAGATGATCAAAGAAGTGGTGTGTGTGTGTGCGTGTGTGTGTGTGTGTGTGTGTGTGTGTGTGTGTGTGTGTGTGTGTGTGTGTGTGTGTGTGTGTGTGTGTGTGTGTGTGTGTGTGTGTGTGTGTGTGTGTGTGTGTGTGTGTGTGTGTGTGTGTGCGTGCATGCTTCGCTGCAGGCAGACTGCGGCCATTTGTGTCCCAAGTGTATTCCTCTGATGTTTTTGTGTTAATGTGCCACAGTGTTGTCAAAATGCATCGGCCATTTCGCTAGTCATTGTCACTTCATTATGACTGGAACGTAAGCATTTTCTCGGTTTGGAGTCGTAAAACAGTGGAAAGTCTAAAGTCAAGCATAGATAACGTTCTTAACGGCATACAAGTTAGCCTCTAAGACGAAAGCAAACAACAACAAAAAGCAATATGCTACGAGTTCAATGACCTTTTTTTGTGGTCATCATCACATTTTTTTTTCACTTTCCATCAGTGGTACCCTGTTGTGGTGACAAAAAAAAATGGCGGCCTATAATGTTTTAATGTGACTTGAGATACACATTTTATTTTAAGCATTTTCCCCATTTTTGCTTTTTATATTTTGTATGTTTTCCAAGGCACATGCATTTTTTCAGCAAAAAAATTTAGTTTGGTCTTTTTTTTAATCTAACATTTTATTTTTTTTCCTTTATTTTCCCCCCAAAATATTCTTATATTTTTCATTCAATATTTTAGTATTTTCACTCATTTATTTTGTGGTGGTTTTTCAAATATTTGTACATTCATCTGATAGTTTTAATAATATTCTATTATTTTATATTTTAGGCTGATTATATTTTTTAATCCATTTTTTTTGTCAAACATTTTTGTTTTATTCTATTATGTCTGTTTGCCTGTTTTTTCCACCCTATTTTTGTATTTTTTTTTATCTCGCATTTTTTGTCTTTTGAATCGATCCTTATTAATACCGATGATGATATTGCTCAATGTCATCGTGATATGAAATTTCCATAGCGTTTCATGTCCATCATTCATGCAGCGGCTAACGTTGAAATCAGCTGCACTGGCGTCAGTAAGGAGCGAGAGAGAAAGACATTCTTCAAGTTCCTTTGGTTTCCAGATTGATTTATCCAAAGAGATGGATATTTTATGACATCAGCATAAAAGTAAAGACACCCTCGTGATTTGACTGAAAGGAGTAAAGAGTCCTTTTATGGCTTTACTGGCTCGTACGTTACTGTTCCATCTGGATTTTTTTTGTCTTACCGACATCCTCGTTGTGTGTTTTCTTTTCTGTAAGTCTTTTATATTCAGGGGTGGATTGGGCCACTTATTGTAAATCCCCACTGGAGGCCCGAGTCCCAAACGCACCATCCGCCACTGGATTTCGGGATTCCCTTTGAGATGAGCACTGATAGTTCAAGCGATGAAATCACGTCATGCGCACACCGGACATCAACACCTCGACGTTAAAGTCGGATCTGCATCTGCGCTCTTCTTGCTCCGCCGCCGTTTGTGCTAATGAAGCCCGGAGGACGTTTTAAATGTTGTTTTCAGCTTCACCGACCGTGTAAATTCTCACATGTACACTGTAGCCTCGTGCGGAAGCAGTCGTGTGTTGAAGCATTTACTGTACCTGGAAGCTGCCAATTAGGAATTATTCATGAACAACCGACTTGGCTGGCTCGGAAGATGCGAAGCAAGGTGTCTCGTGGGCGTAAACAATTTGAATTTTACATTAGGAAAGACTGCAAGTATGCGTTTGATTGCAATATTTACTCATCTGAAATATACATACTACAACTGGCTCGTACAACTACTGATTCATTTGGACTATTTTACTTAAACTTGTGGACAGAATTAGTAAAGTCTAAAAAAAAAAAAAAAATTAAAATAATAATAATTGTAATAATAATAATAAATTACCAATACAATTCAGACGTTGCTTTTGAATTGTGGTTCAACAAAATTACTTTAAAATCAAACTCATGAAACAGGCCTGGACAAAAAAAAACATAAAAAGATGGTACACCGAGAATATATTGAAAATAATTGTTGTTCAATCAAGGTGTGCCCCAACAAACAGCAGGTGTTAGTTAGTTAGTCAGTTAGCTAGTCTTCCTTAAAAAAAATAAAATAAAAAAAATAAAAGGCTAAGTGCTTCTAAAGAAAATTAAAATTAGAGTTACACATTGTGTACTTAACCAAATTAACTTAGCTTAAGCATTAATTTTGGAGTAGTTAGAACCCTTTAAGCAACCGATATTTGAACACAAACACACGTATGCAGACAATATAACCAGCAGGATTACAAACGACTATTATTGCTTCAGTTTACTGAGGAACATCGTTCGGAGAGTTTGTTAGTCGAAAATTAGTGCCTGTTCTCCGTCAATGGCGAGGGTCCACTCTTGTACTTTATTTTGTCCACATACTTAGCATTCTGCCGTGCCCCCCCCTCCCCCCCCCTTATATTGTCATGGACCTTGTCAAGAGTTCATCTCTGCGACGTATAAATCGTCCTCTTTATTACACGCTGTCAATATCCAAACGCGCAGTCGCATGATCTATCGTTTTGGTGATCTTGCGCATTAACTTTACATGCTGTTTATTACAGTACCTGAAGTCCAACGCGTCGTCTTGGCGAGCAAAATTCAATCGCCTACAATATGCAAATATATATACAGTGAACGCACAAAGTGCCTCTCATAGTATATACATATCATGGCAGCTTTAATAATGCATATTGCTCCAACTGAATGTAGTCACGCATATTCTGTATGCTTTTAAGAATATACTATATAATGGAATGAATGAATTTTAAAGCAGGTGTTTGCTAACAATCCAACAACGTGACATCATCATGCGCTTCACTTGCTATATCGTTACTTAGGACAAATGTAGTGAATCGCTTCTGTGGTTAAAAAAAGACTGTTGGGAATGCTGAGCTTCGGTGTACCCATAGATTGAAAATCTCCATCCTTTCTATAAACCAGATTTGCAGATTCTACAGTTCATCTGCTCCCAAAAACGTATAAATATGTTCTATTCGAATGTTCTAAGTGTCCCAAAGACGTATTTATACTTTTTTAATGTTTTCTAAAGCACACAGAGGGCTTTGATGCAGCCTTTCAACTGCAAAGAACGGTCGAAGAAATGGTAGTTATTACACAAACGGCCAGCAGGTGGCATCAGAGCAAAAGAGACCAACCAGGGCCACGTTGAAAAGAAAAACTCTTTTACTCACATTTCTAAATCGATTTGTGAATAATGAGGAAATTTAGCTATATTCTAATGCTAATTGCTGCAAAACGGAAACAGATTAAAAAAATTCCTGATAAAGGAAGAGACTCTAATCTTTCTTTTGGTAGGTTCCATGTTTTTATAGCAATAGAACACAATTTTCTGTGGGCCTTGCAAAATCAGTCAATATCCAGTAAAACAGCCTGTAGTGAAGGGTATTGCTTCAGTGAAAATGGCTGGGAGTGAATGAGATAACAGTACAGTTAATAACTCTATTTTGATATTTTCCCGTTTTCATATTGGGTGTAATTCCACTGTTGATCACTAGGTGGCGGCACACCTATTTAGTTTGGGACGTAAATGTAAAAGAAACAACGAAACAGCCTAGTTTTTGTTGAAAATTATTGAATGTCATCTGCTGTAATCCTGCTTTTTACACCAACAGAAAGTCTAAAGTTCAATTTGTTATGTACACCTTTGGGCCCAATTCATATTTTTATATATATTTGTGGGATGGTCAGTTTGTTAATTTGGAAAATTCCGATTTTACTGTAAACACATTGAGGGGATCGGTACACTTATCAATTGCGCTTGCTAAACATACCTTTAAGAGAATATTTAAACAGTACTATATTTTTTATATATTTCTACTCAACTCACTTTGTTTTTACACTTCACTTGACTTCATTTAACTAGCGCTTTCACAACGGCTGCAGCTGCAGATCACTGGAACATACGCTGTGCGTACAAACTCTGTGACATAATGAAAGGGCAATTCCTGCAGTTTGTTTGATTTTTACAAAGCTACGGCTTTTAGAATCAAGTATGAGAACCACTGACTCTTAATTTTTTTTTTTTTTTAAATGTGTGTTTTCAGTATCGTGCAGCAAATTGGCATCCCCCATGTATTCTTAAATGTAGAAGTGCAACCGAGAAAGCGAGGGATGTCAAAGAATGACAGTGAAACCTCTTAAGGCAAGAAGATGTACTTATCTCATGCAATACTTTTGAAGTCAGCGTATGCTTGGCTAGCCGCGGTTAGCATCCATTAGCGGCTGCCGTCGTGGTAACGTTGATAGATGGCGCTCCCCGGGAACCATGAAGCATCCCAGAAGCTAACCAAGTCGGACGCTGAAGGTTGTCGTCAGCTCTGCGAGGATGTTTGAGGTTGTCAGGAACGCGCTTTTGTCTCGTTTTGTTGTCGTACATCGGCGTTCGTGGATAGAGATCGCCCAGGAGGGAATGAGATGGTTTAGCTGACAAGCTAACGTGGAAAATGTGTTTGGCTGTATTCCAAATCACTTCCTATTCTCTGCGTAGTCCATCATTTTGTGTTTAATGAGACAAAAATTGTGACGCTAACCGATGAAAATAGGCGATTAAAAAAATATTTGGGGGAGGACTTAGTTTCTCCTTCTTTTAAAATTTTGTTTTGCTCAGTTTTTTTTTCATATTAGTGGCCAGGGCTTACTGGCACAAATAATCGGCCCTAGCATTTTTACTTAGGTCCACTGGCCCGACTCCTGATAACCCTTGGCTACCGCATAGCTCCATCACTGATGTTTGCTCTTTATATTGTAATGGACTGCTCCTTCTGAATTGTCGGTCTATTGGGGTAAAATGGAGGAAAATAATAATTGAATAGCACCACATTGGCCCCAAAAGACATTGGCCCACCGGGCATCTGCCCTGAATGCCAAATGGCCAGTCCAGCCTTGTCGGTGGCTATGGGCTGTTTTTTGTGTTCAAGCAGTGAAATCACTCCAAACTTTTTTTCCCCCCACCTAATCCCACCAGCACTTGTTTTACCACCGCCTCCATCCACACGGCTCCATCGTCTCATGTTTCATGACTAACAGTTGACTGCCCTTGACCCGCTCTGACGTGCCTTACGGGAGCCTCAGGGCCGGGCTGTCTTGTCGGCAACGCTGAGACTTCGGTATGATGATGACACGAACTGCCGTTTGCCAAACCACAAACCGGTGAAAAGAACCTACTGCAATAAAAAAACAAAAACAAGAACCTACTGCAATTGGATGTTTAGTATTTTTCTGAGAAAATAAATGGGTTTGGGGCATCCTCAAAATAATCAGAAAATTTAAACACTAAAATCGAATTCAATAGTACGGAAGCGTATTGCATTCACATGAAGAAAAACTCCTGTTTTTCAGACAATTTTTTTTAGGAGCTTTGTTTTTTTCTGTGTATTTTTTTCCCTGTTTTTCTGGGAGAAAACAATTCTGTTTTACTGCATATTTTTACTGTCATAAAAAAACAGGAGGGAAAATTACCCCAAAAAACATGAAAAAATATATATACAATACAATACAATATATACAAAAACTGGAAAAAAATGTTTTAACTAAAACTGAAAAAAAATTACTTAAAAAAACGGAGCACCAGCATCTGTTTTTTTTTTTATAATAGAAAAAAATCAGTAAAACTGAAAATAAATATTCAGAAAAACAGAAAAGAATTTATGAAAATTACACAAAAAACAAAGCTAAGAAAAAAAAAGTCAGAAAAGCAAGAGGGTTTTTTTCTTAAGTGAATGCAACACACTTTTGTACAATAGCACCCCCTGTAAAGCCCCGATGCCAGTTGACTGATACAATAACGTGTTTGTTGATTCCTACTTTCAATCTGAGATTTTGATGTATTTTTCTTTCCTGAATTAATAATGCTCCATGAGATGGGAACAATCTGGCCTCCCCGCTGCACCAAGCCTTCATTCAGAGCCGCTTTAGCGCAAGCTGGATTTCCATGCATGTAATTTAAGTGACATTTAGAAAGCGCCGCGTCTGTTTGGCTATGCGCGGCGGCATTAAGCATGCTTCAAGAAGTCGGGACAATCCAGATGCTGCAGCGCAGTAAATTACACTACTGAATCATGCCACGTTATATTGTTCAATGACCGGCCTCGAAAGTAGGGTCATTGTTTAAAAAAAACAAAACAATCAGACAAAAGGTTTGGTCTGTGCCTCCTGTCTGCCCTCTTAATCTATTTAAGAGTGTCCCTCGCATTCCCTTTAATCTGCTTTCCTGGCTGCCCTCCATTCACTTTTTGTTTTGCTACACAGTGAATATATTTTACAAATTCAAGTGTAATCCCGTTCTAGTTAGTTAGGTTAGTTACAGTTCTCATCTTTTATTTTCAATGCAGGAAACTCTCTGAAGATGGGCATATTTAGTAGTAATAATAGTAGGCTGAACGAAATGGGAAAATAATCCCTCAATATTGTGATTACCATTTAATATGTGTTTATTTATGTACATAATTTATTACAGCTACTTCAGAAAGTTTGTTTTCATTATTTTCTGTCCATCTTATCTAGGATCTATTTGTTTCTATTCCGTTAAATCGAGGTTCCACTTTTTCTGTTCATGGGACAAAGTGTTCGAATTTTTTGTTGTGTGTAATAGAGAAAGGGGAGGCGGTGACATTAGTAGCTTGATTTTATGGCGTGGTTACTTCCATTTTCTTTTTTTTTTATCACACTCGCCTTCTATCGCAACCTTTGGGATTTGAAAATTGCATTTTACTACATCGCAGTGTCAGTTTGATTTCGAGTAATTATTCAGCTCTACGCTGTAATGTTAATTTAAAATTCCAGCTGTCTGGGTTAATAAACAGCGAGAGAAAGTCAAAGCTGTTTGTAGACTTGCGTAAGTCTTTTAGATGTTGGTAACGTGCTAATTGTTGCTGACAAGGCATTTCCTTGGAATGCTAACGCTAAAGATGGAAAAAGAATGTTTGATGTGAATATCATTTTACTTGGGAAAATGGCAAATACAAACATACAGCGACTTGGATAAATAACTTTAATCTGAGTACTGCTCTGGAAATAGTAACGCGTTAGATTACATACTAGTTACCCAAAAAAATATCATATCGGTGTACTTAGCAATGCGTTACTAGCGTCACTGGCTATAACAATCGACTATGACTGAACTGTTATGTGTTCTGTCTACATGTGTTGCTGCTCCCAGATATAACACTACCACGTAGATGCTAACTGTTAGCCCACGCCCACGGGTGTTTCCCCATCATGCGTTAGCATTAAGCTAACCGACTTAAGGCTAACCCATGTGGTTGTTTAAACTACTCAACACGTATTTCTCTTTGTTAGGTGTTTAGTTTGAAAGTAAATCTCAACTAGGGGTGGCAATAAACAGCTTAAAGAATTTTTTTTGAAGAGAATTTACTAATTCTGTTTGACAAACTGTCGCTTATTGTGAATTAAGCTGAGTCGCTGCCACCATACAGCACTCATATCTTAATTTTGCGCTCAAAGCAAAGATTCGGATCAGTCAACGGCTTGTATCTAAAAAAACCCCAGATAAAGTCAAATCACTCGTATCTCAAGGCGACACTGTAGACTACAGCATGTCTAAGGTCCAAGATCTTGTCAGGTTTTACCTCCAAGACATTTCCTCCTCTTGACATTTTCCACTGTCATTTGAATCCCCGCCGACTCTGTAGGGATCAAAGCTCAGGTGACATTCCCGGCGTAAGCCAGAACATTTTGACGGTGATCGGAAACGATCCGGCCGGCGGGGTCTACCCGGCATGCCGGGGCGCCGAGCTGTTGGCCGCTGTGTCACCAGATGGAAAAAAGTGCTTTTTCTGGCAGGAAGTACACCCAGACCTGTACATGAAATTCATAGCCCAGTTATTATTACCTTACAAATAGAACTTACGTTCCATATTTTTGATGACCATATACTGCGCTGTATACATGAATGTAGCACTGCCTCGAACAGTCAATAGCCTTTAATGGCACCCTTTGCGACACTCACTGGCAAATATTACCATACCGTATATAATTGAAACGAACTTGACACTAAAAAAATGTTTTTAAAGATCTGTGCCTCAAGCGGGGGTGCTCAAGCATCTTAGTGGGTGGCCACGACCCGCTATGGCCCACACATGGCGACGGGTGTGAGTACACCGTAAGGTCTTTGCCACCATTGACCTCCCCCAAGGCATCCACAAATCTACTTAATCTCCCGCCTATCCGAGACCGCTATTGTTGCTCCCCGCTGTTGTCCCATTTGCTCTCCGAGGTTAAGATTAGAGGCCCCGAGGTCAAGGGGCTTTAATGGAAAAGTTAATCACAATCTTGGGCCGTCCGGGTCAATACCTAATACAGTACATGCTCACACGGAATGCTTGGTTAAAGGTCCATTAGTATGTTGCCACTGACATTTTTTTCATCTTGTTCATGGCTGAGGAATGGAGCAGCGGTTGTTCAGTTGACTGAAAGAAACTATTTGCTGCCACCTGCTGGTGCATTTAGTGCTCAAGTTCATGGATTTAAAATTCAAATGTGTCCATGTTTATATGGAAGTATTGGTATGAAAATTGTGTAATACAAATGATACCAAGGAGACATTTTTAATAACATGACTCATTAAGAATTTTTTTAATGGCCTGATGTAGGTATTGTAGGACATTTTTTAACAGTGGATGGTTTTTTTTAAAGAAATTTTATTAAACCACAATATTTTTTAATTTCACATAAATGGTAGGACACTTTTAATTACATGATTGTATCTATAGTTAAACATTTATTAATAAATAAAATATTTTGGATGTATAATAGAACTTGGCAATATATTTATAAAATGACATGATGCATAGCAAAACATGTTTACAAATAAGATGTATGGTAAAACATGTTTACATGATGAATACCAAGACATAATTTTATATCACATCATTTGTAGTAAGACATTTTTTTTAGGGAAGGGAAAATCAATCAATACAAATCAGAAAACAGATTTTCGTAAATTATTATTATTATTATTTTCATATCTCCCAGTCCTATGACCCATTATGAAAAAAAAAATCTGACATTTGCTGTATTCCAATTAACCTCCCATATTTTTTTGGGGCATATTTTGCAGCATCACCCCACACCATCTTTAATTGAACGCTGTATTTATAGTCCTCTCATTTTAACGGCGAGTCTGAGCACTTCCTGCCTTGGCGACTTTTTAACGCGCGGGGTCAAAAAATTAAGAAAGTTTTTACTGGAGTCGAGGGAGTCTTAAGTGGTCGACAGTCAGCCGTGACGTGACGCATGGCTGTGCTCGCATAAACACACGCGGGCCCGCTACAGGACGCGCACGCACGCACACCCACGCACACGCACACACACACGCACACACACATTTAAACAGTACAGTATATAGCGGCGAAGCAGTGGTTTATTTGCACATGTGAGTCAGGCCCGTCTCTGCCAGGGCTGCAGCTGGAAGGGGAGCAGCCCCACCCAACAGTGCCTCCCCACAGCTATGTCGCACACGCACACACGCGCGCACACGCACGCACACTCACTCCTCCCCTTTCAGCTCATTGTCCTCCTTTGGCTGCACTTTAGTTGAAGTTTCAATGCAGAGCAGCAGGGAAGTTAAGAGCGGCTAACTCGTGGATGCCCCGCTTGTGGTGAGTTTATTTTGGTGTGTGTGTTTTTTTTTTCTCCCCTCTTTTCTTTTGCATGTGCTGGAATGTAGTCCGGAGGGTTTGAAATTCAAAATTGTTCATCTCATCTAAGCCTAAATTTTTGCTGTAGTCAGTGAATGAATGGACATGTGGTTGGAAGGGTTAGGGTTAGAAAGAGGTAAGGTTAAGAAGGGTCACGGTACGGAGGATTCGGAAAGTTTTCGGGCCAGGGTTTGAGTTTAGGGTTGAAGTTTGGAGATTTTAGGGACTGATAAATCCATGGATGCTGTTTTCTTGATGAGCGTTCACGTGACAGTGGTGAGACGTGTGAGTTTTTGTTGAGACGACACTGGACGAAGATGTTAGTGGCTGTTGTGTCAGACATTCAAAAGGCATGATCGCAACACAAGATGGTAATAATAATAATAATAATTTGTTCAATGAATTGATTCAGAGTGATCGATGCACGCCGTTGTCATATTTACGAATGAATGCAGTCAGCAGAGTGCACAATCTTTGCCTGCGCCCTGATCAAATCCATCAAAATCGCGTGTACACAACCTGCGCCACAACTTAGACCTGCTTTTTTTCCTGGTCTAATGTCTAGTCTATTTTCTGTCACTGAATTGTCAGGTGCGCCTGGGGGGGGTGTAATAGGAAACGTCAACTTAGGCTTGAACTTTTCCACTTTTCATGAGCTTACTGTTATGTGTTGAACATGCAGTGTTTTTTTGCCAAAAGTGAAATGGAATTGTTGCTTTGCTTATCTGGTATTTAAGTCTACATGTATTCTATTTTCTTATGTTTGAAACACATGATGATGTCAACTAAAGCTTTTTTCAAGTTTTTGTTAAAACTAGACTAAAGCTATCACATATAGAAATTTCTAAAAGGTCACTACATACTGTTAAGACAAATATGTGTTTTTGACCAAAAGATTAAAACTATGATGGCTGCCAAAAGCAACACTGGTGTTAAGGTCTGACAACCTGGCCACAGCTTCCGGCTATCCCCAATTTGTAAATCCTCAGTCTTCCTCCCCTAAAAGTTTGTTGAATAATTCTTCCCTGGCAGAGGTAAACATGTGGCCCCGATACCGCCATAGCATCATTCCAAACTGTTATTATCATATGCAAATGAGGTGGCTGAACAAAACTCCTCTCCGCAGGTCTCGTGACGGCTCTGAAAACGGGGCCCATTCATCGCCCCCCCCCCCCCCCCCCCAGGCCAGAATCTGGCCTTGAAAATCGAAAAACATGGTCACATAAACACTCCTTTGTCACACAACCCACATGACGGCGCTAATAAACGTAAACGTGGCTCCAGTGACCTCGTTCTGAGCCGGCACGAAAAGGGCTGCCTTTTTCTTTCTTTTTTTTCTCCTGCAAATGAATGGTGAGCAAGCCCAAAAAATAAGTACAGTGTGACGCATGCACCGCAGGAGGCTTGAAAAGGAGAGCGCGGTGTCACATTTCTCAGCATCTCACGGGCACACAAAAGATTCACGTGGCCCCCGAGGGCCAATGGCTTTTCTCACACATCCAAGCAAACAGTCACAAAAGGAGCAGGAGTTTGTTTGAATTTGAGAATTTTTCCAGACCTGTCATGATAATTACTATTTCGAATAAAATTGACACTTTTTTTTATTTTTTATTATATATATAAATTGACATTTAAATGTGTGTTTACATACGTCATCAACATTAAGTCACGCTGCTTCATTCCCTCTCTTGTCAGTCAACTTGCTCCCGGCTGTGAGAGGCGGGACTCTCACGCACACAACACTGACTGTGCAAACACCGTTTAGGAAGGAAAGAATTCACGTACTCGAGCTTAACAAATTTTCCGACAGCTGTAGTTTTTATAATTCTAGAAAGTCGGGCGGCCAGGGTTGTTATAGTTTAGAAATTTTCATTTTAGTTAGTTTTTAGTTCATTTGAGTTTTTATTTTATTTTAATTTAGTTAGTTTTAATTATTCTTCAGGGCGGTTCTGTTAGTTTTAGTTTGTTAGTTAGTTTAAAAAAATGTTTCAATATTATTTTTCTTTAAAAAAAAAAAGTCTATTACTTGTGCGCAATTTTAAATAAATGGAAAAAGTAACACATTTCTTACTTAGTGTTGCATTTCGGCTGAGTTAAAGGAAAAAGCAGGTGAAGTTAAAATTTAAGAACGCAAAATTGTCGCCTAGGTGTGATGTCATCTGAAGGTGCTTTTCTATTGGTTACTGCTAGATGACATCACTTCTGTGTGACACTTTCAAACGTCCTCAGTCCGGTTAATATCGAAGTACGTATACTTAAAATCACATTTACAATCAACCCCAAAGGCTGATGTATTAAATTACTCACCAAAGACTAAACCGAAGGACATTTTAGCTTTGTAAACGTAACATATGGTTTCAGTTAGTTTTCGTTTTTTTAAAAGCTTTTTCAATTTGATTGGATTTTGTTCACGAAAATGTTTTTGGAATATCAGTTTTACTCTTTTCATTAGTTTTTGTTAACTAAAATAATCTCGGTCGCAACATTTTGGATTCAAGCCAGATGCAACTGCCGCTAATGTCAATGAGCTCGTTAGCTACTAGCTCGTATGCTGCGTTTGTAAGAAGAAAGTCGGAACGCTGTACGACAAATTTAAGCTATGCGATCGTTTTACATACACAAGTTGCAATTCGCTTTTGTTTTGTGCTCAGTCCGACAGTAAAGGAATCCATGTGATGGTCCGTGTTGGCCTGCTGAGTGCTCAAGAGAGCGCAGCGCGCGTCATAGCTGCGTCACGCGGTGGTCAGGTGGTCAGACAACGAGCTTTCATCTCTGCCTTTTCCTGCCGGTCGGTGACGCTTCTTTAAAACAGTGACTTGTGAGCACAGTGCTCATCGTTGCCGCTCTTTTGCTTCTACTTTCAGGATGGCTCAGTGGGGACCCTTGATGATCTGGCCCAGGAGTATTCTCGCTATTACGGCACCTCCCTCAGCGACGTGTGCGAAAGGATGGAAGAGCTGCGCCGACGCCGACTGGTGCCGGATCCGGACGTGATGGTAATACAGTCATGGGGTTTTCTTTTTAAAGACACAAAAAGTGAATCGCTGACTCGAGGGCACTACATATGATATTGAATAGCATTGCGGGGCATGTCAAAAGTTATTTTTAGTATTCGCAGTGGGCGGTGTTAGAGTAGACAATATTAAGTATTGTACTCTTTGCGTGTTCAATTAACTGAATGGTGAGATCCAAGTGAAGAAGTCCCTTTGCAAAGGTATTTATTAATTACCAGAAGCTTCTGATCACACAATTGAAGTCACCCAAGCAGTGCTCTGTTCAAAATGTGTCTCTCCTCTCCAGCCCACATCATTATTTATTCAAAAGAGGGTTCATAGAAAAGTCAGCCCACAACACACCTGGTTACAACTGAATGAATACAAGAGAATCCGTTCCCATGGGTATAAATCAGATTAGAAAAAATACAATAACAATAAGCCTGACTCCCTTCCGACACAGCAGAATCCCGGCCCTCCCATTAGATAACGAATGAATAGACAGACCCGTTGCTCTTTCTCATGAAAGTAACACAGATAAGAATATATTTCTATTCATTCAGCCATACTGAGTTAACATAATCTAAAACGGCTAAAATATAATTTAAAACTGAAAAACAATGTTAATAACTTAACAGCGGCAAATGGCCCCCGGGCCGTAGCTTGGACATTATTTTGCTACACGCTGTTAACCAAAGTAAGCTTTTGTGCCACTTTAAAGCGTTATCATCTTGGTGACAGCATAGAGTGACTTGTCCACTTGCACTTCCTGCGTCTTTCAGGGAAAGCTTGACTCAGCGGCCGCATCGCTTGAGCTGCGCTCGCAGATTCAGGTGAGAGACCAAATGTGTCAGCAGCCATGTTGGTGAGATTAAGCGGTGTCGTGATGCAACTTGGACCACAAAATGATTTCCAAACAGCAAACACGTTTCCATTTGCTCACAGCATGCGCTGCATCTGGAAATATTTACAAGACTCCACGTTTACTACGTTTGGCTATATGTTGCAGTCTTATTCAAGAATGAATTGAATTGTTTTCCTCAAACATCTACACACAACAGCCCATAATTAAAACGTGAAAAACAGCATGCATTTTTTAAGTTTTATGAATGAAATTAAAAAATATGTGGAAAAGGTGAAGCAACGTCAGTACCTCGGGTTCATATCGTCTACATGTAAACTGTGCTTACTTAAGACTTAACCCTTTATTGCTGTTTTAAAGGAATCTCTTGGACTCTGCAGCAGCATGTCCACTCCGGAGATGGACAGAAAGTAAGGAACTCAACTAATGACTTTGAAATCAAAAATTACCCACCACCCCCACCCCCCCACACACACACAAATCTCCATTTTTAAGATGAATGAACTCCTCTGTCGAGTGCCCATGTTGAGACAAATTGCCCTTAAGCAACCTACTGAATACAAAAATAAACACCTCCCTCAAGCAATTAACAGCTTGAGACAAATAACAAACTTAACTCCCTCTAACAATTAATACAAATAAATGCCTACTTCAGTAACCATCAGCTTTTGACAAACAAAACGTCTCCCTCGAGCAACCAGCAACTTAAAATAAATAACAGAGGTGGCAAAACCAAGTCCAGAAAGTAAAAACCCTGCCACAGTTCGGCTTTGGCCCCAGGTGCTAGCTAGCTAGCTCCCATGGTGCTCGTTTACCAGCTAGGGTGCTAGCTAGCTAGCACCTGGGACTAAAGCCAAACTGTGGCAGGGTTTTTACTTTCGGGACTTGGTTTTGCCACCTAGCTAGCTAGTTCCCTAGCTAGCTCCCATGGTGCTCGTTTACCTGCTAGGGAGCTAGCTAGCTAACTAGCATCAGGGGCTAAAGCCAAACTGTGGCAGCGTTTTTACTTTCTTTTTTCCAACCATGTGTCAAATGAGGTGTTAAGATGTCCATTCAAGTGCTTTGTCATCCACACGCAGCAGACACGCCACTTCCCGCTGCCTCTGCGACTCTTGTGTGTGCGTGCGTGTGTGTGTGGGGGGGGTGCGTGTGTGCGTGTGTCATTCCCAAACTCGGCTTCGTCTTTCCTGCTTCCTTTGTTGATGAGTCACAAGAAGGTTATGAAGATGAGAGTACACAAAAGGATGCTGACCAATATGTGGAGTTGAACTGACTCATTAAGAAGTCTGAGGCTACAAGTTATTTCAACATTGATAATCTTCATTCTTTATTTTTCATTCGTCATTTTTAATTAAATACAATCTGAATTTATTTTTCTAAGTAAAGTTTTGAGTAAAAAAAAAAAAGACAGGCTGAATATTTGTTCATTAAAAAAAAGTAATTAAAGTCATTGAAATGTGTATGAGTAATTTTAACTTAAATAAAATGTTTAAAAAATAATAATTAAATAATTAAATTATTGATATTCCCTCATTTAAAAATAAATATCCTGAAATAAAGTAATAAATAAGGTAACAAGGTTCAGGTCAAGGTCTTATCAGATTTTTACTTTGTATGCAAATATGGATACCCAATAAATAAAGTTGGGTCGAATATAAGGTATAATATATATACTGTACAATAATGTAATATTTTAATCACATCCCATATGGAGCAAAAAATATTTCAAATTAATTTTGACAAGCATTTCTTGTGGTTTTCATAGCCCGCGTCACCAAGTCCCTTTTGCTTTTGAAGTCTCTGATTAGTTTGGCGCATTAGTGCTGATTTTCCTCCATTTCCAGTCAAGTGCGTGCGGGGGGGGGGGGGGGGGGGGGGTGGGGGGTGGATTGTGAGAGGAATGCAGCCTCCACATGAAAACTGTCACTGCTGCAAAACCTCCAGTCCAAAAGGGGGGGGGGGGAAGCTTCTTTTGTTTCCCGACCGACCTCATGTGTTCATCCATGGAGAGCGTCCGCAGCTTCTGATTTTTCATCACGACGGCACCGCAAATAACGCCGAAGGGATGAAGAGAATAAATGTGGACAAGAGGTATCGTTGAGTTGCGTTCGACGTGTTCAAAGGAGACATTAGAACTGGGCTTGTGTGTGTGCGCAGGTTTCCCGTGCACAAGTCCAGCTCTTCGGACGACGGATCGGGCGGAGGGAAACGGGACGGCAAGAGAAAGAGCAAATCCTTTTGGAACACTTTAAGAAAGTCACCCAAAGGAGCTGCCACACGCCACCTCGCAAAAGGTAACAAAGAAGTTGAGTGCTTAAGAAGTGGAGTCCACGTGTGGCTTCAGGAAACATGAAAAGTTGAAGTGATAAAACCACACTTTTGTTTGCGATATTGTGATATCACTTAACTTACTATTTACACCACACGTGTTTGGCTGAATTGGTGAATGCTTTTAAGACTGACTTTTAAGTCAAAGTAAACAACTCTTAAGTTGAGTACAAATGAATCTAATTCAAGTAGATGAAAAAAACTGTCATATTAATTAATTACAAATTTAGTTAAGCAAATTTATGTATTCATGTTTTTTATTTAATTTATTTTATTTTATTGGTTAATGGAGATCAATGGGGGAAATAAAATATTTACAACTTTTTAATACAATTTTTACATTATCATAATTGGTTTGGAAGTGCAACTATTAATTGAAAAATAATCTATTATCAACTTAATTGATAATTGATTGAAATTGTCCCAATTCTTGGAATTTCAATCTCTCAACAGTGAATATTCTCCAACTTTTGTAGTCCTCCATGAAAGCTGACTGATCATCTTTCTGGGTATTTTTCAAAATAAAACATTTGTTTTTACTTTGGAAAACAATAAGCACGATTTTTGCCTATTTTCTTACAAAAATGAAACCACTAACTCAATCATAATCAATTTATGTTTGTGCATTTTCTGTATTTGAAATGATGTCCTGTTTTTGAATAAACAGATGGAAATTTAAGTATAAGTATTTACCAAAAAAAAAATTGACAAATGAATCGGTTATTAAAATAATCGTTGGTTGCACCCTTACATTATTTATAATAAGCAATTTTTACATCAAATACAAAAAAAAACATTTATTTCTATTGCATTTAGAAGTGCAGCTATGTTTAATTGACATTTGAATGTTGACGGAACCCCATGTTGTTGTTGCTTGTGCACCTTCCAGGTGATTTGGTGGGCTTCGTAGCCAGCGAGGTCACCATGAGCGATGAAGAGCGCATCCAGCTGATGATGATGGTCAAGGAGAACATGATCTCCATCGAGGAAGCTCTGGCCCGGGTAACATAATACGAACATTTTTGAGCCTGTGATTTTGGGCCGAACAATTACTCAAATTCAAATCGACAAGGCAATGCAGTCGAGTGACATGTTAAAATCACAAAGACTGCGGTTTGGAAATAATAAACAAAGAAAACTGCTCGCTCGGTATACACACGCTGTATGGACTGGAACGAGATCTTTGCGGATTTGTGTTTGTGTGCGCAGTTGAAGGAGTTTGAGACGCAGAAGAGACCGAAGTGCAGGCTGGAAGCGTCCGAGTGCTCTGACGTTTGCCGTTTTACCGACGAGTCTTTTAGCGACAACGTAAGTCTTTCTAACAGCCATGTGTATGAAGATATGAAAATAAATATATCTATCACTTATTTTTTCTTATATCGCCCCATCTCGATTTTTTTTATGGTTCTAAAAATTGCTTGTTCTAAAACGTCTGTACCTGCCCAAAACTAAAGAAACTAGAGAGTAGCGTTGTTGTTGTTGTTGTTTTTTGGTTCAAACGTGCATTTGGCCATTGTTTAACTCATTCACTCCCAGCCATTTTCGCTGAAGCAACCCCCTTCGCTCCCAGCTGGTTTACTGGATTGTGACTGCTTTTGCAAGGCCCTCGAAATATTCAGTTCTATAGCTATAAAAACATGGAACCTACCAAAAGAAAGATTAGAGTCTTGTTGTATGTGTTTCCATTTTGCAGCAATCATCATTAATCAAATTCCAGGTGAAAACACTGGCAAAAAGAGCTTGTAGCAACAGCCCTGGCTGATCTTAAACATATTTATACGTTTTGGGGTTTGGATGAGTTAATTCTTACTAATCCTTTCAGTTGAGTTCTTTAACTTGCAAATGAAACTAGGACATCACACGTACCTGTACCTGCAAGTGGCAAAAAGTTCAAGCAATCTCGAGGGAGACGGAATTTTGTCCGTAATTGACATTTCAGCAGCTCAGTTCATTCCAAACTAGACTTGATGGACTCGCTAATGAATAGACTTTTCTGTTGCTCAGATTCCGATACCTATTGTTTGCAAACATTATGTAACATCATATAATGTACTTTGCAACACATGGCAGTAGCAGGACCCTTCGCTGCACCCTCCCTGAATCTGGTCCCCCCCCCCCCCCCCCCCTTTGAGCCCCCTCTAAGCTCAATGCCACAGTGGTGCACTTGTATTCAGTGCTGTCACCCTGTTATTGTGCTGCGCATTCCGTCAGCATCCAGTCATGCCCGCCTCACACATATTCTTGGTAGGCATTCAAGTAGTTAGTTAGTTTATTGTTTGGCAGAAGAATGACCCACTTTGTCATCCTTTGGTTAGTTAGCTACGTAGTCCTTTCATTTGCTGGCAGGATGGCATCAAGGTACAAAAAGTGAGTTGTGTGATTTCCTCTGTTCATCTGTAGCTGCGCGAGCTGTCCGACACAGAGCAAGAAGAATGGCTGACTTTCAGGAGGCTTCACAAGCTGGTCAGCTCCACACGCAAGGTCAAGAACAAACTCATCAGGGTCGACCAGACCAGGAGGACCGGCGCAGAAGGCACGCCATATACGTAAAGCGTAGAGCAAAAACGTAGTCTGTGTATTTGGCTTGATATTGTCATATTATGATCCACAGAGTGTTGCCAGCCAAGAGTTTGTCCCGTGGACTCTCTAGCGTGCGCCTTGCAGGAGCAGCTGGGCTATGATGACGACGACGTCACCACATCGTGCTCCTCTGACACCGAATGGGCCCCCGAACGCAGCCCCCCCTGCGGCGGCCCCCCGCGTGGGGACGCGCCCGAAGAGGGGCGGTCGTGCATCGCCGTCTGTGACGAACATCACCGCCAGGGAGAGGAGGCCAGGATGGCTCGATCCGTGACCGACGGAGGGCTGAGACATCGCCTTCTCAGCCACAACGGGGTTAGTTAGTCAGTCAGTTAGTTAGCAAAATGACACAGTGATGATAGCTAGTTAATTAGCAGCAATGAAGTCGATGGTTAGCAGAAAAACAAAACAGACTAACAGAGAAAATGTAACAGGTAGTTAGTTAGTTCATTAGTTAGTTAGTATAATGACTCAAAAAGTGTCTTTGTTTTTAGTTGTCACATGATAGCTTGTTAGTTAGCAGGAATAAAGCATTGGTTGGTTGGGTTATTTTTTGTTATGTTGTAAAGTTTTTTGACAGGTCGGCAAGTTTGGTATTTAGTTGGCTAGTCTTATGCAATTTTTGGTTGGATACCTAGATCACACAAAAGTTGGTTAGTGAACTGGATAAACAAAGGTTGTTCAATTGAATGTGTTTATTCTGTAGTTAGTTGGCTAGTTAGTTAGTTTGTTGGTTAGCTAGTTAGTTTGTCCGATCATTAGTTAGTCAGTCAGTTAGTTAGCAAGCAGGATGACTTAAAAGTTATTTTTAGTTAGCAGCATGATAGCTAGTTAGCAGCAATAAAGTGTGGGTTGGTTAGTTGGTTAAATGAAAAACAAAACAGACTGAACAAAAAGTGGAATTTAGTTTGTTTGTTAGTTAGTTAGCATAATCACTGAAAGTTATTTGTTTTTAGTTAGCAGTATAATAGCTAGTTAGGAGCAATAACGTGTGGGTTGGTTAAATAAAAAACAAAACAGACTATCAAAAAGTGGAGTTGTTAGTTTGTTTGTTAGTTACAATAAAGTGTGTGTTGGTAGTTGTTAGAAAACAAACAAAACTGACAAATAGAAAAAGTGAAATAATTAGTTAGTTAGTCTTGACTTAGTTATTTGTTTTTGTCATGACTCAGCAGCTTGATAGCGATTTATAAGTTACTTAGTTACCAGGTATAAAGCATTGGTTGATCAACTGGTTTGCATAAAACAAAACAGACTAACAGAAAAATTGTTCAAGTTTGTTCTTAGCCATTAATTGAGTTAGTTAACAGGATGACATAAACAATGTTTTGTTTTTGTTTTTGTTCACTTCTACTGCGTTAATGTCCACTTTTTCAAACATTTTTATAACAGAGAGCCTGCAGTTTTGGAGGATTTGACCTCACCAACCGCTCAGTGCATGCAGCCCAACACACTGTACGTCCGAAAATATAATGCAAATGAACAACAATACAGCAAACGCAAAGCAAATTTTGGTTGAATTAACTTAATTGGACTTTTAACATATCAGGGCGAAGATGAAGATGGCGCAAGGTCCCCTCAGATTTCTCGCATCTCCCTGGGCAAGAAAGTCAAGTCTGTAAGGGAGACCATGAGGAAGCACATCACCAAGCGATACCAAGCATCTCTATCCGATCAGGTAAACGGACACACAACATTGAGGAGTGGCCGCATGTCAAAGTCACACCATTAGACATAAGATCAATACTTACTCTCCTCGATGTTTAATCTTTTAGTGAATTACTTGGGTGTTTTGTTTTTTTATTAGTCATCCAGTTAGATCACACACAAATGTTTCTTATTTGGGTGGTTAATTAGTTGGTTTGTCCGTTATCAGTATCAGTTAGGTAGTCAGTAGTTTTTTCTTTTCCTTTTTAGTTACCCAGCAGGATCACATACAAAAGTTGGTTGGTTACTTACTTGAGTGGTTGGATAGTCAGTGAGTTAGTCGGTCCGTTGGTGAGTTCGTTTTGTTAGTCAATCGGTTGTTAGTTAGTTAGGTAGCTTACTAGCTATCTAGCTGGACCACACAGAAACATTAGGTGCAATAACTAGCCATGGGTTGGTTAGTTAGTCTGTTTTTCATCAGCTGATTCACGCAAAGGTTTTTTTTTGTTATGTTTGGTTGGTTATCAGCTCATTTTGTCATTGGTTAGTTATTTGGTTGCTTGCTTTGATAGCTGGATCGTAGACAAAAGTTTGTTAGATAGATTGATGGTTGTTACTTATTAGGTGCTGCCATTTTGGTTAGCAATGGAGTTCAACTTGCGTCTTTTCCTCATGGGAAAAGGGAATCTTGTAGTTTAGGGAGGCATTTAGTCATTCAAGTGAACGATGCATCCTGCAAATAATTGAAAAACGACTGGTTCACAGTGACAACTAGTTGAGGAAATATGGTAGAAAGTCAAAATTAACATGTTTTGTTTTTCATCCATGCAAAGTCGAGTCCGGACCGCATTTCCAGCTGCCCTCAGTCCCCTCACTTGAACTCTTCTGTGGAGAAAGCCAAGCTGAAGCCTGGAGGTTCTGTGGAGAGTCTGAGGAGTTCCCTCAGCGGACAGAGTTCTATGAGTACGTGCGTGTGCGTGTCGAAAATGTAAGGCGAGAGCTCGTCCCTCACCGCTATGTGGCTTTCGAGCAGGCGGGCAAACGGTGGGCACCACCGACTCGTCCAACAGCAACAGGGAGAGCGTCAAGTCAGAGGACGGCGAGGAGGACGAGCTGCCTTACACCGGACCCTTCTGCGGGCGCGCCCTCGTGCACACGGACTTCACGCCCAGCCCCTACGACGCGGACTCCCTCAAACTCAAGGTGACTGCGGGAAAACAAAAACAACCAACTTTTTTGGTAAATGGCTGGTTTAAAAAATAATAATAATAATAAACTTCCCGCCGGTGCGCGCTCATGCAGAGCGGCGACGTGATCGACATGATCAGCAAGCCCCCGATGGGCACGTGGATGGGCATGCTGGGGGGCAAAGTGGGCACCTTCAAATTCATCTACGTAGACGAGCTCAATCCAGAGCCGGCCAAGCCCAAGAAGACCGAGCGCAGGCGCAGGAAGGCCCGGCAACCCAAACCGCAGTCTGTGGACGAGCTGCTGGAGCGTATCAGCCTCAAAGTAAGAATGAGTCTTTACGCCAGTCCTTCATCTTCATCTTCATCATCATCATCATCATCAAGGTTTTCATGATCACGTGACTCGTGCGACAGGAGCACCTCCCCACCTTCCTGTTCAACGGTTACGATGACCTGGACACCTTCCGGCTGCTGGAGGAGGAGGACCTGGACGAGCTCCGCATCACGGACGCGCAACACCGAGCCGTGCTGCTCACCGCCGTTCAGCTGCTGCACGACTGCGACTATGGTGAGGGAACGACTCGCCGGCGCTCCACGTGGAACGTTCAAATGTTACGCTGTTCCAGCTACACTACAACTATCATGGTGCTAATGCAGAGTTAGCTAGTTAGCCTGTTGTTGGTCAGTTAATTGTTAAGTTATTTCAATTGTTAACGAGTGAGTTGATTGGTTGTTTAGTTAATTTGTCGTTGGTTGGTTAGTTAATAAGTTGTTCAATTCATTATTCATTTATTTCAAATTTGGTTACTTTGTTGGATCACGCAAAAAGTTAGTTAGTTAGTTAGTTGGTTAGTATAATGACTCACAAAGTGTATTTGTTTTTAGTTAGCAACATGATAGCTTGTTAGTTAGCAAGAATAAAGCATTGGTTGGTTGGGTTATTTTATTTTGTTGTTTTGGTAGGTCGGCAAGCCGGATCACAGATAGAAGTTAGTTATTTAGTTGGCTAGTCTTGTCTGATTTTTGTTTGGATAGATACCTGGATCACACAAAAGTTGGTTAGTGAGCTGGATAAACAAAGGTTGGTCAATTAAATGTGTTTATTCTGTAGTTAGTTAGTTTATGGTTGATTGGCTTATTTATTCAATTAGTTGAGTAGGTTGGTTAGTTTGTTCATTGTATATTTGTTTGGTTGCTAAGTTGCAGTTTAGTTAATTAGTTATTGGTTTGTTAGCTGGTTCTTGTAGAGGGTTAATAGGTGTATCTCACAATAATGTTGGTTGTCAGTCAACAGTTGGTTGGTTAATTGGTTAGTTGTTTAGTTGATTGATTAGTCCATCCGTTATTCAGTTAGGTAGTTTCGGATGACACAATGCACAAAATCTTGGAAGAAAAAAAACACATGGAAGCTTAAAGGCACAGTGCATCTTTTGTGTAATGTAACTTTAAACATGTCACTTAACAGGCAGCAGCGATCCGGAGTCAAGCAGCTACTCCGAGGAGAAAGCTTCCGCCACGGACACCCGTGTCCAGGCAGGAGACTCCCCGAGAGATTCCGGCTGCTACGAGAGCAGCGATACCCTGGACAACAACAGTAACCACAGCCTGACCCCACTATGAACTCTTCATCATCACCCTCCTTTGCGCGGTACACTCTTCTTCTCCTTCATCACGTGGACTTCCTGCTTTCTTATGTACGCACACACATGAACTCTCGAGTGACTTTGAGGGCTGAGGTGAATGTAAAAAAAAAAAAAAAAAGTAGTGTTGTGTAAATACTTTTCTTACTCTAGTGTAGCCTTGCACAAGCTTTTTTTTTTTTTAAATCATGTGCCTCAAATTGAAAAATATTGACTTGATCTGATGATGTACATGACTTTTTTTAGAGTGTGTGCGTGTGAGGAATTAAAAAAAAGAAGAAGTTTTGCTTCTTTCTTTACTGCGCTCTTCTTTCACTGCAAAACGTGATATATTTCATGCTTAAATATTATTGCTGTTAAGCATGGATTTTCAAATGTAGTCTTTTACAAGAAATTGCAAAGATAGTCAAACTGATGAATAGGTTATTTATTAGGAATATAATTATTATACATTATTCAGTTATTTTTTTCTAACTTTTCAGAGAATCCCCAAAAGCAGCCCCAAACTCAGTTATTATACTGTTAAGTGCTAAATCTACACAAATCTCTTCAATCTGCCATTTAATGGCAACAGATGACAGTGATGATGCATTTAATGGCAGCAGGAAATCACAGTTTGGCATGCGGATGCAATTCTTGAAGGCAGGACCTGACCAGCCTGGTAGCATCCAGGGCCGTCCCCCAGGCCAAGGTGACGCCGTAGCCCCCGTGGCCGTAGTTGTGCACAACATGCGCCCCGCAGCCGCCGCCCAGCCGAGGCAACGCCCTCTCCACCCTGGGATTCCTCCTGCCGGGCCTGAGCCCCACCCACTGGCCCAGCACTCGACCTCGACGCACGGACGGCTCCAGCCGGGCGCAGCGCTCCAGGATGCCTTCCGAATCCCCGGCGTCCGCCCCCAGGCGCCAGTCTCCCTCCTGTCGGGTGCCGCCCAGAGTGACGTAGCGGGAGCCGGGGTAGACGTACGACTTCCCGTCCCCGTCGCGGATGAAGTATTGCACCCAGGGGGCATCCACCTTCAGGATCTGGCCCCGGACCGGGTAGACCCCGTGGTCTCCCACCAGCTCCTTGGAGCCCAAGCCCGAACAGTTGACGATGATGTCGTAGTACGGGCTCAGCTCTTCAAGACTGGACAGTTTCTTCTGCTCCACATTCCCGCCGGCTTTTGTGAACCTGGACACAAACACAACTTCAAACTATGAGGAAACTATCCAGCCATCTATTTTCTATAGACATTGTCTTTAGAAAATGGGGAAATTGTTTAAAATATAAAAATAGATGAGTTCAGACAAGAAAAATGAAACTAAAATGGGGGGAAATAGTCAGATTTTAATTTTTTTTTTTAATCAAACACTCCGAAAACATATTTTAAAATGTTGGGGGGGAGCTCAGACGAAGAAATAGAGAAAATATTTGAACAAAGACAAAAAATAATAATTTATCCATCCATTTTCTCAAGCACTTTTCATAAAGATTTTAAAAATCTTACGAAAACACAAAAATCTAGTTAAAATATCCAATCAAATATAAAAAATTAAAAAAAGGTTAAAAAAAATAATATTTGTAATAATACATAGTATTGTAAAATGAGGGGAAAATACTAGTCTTTACCAATAAATGAAAACTTTTTTTTAAATCCATCCATTTTCAAGAGTATTGTTCTTATTAGGATTTGAAAAAAAAATACACAAAAAACGAGAACAAAAATTGTGATGAGATAAAAACTGAAAATAAAAAATAAAATGAAAGAAAATAATACATTAGAACAGAATAAAATAGTTCTGATTTTTCTTTTCTTTTTTTAATACTGAAAAATATAGTTATGACCAGAAAATATGGGGGGGGGGGGAACAATGTAAATAAATATTCTTAGTCAGGGTACACCCTGAACTCGTCACCAGCCATTTGCAGGGCACATATAGTGTAGACAAACAACCATACACACCTCTGGACAATTTAGTCGTCACTGAAGCTAGCGTGCTTGTTTTGAGAATATAACAGGAAGTCTGAGCCAAGATTGGAACCCAAGACCTCATATAGGTGAAGCTGGCGGTCTCTTGCGGTGTCTGAACAGACCTGTGCCGCAGCCAGGGCAGGTAGCTGGAGCATTCGCACTTGATGGTGGTGAAGGCCTGGCCAAACGAGTGCTCGGGAAAGCGGCGCAGCTCGCGTTCACTCAAGAAGCGGAAGCCAAACACGATGTCCCACCAGTAGGGTCTCTTGTTGGCGGGGGGCTCCCTGAATATTTGACAGCTGGCGAGGAAGACAAGAAAGAATGACGTCATTGTGCAAAACGTCGTCGTCGTTTTGTGCTCCAAAAGTGGGGAGGGGGAAGGAGTAGAAAAAATTTGGCTCAATAGTTTATTTTGCTAATAATAAAATATTAATTCAAGATCATTTTAAATTTCATTGGTTATAATTAGATTAGAATAAGACAAATGCATATAAAGTAAATCTCCCCTTTTGTTTCGCGCCACGTGTATTTCGGGTGCAATTCCACTGTCGGCCACAAGATGGGGACATGGAGGTAAATATGGTGCAAAACTAACTTGTGCAAAAAATTTGTACCTGTAGAAAAAAGTTTAAATTTGTATCTGTGGAAGTCGTGATTTGGACCTGTAACAAAAAAATTGTACCTGTAAAAAATAACTAAACTAGTGTGGCTACTCTGTTTGTTTGGAATTGCGGACTTGTGCATGGGCGTCATTTGAGTTCAACCCACGGTCGTTCGCTCAACCAATGAGGTTGAGCTTTAGCCCGCCCAAATCCTCCAGAGCCCGCCCTCTTCTTCTACGAGTACAAATCACGGCGCTCTACAAGTACGAATCAGTTTTGCACCTTTTGTAGCGCGACAAATGGGGCAAAACTCACGTCACTGGACAGCAGCAGAAAAAACACTTGTGACTCCTAGTGGCGACTTCTTTGACTACAAGTTGTCATTTCTACAGGTACAAATCGCAACTTTTACAGATACAAATTTATACTTTTTGTACAGATACAAAAAAAAAAAAGTGTACAGGTACAAATCATAACTTTTACAGGTACAAATTTGTTTTACACATACACATTTATTTTTTACAGGTACAATTTTTTTTACCTCCATAGATTTTACTTTTTTATCTTTAATTCAGTGACCAAGCCCTGACGCAAAAATTTGCAAGCCGATAGACGCCACAAGATTGTAATATGAATCATTTTCGATTCCAGCCGTATTTGGACAAACAAATTCCCACATACATGTTATAAAGGAACTTTTGAGTGAGTGAGTGAATGAGTGACTGAGAGAGAGAGAGAGAGAAAAAAAATCTCCTTAAGTTTGATTTTCCATTTGAACGTTACCCTGAGATGAGCAGCACTCGGGCCTCGGGTGCGTGTTCGGACCGTGCAATGGCCAGTAGGTGGTCAAAGCTGTCTCGGAACCAGCGTCTTTGGCGTTCCAAAGGAATATCTAGTAGGTACATATAAAAGTACCACTATATTTTATTTCTAATTATATATCTTTAATATTATATACAGTGGATTTTTATTTTTTTTAGCCAAACCCCAGTTTTTTTCAATGTACTTATAGCGGGTGTCAGTTATTCCCATCCCTATTTTACACAACTCTCCAAACTGCATACCTGCTCTTGCACCCCAAGACAATCAACCTCAATCAAATTGCGCTGACTTGCTGACCTGGAAATTGTTCCGCGAACATGACCCCGGCCGCTCCGTCGCTTGTGGTGTCCGGGCTGAATTTGTCCGATAACAAGGTGACTGAGCAGCTGGGGAGATTCTCAGCCACGCACACGGCTGTGGAGAAGCCCACCACGCCCGCGCCCACCACCGCCACCTTCACTCCTCTCGTACTGGAACCCAAGACCAAGAAAGAAAAGGTCGCTCTAAGTAATATTTAAAAAAGTAAAGTTGAATATTTATATTGCACTCGGGGCTGACATCACTTCAGTTGGCAGCTTGTTTGTGTGCAGCATAACAGCTAAACGCTGCTTCACCATGTTTACGTTATTAATATTAATGATTTAATTAGCATGTGAAATAATGATAAAACTCATGTCCCATGTTGGCAAATTGCAGCACACACAGGACAAGTTACACAATCACGTCATAAAACGTGAGTTCAAGACAATAATTAAAATTGAAAGGTCAGACTCTATAAAAAAAAAATAAAAAAAAATAATAATAATAATCAAACAAGACGGTAAGACCAGTAACAAATGTTCAGCCCAGAAAATTTGTGTCAAGGACACAAAATATGAAACGTCAAGTGGCTTTTGTCCTCTCCCTCGGGATCCCTAGACAAATGGCATGAGTGGAAAAAGCTTAAACAAACATTGAAGTAAATGATTAGGTTAATTCAGGATCGCGTTAACCTTCCTCTGTTGCTACCCTTGTTAATGAAAGCAGGTCAAGGTTTTAAAAGAATTTCCCGAGAGGCATGTCTAACCAAGGTGTGTCATCACGTGTCTTCATACTTGTAATCAGTCAGCATATTTCAAAAGTGACAAATGGTGCGTACCACTTAAAACATGGACCAATACTCGTGTAAACAACAATTTGCCACTCGCAATAAAGTGGCAAATTCGCGAGGGGAAAAAAATCGTAAATATGCGAGTTATTTTTCTCGGAATATTGTACCAGCCCTCTAAAAAAAAAAAAAGTATATACGTGGCCCTAATACGCCGACATATACTTGCCTTAACAATATAAGAATGGAATTTGAGTTGTAACATAGCTCAACGTGCTTTTTCTACAAAATGCACTTGCACAATCTCACGCTCGTGAATGATTGAGCCATATTTATATTTGCTTCGTTGTTGTCGATTTCATTCCACGTTGTAAACGTGACAATTATATTCAGTAACTATCATGTAAAGAACAACAACAATGCGATGGCAAGAACTTAAAAACATTTTCACACGCTTTACTAACCTGCTGTTCTGCTCAGCGTAGACCTCCATTGTCGCTTATTGCTTAATCTATTTTTATTTTTTTTTATATCTGCTTCTTTAATGTTTTAAAGCGATAAGGACGTAGATAAAACACAAGTGACGCGATTTATCATCTATAATCTCCCATCAATAAATATGAAGCAGTGGCGCTAATACGCGTCATTTGTAGATCTCCCCACGCCGAAGTCTCGCGATAACGCATCAGACAGACTTCTTCCGGTTAGCACGAAAACAGTAAGGTCCTAACAGCTCACTATACAGTAAAAACTCGACGGGCTTTCTTCAACAAACGCGATCTATGATCGTTTTACTCTTCTACTTAGGTTAGTAATTCATTTTAACCGTTTTTTCCCTTCTTGAGAGCAAGCGGGCGTTTTGTTCGAGGCGCTGTAGCTTTTTTTTTCTTTGCTAACTTGTAAAGTTGTACGTTGGCGTTTGAGCTTCAAACACCTTTGAGAGAGGTTGTCCACTTGCATGCCTAATGAAAAGGCTTTTATTTTTATATATATTTTTTTGTTGTCATTGAAATATGTTCGATTCAAACCCTCATCCAAATGGTTATGTTAATGATGACGAATTAGTTGTTATTTTTTGTAATCAAAACGCCCAATAAATTATGTACTTGTAAGTGTTGTGGGAAGTTTTGTAGCATTTAAAATTGACATCATATCGGTTAATGAACATTTAAATGACTTGACGAAGGGTGAAGAACCGTATTTGCTACAAATGTTTTTCTATTGTCCAAAGATAAAATTTTTAATATTTTTTTTTACTCTAAGATAAATAAATAATAAAAATGAACAGCTGTACAACAGTACTTGTTATTAATTGTTATTTCCGTGTAAAATTATAGTATGTATTACATGTCACGTAAACTTAAAAAAGAAGATTGGAATATCTTAGCTCGTATATTTGTCTAGTGAAGCTGAGGGTTGGGATTTTTCATTATTCAGATATTTCTTTTTCAAATTGAGTTCATTTTAGTACGTTTTTTTTAGAGTCGGTTTGTTAGTTTTCTATTAGCCTGTGAATGGAATTTTATAGTGACTGCTAGCATTAGCATTAACATTCTGTAACAAGGTATGTCTTGGATTTAAATGTACTATGTGTATAATTATTTTAAATTTGTATTTAGTTTTAGAGCAAACTTGAAGTGAGATGTAATTAAACAAAATAGCATTCGTCGCACGCTTGCTGTATGAGCAACACGCTGCATTCAGGGTGCTTTCACAACATAGGATCTTGCAACAACACCGTGCCAGTCACTACATTAATCGATTGTCTTCGATTATAATGTTTTTATGGAAGTGAGAAGCCAAAATAAAAATCATGTATAAATTTCGATTCATTGATTTTTATTTTTTTCAGTCGAGGCATGTCCCACTTATGTGTTTTTATTTTATTTCGCAGCGGAGGACGATGACACTGACGGCCTCGTCGACCTCACACAAGACGAGCATCCTGAGCAAATTGGCGCGTCTCAGGAAGGGCGACATCCTGTGCGACGTCACCGTGCTGGCGGATGGCGAGCACTTCCGAGCGCACAAGGCCTTGCTGGCGGCGAGCAGCGACTACTTCTCGCAGCTCTTCACCGGCAACGATGTTGACGCCCACGCCACCCACCGGCTGGACGGCGTAACGTCCGCCGCGTGCGGGGCGGTACTGGAGTTCATCTACAGCGCACGCGTGTCCATAGAAGAGGGCGCCGGCGAGCAGATCCTGGCCGCCGCTCGCTTGCTGAAGGTGGGCGACCTCGTGGCGGCGCTGCAGAGCACGCGGCGACGTAAGAGGGGGCGGGCCAAGAAGAGCCTGCTCGTCAGGAAGCAGAGGAAGAAGAGTCCCCCATGTGACGATCGCGCCGAAGAGCGACGGGAAGTCGCCGACGGGGGTGGAGCTGAGCGGCCCGGTCGGGCGGGAAGACGCACGATCACGCCGCCCGTCAAGTACGACGCCTTTAAAGTGGGTGGGGACGCGTCAGCTGGGGGAGGGGGAGGAGCGTCGGCGAGGAGGGGCAGGAAGAAGAAGTACCCCGACACAGAGGCCAGATGCCACGACTGCGGCAAGGGGTTCAAAAACCACATCTTCCTCAAGATCCACCAACGAACACATACAGGTGAACTCTTGCAGCAATTTATTGATTGCGTTTTCTTTTCACGCAAAACACATATTGCAGGTGCATTTTTAAGATCATTTCTTGGGTTTATTAAAACTTTTTTTTCAGTGCATTGCGTATCAATTGTATGCAGATATATCAGGGGTGTAACAAAAAACAATTCAAATGGGAAAATCGGTTTTGATTTCGCAAATCGAAATGTTACATTTTCCTAAACCTTAACTCAATCTTTTTAATACATCGTTTTGCCATAAATTCATTCGAAAATCGAATTTTACTTAAAGTTTAACTTTTACTGAGAAGGGCCTAAATGTTTTTTTTTTAGAGCCGGGTAATGATTCTAATTTCCTCAATCGATTCGATTTTGATTCACAATAGCTCAGTTCGATTCGATTTTCCCCGATTTGATTCAATCCGCTTCAGTTCAGTCAGTATTGATTAATTATGGAACATCAATTCTTCTTAAAAATCAAAGAAATGATTCAAAACTGCACAAACAAATTCCAAGTTAAATTTTGCGGAGGTCGTAACTTGTTAATGATTTAGTTTATTAATGAAACGTTTTATAATCACAAAACATTGACAATGACATCAGCAATTATAAGATGAAAATATTTTCATAATCTAATTAAATAATTGTAATTAAATATTCGGAATGGTCTTAAAGTTCAATAAGTCAGGTTGCTCATAAATGTAAGAAAATACCTTTAAATTCATGTGAACAATACATTTCAAGAAAAGCGTAAGATAAAATAAAAAATGGCCTTAAAAATTCTATTTTCTTATGAATGAAAACTGTATCTTGCTATTTTCTTAAAATTTACTGTGCACAAATTTTTACAAGTATTTTCTTACATTTACGGAAAAAGACCTGACCTATTGCCCTTTAAGACAATTCACAATCTTTTCAATCAAATAAAAACGATATATACATTAACCCCCTGCAGCCAACCCCCGGTGCTCACTCCGTCCCGGCGCCATACAGGAAGTGATGTCATTGTCCCCATCCCCGCAGGTGAGAAGCCATTCTCCTGTCAGGTGTGCGGCGCCGCGTTCACGCAGAAGCACACCTTGCTGGTGCACCAGCGCAAGCACACCGGAGAGACGCCTTTTGTGTGCAGCGTGTGCTCCAAAGTCCTCGCCACCAAGCACAGCCTGCACGAGCACATGAACCTCCATCAAGGTAAGCCCAACATTGTTTCCGATGTTAAGGTAGACAGGTGCGGTGCGGGTGCGCCTAATGATGCGACGGTTGTGTTTTTTTTGTAGAAAACAAGTCGTTCTGCTGCGACCAATGCGAAAAGAGCTTCACTCAGAAGAGGCAGCTGAAAAGTCACTACAGGGTCCACACAGGTGAGACGGACGCATACGACACGCGTGCGTATTGCAAGGCCGGGACCGTTTGCCCGTTTGTTTGATTCCTTCAACTTTAGTTGCCAAGATGACAGACTGAAATTGTAATTTTGTGAAATAAATCAGAGATTTTATTTTTAAGGCCATGTCGGCATGTACACATTTATTTATTTATTTATTTATTTATTTATTATCATTTCTGTATTCATTGAAGGCAAATCACTTCCAGAGTGTGCGCAGTGTCAGCGCAAATTTTTGGATACAGCCCAGCTGAAAAAGCACCTGCGTACTCACACAGGTGAAAATCCCAACCGAGCATCACCACGCGTGACGTCACGTGACGTCATGCGATCCAGCACACGACACCTTGAGCGTGTTCATCTGACATCTGTACAGAAAGAAAAGAAAGAAAGAAAAGAAAGAAAGAAAAGAAAGAAAAGAAAGAAAAGAAAGAAAAGAAAGAAAAGAAAGAAAAGAAAGAAAGAACAAACTACTTCACGAGAGTCCACTAGCTTAATGCTAACACGCAATTAAAAATGTCATGGACGGTCTGAGAAAATAAGCATTGCTATCACGGCAATTACAGTTTAGACCATAGAACACAAACAGTATTAATACGTGTAAGATAAACCATACAATACTTACAAAACTTTTTTCTATTCTCTCCGGAAAAACGACTAATATTGCCGCAGCTTTGGCGTGACTGTCTGCGTGTATTAAGTACTGCATGTTCGTATGTATCAGAGCCGTTCGGCCAACTCCGTTTCGGCAGGGTAACAAGATGGCCTCCACATGTCATGTGACCAGCAGTTGACCAATCAGTGTGACCTATAACAGTGTGATTGGTCAACTGCTGGTCACATGACATATGACGCTTTCTTTTTACCCCGCTGAAACAGAGTTGGCTCTGGCATGTATTATACTCGACTGCCTCCTGGTGGCCAAAGCGCACACGACTATTGCATGAATGTGTGAAATCATGCAAGTGCAAACTATTTTAAGTTTTTACATTCTATTTAATTATTCTAATACTGTATATTTCCATTAAGTACAAAACTGAAGGCTTCTTTTTTCTTATTTATGTTACAAAAAAATATGTTATACTGTTTTTGGGGGGGCTCAAACAGATTGATGGCATTTCCGTTCATTTCACCTGGCCATTATAATTGCAAAAAATACAAATAAAAAAGTACAATTTGCTCAAAATCAGTTTGTGACGTTGTCATGGCAGGTGAGAAGCCGTTCACGTGCGAGATCTGCGGGAAGTGTTTTTCCGTCAAGAGCACTTTGCAGACGCACATCCGGATACACAGGTGAGCAACACTGCACGGTAACTCGTATTACGATTCATCGAGTTGAAATGTTCTTTAACTTTGTCCCGTGCCGTCCCTCAGAGGCGAGAAGCCGTACAGCTGCAGCGTGTGCGACAAGTCCTTTACGGACCGCAGCGCCCACCGCCGCCACGTGGCCTCCCACTCGGGCAGGAAGCCCTTCAACTGCTCGGCGTGCGGGCTCTCCTTCTCGCGCCTCGACAACCTCAAGACGCACATCAACACCCACAACAAGGAGAGGGTGTCTCAACCGCGGCCCGAGGAGGAACGTGGCGGCGGCGGCGGCGGCGGCGGCGGCGGCGGCAGCGACCCGCAGACTGAGGTGGGCATGTCTGCCATCTAGTGGTGTTTGGTGATATCACAACTTATTATTACAGTTGAGCCCTCCATATTTAAAGTTAAAGTACCACTGATTTGCATTTTTTCCCCTCTTTTTTTTTCATATATTTTGTCATATTTTGGATTTTCACATTTTTTATGATTTTTTTTCCTCCTCCCATTACCGCCATTTTTGGGTGGAAAACGTATATCGAATGTTTATCAGTGTTTTGAAGATTTGTTTGAGTTTGTAAAAAAATTTACCAACATTTTTAATTTTATTATTTATGTATTTATTTCTACTTATTTATTTATTTATTTATTTATTTATTTATTTATTTAATCAATGGGCAACTGACTGACTTAGTTGCCCATCCCAGTCTAGACTGATAAATTAATAAAATATAAATGAAAACTTACCGATCTCCAGCCAGTAACATCAAATGAGCTAAATTACTGGAAGAAATAATAATATGACCCAAAACAATTTTTTTTTTTAAATGACAGCACCACAGCACATGTAAGTTTATTTTATCCTTCTATATTTTAGTGTTGATGTTCTAATAATGTCAACAGTAGCTTATTATATGAAATATTCATTTTAGGGATTAAAAAAAAAAAGTGGTACTTGGTGTATTTTTTTTAAATTTAAAATCAAGAACCAATGATCTAAACATTACTTTGTTGGCAAATTTAATGAGCTGAAGTTGGAAATGACAAAATAAGAGAAAAATAATCACCCTTGCAAAGTTCCATTACATTTGCATGAACACAGCTGAAATGGTTAAAAATAAATAAATAAATAAATGTAACACATTACTACCATCGACTTCCTTTTGGGTCCAGAAGTATCCGCTGGCGACGAGCTCGGAGCAGGAGATCCAACTTCTGGTGACGGGCAACAACGTCAGCCTGGCGCAGGACATCAGCACGGTCGCGCTGGAGGCTTCGGCCCCGCCCCGGGCCGAGTCCATGTACGTCATCACCCTGAGCAAGGAGGCCGCCGAGCACCTGCACGTGGCGCACGGGCCCGTCCAGCAGGTGGCGCAAGCGCACATCCACGTCAACCAGCCCATCTCCTTCAGCCAGACCGCCGAGCACATCTCCGGCCACCACATCCACGGGCACACGTTCCAGATCCAGGCCGGGACCGTCTACTCAACTGCCGGGCCGCCGCCAGCACACAGCTGAGTTCAGCTCAGACAACACTCGAGATATTCGGTTACAAAAAAAAAACATCGGACTTGTAGTGGATGAGCTGCTTAGGCAGCTGAAAGTGTGAAAAACACTTTGGACGCGTATACCTGCCACACCAGGGAAAGAAAAAAAAAGGTCAGTGTCAAGAACTTTCATGTCATAGGATCATGATAAGTTATCATGTGATATATTTGGCTTTGGAATATCATGAAGAATTTTTTTTTTATAATTATAAGAGCTAATAATTGCCCAATTGTTTTAATAAAGTCAAATATTCTGCATGTAATTCATATCGTTATTGTTTTAAGCATGAAGGGACCAAAAAAAAGTTGTTTTTCATAATATATATTTGTAATTAATTGGCTGATTAATCAATTATTGAAATTTTATTCTGCCAAATTTCAGCTTTAAAATTGGATCCACTTTAAAAAAAATTAAAAATATCAGTTGTGCCTTAGTTACTAGTTATGAAACGACTAATATTATAAAAAATAAAAATAAAGTCCAAGTGTTTAAAACTCATTCACTGCCATTGACGACTATAGACGTCAAAAATTCATTTGAACTATTTCTATTAGTTTAACATTTTTTTCAACTTTTGTTAGCAAGAGTATGAAAACCTCAAACTTTTTTTTTCATTTAGAACAGATATAAAATTTGCGATTAATCATGAGTTAACTAGTGAAGTCATGCAATTAATTATGATTTTTTTTAATTAATCACCTGACGCACCTAATTTATAAAAAAAAATCCTTTAAAAAAATAAAATTGTAATTATTATTTTTTTAGTTTTTCATCATCTTTTTTTAAGAAAAGATGATTAAAAATTAGGAGCGTCAGGTGATTAATTTTTTTAAAATCGTAATTAATCGCATGACTTCACAATTAATCACAAATTTTATATCTGTCTTAATACAATAAAAAAAAATCTTTAAAAAATGGGGGGGAAATGTTAAACTAATAGAAATAGTTCAAATTAATTTTTGACATCTTTAAGTCAGTAAATGAGTTAAAATGATATCAGATTGGAACCGGAACCAAATCGCTTCATTTTGTTACAGTGAATGCTCATCCACGTTTTTGCGCGATAACTTATCACGTATAACCTGAAAGCTTTACACATTCAAATGCGAAACATATCATGTTCAAACTTTTTTTTTTCTGGTTTGGCAGCAACATGCTTCAGTAAAACAAAGAGGATGACAGAGGTTTAAATAAAGTTAATTCAAAGAGCAGCTATGTGCCATTTAAAAAAAAAAAAAATTCAATCATTTTATTTTAGATTCCTCCCTTGCAGTGGGACTAATGAAGCCATTGAAGTTATAATTACATTATGTATTGAAGGAATACATAATGCAGCAGTTTTCAATAATACCTTGCATAACATTTAACAATAGCAAAATGAAACATTACAATTATTTGGTTAAATAATACATGAAGAAAAGAAAAAAGGATTCTTAGCAATTGTAATCAAATTAAAAAATGAAATATTGGTCTTTGATTAAAATATTCAAACGTCCACCGGCCAGTCCTCCCGCGACCCTTAACGTCTCGTTACCATGGCGACAACAAACTAAGCCACATCTATCTAAATGTGTAAAAATATGCTCGAGCCCAGCTGTGTTCCTCTCGGATACAGAGCCGCGATTGGCCGGCCGCTCGGAGCCTGACAGCCAATAGGAAACTGCCTCCCCGGTCCACCTGCAACCATGCAATTCCTCTGGGGGCGGAGAGGGGCAATTGAATTTTACGCACACACATGAGAAAAAAAAACATTTGCTAGAGTGGCTCTGGAAGCTTTATTTACATGCACCGTCTCTTGAGAAGCTGGCAAGCACCGCCATTTTGTTCTGGTGGGAGCAAGAGGAGAAGGATGACAAGTGCACACCAATGATTTACAATTAAAAAATGTAAAAAAAAATATTTAAAATAAAAAGTTTAAAAACAAGGCGGCATTGAAATGGATGCGCTTGAACAAAAAGGCTATTTTAACACACAATTTATATGATAAATAAATAAAAAAAAAAAAGATCCTGGTGGTCTTACAAAAACGTAATTTCACTTTTTTTTCTTTTTTTTTTGTTGCCCTTATTATAATTATGCTTCCTACTATCTACACACGGGATTTCTAGTTATGTATACGCAGAAACGTTTGGCAATATTTTCAAATACTGTGGTGATGAAATGAAATGGCAAGGATGGCTCTGAAGATACTGGCTCCCGTCACAGGGTGGCAGCACCTGCTATAGTGCTGATAACAAGGGTGGGAGAGGGGGTGAGGGCTGGGTTGCTAATACCCCACCCTGCTATCTTTTTTTTTTTTTTTTTTTAATAGCACCGACAAGTCACCAAAGCGGAAAGATTGCACACTGTCCGTCCTTTGTAGCTTTTTAACGCTACAAGTGATAAAATGGGGGGATGCAGCATCGCACAAGTAAACATTATAGTAAACAATTCATGTGGTTTAGTTTGGTCTGGATTGTCCATCTGGGCCAAAGGAAGCTAACGGTTAGCTTGGGTAAGCTACTAGCCAACCCCCCCCCCCCCCCACCCCCACTGATTTAATGGGCAACATACAGTGCTTAACTAACATATTCAAAGCAGTACCCGATGGAAAGTTCAATATTGTAAATGTAATATTACACAAATATCATAAAATACCAAGCATAAAAAGTGCAATAGTGTGAGGAAAAAGTGAGTTAATTAACTTGAAAAAATGGCCATATTACGAGAACCAACATACTGTTAGTCTAAATAGAGGAATAAAGTGGGTTGAAAAAGTTGTAATAGACATATGGACAAGGAAAAAGGTTGTTTAAAAAAAAATAATAATTGCAATTTTCTGGGAATAACGTTGTGGATTAATATGAGGGGGGAAAAAAGTCACCACTAGTGGAATAAAGGTGCAATATATAAAGAAAAGCCACAATTCCAAGAATAAAGTGCAAAATTAATGTGGGGAAAATAATCACATTAGTGGAATAAAAGTGTGATATTAGTGAGAGAAAAAAAGTAAATCAACACGGAAAATTAAAATTTTACAAGAATGTCATATTGTGATAGAAAAGGTGCAAAAATATACAACATGAAAGGGTGTAAAATCGTGTGGGGGGGAAAAAATTGCCATATTACGAACCACTATTGTGCAAATGAACTCTACATAGTAGAATCAACTGTGAAAAAGTTTCCATTTTTGCAACACAATTTTTTGTCCTTGCAGTTGCAATTTTCTGGGAGGTAAAGTTGTGGATTAATGCGGGAAAAGTCACCATATTAGTGAAAAAAAAGTGTATTATGAAAAAAAAAAAGCTGTTAATCAATATAGTTGTAATATTATGGTGGAAAAGGTGCAATACCACCACAAGAAAAAAGTTATTTAACATGGGAAAAAAAATTCTGAGAATAAAGTATATACAAAAAGTCACAATATTGCAATAATTCTCATTTCTGAACGGATGATCAAATAAATTTGTTAAGCACTGTACCTGTGAGCCGTTGCTGTAATTCCTAAATATCGTGTATTGATTCAAGAAATAAAAATAACAATCCATTTGCATTGCCATAATTGTTGATTTGAACGCACCGGCTAGTGCCTGCATTAGCATTAGCATTAGCTAACGCTGCTAGCGGCATTAGCTTCAAGTAACAATGTTTATATACTGTTGGGCTAAGTTGTCGACGTGGGGGTGAGGACGTGTTTGTGTATTTGGCTACGGCGTGCGCCGAACCGCTACATGAATCGGCGACGGTAATCGGGTGTTGAAATGCTGCATCCACCAATGTGAGCGCTACTTCCGATATTCTGCTAAAGTGGACCATGGTTGCGGGGCTGCGGGCTCGTGTCGAGCTACGTACCTTCAAGAACTAAACTTCACAATGATGTCACTAATAATCACAAGCAACCCCCCCCAAAAAAAAAATTTTTTTTTAAATAAAGCACACAATGTGTCCGCTCGTATTAGCTGTACACGTTCATATTTGGTGTGTGTCAAATTTTCCTTTTAGTCTCTCAAAGAAAAAAAAAAATACAAATAAAAAGATGTCAAGTATTCTCCTTTAGTTTTTCTCCCCACGTGTAAACGGGCCCTCGGCCCTGGTTTGGCAAAAATGACGACGCGAGAAAACGGAATCATCTTCCCTGAGACAAACGCAACTTCTGTTCCTGTTCCTGTATGACACATCGCTCAGGTTCATTGATCGGTATTTTTGTGTGTTTGTGTAAAAGAGTTGAGAGTACAATACCCAAAACGTGCGAGGTGTGACAATAAAGAAAAACCCGACCGCCGATTAGCGTTTTGCTATCGATTGTCTCGGCTTAATTCCCGGCAAATTGGCGCATCAGACGTGTTCGTGGTAGAGCCGGCAAATTCGCCGGTTAAGATGGAGAAAAGCTGTGGAAATGCTAGCTGTGCTAGCCGATAGCATCTTTCACGCTTGCTCGCGGTTAAGCCGGCTCTCGGCGATTCGTCTTTGATGCCAACTTGGAAGCCAGAGAATTCGCAGGATGAATTCAACCCTTCATTCCACGTCCGTCGTGTCTTACACAAAGTAAACAAAAAAGAGCTAACTTAGATAGCTAGTAACCCAAAGGTGTTAACGGGTAGAGCCTGCGCCTTTCAGGCAGAATTCGTATCGACTTTTAACAACGGATCCGCACGTTGATGTGATTTGATACGTGGCTAGCGTCTTGGACAGAGACAACTGCTTTTAACGTAAATAATAAAAGCTTGGCAGGCCTGAGCAATTACCATTAGCTGCGTGGCTAGCACCTAGCATCATCAGCAACAATTGCTTTCAACACAAAGGGCCGTGTGCGATCGGGTGTTAAATTTAACACTCCGGTCGTGGTTTTCCGCATTGCCGTCTCCGATACCACCCGGAAACCAGATCCACTTCAACTTTACGTGCAGGACAGTGAGCTAGCAAAAAAAAAGAAAGAAAAAAAAAAAAAAGCTAGCTTGGATAGCGAGTAGCCCCTTTTTATACTGCCGTCCTGGTAAATTGGCATGTGGCTAGCTTCTTTATCGTCACACCTCAAATTTAAATTAGATGGAAAGGTAAGATGACATAAATACACAGTTTGTTTTTCCCGGCGCGTGCTGAGCCCCCTCAGCTCTGGACCCAGCTCTGCGTCGACGCCTGCTTGAAGCCCCCCGGGTTGACGTTGGCGTTGTGGACGGCGTCGAAGCTGAGGTCCAGGCAGTCGGCCTCCATCAGCTCGTTGCGGATGATGGAGTCCATGTCGCACTCCAGGGCGCCGTTGAACACCTCCAGGTCCAGCTCGGCGGCGGCGGCCGGGAAGCCGTCCCGGCCGGAGCTTTTGCCGGGAGACTTGAGGCCATTTCCGCCCGGGGCGGGTGAAATTGGCGCCTGAACGGGAGAAGAGGCGTGGTCTTTGCGCAGAAGCAGCGTGTTGCGGCGCGAGTTCTGCAGGGCCACGGCGGTGCTGGCCTGCGACATGAGCGGGTCGGACTGGGTGAGCAGGACGTTGCCGGAGTCCAGGCTGAGGAGGTCCTGCAGGCTCAGGTGCGCGGCGCAGGAGAAGCTGGTCTGCTTGTTCTCCTGGATGGTCTGCATGGGCGACTGGCGCAGGCTGGTGATGGAGGCGGGGCTGAAAAGCGGGTTGGCCACGTAGCCGGCGACGGGGCCGCCGAAGGTGAAGACGGACCCGCCCTGGTCTTTGTCGTCCTCGTCGGGAGGGGGCTGCTGGGACGGCGCCAGGCTGATGTTGTCCAGCAGGTCGTCCATCAGCCCGTCGTTGAGATTCAAGGTGCCCGCCAGGTCGGGGAGGCCGGCGTGCCCGGCGGACGGCGACATGCTGCTGGGGCTGGAGTACAGCATGGGCGACAGCGGCGAGTCGTCGGCGGGCACCTCGTCCAGCTCCAGGTTGGCCAGGATGGGCGACAGGCGGCCGCTCAGCGTGCTGGCGTTGGAGTTGGTGCGCGAGCGGAAGTCGGTCCAGGCGTCCAGCTCGTCGCTGCTGCGCGACGCGGGGCTGCCCGTCCACTTGGAGAGGCTGGACGAGCTCTCGGAGCTGCCGTCCTGGGCGGCCTGCAGCGACGCCTTCTTCTTGGTGGCGCGGCCTCGGGCGCCTTTGATGTACTTGCTGTTGTCCATGGAGACGGCGCGGCGACGCGGCGCCTTGCCGCCTTTGCCGCCGTCCGGGTTGACCATCCACCACGAGCTCTTGCCGGTGCCTTCGTTCTGGACCTTCACGAAGCGGCTATGCAGGGACAGATTGTGCCGGATGGAATTCTGCGGGAGGTAAGGATTGTCACATGAGAGAGAGAACGCGAAGATGAATCGACTCGTCTCGTCCGTTTCGAGAGAAATTGCCGGGAATCAACACGCGTTCCATCCGCGCGCTGGATTACGATCCTATTCCCTGGCACGCGCGCACACGCATCTAAATCCCGCAAAGCTCTAGTCAGACTTGATTCCATGACAGATGAATTGGTTTTCCAGGCTGGACTATAATCCTCAACAACGGGAAGGCGTGACACTGTCTGTGCCGTGATGTAACATTGGGCATGTTTATTTAAATGACTTAACTATGTTTACAATGCAAAGTTACAAACGTGGCCTAAAATACAAATGGACACATCAAATTTGCATTTAAGACGAGTTTTCAGCTTTTTATTTTAAGAATTCTTCTCCATTTTGGCAATGCGTTGTTTGTTGTGAAGTCAAGTTGTTTGCTGATATCATACAGCACTCATATCTCAAGTTATCACTCATAAGTCAAAGCAAAAAAATGCTTGTATTTTGAAAAACTAATCAAATATATTTGACTTTTTTAATATACATTTTTTCCAAGAATTTGTCATATCCCAATTTTTTGTTTTTCATCTTGTCATTATTAGGCATTGCAATATAGAATTTTGAAGGACAAAAATAATGTGATAATTTTTTTATTATATATTTCATTATTATTATTATTTTATTTTTAATAAATGTCCAAACATATATTTTTTAAACAGTTACGGAGAGTTATTTGTAAAATTTTGAGGGGTATGCAATCAATACATTTTGGAATCAGGCTATAAATCTAAAAGTTAGGGTTTTTTTTCTCTTTTTTTTTTTTTTGCACACACAAAGCAAAAAGTTTTTCATGTCACTATAGGGCACATTTTTGAGGGGGAGATGCATTTAATCAAATTTGAAAGAAGGCTGTAAGAAAACGTGGAAGAAATAAAGCGCTTCACAGTTTTCACTACATTTATTACTATTTGAACTATTAAATGTTGTCCTGATGGGGTGCAGTGAGCAGCATTTTGAGCGGGGGGGGGGTATCGTTGAATCCATTTTGGAATAATGTGGAGACAACTGTGGGAGAAAGAGTGAAGCACAGAGTTCACTTTTTCCCCTCCCCATTACACTTTAAAAATATTTTTGAAAAATGTGCTATTATTTACAATGCCGTGTAAAATGTCGCGGTTGCAGGTGCGCGCGGCGACGACGACGACGTCCGGAGCTCGCTCACCTTCCATCCGGCCGAGCTGTTGCTGTCTCCCTTGTCCTTGAAGTAGGGCACGGAGCGGACCATCCAGTCGTAGATCTGCGACAAGGTGAGCCTCTTCTCCGGGGACGACTCGATGGCCTGCGTGATGAGGTCCGCGTACGAGTAGTTGCCCCAAGCGTTCCGGCGAGCCGACGACTTCCGCAGCTGCTGCGAGGCGGCGGCGGCGACGGCGGCGGCGGCGGCGGCGGGGGGGGCTGAGCCGTCCGCGGCCTCCTCGGCGAAGGCTTGCGAGGCGAGCCGGAGGCCGGCGGGAGTGAGCGAGCTCGGCGCGAGAGCCCCGGTGGCCTCCCGGGGCGCGCCGCCGCCTCCTCCTCCTCCTCCCGCTCCTCCCTCCTCCTCCTCGTCGTCATCGTCTTCCTCCGGGATGACATCAGCGTCGTTCGCCCCCGGTTTGTCCGCCGCGTCGAGCTCCGGACGGGGCAGCGGCCAAGTGCAAGAGCGCGGCCGCTTCTGGGGCTCGAAGTCCGGGTCGATCTCCACGTTCGTCTCGCTGGCCTCGGCCATGTCGCGGTGGGCGATGAGTGGGTCGGGAAGTCACTCGGGTCGCATTCCATCAATGTGTGGGGTGGACGAGGGGGGGTGGGGGTGTCGGTTGCCGTCTATTTGCTGGAATGCGTGCTAAACAGACATCGCGGTGGCTTTTTCCTCGCGGACCCGAGACAGGGAATTGAAGGGGTGCGATCTCGGCTTGGCGTTCCTCCGCAAAAGCACCCAGAAGCATTTAACACGTCACTCCGCTGCCATCTTGACCATTTCCCCCCGCGACTTTCCTGGGCATCTTCATTGTTGCACCTCCTCCTCGTCCCTGCAGAAATGCTCCCCGCTCAGCAGCACACGAGCTCCACAGTGATGTTTGCACATGCAAAACGTTCATTCAACGACACAAACCCTGCAGCTGCGCCTCTTCTTCTTCCTCCTCCTCCTCTTCCTCCTCTGCGCTGCTCCGAATTAAAGTGACAGTAGAGAGCAGTGACGTCACCCCTTTGGCCCCCCCATGGGGATGCCCAGCAGGGTGCAGATTATACTAAAAATTAAAATAACGTCGGAAAAAAGTCTTTTTTAGGGCAACTTTTTGCACCAAGTAGCACCTAAAATAAATACTTAAGACTATTGTATATTTTTTTTCAGTTTGAATATTAATACTGCATTCTAAAACTGTACTAAAAATAATTTAATTAAAATGTATTAAACAAAAGTTTATCAAACGCATCTAAAAAGTGTTGAAACAAACGACTGATCATATGCAAATAGTTAAATACAAGTGAACCATCTTAAGCAGTGATTCTTTCACATACCACTAGAGGGAGCCCACATACTACTAATGGCGCTAGTACCACTGAAATGAAAAACAAAACATGTACAGTAATATTGTATACATTTAATTTGAGGATATTTTAAGTTGCAATTTTTGAGTAATTACAAAACTCCTCTTGACAAATTTGCATGTGCAGTATTGATAAATATTACACCAAAACTTTAAATGGTTCCTTGCAATTTCTTAGAGTTGGACCGCTGCAAAAAAAAAGAAAAAAAAAAAGATTCATGTTAAAATAATGTCTTAAAGTGCAGAAAGATTGCAATAAATAATTTCTGTACAACATCTGTGTTCCCACTAACATTGGTTGGAGTGAATAGTGTTTCTTTCCCGCTTCCATTTAAAAACTATAAAGGAGTATTGAGGTCACACTGTCAAGAAAAAAAAAAGTTGCATATTTTTGAGAGTAAAGATAGAATCTCATGAGAAAATAAAGTTGCATACTTTGTAAAAATAGCAAAAAGTAGTCTTATATTCTCTAGATTAAAATATAAGAATAAAGTTGTGCTGCATTGACGACTATATGAGTAGTCTTTTTTTTAGATAAAACATTTGACATTTATTTCTGATATCAAAGCTGTATAAGTAGAAGAAAAAGGATTTTAGATAAAAGTCATACTTGAGATTTAAATTATATCTTGTGAGACTCAACTATTTTAAGAGATTAAAGTTGGGGGGGATCAAAACATTGTGTATATATATATATATATATATATATATATATTCTATATTGAAGTCATATTCCGAGAATAATGTTACAGTTGTAATGCTATTAGTCTTTTTTTTTAAGAAAAAAATTGTATATACCCTTTGAGATTAAGCCATATTTTCAATATCAAAGTCATAAGAGTACTACAATGCCATATCATGATTGAATTGTACCAATATGAAATTAAAGTTGAATATTGGAGGAAAATATGTAAAAAAAAAAAAAAAAAGCTGTATATTTTCAAAAAAGAAAAAAATCCATAAAAGTCATATATTCTCAAAGTGTTAAATTTTTGAGCTCATGAGGATATATTTTTAATATTCCAAGAATTAAGTTGTGTTTGGTATATTTTCATGATTAGAGTTGTAATTTTACAGATGTCAAATTGTATATTTTCAACATGGAAGTTGTATTTTCTAGAAAAATACAACTTTAACCCCCCCCCCCAAAATGTAGAACTTTACAATGAGAGTGTGGCCCTAAAACTCCATCCATTAAAAGCAACAAACTAAAAAATAAAAAAAAAATAAGCAAAAGTCAAAAAAAAAAATAAGCAAGCAAAAGTTTACAAATTTTTTTTTTTTTTAAAGCAAGCAAAAGTAAAAAAATAAAAAAAGCAAAGGAAAAAAAAGCCAAGCATGTGGAACAACATTATGCTTCGGACTTGTCGCTGCGGTCTCCCTCCAGCCAGTATTCTTCACTCTGCATCTCGGTGAGTCTGGAGACGGTCCTCAGGTAGGCGAACATCTCCTCTTCGCCGCTGAAGATGGACAGGCTGCTGGCCTCTTCCTGTCAACACAGGAAGTCGCTCTGGTCGTCATGGTTTCAGAGCATTTTGAGTGTTCTGTGACGTTACAAGCGCCGGATCTCGTCCAACCAAACAAAGTTTATTCCTAGCTCCTCTTTCTTTTTTCCTTTTCTTCAGTTTTTCTACTTTTTACATGCGTCGTAAAAACGAAGCAAAGTGCTCTTCGCGTCTTACTCTTTTGAGTCCCAGGTCGTCCATGAGGATGTGGCTCTCGTCGTGGCCGTGGTCGCCCTCAAGGACGAAGACTTCCTCCAGCGGGTGATCGGCCAGGATCACCACACGCACCTGAAGCGGCACACGGGTGAACATTGTCAAATATCGACTTTTTGTTTGAATGTTTCTTTGCAAGTATTTGCGTGTCTGTAAGTTATTTCCATATTTCTAAAAAATGTGTCTGTGAACGAGCCTTTCTGCACTTAACTCATTCCAACGCAAAAACGTATTTAGAGCATACAGAAAGAAGGCTTTGATGCATCTTCTGACCTTAAGAGGTCGTTTCAAGTAATGGTAGCTATTGCAAAAAATGGCCAGCAGGTGGCAGCAGAGCATAAGAGATTAGCCAGGATTTGCATGTTGCATGTTGTTTTCAACAGGTTTGTGAAAGATTCTGAAACTTAGCAATATTCTCATGCTAATTGCTGCAAAACAGAAACAGATAGAAATGTACTTTTTTTTTTCCTGCTGAAAGAAAAGACTTTCTTTTGTATGTTTTTATAGCAATAGAACACAATAATCAGTCCAGTAAAACAGCCGGGAGCGAAGGGGGTTGCTTCAGTCAAAATGGCTGAGAGCGAATGATATTAACACAATAACCAATCCCACATGAGTTTCTCTGCCCATGACCCGATGGCTAGGCTGGGCCGAGATCCAAAGCCACTTCCAAGCGATGGCTAGACTGCAGGCAACGGACTCAGTGAGGTCTGAAAACTTGCATCATAGCCAAAATTGTTAACTGCCAAAAGAAAGGCGATTGGTTAGAGCAGACGACCTTGTGGTCGTAGAACGCGTCCACCAGCGTGATGAGTCGGCGGGCTTGTGTTTTCTTGTTGAGCGTCAGCAGCGGGATGTGCCGGATGAAGACGGTGTCAAAGAGACGGGAGATCTCCAGGTAGTCGCTGGCCCCGAGAGGCTGAAATCATCAACAGCCCGGTCACGTCCTAACGCTTTGTTCACAAGGAACTGGAACCTCGGGTTACCAACTTAAATGGGGCAACCCAAAATGTTTGATAAACCAAAGTAACAGCTCCCCATTGAAATGGATGTAAATGTATTTAAGCCTTTTTACCCTGTCGCACAGCTCCTCAAACGTGCAATCCAGAATGGTCCCGCACGCTTTGTTCAGGCGCACTTTCCGGTTGTGCACGTTCAGCACTCTCGGCCGCGTTACTGTGAAGTGCATGCAACTATGAATCGTTCTAATAATCAAAATAGGACTTAGGTTAAAAACGACTTACTGTCATTCTGCTTGAAGGCCAGCTCGTCAAAAAGCTTGTCAAGCGTCTCTTCTGCATCGGGCTCACTGGAACTGATGTGAACATAACAATAATTGGTAGGAATAATAATCATAAAAAAAAAAAAAAAAAAAGTGGTTACATGATACATGGATGTCTTACAGGAAGTAAAGTTTCCCCTTGGAAGGTCTGTTCGTCTTGCGGTAGTCGATCCCTGAATCCAGACGAATAGTTTGGCAATATTTCTGCACAATATTTGAGTAGACTGAGCGGTGTCATGTGGACTTATTTGGCGTGACGGGCTAAAACGACGACAAAAACAAAGATGGCGTCTTACCTGCAACACGGCAATAAAAGGCACGAAGTTGACCCTCTGCAACCCGTTTTTATACAAGTCTGGAAAGGAGGGGGGGGGGGGCGGGGGATAACGTTTCAAATCATTTTATTTGTTCTAATTGTGTGTCAAAGTTGCACGATTTTTTTAAAAACGTAGTTTTAATTTATGTTACAATTCCTAATATTTCATTTTGTCACCCTATTAGAATAATTAATAATTAATAAATGAAAAATAATTAAAATAAATTGTCTAAGTCATTTAAAAAAAAGTTTTGCTTAAATCATCTCATGATGCAAATGGTTCAATTTTTTGGGGTTTCTGAAAAAAATTACTTGTGCTATTATTTTACTATAATTCCCAATTTAGAGTAATTTAATCATTTTTTTAATTGAATTAAATTCTTACTTTAATATAAATCAAACAATTTAATTGAATTCCCAATTTAAATGAATAAATTCTTAATTTAAATAAATATTTTGTCCCTGATTTAAGTGTACCTAATATCGAATTCAATTGCATCCTTCTCATTTAATTCTTCCATTAATCAAATCTTTCTTATTGAATTCCAATTCTTATTAAAATCCTACATGACTTAATTAAATCTGCCCAATTTAATTCAACTCCTAATTTAAATACGACAAACATCTAATTTCAGTTTATTATTATTGTTGTTATGTTATATAATTGAATTGCAATTTCTAATTTAATGTGATGTCATTTAACTTGTAATGAAATCTTATTCCTGATTTACTAGTTAATTCAATTTAATCTAATATGACTTACTATAAGTGAGAATTTAATCTCACATAATTTGTGGTTTAATTTTTGATTTGATAAAAATCAAATTTCATTTCAATTTAAACTTAAAATGTCATCAATTGATATTTATAATTATAATAATATTAATATATTTCATATTTTTATTTTCTAATTACATTTGGTCACATTTCCAATTGCATTTAATTCCCCCTGTCACGTTGGTAAACCACAACATTAGTAAGACCAGCATGATGCAATGAAGTACACGAGTTAAGTGCACGTTTCAATTCAGCTCTTGTATTGGATCTGTACCTAATATTGCGTCCATGACTTTCCTCCCATCAGCTCACTTCTCACCTTCAGGGATGCGATTGGACGTGGCCACGACGACCACCCCGTGGAGAAACAGGTTCTCAAACAGCTGCTTGAGGATCATGGCGTCGGCGATGTCCGTCACCTGGAATGACGTCATGACATGGTGAGGCATCGCGCAATAGTCATCACCATCATCATCATCATCATCATCATCATCATCATCATCATCATCACATTCATCCAGACGTGGTCGTTACCTGAAACTCATCGAAGCACAGCAGACAAGCCTCCTCGCTGATCTCCTCGGCAACGGGTGCGATGGGGTCGTAAGATTTGGCCATCTTGCCCGCTTTCCTCTTTGGCAGACTCTGCTTAAGGCGATGGATGCCTGTGCAGTCGCACGCGATATCTCACGATCATTATATTGGAAGGAAGCCATACGTCACAATTCACAATATACAACTATGATAAATAGGGCACGACTGATATGCATTTTTTAAATATAAATAAATAATAAAAATAAGAACGTGAAATAAGAAAATAAAATACTTATTAAAAAAAAACTGAAAGAACAAATACTGACTGTTCCTGTGCGTTTTGGCCTCATGGGGGCAGTGTGGTAACATGCATCCATAGTGTACACACTTAAAGTGAGTACAGAAGAAAGTTGGGATTAAATTATATTAAAATAACTCGTTTTTCACACATTGGGAAGAATTTGTGCCTTTGCGTAGTGTTATCTTACCTGTGGGTGGGTGTTCCCACAGCCTTTGTGTGTGAATATTCGTTATTTGAAGGAAAAACACTCGCGAAGTCGATGCTAACTTTCTGTTAGCATTTGAACGGGATCCTCCCTTCGTTTTTAGCATTAGCGCTAGGCTAGCGATGTTTTAAAAACGAAGCATGTTTTGTATTTAAATATACAGTGGATGTAATTCTTATCGTCGTGTGTTTAGTTTTACAGTCAACTCAAACTGGGATGTCATTAAACAGCTTAAGGGACGCTTAGGGACAGCAGAATAACCAGAATAACATACGCTACACACTTGCTAGTTGCTAATGCTACGCAAGCAAAATGGTGCATTCAGGGTACTTTCACAGTGTTGGAAACTTCGGCTATTATCGATTCTAAATTCGGGCAGGAATGTTCATCAACAATATCACGATACAACAGACATCACAATATCTGACTACGATAAAATAGTTATTTTTATTTATTAAACTTTATAAAGTAAATACAACGATAATTAGGGCTGGGAATTGATACGGTGCCATTCAAGATAGCTAGAGGCAATAACATCACAATATGGCTATTTTGTTCCACCTTTAACATAAAACAATCCCACTCACGTTTGTGTACGTCCAACATGAAGCCGTGGAAGTGGACCCTCTTTTTCTTTTCCGTCTCCGCATGCGAGTAAAACATGTCCATGACCATAGTTTTACCCGTGCCTGAAATAATGACCACACCTCATTCGGTAGCAAATAAAGGTGATATACGGTTACGAGTGTCTCTTACCCACGTCGCCGTAAATGTAGTAACCCTTGGGAGGCTTCGGCCTGGTGAAAAACTACAAGATACAAACGTTATAATAATGATTCAGCACAATATCGTCACGAAGTTTTTAATCGAGTAACATGGAATGCCGTTATATTTTGACACATTGTAGCAATACAGTCATATATGGATATCTTGCCGTTATACCTTTTGGAAGATGGACGTGGGCGTATTGCTGTAGCCGCGGATTGTTTTGTGCAGCTGGTCCAGTTTTTGCATCACGGCCCTCTGGTGCTCGTCCTCCCGCAGGGTCCCATCCCGGATCAGCCCGCTGTAGTGATCCAGGGGGCCGCCGTAGCCACCGCTCGTCTCCTCCTCCGACACACGCTGGGCCTCCGCCGCGAAGCCTTGGCGTTAGATAAACAACACGGCGAGATCAGACATTCTTGCTCGTTTGTGTGCAAACTGACAGCTCCAAAATAGGGATGACTTAAGTAGAATTATAGATATTAGTTTTAAAACGTATCAAGCTTATTTGGACTAAATATAGGTATGTTTTTAAATACAGGGAGTAAAAGTACAACAAAAATCCTCAAATTAAGTACAGCTTCCTGGAAAATCTACCTCAGTCCAGTTATTAACTCATTCACTGCCATTGACGGCTATGACTGTCAAAAATTAATTTTAACTATTTCTATTAGTTTAAAAAAAAATTCCCACTTTTGTTAACAAGAGTATGAAAACCTAGAATTTTTTTATGGTACATTTAGAACAGATATAAAATTTGTGATTCATCGCGAGTGAAGTCATGTGATTAATTACGATTAAAAATTGTAATCGCCTGACATTCCGAGTTTTTAATCATCTTTTCTTAAAAAAAAGATTATTTAAAAAAGAACAAAAAAAAATTACAATTATAAAAGAAAAAGAAACAATTATTAAAAATTAGGGGCGTCAGTTAATCGTAATTAATCGCATGATAATAACAAATGGTGTATCTGTTCTAAAAGTTAAAAATATATATATAGCGCTTGTTGCTCCTAATTTTTAATATTCCTTTTGTTTTTTTTATGAATTCATGGCAGTGAATGAGTTAAGCATGTGCATATCCGCCCCTGAATGGCTCTAAAAATAATAATAATCAACAATTCATTATTATTTATTCTAGCGTAAACCTAACCAAAAATACTAAAACATTTATAAACATAAATTTTATATTGTTTATTGTAATGCATATTCAATTATTGCTTGTGTTTCTTCAAATAATACATGCAAAGAGAAACTTGAAGAAAAAAATCACAATTAGAATATTTTATTTAAATCGGTCAGCCCTATTATTAGTAGTAGTACGTAGTATCTATTTTTCTATACTTCTACCAAATTCGAAGTAAATGGGTTAACTAACAGACTTTTTTTTTGGCTTACAGTTTGCCAGGTTCTATCCTTTGTGATGTAACTCTGACCTGCTGTCCCGGCTCTCATTTTCCTTCGCTTCCAACACTAATTTCATGAATTTGATCACAAATGTCTCCCAACTGTGATATTACTCACACTGTTTTCTAACAACTTTAGCTTATTCATTCTTGACTATTAGGTTTTTTTTTCTATACATGGCACCTATTATGAAAATAATGTACAGCAATAGTCGTCATTATTTTTAGCCTTATTTCCGGTTTTTAATGCATTCATAATTTACAGTACAATTGTACAGTATATTAATTTGCTAAAAGGAGGCTTTTGGGGTTTTGCTGTTGACATTTTCAATTTAATATGCATTGCACTTTTCAAATGATGAAGGCTTTAGTTTTGTTTGTTATTATATACCTATTTTTTTCGCGTAGTGACTGGAAAAAATCAATGAAATCGTCACGTGTCTGATGAACCATGCTTGTTTCATGTACATAAATTAATTTGATTTTTAACGCACATGACAACAGTAATGAAGCAGTTGTAGAGTAACACTGGTCACTTTCCACCACTGCTTCAAACATGCCAGCGACTGTGAGTCGTGACAGCTGCCCGGACGTGGAAAGTAAAGTAAATACGAACGCAAATTGAGTTCACGTAGAAACTACAATGCTTATTTTGACTATAATATGCCCCATTAGCTCAAGTTAGCCCACGTTTATATGGTGAGTTTGTCTAAGTTTTCGAATTAAAAAAACAAACAAACTCACCAATAACCCGTCTCACCTCGTCTGCGACACGACATTACAGTTTTGAGCAGTTTTATGGTGGAATGTTGCCCTCTCCGTAGCAAAGTGCAGCCGAGAGAGGCTGGGGGTGACATCTTGGAAGACAGCGGCATCCACACCGCCATCTTGGTTGAAAATAACTTTATGGACAAAGTGACTGAGAACAAAACAGTGGCGTTTGTTTTAATCGCCGACAGAGGGAGACATTATTTCCATTTTGAGTTGCTGGAAAAAATATGAAATAGTCTGTACTGTTTAATGTATAATGGATTTTCATTTTAAAACACACATCAATACATATATATATATATTTCTAATTGAGCCGAGTTTGTATTCGACCCCCATATATGGGCGCACATCCTCCTGTCTGGTAACTGAAACGAGTGCAATTTTACCACCACATCAGTGAGCTGCAGACAAAACATGGGAGCCTTACAGGCTTGTTGCCATGACAACAGAGCAACCCCATCACTACTACCCTGCCACTACCTCGAGGCGCATACTGTGTCACTCTCTCGCTGTCTCTCTCTTTCTCACTCTCTCCCTCTCTCTCTCTCTCTCTCTCGCTCGTTCGCTCCCTCTCTCTATCCATCTGTCCATCGGTCCGTACACACACAGCAGCAGTTTTACATCCGCCTTTAAACGGTAAGACGAGCAAGGCGCGCCGGGACACCCCCCCCCCCCCCCCCCACCCCTGCTTGTCTGCGTCGGGCGGTGAGTGTTTACATCCTTTGTCAACGGACGTCTCCTACGCGGGGGCTAGGAGACGGTCGCTGTCGTGGGCGCTAATCGTACTACATAGCTGTGTAGCCATGGTGAAAACAACCCCCCCACCCCCGAAACCATCTCCCACCCATTTACCGCTGAGTGCATTTGTCTAATGAGAGCATGCGAGAGGGATGCGATGATACAGGGAGCCTTTTTCTTCTTTTGGTAAGCTGGATTTCTTTTTCTTTTTCTTTTTAACAGCTCCAAATGAGTGCACCCGCAGCGACGGTGCAACAGCAAGCAGACGGCGACGACGACGACGGCGGTGAAATGCAATCGGTCGCGGTGGCGCCATCCTCCTTCATGCCAGGCCAGTCGGGAAAGATTCCGGGCAGGAAGCGAGGAAGACCCCCGCTGCGCAGCGTGGCCAAGATGGATTTCGCCAACCGCTACGCCGACTCGCTGCCGCCGCTCAAAGTGCCCAAGAAAAGGGGCAGGAAGCCGGGATTCAAGGTCAGGATTGGGCGGCGAGGGCACGGGGGATACCGGCGGTGCCCCGAAGTTGTTCGCAGGCCAAGCTTGTTTTGTAACTGATCTGATTTGAACTCATTCACTGCCATTGACGGCTATAGACGTCAAATATATAAAAACATGAAAAATAGAGACTGTACAAATGATTCCGTTTCAGAAGGCCATTGTATGATATATACCACTGACTGCACAAACAGCGTCACCAATCGCAATAATTTAAAAGCAAACACCATTGGAACAATATTAACACGATGTCTGTACAAAATAACACATTCAAGAGGCGCAAGCGTTGCTTTTAACGGCATCAAAGTATGCTTGGAAAGCCTCCGTGTGATCATAAAGTTAGCGTCTATCCGCTAAATAATACACCGGAAGTGGTGGGACTAAATAAGAGCGCTAACAGAAAGTGCTATATTAGCTGCCTAATTATTGTTGACTAGAGATGTCAAAATTAATCGATTAATCAACAAGTAATCGATTATCGAGGAAATCGACAACTATTGTATTAATCGAGTAATCGTTTGAAGTCATTTTTTAATTTAAAATTGTCCGAATCCTCTGATTTCAAATACAAATAAATTGTAGATTGATACACTGTTAAGGGTAAAAGTGTATATCCTCGTTAAAATGTTTTTAAGTGAGCTCCAGGGCTGAAAATGAGTCCCACTCCCACATCTACATCCATCCCACGGTTGACACAAAGAAATCAAAGCAAAACAAATGAAGTCAATATAAATTTTTCTTGTTCTCGTGCAGCTGAAACCCAGGATGGTGATGACGCCGTTGGCCATCTCGCCGCCAAGCAGCACCCCCGAGCCTGACATGAGCTCCATCCCTCAGGACGCCGCCACAGTTCCCCACTCGGCCACGCCGCAGGTGCTCACAGGTAGGATGGGCCAAGTCGACATAGTCTGTCCAGTTTCTTTTTTCAATGTTTAGGAGCGTTAAAAAAATAAATAAATTAGGTTTAATTCCCCCCGCCCCCTTTTTTAGGTTAATATTTATAAGTAATTTAATTACATGTAAACAACCAATAGTTTTTTAATCCTGTAACGCCAAACGTATCATATAATATAAGACATTTTGAGGAAAAAAAAAAAAAAAAAGACATTTTGAGCCCTCTATTTCAAGAGTATAATTTTTTTTCCCCCCATTAAAAACCTGACGTATATGATCTGACACATGCATTGCACGGATAATCCATTAGAGGGCAGTATCATCCAGTTTATTATATTTTTGACAGTTATAAATGTACGAATTTAAAGCCTTGTAACCGGATGTATGAAATATGACACAAATAAAAAGTCATATGTGGAAGTTGATTTTTCCAAAAATGTTTTTTGTTTGTTCAAAAGGATCAATAAATACTCAATTTACAAGGAATCAGAATGTTCTCATATATTTCATGGTTTAGGCTTTATAGGGTGAAAGATAAATTATAACGTAGAATGTATAAATTAATTATGAAATATTTTAATAAGATACAGTATTTTTGGATGTATTTGTTATATTAATTATGTATTAATTTTACTAATATGTTTTATGTTATTATTTACAATAAATCAACTAACCAATTATTAAGTGAGATTAATGATTAAAAAAAAAAACTTGCAGAGAAGTTTTTCAAATTGTTAATTCCTGCGCTCAGTGTGCATCTACATCAACAAGCAGGCCAACACGGGCCCCAACCTGGACCGAAAGAAGATCCAGCAGCTGCCCGACCACTTCGGACCCGACCGGCCGTCGGTGGTGCTGCAGCAGGCCGTGCAGGGATGCATCGACAGCGCCTTCCAGCAGAAGACCGTCTTCACGCTGCTCACGCAGGGATACGGGGGAGAGAAGATATCGGGTAGCTTGTCACACGTCGCGCTTTGCGCATCTTTTTATCCATAATGGCCATTTATTTGAGCTCAGATTCAAATTCAGATTCATTCGCTATTCGTTTACCGTTTCAGCAGCAAATCCCGAATCAAGTTGAATGGGTTACTTCCCCGAAAAGCATAGTCCAAAAAAGGAAAAATCCAATTTGATCATGATGGCAGATGATGTGCACTTATATGTTGTCCAAAGTGCAAACATATCGACTTTTATTTTGTCCATTTGCGCTGCAGCCACGTTTGACGGCAAGCAGCACCTCCTCAGCCTGCCTGTGGTGAACAGCATCGACTACGTGCTGCGCTTCCTGAAGAAGCTTTGTCGCAGCCTGCACTGCGAGAACCTGTTCAGCGACCAGCCCATCAGCCAGCGTGCCTACCACTCCGACGGTAAAACGCTAATCATCCTCTATATCTACATATATGCCGTTTCTATGAATTGTTTTCGCAACCCCTTCTTCCCTTTTTCCATCTGGCCCGTAGCGGAAACGTCTCTGGCCGGGGATTACCGCCACGAGCTGGCGGAGGGCAAACGATACCCGGCGGCAGAGCACAGGGAGTCCGCGTTCAGCTCCATCAGCTCCTCCTCGTACTCGTCTTCGCCAAAGTCGCCTTACGGCTTCCGCGCGTCTCAACAGTTCTCCAATGCGCCGGCCGCCTCCCGGCAATCGACGAGCAGCCCCAACGCCTTCGTGGAAAGCAACAGGACAGGTGAGGAGTACGCCCTGGTCTGGTCATCAGCCAGTCACAGTTTCTAAAAACAAACATTTCTTAAATGCAAATGTGTTTAACTTAGACACGACTAACTCACTACTACTAAACCACTACCCTACTTTCTCAATCACTAAATAATTTACATCCTGACTCACTAAGTAACTAGCTTCCTAGTCCCTAGCTTACATCTGAATAATTCACTAACATCATTTGTTAGTTTACTACATAGCTTACTACTTACGCAATTAACTTACTCACCGCCGGTGTTTTTACAAATTAACTCACTCAAATCCCACCTAAATCACTCACTAACATACTAACCCTAACCCTAACTACCTCAACTAACTCAGTAACTAACTTACTTTCTAACTTAATTACTACACAACTCATTCATTAACTTACCTACCAACTAGCTAAATTACTACCAAACTCATTCACTAATCACTCACTAAAATAAATGCCACTTAACTCATTCAATCACTAACATACCAATGTAATGTAATGTCCTCAACTCGAACTCCTCTAACTCGGTAACTAACTTTCTTTCTAACTTATTTACAACCTAAGCTGTTCATTAACTTACTTACAACTAGCTAAATTAGTATGCAGCTCATTTACTAACTCACTCTCTCAGTAACTTACTTTCTAACTCACTAATGTACTAACTCACTAACATAAAGCTGACAACCTTTAACTAACTGTTTAATTAACTTACTTTCTAACTTATTTACAACCTAAGCTATTCACTAACTTACTTACAACAAGCTAAACTAGTTCCTAGCTCCTTCACTAATTCACTCAGTAACTTACTTTCTAACTCACTAATGTACTTAACTCACTAACATAAAACTGACCACCTTGAACTAACTCAGTAACTAACTTACTTAGCTATTTACAACCTAAGCGGTTCATTAACTTACTTACAACTTGGTAAATTGGTATGCAGCTCCTTCCCTAACTCACTCAGTAACTTACTTTCTAACTCACTAATGTACTAACTCACTAACATACTGCTTACCACCTTTAACTAACTCACTTTCTATCTTTTAGCACTGTAGTTTCAAATTCTTCATCAGCCAGCTAAATTACTTCACTAACTCAGTAACTTACTTTCTAACTAACAGAAAAACTGACCAAAATGCCATTTACTCAGTTAGTCGAGTCAAGTCATCTTTATTGAACTTATATATACGATCTAACACATTCCCCACTACTTTTACTTTAGTTGCATTTTGTTATTGATCTCGTTGACGTGCGCAGGTGTACTTAAACAAGTGTCAGGTGTTTAGCCGCATATTTACCAGCCTTTGTCCCGTCAGGAGTGTACGCCGCACAGGAGTCCAAGGCGCCGTCCCCCGGCAAGGATCCGTCCACGTGGAGCGTAGATGACGTGGTGTGGTTCGTCAGGGACGCCGACGCCAACGCCCTCGGACCTCACGCCGACGTCTTCAGGAAACACGTGAGCCCAGACCCCTCACGTAGAAATAATAATGATCACGATTACTTTGATTGAGGTCGACATTACGATTCATAAAACGATGACGTATTCATTGACTTGAAAACTTGTTACCAAACTACTAAAACCAAACTACTGAAAACTCAAATCCTCATCGTGCTTGTTGCACATCTCAGCCGACATATATTCTTTATCACCTATGCAATTCTGAATTCTTCTTCGTCAGTGTCTGCATGACTGTACAGTATTACACTGCCTCCCGGTGGCCAAGGCGGGCACACCAGAAGGAACCGCACAATGAAAGAAATTGCGGCAGTTTCATTCTTTACATTCATTCCATCTTATTACGCTATTACTCCCAATCAAGCTGATGTCGCCCCCTTCCTTGCCCACCCACGCAGGAGATCGACGGCAACGCTTTGTTGCTGCTGAAGAGCGACATGATCATGAAGTACCTCGGCCTGAAGCTGGGGCCCGCCCTCAAGCTGTGCTACCACATCGACAAGCTCAAGCAAAGCAAGTTGTAGGATCATCGCACCTGATTGGTCCGTGCGCAGGAACTGTCAGAATAAACAGGCACAATAGGCTCACGGTGTAGCTGAGAACTGGATCGAATCTCGGAGGAAACAACGAATGACTGTTAACAAAACCCCTTATACACACACTGTGGGAGACACCATTTTTTTTTCTCGCATTTTGCTGTTCACTATAAACGGCACTGACATGGAATGGAGCGATGAAGGTACGGGACTGGACGATTTAGAAAAATAATCGAATTGGGATTTTTTTTTTTTTATATATATATATTGCAATTGCAATTTAATATACGATTATTATTTATAGTTCTCTTCCTGTGTATTTTTTTTTTAAACTAACACAAGCAATAAATCTGTATTACAATAGACAATATCAGATTTATTGTACATAAATCTTTTTTGGTCTTTAAGGTTAGGCTTATGCTAAAACAAATGCAAATGAACCAGGTATTTATATGAAAGACAGTTTATTTATCTACTTCAATTTGTGCTAAGTTACAAAACATTTTGAATTTTACCTTTTGTTAAACGCATTCGGTGGGACGACAAAGCTGTGCCGTGAAAAAGTGCTTTCAGAGCCGTAACACAGGCGGGATAGCAAATTATACATATTTCAAGGCGCCACTGTTATGCAATTAAGAAATGACAATGAATTTTTATTTTTATTCAAATAAACTGTTTTACATACACATTTGAACTGCTTTTGGCTCATTGGTCTGTTTTAAAAAGCCAATGTGTAAGCCTTGAGCACAATAGTTTGCCCACCCCTGCTTTGTAAGATGGTTTCTTTATCTGCACTGAAAAAAAACTAAAGCATTTACTTTAACTTATTTTAAAGATTTTTTGATGCTATTTTTTTTTTCTTAAGCTGCACGCCTCCACTTAATTAGCCTGTTTTACTCTAACTTGATGATATAGATACGAATACACATTAGGGGTCCTGTGTAAGGAAAAACGATTCAAATTGGAAAATCTGCTGTGATTTAACAAAACTGAATTGTGACACTTTAATAATGAATCAAGATACGTATCAAATCGTATTTTATTGGTGAGATGTACACCCCTAATATACATGTATACAGAATGTGTGGAAGCGTTTCAATGTACACAAAATGTTACAAACCTCACCATTTTCAAAATGCATCTTTTATCAGTGTTGACGTGTACAAGGACGGTTTGTGTTTTGTTATGGTGAGATGTCAAGGAAATATAAATAATATGTGTAATATTAATCCTGTATGTGAGTATTAAATCAAAATCATGTCAACCACCACTTGTGTGTGTGTGTGTGTGTGTGTGTGTGTGTGTGTCTAGATTTGTTTAAATTGACAGTGTTATACCAAATGGAACTTACCTGTATTTTTCTAGGTTACAAAGGAAGCGCCATGGACTAGTTTGCTGGACAGCGTATACTTTTCTAATAGGATTGATTTATATTTGTCATGTTTTATTTATATTTGGGCTGTTATTATTCCCCAATATTTTTGTCTAATATTTTTTGCCAATAATCTTTGTGTTGTATTTTTTATTTTCTAAATGTGTATTTTTTTCCTAATATTTTTCTTTTTTTTGTGTTCTATTTATGTATTTTCCATCTAATACTGTGGTTTTTAATAATTTGGACACATTTTGCAACATTTTTTTCATTTAGGTATTTTTGTAATATTTTTAAGTTATCCATTATTTGTGTAATTTCCATCTTATATTACCTATTTTTTGTTTTATATCATATTATTTATTATATTCTAATATTTGTGTATATTTCTCTTTCTTTCTGTATTTATTTCTGTATTTATTGATTTTATTTTTTATTTTTCTGTTCGGGTGCTATTAGTCATGCCGGAATACTATTACAGTGCAACAGTTGAGTTTCATACATTGCCACAGCGGCAGAGGAAAACAAAACAGAGGATAGAAGATTTGCAGGACAGGACTACAATATACTACAAACAAAACAAAGCGCTTTTTGGCAGCTGCGGCTGTTTTAGTGCAATATATAAATAATAATGAGTTGAGATATGATTTTTTTCACATTTTATTATTCTCTCATACATTTGTATTTTTTCTTTGGCCCATACTTTAGAATTTTTTTTTTCCCATCCATATGTTTGTATTTTTTTCCCCCATTTAGTATTTTAATGCAATATTTTCTTATATTTCTCACTAATATTTGTATTTTCCCTTTAAACAAACACAAATCTGGACTACGTGTGCAATGCGAGTGATGGTGCGTTTGCGTGCGCAGAGCAGGTGGAGGTGCACGATCGCCACGCGCGGGGCCAGTCGAGTCCGTCAGTCAGTGAACGAGGCTGTGATGCGTTCAGGCTCCTGCGGTCCGTCCGACAAACGACACTGCCGCTGCCGCCGCCGCCGCTGCTGCTGCACCACCACCACCTCTTTATCGGGAATAACGTCGAGAAGAACACCATCGCGCCAACGTCGGCATCCGTGGTTCCTCGTGGAAGAAGCATTACATTGCGCACCTCCCTGCCACCACCATCTCCTCAATCACCCCTCCTCCTCCTCCTCCTCCTCCTCTTCTCCTCCTCCTCAGCCTCGCCGCCAGCGGAGGGGAGTTTTTGCTGTGTACTTTGCAGGGGGAGAAGAACACAATAGCAGTGCTATAAGGTAAGCCGCCCTCCCGGTTGTTTCATTCATTGTGTTGTGGACAGAAACGAGTTGATTTGCCCCCCCACCCCGACCTCCCCCCCCCCCCCCCCAAATGCGCAATTTCTTCAAAGGCGCATTTTTGCAGCCTCGTCATGATGTGCGTTCTTTTTTTTAATTTTATCTCAGGGTGCACAAATTGGCGCATTTCCCCCCCACCGCTGCGCCCCCCCCTCCCTTTATCACTGCGTCGTTTCTATCGGAATGCGGCAGCGTCTCTCGGGAGGCGCCGCGGCTTATATACCGTAATTGCGTCGTCGTCGTCGATAACGAGCGAGCTCCATTATTTTCGCTTTCTCTTGGGCCTGTGTGTGCGCATAGAGCGCGCACATCACCATCATCATAGCTCCACCATCCACGACCACCCTCCCTCCGTCCAAGCCCCCACCCACCACCCACCCACAAACCACCACCTCCGCTACCCCCCCCCCCACCCCCCAAAACGTCAAAACAGCCGCACAGTTGCGTGATGCGAGGCTTTCGCTGCATCTTCCTGCAAAAAAATGTTTTGTCCTTCAAGGTCATTCATTGGCTGACATCGGATTTTCTTTTCTTCTTCCGTATTTTGCAAATATTTGTAGTGGGGGGGCCCTGGGCTAGCCTGTCGTCATGCTGCAGAGAAAGTGGACCGTATGTTTGGTGGTTCTGACTGGTGGGAGGTATACGCGCAAATGTGGCCGTTTACGTAAAAGAAAAAAAAGAAGCTGATAGACGCTCACACTTGACGCATTCGGGTCCATGGGTCGTGTTCAGTGGCGTGTGTATTACTGTTGTTGCCAGGGGCGAGCACACACGCATGGTGCCCCTTTTGAGGGTTGGGGTTGGGCTGGGATGCGAAGTGGGGGGGGGGGCACAACCTTTTTGAAAATGAGAGCTGCTTCCTGGTAAAAGCGAAGATAAGCGATCATCTTCTCATCATTGCTTGCTCTTCGTCACGTTTGGTCATGCGCTACAATACCGACTTTTGAAACATTAAAATTGTTTGTTGCTGTTGTCATTTTCAAACCTACATTGGTGTAAGTGTGATTTGAAGCGGAAGTCAACTTTTAACATTTCTTGACAATAATATGTTGTATGTGACCTCACTCGTCTAAACATGACATTTTGATTAATATTACATTTGTTGAATATGAGTTATGCAGCAAAATCTAGCCGTTTTTATCCATGTCAGGGGGGCGGCCATTTTGCCACAAGATGACATCACAGTTACTCAGGACTCAGGCAATGACCAATCACAGCTCACCTGTTTTTTTTTTTTGAAGCTGTGCTGTGATTGATTGTTACCTACAACCTGAGCAACTGTGATGTGATTTTCGCTCGACAGCAAGTGGCAAAATGGCCGCCTTCTGTATTGATAAAAACTGCTGGATTTTGCTGCTTAACTCATATTCCATTACCACAATATTAACCAGAATACCGTATTTAGACTAGTTGGGGTGCGTAGAACATTTTTTTGGGTTGACTCCCCCCTAAAAAAAAAAAAAAGACTCACAACACTTACAAAAAATGGATGCATCTTGCTGGTGAGCTATTTTTAGACCCACGTGGTCTTTGTGGGCTACCTGTTGGTGACACGAGTGTATTCTATGTCCCTTTAAAGTTATTCAGGAAATTAAATTTTAATGTAGTGAGTGCCGCTCTAGATGACATATAGACTGGCCAATGTTGATCTCTTAGTAGCACACTTGAAACATTCTGGCTAGTGGCTGCGTGAATCAATGATGCGTAAACGCTTCAATGTGGCGAATACATCATAGGTCGCTCTTAAGTGATATACAGACCGACCAATGTGTGTGCTTGGTAGCAAATTCTAAGATTAGATACTCTTGTTTGATGCATGCTAACTCTGCGGATTATACTTAAATATGGCAAAAGCCATGTACCCCGCCTACTGCCCGAAGCCAGCTGGGATAGGCTCCAGCAACCCCGCGACCCTTGTGAGGACAAGCGGTACAGAAAATGGATGGATGGATGGCAAAAGCTTTCATTGGCCGCTCTAAATGGCATATAGACTGGCCAACGATTTAGCAAAAGCAACTGAAGCTAGAAACTAGCACGGGACATATTCCATGCATCAATTTACGTATTATGTGCGCACAGTTCAATGTGGAGAATGCCTCATTGGTCGCTCTAAATAATATATGGATTGGTCAATGCTGGATTTGTAACAAATGCAGCTATGCTTTGATGTCCACACTGGATGGATTCAACCTCCATCATAAATTGCATAGAGACCGACCCATGTTTGTTCTTTAGCATCATGAATTCTAACAGTTGGAGCCTTATTTGCAAACTTGAAACATTCCGACTTCATGGATCAATGATCCCTTTATGCCCCATCGGCCACTCCAAATGACATATAGACCGGCCCATGTTTACCAGCGCATCTCCATCCCCGCAGCATGTTGTGCTGACTCTCATCCATTGATGAAGTGGCTGAGTGACTGCGAGGATCCAGGTCAGTGCCACAGACTGGCACAAACAAGCTTGAGGCCCGAAATAGAAACATGAGCACCAGGGGGGAAACAATTCAACACTTTCAACCTTCCCACCCTGAAAAAAAAAAAAAAAAACTCTGCACGATTCCTCACCTATTGGCAATAGTCTGTCATTTTATATTAAACCTTTATTGGCAACACCGGCACACGTAGATGCCATTTTTTTAAATACTTTTAATGGTCATACAGTGTTTTTCATGGTGTTGTCGTTAAAGTTTAAGTAAATTTAAATACATTTATTGTAAATTTCCCATGCCACAGCGAAGAGTGTTGTTAAGAGCCCCGTTAAATTTGAATGGTTAAAAAGAAAGCCAGGCTTAAGAATTGCGAGAAATCAAGCGTTTTTTACTCCTCCGTCAAGCGTCTTCCTTCCGTTTTCACATGCCCGCGTGTTTTCATCTTAAAGCCGGCAGTGGCTGGAATATATCCTGCCGCTTTGTTGCGAGACTTTCTTCGCCAGAAAAAGGAGTTGCTAGCTAGCAACTAGCTCATAAGCTAACCGCTAACAAAGGGCCGCAAGTTCTTATCGTCAAAGAGAGGCGACCATTGGTCCAAAAAGTCAGGAAAAATAGTTCAATGCTATATCGCCACCAATTGGAACTAAATACTTTGCAGTCTTTGCATGTTTTCAGCAATGATCTTCAAACACTGTATGCAGTACAGTAATGTGTTTGGAAACAAATCTCTGAATACACTTAACAGGGTCTTTAAAGTATGTGTTTTGTACACATATTTATATATAAACATTCATGTGCTGTGGGTTGCCTTATATATGACGCCATGAGGTGAAATTGTGCTAAATGCTGGGCAAGTTAGCTTAGCATTAGCCTATCCTTGTTTACTTTTCTATAAAATCCCTTGAATATTAAATTTATAATTCCTTGTTATCAGCAACGTGATTCAAATGATCCATACCTGATTTAATCTGCTTGCAGTTTCACAGTATTTACAGTGTTTATTGAAACTTTTTGCGGTTTAACACTCAACTCAACTCTCGACTTTGTTTATTGAGCACTTTAAAAAAAACAAAAAAAAACATATGTAACAAAGTGCTTTTGGAATATGATTTCACGAGCTTGGAAGATTATCTTTGTGTGGTTTCGTTCATTTAAAAAAAAAAAAAAAGATTGGATGACGTTAAAGGTTCCACTGGACGCATTGAATTGATTTTCATGTGTGTACGCAGCAGCAGCAGCAGCAGCAGCAGCAGCAGCCATGGGAAAGCAGAACAGCAAACTGACACCCGAGGTGATGGAGGACCTTGTGAAGAACACGGAGTTCAACGAGCACGAGCTGAAGCAGTGGTACAAGGGTTTCCTCAAAGACTGCCCCACCGGAAGACTCAACCTGGAGGAGTTCCAGCAGCTCTACGTCAAGGTGGGCCCGTGCATATCTACGTACACGTTTTCTTCTCGATGGCAGTGCAGTCTGCGAGCCATACAGCATCTTAGAAGTCCACCAAATAATTCCATATCATTAATTGCTCGCTGGTTGTCCTCAACTGTCGTTCCCTCGTTGCAGTTCTTCCCGTACGGCGACGCCTCCAAGTTCGCCCAGCACGCCTTCCGCACCTTTGACAAGAACGGCGACGGCACCATCGACTTCCGAGAGTTCATCTGCGCGCTTTCCATCACGTCGCGCGGCAGCTTCGAGCAGAAGCTCAACTGGGCCTTCAACATGTACGACCTGGACGGAGATGGCAAGATCACCAGGGTGGAAATGCTGGAGATCATCGAGGTAGGTGGTGCGATTTCATTATTATTATTATTTTTTTTATACTGGGCCTCATGGGGTGTGGCACGTCCTGCGTCACCCCAGATTGAGTTGGGGGTCATTATCAGGCAGACTGTGACTGTCACGCTGCGGCACACCTGCGCCTCACAGGCAGGCGGGCGGTGGGCGGGTGATGGCGAGACTGCAGTTGTATTGAGTTACAGCATTGCAGTGCAGCCATCTTTACGCACGCAGAAGAGAGTAGATAACATGTTCGCCTTGATGATTGTCTAGCTCAACCATGTTCCCGAGCATCATACTTCGCAGGAGCTTTTCAAATAAGTTGTTACTAGCCATGGGCCGATTACCAGTTTGATAGTTTACCTTGGTGTCACCGGTAACAAGCTCCTCTTTTTATTTTTGGAGGTGGCTCCTAAACAGGGTGCAAAATGATTTGTCACTTGCATAGTTAATTAAATGAGCCGCCTCTTTGAAGTTACTTGCCTCCAATGATGTTGAGGTGAGCAATCCGGCACGGGTGCTGGGACGGAGGCAGGCTGGACGAAAGAGACATAGCTAGAGCTACCGACAACAGATGCCTTTTGCTTGATGTGAATTTTCCTAAATAAATAAATAGGTCATGGTGCCGGGGTGTACTAGTTAGCCCCATGCCAACATGAGTAGCCCACATCTCTATTCTAAAAATAGCTCACCAGTGACACTGTGACTTGCTAAGAATTAAAACAGAAGATTGTTAACATTTATTTATTTATAAACTTAATACGGTGCTCATTACATCATGTTTTTATTTACCAAAATAATAATAATAATAATAATACACAAACTAAAAAAAAATCAAAGGTTGAATAATTAATAATGGCAATTTTAATACTGTATACCTCTTTCGTATTGTCAGAATTTGATACCAGCCAATGCAAAGTTGCTGCACTGAAAGTTCCTGGAGGAATTTAGGAAGTATACATAAAAATTTGCCATATTATGCATTTTTTTTCACAATTTAATTCAATAACAGGTCCGTGGCATGTTTTAGTCAAACGATCCCAAGGATAAAAAATGATGGAGACACACCCTCATTTTATAGGACGACATAATAAAATGCCGCTCACCCCCCCCCTGCAGGCCATCTACAAAATGGTGGGCACTGTGATCATGATGAAGATGAACGAGGACGGCCTGACACCGGCGCAGCGGGTGGACAAGATCTTCAGCAAAATGGATAAGAACAACGACGACCAGATCTCGCTGGACGAGTTCAAGGAGGCGGCCAAGAGCGACCCGTCCATCGTGCTGCTGTTGCAGTGTGACATGCAGAAGTGAAGCCCCCCCCCGCCCTGCCCATTTGCCCCGCCCACCACACACACCCTCTAAACGCCACCTCTGCTCGCTACCCAAGCCCCCTCGACCCTCCTCCTTGTCACCCTTGCTTGCACACACACATATACACACACTTACATACACGCACTGGACCGCTGTTTAAATGTCTCATTCCACAGGGGGTAAAAAAACAAAAAAAAAAAAGGGGGGGGAAAAAAAGCTCGGACTCTTTTTCAATGGACTCGCTTCTTGTGGTTGTATGCATGAGAAATATGTCAAATATGCGGAATCATTTTGAATATAGCGGTAAGATAATGCTACATTTCTATTTCCGAACATGTTGTTGTGCACCGTGAACCCTCCACACACGCAGACGCACACGTACGCGCTCATCCAGCTTGTATATGGATGAAGTCGAAACAGCCGGGTACTTTGTGACACGTCCGACGAGTAGCCGCCATATTGCTATCGGGGGAAACCATTCACGACACGGAGACGGTTACAGTATTTGACTTTGGAGTTGGCTTTGGTGTTTTAGGTTAACGCATTCAGCTTTGCTCCGCCCACACGCAATAAAAAAACGTAACACTCTCAATTAAGCATACCCCGTCTGCCTAGTATACGCTGCAGCTTGTTGTAATTTGGTAGCAATTGGACAAAATCTTTTCAGCATTTTCTTGACATATTTTTTTTGTAGGCCTACACATAATAGATAGTCCTACCAAATTTAAGCTGAATTTTTAAGATGTTTGGTTAAGAATTTTGCCAACATGCTTTGCCCAAATACAAAGAGAAAATTAAAAACTTTTATAATTTAGGGTTGTCTTGTATATGTGGGTCATATTTAGTAGCAAATCTGGAAATAGCCAAATTGACCTTAAAATGGCTGCTTGCTATCAAAATGGTGGACTTCCTGTTTATTTTTTGAGTATGCCATGGCGTGGTAATGTATGAATGACATGCTTACCAAATTTCATGTCGGTCAAGCTTAGAGTTTTGGATTTTATGGCGAGTCATCCAACTTTGCCACTATGCTCAGTCTAGACTCAACTACAAAAAAATATGTTTATAATTTAGCTTCATCCACCTGTCTAGTAGACAAATCTGGTAACATTGAGACAAAATCTCTAAGAGCGTTTGTCTTACAAATGAGCCTAAAATAGCATCTTCAAAACAAAATGGTCGACATCTCGTGTCATTTTGAGCATGCGTTTTTCCTGAGACTTTACTGTGGCTCTACTCATGATAGACCGAATTTCCCGCTGCTCATTAAAAATTGCTTCGGTTGCTGAATTTTCACCCCCCCCCCCCCACTCCCCTTACCAATATGGCGGCTCACACGTGACGTCACGCCGACTTCTTCCATGAGTGGAGCACTTCCTTTTGGACTCGCGTTCCCACCAGCCAGCCTCCCCCTTGCAAGTTGTTCACCGCTGCAACTACGTACTGCTTTCAGTAATCGTAAAGAGAAACAATAACTCCTATGATAATTGTAATGATAAGTGTCTCTGCCAGCCAGGCTTGTAGAGCTCGTGGATGATAGAGAGATGTTCGCACACGACAGAAAACGTATTGCATGCATGTATTATGTGTAAAAAAGAAAAAAGAAAAGAAGATATATATATCTATATATATAATCTATGACCTCTTTATTTTTTTTGCATCTTCAAATTGTTCTAAAAGAGGAAACCCTCTTGGGATCCATTTAATATTGTTGCATGGGATGTACAGTGTAAACTCACCTGAGGTGGGAGCATGCTCCGCATTCATTCAACAACTCCTATTTCTTCAGGATTTATTTTATTCATGTCATATTTGATTGCTACAAATGAGTATTAGGGCCCCATGAAAGCAAAAATAATTATATTACAAGAATTAAGTATTATTATTTTTTTTGAAGACAGTTGTATTTTTCAAGAAAAAGTAATAATCTTCCAGAATAAAATCATATTTATTTGAGAAATATATGTGTAATATTCTGTCTGTAATAATAAAAGTTTATTCTGGATTAATTCGTTTTTTCCCCTCTAAAAATATAATGCTTTTTTCTAGAATAAAATTTGACTTTATTCTCTTAAGATCGTCTTTTTTTCTTCAAAATTTTGAATGTTTTCTTGAATATAATCTGATTTAATTCTCATATAAAAAACAGTTTTCCCTAAAAAAAAGTGCAGATTTTCTTTTCCTAAAAAGTGACAGTTTTTCTTGAAAAAGATGACTATTTTCTTGAAGAAAAACAAACACTTTATACACATATGGTTCAATATTTTTCTTTAATTTTTATTTCGGTTTTTCATCAAACGATACTGTATTTTTTTCCTTGAAAAATACTACTTTTTTTCTTTAAAAAAACTTTTTTTTTCCTCTTGAAAAATATATGACTTCCTTAAAAAAACGATGATTTTTCTTGAAAAAGAAGACTTTATCCCAATATTATGACTTCTTTCTTGAAAATATAGCGATGTCATACTGTATTAGGTTTTTAGAATGTACCACTTTATTCTCATAATATAATGTAATTTTCTTTTCAGTATGGCCCTAATACATATTCCTTCCTCCATTGCACACACACGCTCACACACTTGCGGCCCACAATTGGCTGCTTGTTTGATTTGTTTACACAGTACATATCGACATGTTTACAAAGAGCACTGCTATAGAAATCAAATGATCTCCATGCTGAGAGTTCCCTAATGAGAGGGGCTCATATTCCAAGGCAGCAGCAAAAAAAAAAAAAAAAAAGTTTACTGAACACACTGCATTCCAGCATTTAAATTGTTTTCAAGCATAAAGTTTTGTTTCGCTTTTTGAATTAGTCTGTCCAGTACATTAGCCTTCCCTGTTCCCAGGTTATTATGCAAGCGAGGACTGAGTGTCTGCTTTGTGAATCCACATGTCCAATGGTGAAGATAGCAGAAGAGCTTCCCACCCCCAAAATATTTATTATTATTATTATTATTATTATTATTATTATTATACTGTCTGTACACGATTCAATCTAACCCGACACCACGTGGAGATCTTTAATGTCAAGTAAATGTTTCTATCAAATATGAAAACTCATGATACAAGTGACTGTATTCTTTTATACATGTGGCATGTGTTGCACCCCAACCAAACCAACCAAACAAACAAGCAAACAAAATACTTGAGTTCTGTTGTGATTAAAATCAATAAACCACAGACGGGCTATTTCCAAAACACACTGATGACCATACTGACTGATAGATTAGGTGGATAAAGAACTGTATTTTATGAACGCTCAGATTTCTTTTGTTCTTTTTTTTTTAGGGAAATAAAAAAAATCCAACTTTAGTCTCATAATATGACTTTTTTTTTTTTTGCTGGAAAATAACTACCATATATATAATTTTATTTTTTATTAATACATTGGAAAAATACATACATTATACTTTCCCCCCTTTCTTAGTTTCACAACGTTTTCTTGCAATACTGTAAAAAAAAAATAACTAATTAATTAATCATGTTCCTGTTAGTTCAGCTAGACTGCTTTTTTTTTTTGTGGTGTAACAATATATATTTTCTAAACATCTAAACTCTTAAACGCATTTTAAATGTACATATGAACAAAAAAATAAAATCAAGAAAAATACAATCCTGCATGAGGAAAAAGCAAAGCTGACGTCAGTAAGACCAATTAACGAGCTTCCGGGTCAGAGTAGCATGATTGGCTCGCCCGCCAGTCGTGTCCGCGCACGGCCCCATCACATATCACACGTACGCGCAAGTGCAAGACAACTCATCATCCGTCCTCCGAGGCGAACGAGAACATTTTGAAAGCTCAAATTGTGTTTATTTTGACACAAATTAACGAGGACTGTTTTGAAGCAACTTGAACCTATAAAGAAACGTGAGTACAGTTCCCGTGTTTCTCTGCTGTCAAAGTTACGAATAAATTGGAGTTAGCTAGCAACGGTTAAAATAGCGATTGTTAGCCCAGGGAAATATTCTCGTGTTAGTTGAATAGTTATTCCTTGAGTCAATTAAATTAATTTATTGGCTGAATAACAACTTGAAATGGACAAAAACAAAACAAGACAATGTTATGCACTCTACTGTCCTTAAAATTTCAATACAACTAACTGAACTGTACTTAAAAATATATATACAGTAGGCTACTGTGCTTGCGTTAAATTCTATAGTACTGTTCTTAGAATTTAAATACAACAGAACTGCACTTAGTAATGTACTGATTTTAAAATCAAACAAACAAAAAGCTTCATTCTGTTCATGTTCATGTTTGTTTGTTTTATTAAATTCAGTGATTCTTTTACGTACCAATAGTAGTTAACGTATCACACGGAGAATCACTGGGACGTGATTTTAAAGGGCAACTCACTCGCAAACAGATGGAAACACAAGGGGGGGCATAGCCTGGAGGACCGTTGGGCTTGCGAGGGGGGTTAGACTAGTCCAGGGGTGGCCAAGTTCGGTCCTCGAGAGTCACTATTCAGCCCGATAACGATCCTGATCATGAAACAGGTGGGTTCGTGGAGAGAAACATGGCAAAACAGGCTGGATAGTGGCTCTCGAGGACCAAACTTGGCCACCCCTGGACTATTGTTACTAGAGGTTTGGGTGTGATCTGGCTGTGATTGACAGCAGCAAACTATCTGAACGATATAAATAATGTCTATACTACCACAAGCTATGCTAAATAAACTAACCAAATGCTATGCTAATAAAAAAATTAATAATAGAAAGATGTTCGCAAACGCTACTATTCCAACATCAACTTGCTAAAGAGGTGTGCACGAGAATGAGCCCGTGGGTGGTTTTTGCCCCAAATTCAAGCTTTTAACAAACATGCACTAAAATGTCAAAAATAATGACCAGGTCATGTAGACAGCATTAGTAGACATCTGTTTGTGCAGTTTATCAGCAAAAAAAGTAATATAAAGTAACAGTGTGTAAAAGTTCACCACTACATGTTTGTAATGCAGCCGAAGCGCAGGCATTTCAAAGCATGCGCACTACGGTGACTCAGAGAGACCACACTTTGTAAGCTTACCGCCAATTATTATTAACCCACAACTTAGCCGGAGTAGCTAACAAGAGCGGATAGCGGGAGTTAGCCGCAGCCATAGGCCGCAGTGGCTAACGAGCAGCTAGTAAAAGCTTGCGAGAGTAAAGCAGAGGGTGACACGTGCATTAACTATATTTAAAGTGTACCCAATTAAATATGGTCTAAATATGCTACCATAGAGGTTTGTCCATCTGTCCACTTTTTGTGACATTTTTGTTTTGGTGGTGTGCAGTGAGATTTTTCAAACTTAAAATATGTACCTTAGCCCAATAAAGGTTGGGAATCACTGGTTTAATGTGTTTGTTAGTGTAAGCACATCCATGTTGGATGTGTCACTTCAAATGCACATGGAAAGCATTTTTTTTTTTAAATGTCGGCTATATACATGCATTTGGAAGTAGGCACTTGGACCTGCAGTGTAAATACAGCCTCATAATATAATCTAAAGGTTTGATGTGCTATAACATTACTTTGCTTTCCAGATCCATTTGAACCCAACAATGTGTTCCATTCCCGGGCTCCCAACGCCGGGATCCGAAGTAACTGTAGAGATCAGGAGGGTCAACCCAAACCCAAAATTTGGTCTCGTGGAGCTCTGGGTCAGCATTGACGTCAGCAGAAAGCACGCCTATGAGCAGATGAAGAAGGAGATACAGCTTCCAAAACGGAAGTTTTGCGGCCCTGAAGGAAAAACGGGAGACTTGTGCCTAGTTTGCATTGGCAGCATGTGGCACAGGGCTCGCATCACGTCCGTCCAAAGCGACACGTGCGAGGTCTTCCTTATCGACCAAGGACAGCCTTACGTTGGCACATGGGATGCTCTAGCGTGGGGCCAATCCGACAGCTTTTTCCTCCCTCCTGAAATTGAATCCTGTATCCTTGCCAACGTCCTGTCTCTCAAGGAGAACTGGTCCAAAAAAGCTACCAAGTTCTTGGCGTCACTGCCTGAAAAGACACTTACCGGAGTGGTCCAGCACGTCCTGATGCCAGACAGGACGATTCTTCTTGACATACCTTTAGTCTCCAAGCAAATGTGCACCCTTGGTGCTATGCGGAAGCTTCCGGTGGATGAGTTCAAAGGAGTTGTACTTGAATGCCTGACTCCACCCAATGAAGATGCACCCATCGCCGCCTGTAAAGGGACTCAGGATCGGAGTATTAATGTCCAACTTGACGACCACTACTTGTACCCTGAACTGCTTTGTGACATGTATGAGACAGTTACTGTAACAGAAGTTACTGATCCTCAAAACGTATTTTGCAGTCTGCAGATTTTCTCCAAGTCATTGAAATCACTGTCAGAAGAAATCCAACAGTTCTACAAAGAGTCCTCGGATTCTGGAGGGGAACGACCGCAAATCTGCGGAGAAGCGTGTGCTGCCAGAGGGAATAACGGCATGTGGTATCGCTCGTTGCTCAAGCAAAACATTGGAACTGACACTGAACTTGTGGACGTTATGCACGTAGATGTCGGGAAAAATGAGCTTGTCCCGTTGGGATGCATCCGACATATGGAGAGGGAATTTCTCAGAATGCCAGTGGTCACGTATCACTTCTTCCTACATGGAATGGATGACAATGACGCTGGATGGACGGAGAAGCAGAATGAATATCTCAAGTCGTTACTGCTGAACAAGACATTTGTGGCCAAGTTAGAGAAGAATTTCCAAGGGACTTATAGCGTCACGCTCTATGCTGGGAATGCTGCATGCATGAACACGTGTTTGAGGGAACAAGCGCAAATTGTCCCACCAACTCAGGCTGAAGGACAGGAACCAGAATTGCAAATTAAAGCCTTGTCAGGGGAACAGAATGTGCACCTCCAGAACCTTGTCAAATTAAATATCAAGAACATACAAGAGGTAGCCTTGTTGAGTACAGAAAATGGAGAAGATACTGGCAACTCAGACGCTCTACCTTCTTCTGGTCCCGGTGACGTTAAGACTATTGATGACCAACATATTTCTCAAATCCTTCATCATGAACATGTGTTGTCTGTTGGAAGTACTGTAGACGTGACTGTATCTTGTGTCGAAGGTTCTCAGAAGTTCTGGTGTCAAAGGACTAACAACAAAGAGAATCTGCAACAGCTGATGGAAGTTCTGCAAAACCAGTACGCCTCTGTCCATCCTCTGCCCATTGTTAAGTCCACATACATCGCCCGTAACCCGGAAGACGGCATGTGGTACAGGGCAAGGATCGTTACTAGTCACCGTTTCCCTGAAGCGGATGTGCAGTTTTTGGATTACGGCAGTACACGAAGTGTGCCCCTTGGAGATGTATGTCCCATTGACCCGGTGTTTTTGCAGCTGGAACCGCAGGCCTTTCAGTGTTGCCTCATCAACTCCAAGGCAAATTACTCCTGGATTGATTCTGCATCAGACAATCTTCAAAAGCTTCTGGCGGCAGGTGCTTCTCAGCACACTGGATTTAAATGCACGGTAAAAGACAGAACTTGTGATGAAGAGGGCCAGACGGTTATTGTGGTGGACATTGAAACGTCATCCCAAAGTGCTTGCAGCCTGCTCTCTCTTGTCCCTATGAAGACCTATAATTATTCCACGTACGATATGGAGTTGGGCACAAAAGAGAAAGCATGGATCACCTCTTCAGAGACGGTACATCACTTCTTTTGCCAACTGAACAGAAATGATCATTTATTCGACAAAGTGAGCGCAGATGTTCAGCACCTCGTAGGCAAGTCACAGTGTTCGGGCGAATTTGTCAGATCCGACGCCCCCTGTCTTGCGCGGTATGTTGACAGTGAATGGTATAGGGGGAAAGTGGTGCAAACCTCTCCAGAAATCAAGGTGCTCTTTGTGGACTATGGCGACATCCTCACAGTGAATGCATCTGATGTTCAATCGTTGCCTGCCGGTGCTGGCATGGCCAAGTCGGTCCCTGTACTGGCCGTTCATCTCGGACTTTTCGGTGTTCCGGCTGACGTACCGCAAGAGGTCAACCAATGGTTCACAAAGCACGCCACCGGCACAACTGTGACTGTTTCTGTGGTGGCCAAAGGTGATGGCGGTAAGCTATTAGTGGAATTATTTGAAGGGCTGTTGAATGTCAACGTAATTGTCAGAGAAAAGGTAGCGCACGCGAAACGAGCAAAGACCAGTCGAGATCTACGGCCCAACCAGGAGATTGACCCAAAACGGGTAACCAAACCACATGAGGGCTTGAATTCTGAACTCACATGTATATCAAAGCAAGGAGAGCAAAATAAAGATCAAAATGGAAACAGAACTTGTGCTTTAGATGAACAACCGTTGGAGACGGTTCAGCACATAACTCTTGCCTCTATACCCAAGTGTGGACAAAAGAGGCTCGATGAGGAAAACACCCAATGTTTGAATGGCCCTCTTGAGGTTTCGGCAGAGAGCCCAAAAGACATCCATCTTGATGATGCTGTAATGTCACGAGAAGAGAATGAGAAGAGCTTTGCATATCACACCCCAATCATACGTCACCATACGTCCAAGGAAATGTACGCCTCCTGCATCGTGGGACCCGGTTACTTCTGGTGTCAGTTGGCCGACACTGAAAATCTGAACGCTGTGTCAAGACTCACCCAGAGCATCGGAGAAACTCTAAAGGACGCAGAGGTCCCCAAGAATTTGAATCCCGGCAGTCCGTGCCTTGCCCTCTTTGATGCTGACTCCCAGTGGCATCGAGCTCAAGTGATTCGGAGTACTGGCAGCACAGTCAGCATCCTGTTCCTGGACTATGGAAACGAGTCTGAGGTAGACGTTAAAGATGTGAGATACCTCCCCCGGTCTCTGATTGATCATGCTCCTCAGGGCTTTTTGTGCTCTTTGGATGGATTTGACGAATCCAAAGGATCCTGGGACGATCAAGCTTACGACGACTTTTACAATCTCCTGGTGGATAAGCCCCTTGCAGTGACCGTTCTCAGTACACGAGAACATTCAGAGATTGCCCTTCAAGAACACTCGGTAAAAATCCAGTGCGCTGGTAGAGATTTGAATGAGGCCATGCAAAAGTACTGGAAACCCATTAAAACACAGCCTGAGAATGAAGACATTCAAACAGCCAGCCCGCCACAATCGTCATACCCAAACGCGGATGCAAAAATATTCTCATACAAGAGGCCAAACATCCCCTTAAACCAAACCAAGGAGGTTTATGCTTCGTGTATTGAGGAACCCCACTTTTTCTGGTGTCAATTTACCAACGCGGAGGACCTCAGCAACGTGGTGAGACTGGCACAGGAAGCAGGACAAGCGGAGCCAGATCCTTCATCCTCAAGCACCTTTGGACCGGGTAGCCCTTGCCTTGCACTCTTTTCTGCAGACAACCTGTGGTATCGAGCGCTGATCGTGAGCAGAGAGGAAGATAAAGTCCACGTGGTGTTTCTTGACTATGGCAATGAATCGGCTGTGGACGTGAAAAACGTGAAACTTCTCACTCAAGCTTTGCAGGAGTATACACCCCAGGCCTTTTTGTGCTCATTGAAGGGATTTGACCTGTCTAAGGGCTCCTGGGAGAATGAAGCTTATGACGACTTCTACAATCTTCTGGTGGATAAACCCATCAGTGTGATGGTGTCCCATATCGAAGACCATTCGGAGATTATGCTTCCTCAGCATGCAGTGGATGTTGAGAGTGAGGGAGCGTCTGTCAATGCAGCGATGCAGAAATACTGGAAACCAAACACTCCAGAACAATTCCTATGAGGGAAGCTAAATATCTCCAAAAATTAGTCTGAGACGGTCTGTTGCTCGTGTTGTGTTGTGAACTAAAATTGTTTTGGGTTACAGTTTGCCAAAGTAGATGCTCAGGAGTAGCTGTTCAGTCTAGAATAATAGAGAAATACTGCAAACAGAAGTTTGTGTAGAATATAGCTTACGGTAATTCTTGTTGGTCATGAGATTTATTCGATTAAAGCTTTTTGGTGGCATTGGTAATGTTGTGGTTCCAAATGAGTAATTTTGAGGAGCATTTTTTTTTGCGGGTTAAGACCTGAAGCAAGTTATACAAAAGTACAACGAAACTACCTAATGTTATGAATCCATTTGTTTTACTTTTTGACAATCCGTAGAAAATTCCACGTTTTGAAATAGATTCACGCAGCGTGCTTACCAACCACGTAGACATCTTGAACGCATCCCATAATTACATTCCGTTTAACTCTAACGAACAGCAATAGACCAATCAGAGGCCAGTATTTTGGGGTCATGAAGTCTAATCATAGCAGCAAGAGTTCATTGGCGCTTGTATATAGAAAATTGCTGTGGATTGCCACTTGCCAGCATAATTTTAGTTCATAACGAATGCATTATTAAATATATTACGAATCGTCAGCTTTATATTAATAATTGTATGTCAGGGATTTCCCCATGTGGATATCTACGGCAATGGAAAGGTAATAAGCGATTATTTTTGCTATTTGGACATTGCTAATGTCTTTGGTGCGTACCTTTTTACCCCAAACTTTTTTTTTTGAACACTTCACAACGTTAATTTTATGAAACTGAAAACTCAATCTACGAAAGAGGTGATAATATTGAAATGCTATTAATAATGAAATGTCAATTTTTTTAAATTCTGATCTACTTTTTTTGCATTAAAAAAAAATAATTTTGGATATGCATCCAAATTATAAAATATAGTTGGTACTGAAACCCTTGTTCTCGACCTAGTCTAAAATTGATGTGGTCTTGGCTAACATCTCAAGTCAACCACTCACTGCTTCAAATCTTCCAGCAGGTGGCAGCATTACTATTGGGATTTGGCACTTGTTGTGCCTGTATGTTGAACACTGTTACCAGGCAACCAGCTGGGGCAGCATGTCAGAGTTACACCAGGCAGCTGCAGCAGGGGATTCCGATCAGGTCCAGGAAATCCTCAGGTGCAAGAAATGTGACCCCAATCTGCGAGATGTGGACTGGGGCAATAAGACGCCTCTGCACTGGGCTGCAGCCAAAGGTAACAGTTTTTAGGATTAAATCTCATGTCTCACCTATACTTACACGGAGTGCTTTTGTATTATTTTCCGAGGTTTGTTGTCTTTCCTCCAGTACTCTATGATCATACACCCCCCCCCCCCCCTCTTCCATGTAGGCGACGTGGAAACGGCGAGGCTTCTCATCGAGCACGGAGCCCGGCCCTGCCTGAGGACAGAGCTGGGCAGGACCGCGGCGCACTTTGCCGCTGAGGCTGGTTCCGTGGCAGTCCTGAGGCTCTTGCACTCCTACCACGCCCCCCTGGACAAGGAGGATGCTGGCGGCGACAAACCTGTGCGCATCGCTCATATCTACGGGCAGCAGGAGTGTGTTGCATTCCTCAAGAAGTAAGACTTTTTCACCAAACTACGTCTGTCCTATTGGTCTCAGTTCATCTTGTTGGGTTCTTGTGTTTCCCGGGTTTCACAATTGGTTTTATTTGATAGATTCAATAACAGTATGTTTGTTTGGGTTTTTATGCTTGTGATTGTCATTTTGTTTTACTTGTGCATTATAATTTAGATATTGATAGTCCTTCCTTCCTTTTCTCGGTCTCTCCTTTGGTCTCTTGAGGCCTCCCTGATTTTATGTTTTTTGGATTTGTTGGGGTCTGGATGTTTCTTGGGCTGGGGAGGAGTTCTGGTGGGGGGTGTCTGGTCGGTGCTGGATTTCACCTTCCTTGGTTTTCTTTGGTCCCCTCGGGTCTCCCGGTGTTCGGTTTAGGTGAACGGTATGAGATTTTTTCTAATAGGTTTTCTGGTGAGCTAACAAATACACGCACGCACGCACGCACATACACATTCTCACCCACACACACACACAAAAAAAAAAAAATATATATATATATATATATATTTTTTTTAAATAATAATAATAATAATAATAAAAGAGCAATGATGATGACATTTCCGAATGAACAATACTGAGCTCTTAAAAAAAATTAAAATATATATATATATATTTTAAATAAAAAATAATAATAAATAAAAATAAAAATATATTTAAAAAAAAATAATAATAAAAAAAATAATAATTTAGATATTGCCTGTCTATAGTGAACTGATCAGAACCTGGAGAGACACTGTAGCTTCCTTGCAAAGCGGCATGCCGTCTTATACTGAGACAAGACCACAACAACGTTGAGGCACTTTTACTACTGCGATATTGTGACTATTTTTACATCCTTAATAGTTATCATCTTTTCTTTTTGTCTCATTTTGGGCATTTTATTGTTGCAGGGCAGAGGCAGAGGGGAAGGCATACCGCAAAATAGCAGCTGATAAAGGGCTTTCTGTGGATGACAGTGATGAAGAGTGGGAAGAACAATGTGAAGACCAACGTGAAGGAAAAATAGGATCTGTGATAAAATAGTCTTTCTAGTGTCCCTCAAAAAAACATAAACAAAGCCTGTTTGTAGCCCTCAGTAGATTATTCATGCACACATGAGGAGTTTACATTAAATTTGAATGAAAAAGCTCACATTTAACCATTTTTTATTTTGTGGGAAAAAGACTGGGGGATATTTAAGTTTCTTGGTCCCAGTCAGCTATTTTATTTTAACTTTAAAAGTTCAAGGGATATATTATGATTTGTTTCGATTCTGGTAAGACAACTCAGGACTCAAAAACTTAAACTTCAAGAGCATGTTAAAACTGAGATTCAAAGATTTTTCTTTATTTTTTTTAAATGGCATCACGGTTCCATTTTATGTTTGTTTAGGTTTGGAGAGCATTTGGGTGAATACATTTTACATGCAAATCGTTTGTATATAAAATACAGGTGCTCTTCTGAACAGAATCGTACAGTATGCAAAGGAAATGCTTCCAAAATGGAGAATCTTCTCAAGGCAACTCTCTCAAGGGCCTCTATCTACTGATCCACACGAGTCCGGTAGATGGCGGTAATGCACATGAGAGCTGGTTGCCAAACCGTTCAAATCAAACGATGTATTTTTTTATTTTTTAAATATACCTTTATTTAAAAACTATACATAACTTGATTAGAATATTAATATACGACTTAAACAAAATTCACATAACACGGCTGGAGAGTTACAAAGGGTATAAAATCAAAAAGAAAAGAAAAGATGAACATGAAGAAGACGCAGAGGTTTGGAAACATCTTCCGGGTTTGCCGTTTTGGTGGGCGGGGCTTACATCGATGACAAGCGGGCAGCCGCTAAAAATCAAACCTGGTTGCAAAATAACCGTCACATAAACAAGAAGTTAACATTTTAGCGACAAAACGTGACGTCATACTGTCAACATGGAGGCGGCTAAAGGTAAAACTCACCCGTGTGCCGCTGGCTGAGAGGTTACCGTCAAGTTTATACGATCGTTGACCATTTTTTGCTCATGCTAAACGGTACAGTCTGCATGCGCCATTTTCTACCACTATCCCGGGTTAAAGTTATAACTGTGGCCCGCAGGAGTTTTAAGTCACCTGAGTGCGCTGGAGGCTCAAGCGAGGAGCCTCCGAGTTAGGCCGCGGCAGCAGAGTCGCGTGGAGGAGCTGCGGGCTCGCGTCAAGGCATTGACCGCCCAGAGGGACCGGCTAAAGGCAGAGATCTCCGTACACAAGGTGGAAATAGAATACCTTACTGAAACTGTACGATACAGCGTAATCATTTGTTAACATCACGCTGACAAACAATTCCTGTTATTTTGCAACTCGCATATTTTAAACATACAGTCGTGCACCACTGCGAACTATAAGCATATTAAGAAACTCATTGGTGCAAGTAAAAACATTTTTGTTTAATATATTCTGTCGTTTTTTTCCAATGAATCTCAATGCATTCGATTAAAAAAAAAGAATACATCTATTTAAAACAGGACATTCCACATTAGTTATGAGTCAATGATTTCTATTAATTCATCAACATCAATGTCCTGCTCAGGACATTGAAAAACGCAAGATGCGGCTGAAAAATCAGTGTGCAGAAGAAGAAGAAATGGAGACTGAAGACGGCGAAAATGAACAACTTCTGCAGCTGATGGCCAGACAAATGCAACTGAAAGAGCTTTTGTATGCTCATCACATTATAGGTACGCCTCCATTACATACTTCTTGGGCTCAGCAATATGTCCGTAAAATCAAATCGTCTTTTTTTATTTATAACGCCCTAACCCATAACGCCATTATTAAACACGTTTGTTTCTTTGTCAGAAATTAAACTTGCTAGTTGCATTGAGGGGGGGCAGATGCCTGACAGTGACTCAAATTAAGCGATAAGATCTGATTAATTGCCCAGGCCTACTTCGTACTATTACTTGATGGTGGTGCGATGCAGCTTTTTCTTCCATTACTAGGTGGCTATGACATCACCAAGACCTGCAGGGGGAAAAGCGTGTGCGTGACTCTGTCGACGGCCTACGAAGGCGCCTACCTGGACACGTACAACCTGGAGTTGGACACGAGGCCGACGCTGAGGATCAGTCGCCACAACGTGCCGCCCTTCATCCCGCTTGGCGACCTCTGCGAGCGGGCTGACCTGCAGGATGACCTCAGGGGCTTCCTGGACACGCTCAGCACGCACCTCAACGCCTTCGTGGGCCGCAGACAGCAGCTGAGGCTTGTTAAGGTGACTTTCCTGGAGCCTTTTTCTCACAGATTTAAAATTCATATATACAAATGATCAAACATTAAAGAATGTGAATTCAAAAAAAAAATACAATCATATTCAATTTTTCTTGATTTCCTTCGACTGTTAGACGTTTCTGAATTTTATCTTAATATATATATATATATATATATATATTTTTTTTTTAAATAAGAATCCCCTTATTGTTAGAGGACTTTTGATATTAAGAGTCCTGATTGGTGAAAATATAAGACAAAAAACAAGATTCCTTGATTTATCTAAAAGAACAAAATTAACAGTCCTGTAGTGTGTTTCTTTAAATGACCCCTTTCCATTAAAGTTTATTGAAATGTATTTATTCATTTTCATTCATTTATCTCAAATAGTTGGTTAATTTAAATTTCGGAGGTCAAGCACTTGGCACGGAGTCACTTCTTGCATAGGTGCTACTTGTCTCAATACGTTTGTCCATTATGGTGTAGCAGAAGTGTGGCCCTTGTTCACTCAGGAGCTCCATCCGTCAGTGACTGTGATGGAGAGCAACATGCGGTGTTCCATCCTGGTGCTCATGCTGAGCACTACAAGACAGAAGACGACACTGCTCTGCACTCTGAACTACACCGACCACACCAGATGTCTGCCCACGGGGGTCCGCTTTGAATGTGAAGGTGGGTTATTAAAAGGAGACTAACTATGCCACACTTGCATATTTCATAAACATTTCCCATTTACAGGTATCTTAATAACATGCCAGGGATGTGTTGTTGTTTTTTTCAAATTACCCTACAGATCAACAATTACAGCACACTTTTACACCCTCTTACAGCTTTTTCTTAAGAAAAAAATAGCCTCCATTTTGTTACCATAACAACAAGGCTTGAGCTTAACTGTGGTTATTTGATGAGCCAGAGTCAAAAAAAAAAAAAAGGTCCCCCACTCAAAGCATAGAAATGTCCTCAAATAGTGTAAGATCCAGGCCAGGACAGTGGACTAGTACTTGAGACATCTGCTTCACAGTTTCTGAGCTTTTGGGTTTGAATCTCAAAATACTCCAGCTTCCTCTCACGATCCAAAAACGTGCATGTTAAAAAGATGAGTCATGGGTGGAGGAAGTTTGAGATTGGATCATTTGTGTTGCTCAGAGACACAATTTCAGGAATAGCACGCTCACAACAGTAATCGGTTGAATCATTTCGCGCAAGGGTTATAATACAGTAATTTGGGATATTTTGTCATAGTTTTCACATTATTTTTACTTAAAAAAATTTTTAGGAGGGGGTTGTTAGTTTTGATTAATACTTTGTTTTAGTTTTTTAGTTTCAGTATTAGTCATCAAGTATTGTGTAATAAAGTCAACTACAACTCCCAAAATACTGTTCAGTCTTCTTTCGTCTGTGCCGTACAGTAATGCCAAATTAATTGACAGGTGAAAACAATGGCCGTTTTTACTATAGATATACTTTTTAATTTAGTCTTATAAACATAAAATGTAATTTCAGTTGTTTATCATTTTTCTTTACGCACTCTGGTTTATATTTAATCTTGTTGATTAAATGTGTTTTCAGTTTAAGTGGTATTTTGTTACTTTTCTTTACTAGCCGTGTTTCACACTTGAGTAGGTAAGCACCAACCTATTTGTATAGAATCTATTAAAAAGTATATCCTTTTTAGCATAAAATTCTTTAAAAAATATATATTTTCCATAATGAAGGTCTTAATTATGCTTAAAAGTGACACTTGACTCCTAAGTCTGATGTTAAAAGGTTTTAATGACGCCACAAACACAAATGTGATCAAAATGACTTTAAATAAAAATCCATTAGGAAAAAATGTCACCCCCTGATAACTTGACTAATTGATAACGGTTGATAATGATTTAACAAGTGTTGCTTAAAACGACTAACCCATGATGTCTTTTTCTAGATGAGAAGCTTCCGCAGTCTCCCGAGTGGAAAAACAACAGAAAGCTTCTCATGGAGACGCCGCTTCACAAAGCTTTGGGCACCATGAAAAACATGGTCTTAATTTGTTAGGCTTCATCTACATTCCCGTTTATCGTTTTGTCCTGGAGCCTCTGGATGAATTCCGTCACCTTCTCGCGCAAGCGCTCCCTCTGGAGGAGCCTCATCTTCTCCACCTGCTCCCGAGCCTGCCGCCGCCGCCTCTCCGCCTCCCTTTCCGATATGGTGTCGATGGCGGCGATGCTTCTCACTTGCACAAACGACAAGCTCCTCCGCAGGTGTCCTCCCCTGCTGCCCGGAGGCGGCGCCGACACGGACCTCGGAACCTCGGCGTCCACGCGGCTGACTATTTCCTTCATGGCCACGCCGACTGTGGCTTTGGGCTCGCAGGCCTTCACCATCCCCACCCGCCTGCGTTCGCTCAGCAGCCAGCGCTGTCGTCGTTGCAGCATTCGCTGCGTGCACCTGAACTCTTTTTCCAGCAGGTCCAGCTTGACACGAAGGTTTCGTTCATCCTTCTGGTTCAGCAACCTTATTTGTGCCCCTCTTAGCTCCATTAGTCCTTAAGACGTATTTCTGTTGATGCGTGTTTTTCTTTCTGTGTGTTCACTGACGGAAGCAGTTGGCTGCTATGGTTCTGTCACTGCATGTAATGTAATATACGTGACCTATTGTGTTTGAGGTTGTCTGCAATTGTGTGGCCGCACGTTCTTGCTAGATTGTGTTTCAAGAGGCCTTCAGGGTCCAGTGCTGTTGTATGGACAAACTGTTCTGATTCACTGTTTTTGGATTTAAAATAAAATACAAGATGAAAAATACAAACGAAATGTGTTTTTTTATTTTTTTTTATTTTTTATGAGATGAAAAATTATTTAAAAAAAGAAGCTAAAAACTTAGGTGTATATTTGATGCTTGCGACACGAAAACTGTCAATGTCAGTTGAACTACTGTATTTAATGGATGCCGAAAAGATTTCGCACACAGCTGTTGAGCCTTCTTTTCTTTTTCAAAAGCGCAGTATTGATAGCACACATTTTGGCATTGATAAAATGGTAAACCTCATGAAAAATGGTTGAGAAATGATTAAATTGGGACTTATTTTTTAATGTACAAGCCTTCCCTGCGAAAGGCAAAGCTGCCTCTACAAACATGGCCGCCAGGTAAGCATGGCCGTTACGCAGCCTGTTTCCGCCTCGTTCAATCGTGGCGTCACTTCCGGTATGCACTTCCTTGTTGGCTAACTAGCCTTCTAGCTCACTGCTCTTCCAGCCTCTCCCACTCAGTCATGATGTGGAGGACGCCGGTGAATTATTAGTGACAACCTGCGTGTCAACGACACTCCATGGGTGAAAATTGACAAGCCAATCGGCGTAGAGTATTTTGACTCGATGAACTGACCACAAAACGCCGATATTAATTCGTCCTGAGGGTAAGAAACTACTTTTTAAGACTACGGTTGTGCTAAAGTTAGCTTAGCACTCTGTCGAAAGTTCACCCCGGCAGCAGTGTTTGACATACCATTCCCGTAATTATTTTAGTCAGATTAAAGTCCAGTTTTATAACGAAATACTACAACCTTTTTACTCCAATGTACATTTTCAGTGGCGGAGTAAGAAGTGGCAGAGGCAGGAAATGGAAATGTAACAATTTTTGTTACACATTTCATTACAGTGACAGTTGGAAAAATGATATAATGCCGGTAACCATTATTTAAAGCAATGTTTCCCAAATTTGTATTGAGCCAACGCACACAAATTAGTTTAGCAAAACCTCCTGCCACGCCACCAAACAAAAACGCAGAACGAACAAAAATATATTCGTTTCCCGTGGCACACCTGCTGATTTTGTGACACGGTGGCTGTAAATAATGTATTTAAGGTCCAGGGTGTCCATAATAAAGTCTACATATTTATTACAAAAGCAAACAATAGACAACGCTTCGGAAATTATTACAAAATGAGGAGTACCGATATATATTGAAGTGTTTTTGCCACCTTGAATAAATCTTCACATATGCATCATCAGTTTCATGAAGCTCATCAAGACGCAATCGATTTATTTTCTTGCCGAGTTTCTTTCTTTTTTCTTTTTACAAAAATTCAGTCCCCAACGTGGTGCAAATGCAGTGTGACAACATTCATAACTACTGAGTACATTAAACATCGTTCATTTCTTAGGTAATATGAAAATAGACTTCATGGACATCCTTGTAAAATAAGATGTCAACATGATTGACTTCCTTTTTTTTTTTTTTAGTTAGTTCATTGACTTCCTCATTTAACATGAATAAAGAAAAAGGTATGCTGTCTTGTTTTTTTTTTTTTTTTTTTGACATGACAGCTTCATTTCACCAAAACCTCCAACATGGACGACCCCAACAAACCTCAGCGCAAAATGTCCACTGCAGGGGACAGCCTGTACAAAATCCTGGGCTTGCAGAAGGGAGCATCGCCCGAGGAGATAAAGAAGGCCTACAGGTGGGTTTGACTGTGTTCAAAGACACACTTTTCAAATATTTCCGAAGAATTCTTGTTCTAGTTGTCGATAATGTAGTTCCGAGTATTTTGGTAATTTTAAAATAAACTAAGGCTTTTAACAATTAATCCATTATCAAAATAATGATCGATTAATTTCATCATCGATTAGTTGTCAATTGTCACACCTCTAAATGATATTTTAATAATACATTATTTTAATGAATAAATTATAAATACTCATTTTAAAATTGAGTTATGTACAATATATTATTTAAATATACTTAGCTATTTGATGAAAACAAACCGAGTACCGATACCTGGCCTTATTTTAAGGTGTCTGTACTCGTGTTTACTGCCCTCTTTAGTGTCCGCTTTACGGTCAGGAACTAGTAATTAGGAAAATAGGAATTTGCTATTAATTTCATGCAATTTTAAGGGAAAATTATGCATTTGGTTCTATAGGTTTTTATTTAAAATAAAAAAAAACTTTAGTTGTTTATTGCATTTTTGCAATACAATTAACCAATTGTTTAATGAGATGAATAAATAAATAAATTTATTTAATCTATTGGGAAATAATAAATAAATTACAAGTCACAAGATTCCTCGCCATGTCGATACTCATTAAAGCTGGATTTAAGCTCCGATGGGCCAAATTTAGCTTTCGCTGTCCACTGAGCTCAAGTCTCCCGATTTTGCGTGGTGGCGCTTCACGCAGGAAGCTGGCGCTGCGGCACCACCCGGACAAGAACCCCGACAACCCCGAAGCGGCGGACAAATTCAAGGAGATCAACAACGCCAACTCCATCCTGAGCGACGAGAACAAGCGTAAGATCTACGACGAGTACGGCTCCATGGGCCTCTACGTGGCCGAGCAGTTTGGCGACGAGAGCGTCAAGTACTACTTCCTCATGTCCAAGACCTGGTTCAAGGCGAGTCGCACGCCGCAAACGTCCGATCGGAGCACAAACCCATGTCGGGTTCCGCTCCTAACTAATCGAGGCTTATGCTGCCTCTTCAGGCATGTCTGGTGTGTTGCGGCATCTTCACCTGCTGCTGCTGCTTCTTCTGCTGCTGCTTCTGCTGCGGCAAGTGCAAGTCTTCCGAGGAGGACGAGAGAGAATTCTACGTGGACCCGGAGGACCTGGAGGCAGAGATCAGAGAGCAGGAGGAAGGTGAGCGGGCAGCGTTCCGTCTTTTGGATTCCACTTTGGGTCACCGCTGCGCATTTACAAGAAGGTCTCCTGCATGCTGTATTCAAGAAAAAACTGGGAAATTTCAGACCTTGACTTGGTTCTTTATCCCGTGCAAGTTTCGTACCTCTGGCTCGGGTCTGTAAATTCAAAGATGTCGCATGCTAGTACGTTCAGGAAGAGCAAGGAAATTTCAAATCTCTGACCTCGGGTTCTTATCTCTGTGCTTATTTATTTATGCGTCCTGCACGTTTCCTTCAAGAAAAACAAGAATGTTTTCAGAGCTCTTAACGAATCTCTTAACTTACGCGCGTAACTGAAAGGGGGCTCCTGCATGGTGCATTCACTAAACGCTAGGAAATTTCAGACCTCAGACTCTGACTCAAAAATGGTTCCCGCATGCTGCATTGAAGACAAAAAAAACCCAACTAACCACCCCCCCACAAAAAAAAACCTGTGAACCTTTTTTCAGACCCCCCCCCCCTTAAAAAAAAAATCAATGCAGTACAAAATTAGAAATGAGAAGATAATGACATCCCCAACCCCTCCCCCCAAAATTGCCAAAAAAAGAGCGCACAATTTTTGCAGGTTTTTCTGTAGTAAAGTTAAACAAACCCTAAAGGACCAAGTATCGTCAAAGCGTTTTTTAAATTAATAATCCGATGAATCTGTTAGCACAATTTTATTCAGACAAATATCCGCCTTTTGGCCTAAAAAAAAAAATCCTGTGCTAGAAGGTGCATTCACAAAAACAAGGACATTTCAGACTTGTGACTCTTCCAATTTAAAAAAAAGGTGAGTCTTTCTGAATTGTGCTGCGTTATTTTTCACAGCACGAGACGCCGTAATTGTTATTCAGCCGAGCTCGTCCGCCGCCGCCGCCGCCGCCGCCGCCGCCGCCGACGCTTCCGGCAAAGCTGAAGCCTCGTCAGGTAAAGTTGCGCGTCGGCACATTTTCAGAAATGGGCAGCTCACAAAAAGTTTTTTTTAAATTCACACTTGACGGATGGGCGAGCACATGTTTGTGTTCAAGACGTTAAAAAGTGGAACTTTGAGTTGCCATCCATGAGACTTGACTTGACTTGACTTAAACTTGACTTGCTTTAAACCCAGTTCACGACTCGAACGTTACTTAACGCCTCGCTCATCGTTCCCGCCTCCGTTAAACCCGCAGATGCGTTTTTGCGTGAAGACGTTCTTTGAATGCCGTTTCTGTCATTTTACCGCCGCAGGCGACGACACGCCCATCGTCATTCAACCCCACGCCAGCAACGGCTCCACGTCGCCCTGCGCCGGCGCCGGCGCCGGCGCCGACGCCAACGCGGCCGGCGTCCATCTGACGGTGGAAGAGTGAAATCGCTTCTCCGAAAAAGGGCCCGTCTCAGAAGTTTGGAATCCTGTTTTTTTTATGGCATGTCGGGGGGGCTTTATTTGTTTACATCGGCATTTCTTTTGGGGGTTGTTTTTAGGTGCCACAGGGTTTGCTTTTGGGTCCACTCGTGTTTTATACTCGACTGCGCAGAAAGTCTCAGGCCACCATCAGATTTTTGTTGTTTTTAACAATGTGAGAATGATCCTTATACAGGGAGGAGGGGGGGGGGGGGCAATATATATTGTATTTATATTTTTTAAATGACATTTACGTATTCTTTCTTAACCCCGATTGCTTATCACATACCGGCGCGCTTTGTATTTTGGTCAGTTAGCATTTACGTTTCCAATGGTACCATAATTGAATCACGTGGTTAACAAAAGCACCAAAATGGATCGACTGCGATTGTCGTGCACCCCCCAAAGGTTAGCGGGTAGTTAGTTGGTTTTGTGTCCTCATGGTTAGTTTTACAAGTCATATTGACTGCTGTGGAAAAGCTTCATGGTAAGAACAAAACTACTGGTGACCTTAAGATTTATGCACATATATATCGATACATATTTTTTTAAATCGTGTTTTTGTTCTGGGAGAGTGCCATCGAAAACACTTGCGTTCATTGTGCCGACGTGCCAAAACAAACTGACACAAACAACCAACGCCGATGATGACGACGAATCGGCAGGATGCCATTTTCGTCTTTAAACGTTACTCATACATAAAAATTGGGAATGTTGCGCATTCCAGTGGAATTTCTGCCCAGACGTAAAACTCGCTGTAACCTTTCCGGGTGAAACTCAATTTGACCTTTGACCTTTCGAGCGCACATGGAGCCACGAGGCGACTTAATTCATTTCCAAAGATGTGCGACCTCTCTTTTCCCGCGACCGCAGCCTGCCGATGACGAAATCGTATTTGTCGATTCGCGGGCTAAACTGTTTGTGAAGTTTGACGTTTCAGCTTCTTGTTGTGCGATAGTTGGACGCGTCCAAGGGTCGGATTAAGTTCACCTGCGATTGCTTTGGGTTCATTCGGAATATCCCCGACTTCTTTTGCGAGTCGCGCCTACGTGTACGTAACCACTATAATCATCACGTGCCAAGCCAAACAATTTGCTGATTTTAGTTTTTGTATGAGCAAAAAAAAAAAAAAGGACTTCATGTGTTTATTTCACTTCTATCCAACATGTACCTGCGATAAAAGTTAAATTGTGATTATTATTTTTTTGAGTGCGCGTGCCAAGCGGTCCGACGTGAGAAATGTATTTAAAGTCATTGTAGTCTACAATCACTTGAATGTGTCTTTTTTTTTGTTGTTGTTGTTGACATTCCCGTGTGTATCTGCTTGCCCAATGCTGTAAAAAGTTTTCTTTTTTTTTTCTTTTCTGATGGAATAAACTCAGGTGTCACTGAACGCAGTCTGCTTGTAGCATTATCTCCCCCCCCCCCCCCCCCCCTCTCAGTCCGATAGCGCGAGTGGGAACAGGTTGCCGTTTTCCCACTTCCATGGCCACCGAGTCGGAGAAGCCGCTCTTGCCGGACACGCTTTCCTGGTCTGTTTATTGCTTCTTCTTTTTTTTTTTTTTTTTAAACGAATTCTTCCGCTCAACATTTACGCACTTCGTCCTGTCGTCTCAGTTCGGACTCGGAGGGCAGCGAAGACGAGGGGTGGTCCTGCGGCGATGGTGGCCAGCTGGACACGGCGGCGACTGGCGACGGGCGCCGGGCCGGAAAGAGGCTGGCGGTCGCGTTGCTCATCAGCCTGCTTTTCATGGTTGCGGAGGTTCTCGGTGAGATGATGACGATTGCACTTTTTAAACTTTTAACAGCTATGTATCTTGATATATTTTTAAATTGAAGCCCCCCTTACACCCCCCCCCCCTCCCCCCTGCTCTAGGCGGTTACGCCGCACGCAGTCTGGCGATCATGACAGACGCGGCACATCTCCTGAGCGACGCAGGCTGCATCTCGCTGAGCATTTTCTCTCTGTGGATCTCAGGACGCGCGGCCACTCGCACCCTGACTTACGGATGGCGTCGGGCCGGTCAGTGGATAAGGCAGCGTTGAGCCTTTTTGAAAGTTGTGGTGGTTCTATTGGTTCCAATAGTAACTCATTCGCTGCCAATGGCGAGTAAAGTCGTCAAACGTCGTCATATAATAGGATTTCAATGGTTGGTTCGTATTTAGAGTTTTTATGTCTTAAAGAAAATATTACTTCGGTATCGTTGGTTACCAGTAGTTGATTAAATGTTATGATGTAATTTTAATCATATAAATACTACCAATAGGGCTGGGTTTGAAATATCGAATAATTGATATCAAATCGTTTTTCCCTTTTGAGCCTGATATCGATTCATAAAACCGTTAGTCGATTATTTTAATATCTCTTTTTTCCCATAAATTCACAAGAAAATTGAATTTTAGACCAATTTTTTTTTAATTGTATTTTTTATTTGACTGTTTTCCTGAAATGTACTGTTCGCATGAGTTTAAAAGTATTTTCTTACATTATGAAATATCAGACTTTTTGCACTTTAAGAGAATTCATAATCTTTTAAATTTATGTTTACAATTATTGAATTAGAATTATGAAAATATTTTCATCTCCTCCTTGCTGATGTCAATGTTTGTGAATCACTTAAGTGTTACTTTCATTAATAAACTAAATCATTTCACCAGTTTCTGCCTCCGTAAAATGTAATTTGGAATTTAATGTTTGTGGCGTTTTTAATCACGTCCTTGATATTGAACTCATTCACTCCCTAATGCTATAAAAACACGGAACCTACCAAAAAGTTTCAGCATTATTCACAAACCTGTTGAAAACAACGGGGGAAAGAGCTTGTTGCAACATGGCTGATTTCTTATACTCTGCTGCCACCTCCTGGCCGTTTTTTTGTAACCACTACCATTGCTTTGAGTGACCTCTTCATGTCAGAAGCTGTATCAAAGCCTTATATATGCTATATCATAAAAAACGTATATATACGTTTTTGGGAGTGAATGACAAAGTAAAAAAACAAAACGAATGAGTTAAGAAGAATTGATGATCCATAATAAATAGCAGATTGATTTGAAGTGAATCGAATCGGGAAGAATCAAACTGAACTCCTGTGACTCGAAAACAAATCGATTGAGGAAATTTGAATTGATATCCAGCCCTAATAAAATACCATATCAATTTTTTTATTTTTTTTTTAAACCCTCCAAAGCTTTATTGCTGTCGGACCCTGTCCATGACCTTCTTCACATCGTCCAACAGAGGTGGTGGGCATGCTTCTGTCTCTGTCGTCCATCTGGGCGGTGACGGCCGTGCTGGTGTGGTCGGCCGCTCAGCGGCTCTCCGGCGGCGACTACGACGTCGACGCCGACATCATGCTGCTGACTTCGGGCTGCGGCGTGGCCGTCAACGTGCTGTGAGCGAGCGCTCGCTGCGTTCATCTCGCGCTCGCTGCTTCCGCATTCTTCCTCACCGCGCCCGCTCCCGTCGTTTAGGATGGTGCTCATTCTCCATCAGTCGGGCGTCTCGCACAGCCACGGCGAGGGGCGGCGGGGCGTGGGCCATCGCCACGGTAACGCCAGCGTGAAGGCCGCTTGCGTCCACGCGGTGGGAGACCTGATCCAGAGTGTCGGCGTACTGCTGGCGGCCGCCATCATCCACTTCTGGGTCAGTTGTCTTTTTTTTTTTTTCTTTTCTTGAGAGGATGTCGTCAATTTGTCAACTGTGGAAGCCCTTTGAGACTCTTTTTCTACAAATGAACTTAACTTGATATTATTTCCCGGCAGCCCGAGTGCAAAGCGGCCGACCCCATCTGCACGCTGCTCTTCTCCCTCGTGGTCATGTGGACCACCTTTCCCACCGCCAGGGATGTTTTCCGAGTGCTGATGGACGGTAAGGAAAATGACCTCATCCTAACTTCTCCCGTCAAAATCCTCGCGCTGGCGGTTTTGTTTGCCGGCAGGCGCTCCGCCCGGCGTCAGCGTAGCCTCCGTGCGCGGCGCTCTGCTGTCCCTGCCGGGCGTGTCGTCGCTCCATCGCCTCCACGTGTGGAGCCTGGACATGACGCGCGCTTTGCTTTGCGCGCACGTCACAGCAGGTAGCGCGGTTATTTTTCAGAAGGATGTATTTAACATGCACGGTAAGTAACGCAGGAAGACAATTCAATCGTGTACATTTCCGTCTTTAGAGGAAGGTGCCGATCCATACGTCGTCCTCAAGAGGGCCACAAAGCTCCTGCGCTCTGATTTCGGCTTGACCTCCGTCACGATCCAAGTGGAACCTCCCGGAACCTCGCAGGCCAAAGCGTGATGAACAAGGGAGAGCGGGCGGACATTTTTAAACATGCGCTACCTTGTTCTTTGCGACTCAAGGGAAGGTGAAACGTGGGAGAAATGCGTATCGCACAGGCCGATGCTAATTGTAGCACAATATAGCAGAAGTGACATTTCAGCCTCCCGACAGTAATTATACGATTTGTAGTCTTCTATGAAAGTACTCTATGGGTCGAATCGAAAATAAAACAATTTCTGACCAGAAACAGAGTCATCATCCGTTTTTCTGCACTGTCAATTAGAAATGTCCCGTTTTTGAATGAAGGGAGAAATAGTTTTTTTTAAATGATTATAGGATAGTTGAAGCTGTACTAATTATAGAACACAAAATGAGTCCTTTAAAAATATTTGACAGTCATGATTAAGTAAAAATGTTTTTAATTGGACATTTATTAAAAATATGCAAATTACCAAACAAGTTTTTGATAAATGGCACAAAAAAATATTTATTGAATTTTTATTTAAAAAATTGCCCAAAATACAAAATTTTATTTTTCTGATAATAGAAAATAAGAAATCCCCCCCCCAATAAAAACAAAATTCAGAACAAAAAGTAATTCAATGATATTAAAGTACCAAACACCTGCAAAAAGTTGAAAAATAAAATATAGCTAACCCAAGTTTTGTTATATTTATTAAATGTAAGTTAAATTTTTAGGTAAAGATTTGCCTAAACATTTTCAATATTTTCATTCTTTTGGTTAATAGAAAAAGAAAACATGAAATATTTTCTGTTATGTGTAAAAACTTGTTTCCCCCCCCTCAAAACCATGCAGCTGAATATTGTTTTGGGTTTAAAAATAAAAATGTAACAAACAAATTTTGCTACTATTATTTTACCTAACATTCAAAAAGAATCAATGAAACATTTTATTAATTTAAAGTATCAATGCAGTGGTCCACCACTTGCACAATCAAAAAGATCATCAAGACCCCCCCCCCCCTGTTTGTTCCGTGTCACTTGGTGGCAATCAATTGTACGTCTCAAAATGGAGGACGGGCCCCAAAATAGTCCTCAGTTGGGCCGTCCGTCCTGCCAGTAGCGTGCGTAGGCTTCTCGAAACATGTCCCGGCACGCCACTTGGGCCTTGAGCTTGGAACAGACCAGGAAGGAGCCGCCCATCTTGCGGTGCAGCGAGTACGTCTCCTCGGGCGGCGGCGTGAGGCGATGATGAAGCATCACCGGGATGAGGCGGTGGATTCGCTCGGTGGTGCTCTGAGTGCTAAAGTCAAACGGCCGCGTCGACGAGAAGGCCTCGCCCAGGATCATCACGGCGTCCACGTGCGCGTTCTCCATCGCCTTCCGCACAAGAGGACCAGGAGTTGTTTATTAAAAAAAAAAAAAAAAAATTGGCCATTTTAATTCTTTTTTTTTTGCAAGCTACCTTGGATTCAAATCCGGTGAGGAACTTCATCTCTCTCGATCGCTGCAGGACCTCCTCTCGATTTTGATGGGCGGCTGCGTTGATGACCTACAAAAATCAGAAAGATTGTCAGGGCAAATGTCGAAGAAAGAAAATGTTGAGCCCAAATTTCCAGACTCTTTTAATTTTTCAGATTTTATCTGTAAAACAAAGAAGACAAATATATTGTCCTTAGTAAAAAAAGAAGGAAAAAATGTCATGAATCAAAGATTGTAATTTTTTTTTTTTTTTTTTTTTTACAAATTTCTGAAAAACAAACATTCATATTCAACATTGTTTTGTATCTGAAAAATATTTACGTATTTTTTCAGATAAACTTTTAAAAATACTGGGATGCTGTTTTTGGAAGATAGTGCTTTGTTGTTTTTTATTTTCTTCAAATCAGAAATCAAAAAAATGTTTGTCAATAAAAAAAAAAGATATATATCTGATAAGAATTATATTCTCATAAATCAGATTTTTAATTGCACCAAAATTGGAGGCAAGCCAAACTAAGGCTTGACGATTAAAACGAACCCGTCGTACTTCTTGAGAACATGGCACAAAGTCTTCTCACCTCAATGTAGATGTCTGTGAAACTTTTGTCAAATTCCCGCGTGGCTCCAAAGTCCAGCAGCGCCACCTGTTGACGCAATATTGTTGAACAAAACGAATCCCAATGGGGGCAGAATCAAGTCAAAGTCAAGCGGACCTTGTGCGTTTGCGGGTCATAGAAGAAATTGGACCAGTTGGGATCCGTCTGCATGAAGCGGAACTCGAAAAGTTCCCTCAGGCACAAACTGAGGATTTGCTCACAGATCTGCAAGAGCAGCGGAAGAAACAATTGAGCTAACGCGGTTTGAACAATCGCGGACCTGGGTGGGAACATCCTGGACGTTACCTCGTTCCTGAGTTCCTGGGGGAGGTCGGCGGCGCGGTCCAGGGGAAAGCCGCTCACCAGCGTGGTGGTGAGCACACGATGGCTGCTCAGCTCGGCGATGACGTCGGGCACGTAGAAGAACGGGTGGTCCTTTAGCAACTCTCTGACACAAACCCAAAGATACAAGTTCAAGTACTTGCCAGCAGGTGTCACTAGCAGGATGTCATTTTCATGGGTGACTTTTTTTTCTTTTTTTTTTAAGAACTCCTCACTTAATTGTTACATACATTTGTTTACATTTTCTACGAGGAATTTATGATTGTAGATGACCGCAATACTTAAATTTGTTGCAAAAAAGAAAAGGCTCTTATTTTCATTATTTATATCAGTTTTAACATGATTAAAAAGACATTTGCTGTGGATAAAAATGAAAACCTTTGGTTTTTGTAACAAAAACAAATATTTTTTGTCTGAGATGAAAATGCATCTGAAACACAAAAATATGAAAATTTTCTTTTTTAAATTTGTAAAAAAAAAAAAAGTTCACTTTTTTAACTCCTTCACTGCCATTGACGGCTATAAACGTCAAAAAGTAATTTAAACTATTTCTATTAGTTTAACTTTTTTTCCACTTTTGTTAACACGAGTATGAAAACCTAGATTTAGAACCGACATAAAATTTGTGATTAATCGTGCGTTAACTAGTGAAGTGAAGATAAAAAATTTGTAATCGCCTGTCACCCCTAAATTTTTAATGAAATTTTGGCAGTGAATGAGTTAATGTGAATAAAAAAAATAATGAAAAACTCACCCATTCTCTGAAAATGTTTGGATTAAAAAAATTACATATATGTGAAAAAAGAAAAAAATTCCAGCTAAAATGCATTATTAATGTATTCCTGGACCAGTTGTTAATTTTAATGTGATAGATGCGCTTTACGTAACGTGATAAGTTTAACATTTTAACAAGAAAAGTTAAAAAGTTAAAGATATTTATCACTATTATGTGGTATAAACTTTTTTTTTTTTTTTTTGCAATACGCTTCTGTAAAAACGCGCCTTTCAAGGAATGCAGTCAATCACATAGAAGCAGAACAAACAGAGTAGATATGAAGTTGTAACACAGAGGAGATATGACGCAGTCACACGGAAGCGATTTGATATGATGTCGTGTGGTAAGAGTGTAAAAAAAAAAAAATAATAATAAATCGCGAGAGACTCACTGGAACTTTGTGCAACATTTGGCCTCTTTGACGTAATCGCATTCCAGCGCCAGCTCTCTGCTCATGACCTCGATAAGATGCTCGGGGAACAGACCTGCCCAAAAACATATCAATATACCATTTTAGTTTAAAAAAAATAGAATGCATTTTTATCTGGGGGGTTCTTTGCGATAAACAAGTAGTTTTATTTTTCCAGACAAAAATGTAAAAACAAAACAAAACACTCAATCAAAATATTTGGTGTTTTCAGATGATTATACTTAGATAGAAATATGCAGTATTTTACTTAAAATATCTATTTTTTTAGATATGTAATGATTAATCAACTAATATAAGATCAAATGAATCCATAATTATTTGTTATGGATTAAAATTTGAATTGTTTTGTTGTTTTTGTAGATCAAAATAGAAATGAAGAAAATGATCAAAAACACAAAAATGACTTTTCCTTTGTTTTTTGGGGTCGGGCAGACATTTTTGTTGTTGATATTTAAAAAAAAAAAACGGAAGAAGAAAAATGTTTTTGAGGGGGATTAAATGCAAAAAAAGGGGGAAAAATATGTATTAAAAAAAAAATCTTTTTTTTCCCGATCAAATTTATACTTTTTTTTTTACCCAGACACAAAAATATCAGCTATAGACAAAAAACCAACGTTTTTTTTTTTTAAATGATAAAAACAGGATAAAAATGTCAACCGTCTCATTTACCTTCAGGCAGCGCATTACTTAAACTCAAAGCCGTCATGATGTTGTTCACATCGCTGTCAATACTCTTGGACACGCCAGGATACTGAAGGGGGGGGGGGGGGCAAAAACAAGAATATGATGACATTCTAACAATTTTGTCACCTGTTATGTTGTTCATATACATTCTAAACCACATTAAAATTGGTTATTTACAGCAAATAAAAAAAATAAAATGAGGAATACAGAAAAGTTTTTCTAGTTAGTATTTTTTTTGGTAAATAAAAAAAAAATACATTTTTTTTAAGGCTACCATTACTAGTTTGTGCTCTGAATCCAAAACCTCCTAAAATGTACTTCTGCACATCTGTAGTTGAGTATTTAAATGGAAAGATCCATACACGTGTTTTGTACCTGAACCTTCATGGCGACGTCTCTGCCGTCTTTCATCCTGGCGAGATGCACTTGACCAATGGAGGCGGCGGCGAACGGCTTCTCCTCAAAGTATTCCAGCCTCTCCCGCCAGTTTGGGCCCAAGTCGCCGTTGATCACCTTCTGCAGACAACAACGAGGCACTCGGTGTCACAAATGTCTCACACAATACGTACTTCCATTCAGTATTGGTCAATTGACCATCATCTGTTTGGCGGGCATGAAGTCGGCGCTCTGTCGAACCCGCTCGAAGATTTTGGCCAGCTGAGGGTTGATGAAGGCGTCGTCTACAAAAGACAGATTTGCATGTTTGAGTCAACACTTTGGCTCGTCACATCCTCTCGTGTTAAAAATAATTCAGGTCATTTTCTTTGAGCAACATGAAATTGGGTCGGCGGACAAAAAAGTTCCACAGCAAGTCCGCCATTTTGGTTCGAATGATGGCCAACAATAAATTGCACTTCATGACATTGAAGCTCCTTTTAGTGGGAGGAGTCTCCATTTGACTTGATGTTGTGTTCTTTGGCACGCCGTCAACGTTGACCCAATGACTTGTTCCGTCGCGGCTTGTCCAGTTTTCGACGGTCACGGCGACGCGGCAAAAAAGCAGTCGCATTCAATGTCCCACCTTGAATACTGAGCATCTGTCCCAGTTTGAGCGCCGCCCCTCGAACTTTGCACAGCGTCCGCACGATTCTCTCCACGTTGCTTTCGGACAGGAAAGCGCTGGAATCCAGGACAGATTTTTTTTTGTCTGGTGGGAAAAAAAAACACATATTTACTTATGGCTACCAAGAGGTGGAAATATTTGAAATTCAAACCCCCAAAGCCACTGAGCAGCATATGGAATTTGGGTCACTTGTCTATCATGAGTATAATTGAATTAGAATGAAAAAAATAATAATACAAATCATAAAAAGTCCTGCCTGGAACGACAACGAAAAACCACCATTTTGGTTTGAAGCAGCCATTTTGCCTTGGCAGTGCTCTCTTGTATTGAAAGAAAGGAGAGAGAAAAAAAATCAGGCCTCAGTCAGTTTATCTTCGATCACTTAAAGAAAAAAGAAAAAAAAAAAAAGCACTTTCCAGCATGGTCCAGTATTTTATGGCGTTAACACCTCATAAAAACGCTAATAACTTGCTTCATCAAAAGCTATGCAACACGTTTAGAGGCTTCATCACATCTTATGAAAACACGGCGAGAACCGACAGATGAATTAAAACGCAATCGCCATAAACAAAGGCAGTTGTTAAACACTTTATCAGCCAATAAAATTCCTCCTTTTTCTACCTTCTTGTTGTTGAGGTTTGAACGTCTTTTTGGCCACTTCTGCAATTGCACCGATGCCAAGTCCCACAGCCAGGCCTGCCGAAAGACGAGCGTAAATAAAAGCAGTCTAACATTTTAACTGCAAGTCGTTACGGCGAACGCGTACCTCTGCTAAATATCACGACACATAATCTGTGAATTCTACACATACACCTTTCCCTGTTCAAGACTATACCTCCAAAACTCATCAGGCGTCCAATCCGGGTAACGGGCACTTTCCTCTCTCGCGCAGTCTTACAGAGCTGAAATAAAAATAGGGGGGGGGGAATCAACAATGCGCTTAAAATAATATATGCATAAATTAATCCATAAAGTAAAATTTGAAGTCTACCACTTGTTTGTAAGGGTTGAGACGAGAACTCTTGGCGCTCCTCGCTTTGTTCATGTCTTCCTCAGTCAGCCTCCCTACAGACGAGTTGTCCTGAGTCAGCGTCCTGCAGGGGCCGCACGCCGAGCGCCACCCGGCCCACTTGGTACCAGTTCTACGGGCCTCCGCAGCATTATTCGGCCCGCCGGCGACGGAGGAGTATCCGCGGAATTCCGGCTGTTTTCTCAAAGTTTCCTGAAAGAAGAAAATATTGCTCATTAAGAGTTTTTATTTTATTTGATAAATTTGTATTATTTACATTTACTGAATCAAAAAGTAAACATTGAAAATTGAGGTATGCATGTATTTTTTAGTGTTGTACCATTTTTATCCGTGTTTTTTTTTTTTTTTAAATCAATGTCCTGTTGTGAAATGTTCCGTTTTTTTCAACAAAACAAAACAAAAAAGCCTGAAAGTCAGATTTAAAAAAATATATAAATAAAAATAAAAGAAAAATAAAATAATTATGTCATAATTTTTTTAAAGTGGCAGCAGCTGGCGGTAGTTCATTGTTACGCGGAGCAACCGGCGGTAGCACTCGCCCTCAAACATCCGTGATGGAAGCTCCCTCCGCCGGCCAAGCATCCCGCCGTCGCCCGGCCCACCACCACCTGGATCATCCAGCTCAGACCCGTCATGGTGCCCGACCGCGACTCACACCTGGAACGTACACGTCGACTCCTAAGTTGACCTTGAAGTTGTTAAAAAAGTTTTAATATTGCGATGAAGTCATAAACTCACCGCCAAAGTTGAGAAGACGCGCGCGGTTCACCTTCATTTCATTCGACGTCGTGTCAAGTCGTCCACTCTTCCCGTCGCCCACGAGGCCCCCAAGGACGACACTTATCGAGCCGAAAAGGTGGCCGGACCTTCGGGGTGGGTGTGTAGCAGTGGGTGGGGGGTTCCAAATGAGGTAAAGTTCAACCATTCCAAGCGAAATGGCTCTCAGTGAGCGAACCCGGGCAAACAGCCGCCAGCGGTGGGCTACGTGACGGTGTTGACGTGTCCGGAGGAAGGGGCGGTCCCTGAAGTGGACACGCGTGAGGCGTTCAAGACGTGCTCACCGCAGCGGAAAAGTTGCTTCCGCTTTTTCGACAGCACAAAGTAGGAATAAGATAAGGGTGGGATTACTATATTGGTCACTATTTTGCAACTACTGCAGTGACTCTTCTCTTATTGCAACAATCATTTTTGGATAAACAATGTTTTTTTTAGGCTAGTCAGGCATGGCAAAATAGTATTTTGAATGCTGGGCGAACGGAATATTTGTGTTTATTTATAACTGACTGCTTTTCAAGTCGATTTTTTTTAAAATTTACACTATATAGTCAAATAGTGAAAATTGACAATCGATTCGTTTTACTCGGTTATTTATTTTGCATTTGAAGTACATTCAGTGAAGTCGCAGGTCCGACGTTTTCACTGTACAGTATAACATTTGTGTAAAACTGATGTGCTACTTTCATATTTAATTCCCTCTTGGGACAAATAATGAAAAAAAAAAGTACACTGGAACCATTGGTCATGATAGATAAAGTGATCTCAAAAGTGTTGTGTTCACGTCATAAGAAAGATTGTGTTGGAAATTACAACACTACGCCATATAGAATATAACGAATTAAACCACATATCGTGTTGTGCCGTCATCAACGTTGATGTCACCTTAAAAGTGAATTTCTAATGATGTAAATGGCAAAAAAAAAAAAAAAAAAAAAGAATCAAGAAATGTCACAATGTTGTGTGCCAACAGACTGTTTAATTAATTAATTAATTAATTGCTTGACTCCATCATCCGGCATCACAATTTGACGGCCGACTTTAACTTGGGGAAGAGTCGGAGTGCGTTGCGCGTGGTCACCTGCATCACCTCCTCCACCGACACTCCTTTCACGACGCCGATGTACTCGGCTGCGACGACAATGTTCTTGGGCTCATTCCTCACCTGCGTGTCGAAGAAGATGGCACAAAAACTCTCCCTGTTAATTACGCTTCAGGACTTGTTGGATTTTTACGACACTTTTCAGCTTATTCACGGCCCAAAAAAAATCTCTCTGTATATTATGTAAAAAAAAATAAAAAATCTTTGCCTTAAAAATGCCCCCTTGTTAGCTTCATGCTAACATATAATGGAAAACGGCATTGACGCGCTAACACTTAGCAATAGACCAAAACGGATGTTCCGATATATTCTCAGTTCTAAAGCATGTTCCTTGCTCCGCTGATTGTTTCTGAAACATCACATTGCTACATTTGCATTAACACAGCTATAAAAGGTAAAAAAAATAAATAAAAAAAAAAGGGAGCGATGGCCAGCATACAGCTGAGTTTGTTCAACTGATAAAACTCGACCTGCTTCTCTGGGCCGAGTGCGGGCGAGTCCGTTTCCAAGCACATGTTCTCCAGAGGCAACTGTTTCACTAGTTTCTGCTTCTTGGTGGACACAAAGGAAGAACACAACAGCAGATTAGTTCCAATGGACAAAAGTAATAATAGATAAAAATGACATAAGTTGGCAATGCATGAATGAATGAATGGTCTTCAAATCATTTGTTTGGGAAATGAAATAAAGTGGAGCAGCAAACGAGAGCCGCAGCGAGTCTGCAGCGTTGACTGTGTAGCAATCGGCCCCGAAAGGATCCTTTTGCTCACGTCCTAATCTGACCGTTGATTAGTTTATCAAAAAGCACACACACATACGCGCACACACACACACACACTGTCAACAGTACACAGATTACATCGAAACTGAAAATGTCGACAGGGAGGGTTTGTGAGTGAGCAAAATGACCTGAACCTAAAAATGATAAGAAACGTTATTTTCTTAACCGATTCAAGACGGACTTTGTTTACATGGCCTGATTAGCATTTGGACAAATTTCACTCGCTGGCCTGTTCGTCCGGTGTACGAGGGGTACCTAATGATGTGTCCCGTCAGTGTATTGACATGACACGCACCTGCTCGCTGCGTACGATGGACGGCGGGATGGAGAAGAAGTATCCCGCCTTCACTCCCTCCATGGCCACCGCCGGCCTACCATCAAAGGCGTGAAGGAGAACTTTTTCCACACCTGTGTGTGGGAAAAAAAACAAAACACAGATTATTATTTAAGGGTTTAATACTGAACAGTGAAACATTTGAAGGCCAAAGTTTATATGACATTTGCATTGTACTATATTTACTACAGGAAATTTGTTTTCCTAGACGTGAAAAAATGATATACATGACAAAAGTAACGTAAATTGTCACCTTGCTCTTTCAGCAGCTGGATAGTGGGTCGACCCGCCGAACGTGAGTGAACATTTCTAATGAAAATGTACATTTAATTACTCAATAAAACAGCAATTTGGTGAACTTGAACGTGTCTTTTGGCCTCCGAGACTCACAGAGGGAGGTCCAGCTCTTTGGCGAGACGTGCCTGGCGGATCAGAACCTGCCTTTGGCTCTCTTTGTCCGACTCGCTGCGCACGTACCTGGGTGTAAAATCCAAACCCACCTAGGATGACACATGGGAACGTGAATCATCTCAAACATGAGTTTAACATGATATGAAAGTCTTTGGAGATCATAGCTTCGGGTGTACTGAAGGTTCAAGTCATTAGTATAAACTGTTCTTCACAATTGGGAGACGCATCCATTATGCATCATTTTTGCTATTCACGCTAGGGTTTGGTCCGTCATCCCAGAAAATGGTGAACGTTCATATTGTGCGTCTGGGTTTACTACCTCTCCAATAGCCACAAGACGGTCTTTGTATTTGTCAATAAGTGGAAGAGCAGCATCCAGGTCCTGTGCGGAAGACGAGAAAAAAGTGTTGCACGGTTTTTAAATACAGTAAACACAACAGTGACATTTCCAAGTATGTTAAGTCTTTTACGAACCTGCAGGCAAACACTTCTGTGTTGGTCTGAGGATACTTCCTGAACAGGATGGACTCCCAGGCATGGGAACACAAACCCTGGAAATCTAAACATGAAGAAATAAGCTGGCTATAAAAGAGAAACTGAGCGATGACATTGATTTTTCAAGTTACCTCTGTGACAACGCAATGATCTTGTCGAATTCGCCCGCATGCTCCGCCACGGCCAACAATGCCAACAGTCCAGCCTGGCAATAAAAACAATTAAAATTAAAATCAACAACACGCAAATGGTTCATGGACACAACGAGCCAATAGACTTAATCGAGTGATTAACTTACCCGTTTGGAGTCTTCAATAACCGTGTCTATGTCCTAAAAGATAAACGTGAAACTTTAGGATGGATAAATGACTAAAGCATTCGATGACTGTGATTAATACCTTGTCAAAATCTCCCGCGGAGACGTGACAGTGGCAGTCAAGGAAGCCACGCATGGTTGTGTCAAAACATCCGGATAGCTAGCCTTAGTGCGCATGCGCTACACTGCTCATGCGCCATATTCCTACATAGAGCCTCCCGCGAGGGCGGTGCTGTCAGTTTCTCTTGCGGTAAATCTTTCCCAAATCGGTATACTTAAATCAAACGCATCCAGCGGTAAACGTAATCAACTGAGACCACAAAATGTCATCGTTCGAATTTAAATCCGGGCTCCTAGTGGTACCGTCACTTGCCTACGATGCAGGTTGGCGTAGGTTCGCGTCCCTGCCTGGGAGACCATGTTTGTATCTGTACGTGTTTGTGTGAGTGAGATCGTTCGAATTAAAGTCCTAATTTTATACATTAAATAAGGGAAACAAAATAACTGCAATTACAAATGTCTTTATTTGTACCTTTTTGAAATGAAGGCGCGAATGTTGTTAGTTAAAAAAATAAAATAAATCACGGGTGCGCATGCGCTGTACTTCCCCAGCGCCGGATTTTTACATGGAGTCTCCCACAAGATTCGACTTCAAATTAAGACAATTTCCTTGGAATTGCTGTATTCTAAATCGAACACACCCAGTGGTATACGTCATCATTTAAGGCCGCTTTCACTTCCTTGTTTACAAGCCAAGAAGAAGTTCGCGGTAATGAGTAAATTAAACTTATTTCAATAGAAATGTCGGCGTTAACCGCTGCGTCTTTCCTCGTTTCCCTGCTACTGTTCATCCGCGTCACCGAAGCGAAATACGAACCCAACTGGGAGTCCATCGACTCCCGGCCACTGCCGGAGTGGTACGACCAGGCAAAGTTCGGCATCTTCATTCATTGGGGCGTCTTCTCCGTGCCCAGCTTCGGGAGCGAGTGGTTCTGGTGAGGGTTCTACTGCCCGGTTACACAGTGAAATTGAAATTAAATTGAGATAAAGTAAAACTACTCACCTTTTATACGATGGCGAGGAGACCATAGCAAAGCGACACTGACACCTAGTGGCGTTTCTCTTATCTTGCAGGTGGTACTGGCAGGGGCAAAAGCTGCAGCCGTATGTGACCTTCATGAAGAAGAATTACCCGCCGGACTTTAAGTATCAAGACTTTGCACCCCACTTCACCGCCGAGTTCTTCGACGCCAAAGAATGGATGGACATCTTTGCCGCATCGGGAGCCAAGTACATCGTGCTGACCACAAAACACCACGAAGGTCCTGCAAAGTGTTTTGAGCCACAAAAAAAATCTAAACGCTGATAAATAAATGCATGCCGTGGATGAAACTATGCGGCCGTCTGCATAGTTGGTTGAATGGTCCTTTGAATATATCAAAAATCCTAACTAATCCCAATAAATGCAGGTTTATGACCACAATCCGTTGCCTCCATCAAAAATCTAAACACAGATAAAACATACATGCTATCGATAAAGCTATGCGGTCGTCCACATAATAAATCGAAAAATCTTGACATGTGAATGGAGGCTCTGAAAAAGCTATGCGGTCATCTTTTGTCTGCTCTAAATTAACCAATGTAAAAATAAGCCTGTACTGCTGTTAGCTGGCTAGCCAACATGCTACGCTTGCCAATTTCAGCTGTCAATCATCCGCAGGCTTCACACTGTGGGGCTCTGAGACCTCGTGGAACTGGAACGCCGTGGACTTGGGCCCCAAGCGCGACCTGGTAGCGGAGGTGGCGAGCGCCGTGCGCGCTCACAGTGACCTGCGTCTGGGCCTGTACCACTCGCTGTTCGAGTGGTTTCATCCACTGTTCCTGCAGGACGCCGCCAACCGCTTCGCCACCAACCGCTTCGCCGTCACCAAGAGTCTGCCTGAACTTTACGAGCTGGTACTGACGTACAAGCCCGACGTGCTGTGGTCGGATGGGGACGGGGATGCGCCGGACAAGTACTGGAACAGCACCGGATTCCTAGCTTGGCTCTACAACGATAGGTAAACATTTTAGCCGCCAGTCAAATCCGTTTTTAAAAGTGGAATGGAAATGCATTGAATGTAAAATATAAATGAAATGTACACTTTGAGAATCACCATCCTAGTAGTTTTTTTTTCCTTTTTCCCGCGCAGTCCAGTGCGGGACACGGTGGTGACAAACGACCGGTGGGGCTTGGGCTCCATCTGCAAACATGGCGGCTACTACACCTGTGCCGACCGCTACCGGCCGGGTCACCTGCTGCCGCACAAGTGGGAAAACTGCATGACCATCGACACCAAGTCGTGGGGCTACCGGCGCAACGCCCGGCTCGCCGACTACCTCACCATCGAGGAGCTTGTGGCGGTGAATATGTCGCGTGAAATCACCACAAGTTTGTCTTTTGAAGGAGACCACTAAAATGGCAGCTTCGAACCAAAATGGCAGACTCGTGATAAAGATGTCTACCAAATTTCGTGTTGCTAACGGAAACTAGCTTTGGGGAGCTGAGTGGAATTTGAATGATGGGGGGGAAAAAAAGAGCCCGAATGGCAGACTTCCTGTGTTTTTTCAGACATTTAAACTTCGAGACTTTTTGTGGATCTGCTGATTATAGACATACAGACTATTTCACGTTGATAAGGAAATCTGGCTTTTAGTGCTAAATGAAAACAAAATTTACAGAGTGCTACTGAGCTAAAATGGCTGCTTCAGACCAAAATGGCAGACTTCCTGTATGTTTTCAGGCATGGCTTCCTAATTAATAAAAAACATTTTTTTTTTGTAGGTCTGCTTTTGATAGCCATGCCAACTAAATTTAATGTTTCCTACTAAAACTGGCTTCGGGCTGAATTTTCAAGACATTTGGTCAATATCTTAAAATGGTCGCGTTGCACTAAAATGGCGGACTTCCTGTATATTTTTGGGCATGGCTTCAAGAGACTTTTTTTGCGAGTCTACTCATGATAGCCGTGCCTACAAAATTTCTTGGTGCTATTGGAAACTGGCACCAGGAGCTGAATTTTGAAGACATTTGGTCAAGATCTGACCTAAAGAGAAAATGGCCAAAATGAGCCGAAAATGGCCGCTTTGCACTAAAAATGGCAGACTTCCTGTATATTTTTGGGCATGGCTTCAAGAGACTTTTTTTGTGGGTCTACTCACGATAGCCGTGGCTACAAAATTTCTTGTTGCTAAAGAGAACGGTCATCAGGGGCTGAATTTTGAAAACATTTGATTTAAGATCTGACCTAAAGACAAAATGGCCAAAATGAGCCTAAAATAGCCGCTTTGAACCAAAATGGCCGACAGTGTCCTCCTCTTCGACAACTGAGCTTTTACTGTGTCTTCTTCCAGACATTGGTGGAGACGGTATCCTGCGGCGGTAACCTGCTGATGAACGTGGGCCCCACAGCAGACGGGACGATCGCACCCATCTTCGAGGAGCGCCTGCGTCAGATTGGTCGATGGCTCGGGGTCAACGGCGAGGCGATCTACAACAGCAGCGCCTGGCGGGCCCAGAAGGACGCCATCACATCCGGCGTCTGGTACACGTCCAGACCACGGCAGAACGCCGTCTTTGCCGTTTTCCTCTCGTGGCCAGCCGATGGAATTTTACACCTCGGTGAACCCGAGCTCGCACCAGGACACACTCAGGTAAGCTTTTTGAGGTACATCCCCATCACGCTAATCTTGATTTAAATGACGAGCGCGCATAAAGCGATCAAGTGGCCAGCTTTTTGTTTGTGGGCGTCTGCTTGTTGAAAGAATCCCGTCATCCTCGCCCGCCCGCCGCCACCTGCCGGCCCACGTGCTCACGCTGCCTCTGCTGACTCATTAAGATGCCTTCTCGGATTGCGCGCTCGTTTTCTGGGAAGCGGGGCCGCTCGCATCGATTGTTCTTGTCCGTCAGTCGGCAATTACATTTCAAAATGCGGTCTGTGTTTTTGTTCTGGGGAAAAAATTTTGCAAATCAAGGTGGCGCTCTTGGGTCACGGGCCCGTGCAGTGGACGCCCGCGATGCCCCGCGGTCTTCGGGTCTTCCTGCCTCAGTTGTCCATCAGCCAGATGCCATGCCAGTGGGCCTGGACCCTCAAGCTGACAGGTGCCGGGTGAACAAGATGACGGCGCTCGATTGCGGATGCACTGAACTGCTTAAATGAACTGAAGTTTACTACCACGAGGAGCTGAAAATGCTTCTTGGGTGAATGCCTTTGTGTTTTTTTACCCTCTTTAAATAAAAGATGGAAAACGATTTTTTGTCCCAACTTTTTTGAAAAAAATAAATAATTAAAAATAATTTATTTTACTTTTATTTAAGTCCACATGCCTTTGTGTTTTTTACCTCTTTAAATAAAAGATGGGAATTTTTTTTTGTCCTAACTTTAAAAAAAAATCACTTTTATTTAAATCCACAACATAATAGAGTAAAGCGAAAAGTATACATGATTTTTATGTAAAAATGTCTAAATATTGTCGCATACTTACAAATCAAAGACCTTCGACTGTCTCAAAAATAGATTTTAGTTTCGTAATATTGCAACTAATTGTAAATATTCCAGGTTTTACTAAATAATGAAACATTTTCAGAGAAAGTTTATCATATGACTGTAACCCAGAAAATGATATTTAATCTAAAAGAAAACAAAAAAAATCCTCAAAAATATTGTTTTATTCTCATAAGATTACATATTTAACAATTTATCTTAAAAAGCGACAATATACACGTTTATTCTCATAATCTTACGAATAATCATGTAAACATATGATTTATTTAGAATATACAGTACAGGCCAAAAATTTGGACACCTCATTCAATACGTGCCTTATTTTTATGACGATGTACATTGTAGGTTCTCACTGAAGGCATCAAAATTATGACGACAACTATGACAACGAACACATTTAGAGTTATGTACTTATAAAATAATAAAAAATAAATACATAAATAAATAGCCACCCTTTCCGCTAATGACTTTTTTGCACATTCTGGGCATTCTATCGATAAGCTTCAAAAGATAATCACCTGAAAGGGTTTTCCAACAGTTTTTAAGGAGTTCCCAGAGGTAACTAAGAATGTCAAGAGTATGCAAAAAATAAATAAAAAATAAAGTAACCAGAGCAAAGGATGGCTATTTTGAAAAATCTATCATCTAAAACATGTTTTCAGTTATTTCACCTTTTTTTTTTTGTTAAATAGATAGCTCGACATCAGTTCACATTAACCAGTCATTAGAATAAAGCAAATGTATTGAATAAGAAAGTGTTTATGGCCTGTACTGTAAATTACTATTCTCTTCCCAATTTGTTTGTTGTTGAAAACATTATTTAATTCTTCTATAGGTCTTTAATCCTGAAATGCAGTTGTTTTTTTTACAAAAAATATTTTTTCTCTTGTAATACTAAATGGCTTTATTCTGATATTGTTGCGACTTTGTTCACTGTAAATATTGCAATTTGAATATTATAAATATGACAGATATTTTTTTCCTTAAAAAAGTTCAAATCACATATGCCTTTGTTCTTGAAAATATACTGTACATTTTTTTTGTTAAAAATATACACAATTCTTGTAATATAATACTATAATCTTGAAAATAAAAAACGTAATATCTTGAAAATGTTCTACTTCTTCCTAGAAAATCTCAACTATTTCGTGAAGAGAATACAATTTATTGTAACACTATGACTTTAAACTTAAAGCATACAACTTTTTGTGTGAAAAAGTCCAACTATTTTCTGACACTATGCGACTCCAATCTCCTATAATCCGTGTTGCTTTTTTTTTCCTCAAGGGGCGGGGCTATGAATATTGAATAGCTGCTGTTTTGAATCAAACACTGTGAGCTGCTTTTGGCGTCCTCTCGCGGCGAGTGGCTACACTGCACCCTGGAGGAGGCGTAAGGACACGCTCCAAGCTCATCTCGGACGACTCCGGAAAGAAAGTGACCCCCCCGGACACTATCCTCAGCGTCCCCCCCCCACGTCTCATACATCCGTCTACCCGGGGGTCCAATGAAGCTACCTGGGTGCCGTCTAATACCTGGTAAGCATCCACATTGTTTTTTGTTGTCATGCTGATTTAAAAAATTTTTTTTTGGGCGCATCGCTTATTCCGAGCCGAATTTAGGCTGCTAGTGGTGGGGGGTCTTAAATGGGGAGGGGGACACTGTTTGTCACCTGAGAGGGGGCGTTGTGTCTGCTCCCTCCCCGCTGCCGCACGCTTTTTAACTGGGGGGGAGGTCCCTGATCTGCAAATGTTCCATGACATGCAGATGGGGGGCGACCAAGGGGGTTCTCGGGTCCATGCATTTCCCCCACCTCAACAACAACAAGTGCGCGCGCACACGCACGCGCGCACTTGAGAGCCGGATATCCCCATATAGGCAGGCACGTGACAGCTGATCCGACAGCACCATGCAAAAGAAGCCAAGTTTGAATTAGACGAGCAATTCAAAATTTTATATTTTTGTAGTTTTATAAATAAATAAAAAAAAACATTGAATATTCATCGACGTTTTTGCAGTAATATGTTTGTATGTTCTCTTTTCTTCTAAATTTATATTTTATATTTTTCAATTAAATTGAAAATTGCCTCGGATTCAATTATTTTTGGATGTGGTTTTTTTCAAATGAATAACTATGACCATTTTACTTACTTTAATGTTATTACTATTTGACTGATGTTCATATCTATGTACTGTATATAGGCCCACATGAATATACATGTTCTTATATTTAATATTAATGTGTAGTTTCATATCTAATACACATTTTGCAATGGTCTTAAATCTTTCTCTTTTAAGCATAAAATAGGTCACATAATTTTGTATTTAAATATTTGTATACAGTTATAATATATCTATAGATGTAGATAGTAATTATAGGTATCAAAAATGTTACAAACAGCTACAAAATGTATTGTTACATAATTTGTAACGTTTTTATTTTTATATATTTTTATCATATAAATATTGAAATCTGTCCCAAATATGTTTTTTTTATGTTATTGAAACATTTGTAATTTTCTTTTTTATATTCTGATCCAATTTTTTTAAATGACAAAAAAAACGTTTCAGATATTATTCTTTATTTTTAATGTCAAAATTCATAATAAATGTAGAGGATACTTTAATATCCTAATTTTAAATAATGTAAACAAATTATTTTTATTATTTATAACATTTACATATCTGTACTCGTTAAAGATTATAAAAATAAATAAACTAACAAAAAATATTCAATAATATACATGACTCTGTTCTATTTATTTATTTGTAATTTATTTAGCCCTCAATATGTTAGAAATATGATCATAGTACAAAGTACATCAGTACAATTGCTAATTTTCTACATTTTATTTGCACATTATACTTTAATTTGGGTATTTTTCAGTTTTATGGTTTTATTCGGACAAACACACGTGAAATCAATGACATATGCTAATGTCAACGGTTAAAATTGGATTTGAACGCCGTTTTACGTATTTTTCTTTTCCCTGCCGCATCCTCACACTTACTTCCTACGTTCGCTGGTAATTATATATGCCGACAGGAAGCTGGGCCATTGTGGCAGACTCTGTTGCCATGGCGACGCGCCACTAGGTGTCAAGCTTATTTCTCGATTTTAAAGAGGCGGCGGCGGCGGAAGGATGAAGGATGAAGCTGAATGATGTACGAGACTGGCCTGGGAGGAACCCTCAAACCTTCCATTCATACCCCCAATCTCCGTCATCCACTGTGTTATGTGCTCGTTTTAGGGAGGTGGGGGGGGGGGGGGGCAACATGGAATCCCGCTCAGCTGTTCCCAGCAAGTGTGCATCCTCCTGAGAGGGAGCTTTTGTATTTATAGACGACGAGTGGCTCGACCTTGACTGTATTAGCCATTTCAGCCCCCCCCCTCCCACCCCATCCCGACTCCCCCCGTCCTATGCTGCATAATGGAGCCGCGAGCGAGCTCCAACTTGTTCCACGCTGGATGACTAAGAATAGCGCCCTGAGGAGCTCCTTTTTCAATACACACGCTTGGCATTCTCCGCTTGTTAGGCCACTTAGCCGAGGAGTGCAGTGGCTATCCCATAATAACACCACACAAAAAAAAAGAAAGGCAGAGCAAAACGCCTGCTCTTCCTTCCACCGGCGGGAGCGCCGGATCAAATCCTTCGGCCATTATCAGAAGAAATTCTGATATGTATCGATGTGTCATCCAATGAATAGCATTTTGCGATACGATTCAAGAACATTTCAAAAGGCAACGATTCGACTCGGTTTGTAAGCCGCCAGGCTTATAAAGCACTGGGGGAAACACTGCCCTGTTTTTTCCCCCAAAACTGCATCACAAGTATAATCTGAGAAATCATTCATGCATTGCTTTTAACATCAACCCAACTGGTTTAAAAAAAAAAAACAAAAAAAAAAAAACTAAATTGATGTTTTTGTTGTCAATGTTTTGAAAAGAAAAAAAAAGAAATTTGAAGAAATTTGGTAGGCATTTCTATCTTGAGTAAACCCACCAAAGTAAATCCTGAGACGGCGCGAGAAATCAGACATTTTGTTGAAGCGGCCATTTTGCTTCGCTAGCGCCCTATACTGTAGTTCAGTGGTGTCAATCATACGGCCCGCGGGCTGGATCAGGCCCTCAAAGGGGCTTAATCCGGCCCGCGAGATGATGGTGTAAAGTAAAAACATTTAGTAACGTGGGACCAATTAATCTGCCGGCCATAATCAAAACATATCATTCGTAATTTTAGAGACAGTAGATTCTCCTGAAGCGAGTTTCCCTTATCAACGTGACATTTCGTAATCATGTCTGTCCTAAGTAGACCGACGGCAAAAATGCCACACCTGAAAAAGACACGGCGACACGTCTGCCATTTCGGTTGGAATTGGCCAATTTATTTTGCTTCCATGTTGCATACTTTCATAGGTCCTTCAAAAACAAACTCCCGCGAGAGATTTTTTTGTCCGATTGCTACCGAATCTTCGCCATGTGTGTGAGACAGATGGCCGACCGTCGCTTGAAGACGTTGAGCGTTCGCCGTCGCGCGTGGGCGAACGCACGGATGCTTCGGCGAAACTGCAATAAGTCTTCCGTGTTCTCGCATTGTATATTTCTCTTTATATGAAGGTCGGAATGAATTGAACTCTTGGGGTGAATGTCGTCGACTGTACTGTCAATAGAGTTGAGGTTCGAAGAAGCCGGCACACAAACGCAGGATGCGACGTGCAGCTGCACATCATCTGGCGGCATTGTGCCCCCCCCACGCTCGGCTCGTCGCGACGTCGATGGTTTCTCCTCGTTTGTGAATGGAGGCCGAGGACGTCGTGACGGGAAGCTCCGAGCGTCTCACAAAAGAGCCCCAAGGCTTCTTTTTTTTTCTCCCTCCCGTCCTCCTACTTCCTCCTCGCCATACGCCATCTTGAATAGCACCTTTTTTGAAGGGAGGTTCTCAGTTCTTGATGAATGGAGAGCAGCTTCTGACACTGATCGTGACATCTGACTCCTTTCCTCTCGCTCCTCCTCCTCCTCCTCCTCCTCCTCCTCCTCCTCCTCCTCCTCCTCCTCCTCCTCCTCCTCCTCCTCCTCCTCCTCCTCCTCCTCCCCAGCCTGAGTGAGCTGCCGGAGCCGGAGAGGAAAAGCGCCCTGAAACGTGGGCCGTTGTGTAATCCCTCCCAGGACCCCTTTGCTATTTTTGTTCCCGGGTCTGCACGTCATGCTTGGGTATTTTCTCTGGTGACTGACTCGCATCAATAGAACGCTCCAAATGTGCGCCGCCACTCCGGACTGATGGGACGTTTACCATCGCGCTTTTTTTCCCTATCCCGGCGGAGGCGGAATGGACGGCGCGGGATGAGGAATGAGGATGCGGGACGTGGAAGGAGAGGAGGGGGTTGAAATGTCAGGTTTGTACGAGGATCATGTGTGTGTGTGTGGGGGGGGGGGGGGTGAATGCGTGCGAATGTCATTGTGATATTTATGGATGCTAGCGTTTAAAGGGACGGAGTGTTTCTTTTTTCTTTTTTTGCCCACCCACCTGCGCCTCGCACCGCTGCTGTGTCATGCATTTGTTGCACAGGTGCAACACGACAACATGCGTCGCTGTCTTTGTGCGCGCGCCGGAACACGGGATTAATCTGGCATACGCCGCAGTCGTCTTTTCAGGACCTCAGAGGGATGGAAACTAAGCAATGAGGTCAGATCGACCTTGAGGAGGGAGCTTCCAAAGCACCCCCCCCCCAACCCAACCCCCCCAAGCATACCCCGCCACCCCAGAATGTTGCTTTTCCACTGCACAGTACCGACTCGGCTCAACTCGTTTGGCTCAGTTAGGGTGCGTTTGTTTAACACTTTCAAACTGCACAAACATGTCGCATGTATTTTTGGACTGGTTCACATCAGTTGGATAGGGGGAAAAAAATCCCACCGCATTGAACGCATCATGTCACAGTGTAGGATATGAGAAAAATGACACATAAAGCAGATTGAGTTGAGCTAAATTCTAAATTGGAATGTGTGAAAAACATCGAATGCATCAACATTAACCAGATGAAGAACAAGTTACGTTGAACACATCGCTTGGATTGAGCCGTGCGAATGAGAAGCTGTGGAAAACAATCCCACCACATCAACAGAAAACCTTAAAAAACCTGCCCCATTCGTCAGGTCAAGCGATGCTAACCGGATGCTGCATTGAACGCATCGGAATGCTAACAGCAAGCTGTATTGAGGGGAAAGCTGCGGGAAAAAAAACACCGTATTGAAAACATCGTCGGCCACGTTAATGGCATTTGCGATAAAAACACACCAGATTGAATTCATCAAGATTACTAACTGTAAAAAAAAAAAAACACCACATCACTCAGCTTTGCTAATTTCCACTTTGAAAACTGCAACAACAAACAAATGCATGTGAAAACCGTGAAAACATCGCCATTGAAGCATATTTCCCATCAAGCCACACCAACGGGTAACTACAAAAAAGTGCGCTAAACACATCAGTCAACTAAAATCGTGCTAACGCGAAACTGCGAAAAATGCCACGTTGAATGTATTTGTTAGATCAAGCTACATGAATAAGAAGTTACCAAAAAAAAGTTGAAGCCTAACTCATGGGAAACTGCGACAAACCCACCATTATGGAACACATTTTTCAGATCAATTCACACTAATAAAGTAAATCAAAAAACCCATCGCATTTTTCCATGCTAACCAGATCAAGCTATGCTAACAGGAAGCTGTGAAAACGTGCCACAATGAAGATATTGATTGGATCCAGCCATGCTAATACGTAGGCTAACGCGAAACTTAAAAATCACAACCCATTGAACGCATCAAGCCGCACTAAAAGGTAAACTGATGAACATGCGCATTTTTTGTTTAAGCCGAGCTAATGGGAAATTGAGATAAACGTGCTACATCGAACACATCGGATAGCATAACGCTGTAGCCTATATATTTACTTCTAGTCGTAAAATGACTAGTTTTATTCAAGAGAAGACTAAGGGCCAGCAAGAAAGCGGAGTGCCACAGCAAAATGGAGACTGTGGCACGGCAACAGGCTGAGCTAACATTAGCATGTGTAGAACCGAGTAGGTATCGTGCAGTATGGTTTTAATGTCCCCCCCTACCACTCACACCTGGCGGCACCCCCATTTTCTTCGCTTCCCACGTCTGTTTATTTTCACACGACTGTCCGCATGCGGCGAGTCACCTTGGATTCGCATCCTCGGCGAATCGCGAGGGGCCGAGTGCGTCCGCGCTGCGCCAACAAAGAAGGAGAGATGAAAAAATATATATAGCGAAAGGATGTCCTCATTAAGGGGGAACTCGGAGGGTTTGAACCAGATAAGCTTACATAACCTCGTTAGGGAGGACACCGTATTTGATACTGAGAGGATGAAGAGGAGGATGAGGAGGAGGAGGAGGAGGAGGAGGAGGATGACGTGCCCTCCAATGTTACGGCGAAACCAATTCCCAGAATTCACGAGGGGACGTCGCTTCTTTGCCGAGTGTGAGACGTGAGGGAATACGAGGTGATGTTGACGCCGCCGCACTGAAACCAGCGGCGTCAAGTATGCAGCTCGGTGGCCTAGTGGTTGGCACAGCTGCCTCTCACGAGGTTCTGGGTCCAAATTTGTGGCTTGCATGCATGTTTTCTTTGTTTCTCCCGTACTTCGCTTTCCTCTCACATTCCAAAAAAAACATGCTCGTTAGCTTTATGACTAAATTGTCCAAAGGTGTGAATGTGAGTGTGAAAAGTCTGTATGTGCTGCGATTTGCTGAAACGAGAAACTGCGACAAAAACAACAACAACAACAACAACAACAAAGCACATCGAGTCAGATCTAACCTCACGCGGGGACCGATGAACTCCTGCCACATTGAACGCGTCAGTTATCGGGAATCTGCGATAACCACTAACTTGGTTGTTTTAATCATCTTTTTTAGCTTTAAATATTGAGTCATAAGTTTAACGAGAACATTGAGAACATTTTGTGCAACTACATTAGCGTCATTTAAACAAGGGGCTATGCGGTGGTGGGGGGGGGGGGGGGTAATCAAACGGAAATGACACCACAACATTAAATAAATCTGGGATTAGGATAAGCGTCTGGCTGCAAAGAAGGGGCCATCCCATCCAAACCCACCCGAACATATGCTGTTGGAAAAAAAAAAATTCCATCAAAAGTCGCTCATTACTTCTAAAATAATCCACATGAGTGTCAGATGCCGGTCAAGAGAACCACCGCCAGACCCACTTTGACAGATGACTTCGGAATATGGTTCATTAAAATAATATATATTTTAGAACTGGAATTTTGAAATCTTGAACGAAAAGCACCCATGGCAAAAGACTGGACTTCTCCCCCATGAAGTCAATTTACATCAATGAGGGAATTTAGATTCCTGCCAGGATAAACGGCCTGGGGGCAGGCACGCCGTCAGGTGGGCTGGGTCATAACAGAATGGACATATATATATATATATATTATTATTATTTTTTCTTAATGTATTTGGATTTTAGGAAGTGTATTTACTGTATATACTATAGAATTCTTGTGTTGGATGTGTGCATAGGTTAGTGAGTGACTTCATGAGCGTCCAATTTTATTTTCACTTCACTCGATAGGTGGTGTAAGGTCCCTCAAAACTCAAAACAAAGCAAAAAGTCAATATTTCTGGCAAGGGTACTAAGTGTTCATGCTCATTAATCCTCATCAAATCTCCACTTTCTGTTTTTTTTTTTATTGCAGATGAGCCATCCCACGTGTATGTAAACATCACTACTGACCCCAAATAAATAGTATCCCCAAGAAACGATTGCAGCGTTGGAGTCATGGCGTCGCTCGAAACTGCCATAGGCTCTCCAGAAGGTCAGGACAAAGATGCCGCACCCAAAAAGTGCACACCCGGGGCAGTCAAAATTAGTAGGAGTCCATCGGCGGAAATGGAGGGCAAAGGGTGGCACCAGCACTTGCAGGAGGGCCCGGCCAGAGACACAAGCGGGTCCCAAAAAGTGCCCGATTCGGGGAAGTCGCTGACTTTTGAGGATTCCATCTCCCAAACTCAAGACACTGAACCGTCGTCCTTTCCACTGCAGGCCGCCACAGCAGCTGGCAGACAAAAGAAGTCCCCCAGTTCACCTGAACAACAGAGTTGCTATTCAGGAATGGAGCTGCAGTCAGATGCCGGGGGCAAGGCTGAACTGAAACCACAGAAGCTTGGCAAGTATGTTTGCGATTACTGCGGACGGGCCTGCGCCAAACCCAGCGTGCTTAAGAAACACATCCGCTCGCACACCGGGGAGCGGCCCTACCCTTGCGTCCCCTGCGGGTTTTCCTTCAAAACCAAGAGCAATTTGTACAAACACCGGAAGTCCCACGCACACTCGGTCAAAGCCGGAACGTCGCCGTTCCCTCACAACGTCAACATGGACCAGGGGTCTTTCGAAGGCGAATGCGAGTTGTTCTCGGACGCCGAGCAGAGCACAGACACTGACGACGACGCGTTCAATGACCCGCTGCTGCTGCTGGACTCCCCGGCAGAGGCTTCGGATCACACCGCCGTCAAAGTGCTCAACCTCATTTCTCACAAAAAAGCATCTGCCATGTCGACGTCGACTCAGGACAGCTCGTCCCACCTACCGGAAATCAATGCCCTTCCTGTCACCACTGTTGAGGCCAACCGTGCAATTCAATCTTGCACGATTAAACAAAGGCTTGCGCTTCGGCTGTCGGAAAAAAGGAGCAGCGACTCAGAACACAATCTGTCGCTTCCCAGTCAGTCGAGTAAAGGCAGCACGGATTCCGGCTACTTTTCCCGATCTGAAAGTGCAGAGCATCAGACCAGTCCGCCGAACGCTAACGCCAAATCCTACCAGGAAATTATGTTCGGAAAGTGTTACAGGCCCAGCCCCAAGCAGACCACAGCTTACATTGCCTGCAACGCAGATTCCGGCGATGCAGGAAGATGCTCAGAGAAAGGAGTTTCCCGCGTTTTCACCCAGGAAAAGGACACAGTTGAATCAATCAAAATAAATACAAAGTCCTTCATGAGGGAAGAGGTGAAAGAAGCACAGTTGGACAGCAGCTCTGACATGGGAACCTTCCTCAGGAGCAACTCCATGCCCACGTCTTCGGCGGTCAGCCTGACCATGCCGCAGGCACTCCGAGGCAGCCACTCGTTCGATGAGAGAACCAGCAATGCGGGCATGAGGAGACTCCGGCGACAAGCTGCTTTCGAGCTGCCATCCCACGAGGGCCACGCGGACAGCGAGGGCCACGTGAAGACAAGCGAGGTGTCACTTGCGGGACTGGAAACGGACAATTATCCGCCAAGCGGGAACCTGCAGAGGCATGCCATTGAACTGGCCACGCGGAAGCGCCGGAAAGAAAAGCGGGAGGAGGAGGATTTACCATCTCGGTACGAGGTGCATCACGAGCAGTGTGAAGAAAAGTTTGACCCCGGCAAAGATTATGAGCTGAAGCTCGTTGGCCATGGCGTGGTCGGTGTCGCTAAAGGACGTTTGAGTACACAGCTGGACAGGACTGACATGGATATATCAGTCAGCCCTGAAATGGGTGCCCGAAAAACATTAGGAAACGTCATTTCAGTTATCCAGCACACAAACTTCGTCAACAGGCCTCATTCCGAACAGTCAGATTCCTACAAGAGTCTCAGACAGAGGCAAGAGGTCTTCTCCTCACTTCAGCCCATGGAGGAGTCGTTTGAGATGGACAGGGCTGATGGAACGCTGAGACAGTCCTTTCAGTTGGGTGCTAAACTGGTGCGACAGTCCAACATACAAGTACCGGAGATCAGGGTCACCGTGGAGCCCGACAGTCCGGAAAAAGCTCCGGAAGTGCCAGTGAAGGAGCCGGAGAAGCATGTGGAAGAGTTTCAATGGCCGCAGCGGAGTGAAACTTTAGCCCAGTTTCCGCCTGAAAAACTCCCTCCGAAGAAGAAAAGGTTGCGCCTTGCCGACATCGAGCACTCCTCGGGGGAATCCAGTTTTGAGTCGGCCTGCACCAGCCTCTCACGCAGTCCCAGTCAGGACAGCAACTTGTCTTACAGCTCCGCCTTCTCCTTTGACAGGGAGGAGAGTCTGAAGCCAGTTTCCCCGGCCAGGCAGGATGAATTTGGCAAGCCTCTCGAGCTGCTAGCTGTGCCGGGAAGCGGCCACTCGCTCTCCGTTCTCCATCAGCGTCAGCAGCATGAAATGAGACGCTCCTCCTCGGAGCAGGCGCCTTGCAACTTGCGCAAGGAGTTCCCAGAGATACGCAGCGTATCGTTTGACTACGGTAGCCTCGATCCAACATCCAAAGTTAGACCTGGGGACCTGGCCAAGGAGAGACGGAGGGTGAACTTAGTGCGACAGGAGTCATTGAGCATGGACGCCGAGGCCTCGCACATGCAAGTGTTTTGTGGCGGCGCCACCCCTTCATCACAGCCAATTTTCTCAACTGGGAACATTCTGCCGCAGCCACAGCATCCCGGTTTGTTAATCCCCGTAAGGATCCAGACTCACGTGCCGAGCTACGGCAGTCTAACGTACACATCTGTGTCACAGATCTTTGACAATCACTATGACAGAGTTAGCCCCGCGTTAGCTGCCGCTCAGAATCGACCCGCCACACACCCCGTCTCTGTCGAAGCCCTGGACCTGTCCTCGGCCAAGCTCAAGACCGGCATCCCCCTCTCCCTCACCTCCCGGACCATTTCCACCACCAACGCGTCCAGCGGTGGCACGAATAAACGAATGCTCTCGCCTGCCAGCAGCGTAGACCTCTTTATGGAAGTCAAGCAGCAGAAGCGTGTGAAGGAGGAAAGGATGTTTGGGCAAATTGTGGAGGAGCTGAGTGCAGTGGAACTGGGCAAGTGCCACTTGGAGGACGATTCACACAGGAGCAAGTTTATCACGCATCGAAAAGTGACCGACGACCACAACATGGAGTCTGCTATGGAGAGCAGCTTCTTGGATACCAGCACGCCTACGTATCCCAAAGAAGCAGGCGCGGATAAACTGGCGCAGATGGACACGGGGGCACAGCCGCTCTTGGGCCGAGACATCCTGGTCTCAGGGGCCGAGCATCGGAGGACGCCGTCCCCCTTTCCAAGTCTTCGCACTGCGACAGGTGTGAGCTGGTGTTATCTCAGCTACACCAAGCCGAGCTGCTCACACGACGGCGAAGGGGGAGGCAGTGCCGGTAATCCCTGTTCCGTTTACGCCACCTGGCGCGTCAGTTCACACAATCCCAATCCACCGGAGCTGAGCACCAGTGCCGCACTGGCCTTGCTGCACTCCAAACAGAAGGGAGGCAAGTTGATCTACTCAATGGCTGCCATGTGTCAGCCCGGCAATGGGAAACTAGTTTCATCTCTTGTCCTGTGGCGACAGACATTTGAACAGGTGAGGAGGTTAAACGACCCCCCCCCCCCCTTCCCTCACCTTGCTTTGTACACCAGGGCTTTGCTAATGATAGTGGCACAAGTCAAATAATTACTGTGGTGCAGTAGCACAATTGTAATGAGAGGCAGTTAAAAAAAAAAAATAATAAAAATAAAAAAGAAGAAGCCAACTTTCTCAAGGGTCACATTATATTTCAAACCAGACTGATGGATTATGCCATGTATAGATGATGTAAAAAAAAATTTTTTTTTTAATTGTTTATTTGAAGTAGTAAATTCATCGATTAGAAATATTTATATATTTTAAAAATATTTTAGGATTTAGTTGTATTAGTCTATTCGTATTAAATACAAATAAAGACTAATACAATAAATCCTCAAATAAAAAATATATTTTTAAATATATACAATAATTAAAAAAAATTTAAATTCATTCTCATTTTTTTAATCATTAATTATTTTATGTTTTATGTTTTATGAACTAACTATTTAATCAAATAATTATCATCACTATCATGTCCCATTTACATTTACAAATTATCCCAACAAATAAATATTTTCAATTTTTTTCTATTTGTGTATTTTTGTATCATATTTTAAATACTTCATTTTTTTGTCTAAATGTTCGTATGTTTCTCGAAATTTTTCGCCAATGTTGTCCAATTTTTTTCTTCAATTTATACTTTTCATCTAATTGTTTTCATATTTTTTTAATTTTTAGATAGCCTTGAAGTGTTTTAAACTTTTCATACATATGTTTACCGTCATTCTGACTTTCCTACTGAGTTAGCATAGCTTAGTAATATGCTAGGGTGTGTTCATACTTTTGTACAAATTTGTGAAAAACCGACCTCGAGACGAGCTAACCCACCGCCAGAGCTAGTTAGAAATCACAATGTCCCACGCAGAGCTCCACAGGACACACAACGACCAGCAAGCAAAGTGAGGGTTATTCCCAGCTGTGGCACTCCATGTTTGCCAACCACGTCTCGTAAGAGACAACAGTGACTGGCCGAGTCGCGTTACATCCCGTGTGTTAACAATACGTTTGCTGGTCCGAATCAGCTGCAGAGGAAACCGGAGCCCAAGGAGGCGGACGTCAACCCGGGCAAGAAGGTGAAAGACGCCAGCTTCAGACTGAAGGCTGCCAAGGAAGAGTGGAAGGAGAGGGAGGCGTCAAATACCCAAAGTGCTCCAACGCGCATCAAGATCTTCGAGGGGGGGTCAGTCAACCAGCCCAGGAGCTTTTGTCGTTATTTAAAGGTACTTGCCACTTACTGTGTTTGTTCATTTTGTCAGGTACAAATCCAACGAGGACTACGTGTATGTCCGCGGCCGCGGTCGGGGGAAATACATTTGCGAGGAGTGCGGCATCCGCTGCAAGAAGCCCAGCATGCTCAAAAAGCACATCCGAACCCATACGGACGTGAGGCCCTACATCTGCAAGGTCTGCAATTTTGCCTTCAAAACGAAAGGTCAGTATCTATTCAAGAGTCTTGTTTGCTGTGTAAAGTCCGAAAAATAGTCCAAAAATGTGCGTCCATCCATCCATTTTCTGTACCGCCTGTCCTCACAAGGGTCGCGGGGGTTGCTGGAGCCTATCCCAGCTGGCTTCGGGCAGTAGGCGGGGTACACCCTGAACTGGTTGCCAGCCAATCGCAGGGCACCAAAAATGTGCGTGAAAATCATAATGTGAAAATGCAGCAGCAGCGGAACACCATTGGATCTATTTCGAGCTCCTACAGCATCAGCTGATTTGTTGTCGCATAATTTTTTGCTTTCTGCTCGTTTGCTCACATAAAATTGAGGTCAATCCCTTCTCTGTTTGTTTTCTGAAAAGGAAACCTGACAAAACACATGAAGTCGAAAGCGCATATGAAGAAATGTCTAGAGCTGGGCGTGTCCGTGACAATGGATGAGACGGAGATACAGGAACATGGTAAGAAGATGTGGGAAAAAAAAAAACCTTACATACCCTTAGCTAAAGTTTCACTTTGTGCTTTAAAGTAGACGAGGCGCCACAAGAATCCAAGACGGCGGTCACGGCCAAACATCAGTTCTCCGACGCCGAATATTCCGACGGTATGGACGAAGACGCGGATGATGTCGACGAAGATGACGACGAGGACGATGACTACGAGGGCGACTCCACACCCAAGCTGCGTTCCAGGAGCACCAGTCCGCAGCCGGGCAGCGGCGTCGCGTCCCTGCCGGTCACTGTCACCGTCTCCGGCAGGTGGCCGGGCTCGGACCAGAGGGACAAGACGGGGGAGGATGATTCACTTAGCGTTCTGTCCCCAGATCAGGCCGGCTTCCTTTTCGACCCTTATTCTTCGTGTCTCCTCTCACCCGGCTGGGAGTCCCCGATCAGGGAACCGTCCCCCTCACGTCTGCGCTACCCGTCCCCGAGGCGTGAGCTCTCCCCGCGGGGCCGTTGCTCTCCCAGGTGGGACGCCTCGCCGCTGAGGCCCAGCTCGCCCGGATTCTCGCCCATTCAGCACCTCTCCCCTCCCGTCGCGCCGGAGCAACCCACGTCGCCCGGGTTGGAGATGGCTGGGAAGCGGGAGTCGGCGGTGCGGGGCAGGCAGCGGGTAGTGCTGAGGGCCGTGTCGCCACGACGGGGTGGAACCCATCAGCAGCGAGGCGGCAGCGACAAGAGCAGACAGCACGCCAAGATCGACATGGCTCAGCAACAAGGAGCCTTTGAGATGGAACTGGTACGTAGCACCATTTTTTTTTGTATTAGCTTGTGTTCTGTCCTCACGGGCCAGATCGGATGCCCCGATGGGCCAGCTCTGGCCCGCGGGCTGTACGTTTGACACCGGTGCATTAGACTCTTCAATTAAGGTCAGCTGTCAGTTTTGTCAGTCCAACCGATTTCCTATATGTTTCTACCACCATTTTGCGTCTTCAGGAGCAGAGGAGCATCTCCAGTCAACCCACCGTCTCGAGCGGCCCCCACCAGAATCTCCTGAGCCACCTCCCTCTCCACTCTCAGCAGCAGACCTTCAGCTTGCTTCCCGTCCTTCCCGTCGGAGGAGCCCTTCGGGCGGCGCCACCTCCCTCCGATGTGCCGCCGAGCCCACCTAGCGAGGAGGGAACCACCCACGGGGCCCCCGAGATAGCGGAAGACGACCAGGGAAGTCTGGATTCGGGCATCACGGATGGCGTACAGGAGGAGAGCGTCCAGACGTGCTTGAAAGCCATCGCCTCGCTCAAGATCAACACGGAGGACCCACATTAGGGACCTTGGGGCCGCCCACCCACTTGTCGGGGTCCCGACGTAGGCAATATGACGACAAAGATTCTTTGCGGCAAGGAATCCGGCTCTTCTCTTTGGACTGCCTCCCTCGCGATCAAAAGGGACCCTTTTGTTGATTGGGAGCCCCCATCCAGGGACCTTAGGGCACCGCCCACTTGATTGGGTCCCAACCGAGGCAATATGACGACACAGCTTCTTGGCTTCTTTGGACTGGACGAGCAACGGTTATCAACGATTATTATCATTGGGTGCAGGTGCAATATGAAGAGATATACTGTATAATGCTAATATGCCTTTTGTTTGACATAGCAGTTTGCATACAATTGCACATAAATTATATTTATAGATTACTGTACAAAAAAATGCCCTTTTTCCGTATTACACTCCCTCCTTCTTCTTAGACGCGGTGTATTTTATTGTACGTGTACTTAACGAATAGACTGTTGTTTCATGTACTCATATCGAGGTGTGATACAGTAGTGCGGTAATTATTTATATTTAAAATAAAAAGAGGTTGGGGGGGGGCGTACGATGAGACGGTCCAAATTTTGACGCTTCTTGCGCAATGAGGGCCTGTGCCTTTATTTTGCTTTAGAGGATGTTTAAAAAGGTCGAGGAAGAGCTTTGCGAGCTTGATTCATCTTTTGAAAAAAAACAAAGTTGTCTTTTTCTTAATGTTGTGGTTTTTATCTTGCATGGAATTTGCTATTGCACAAAAATTACAGGAAGTCAACATGTAATTACTGTAAGATGTATTTATATATTAGGACGTACGCACTTATTGATACTGGTAAATATTTGACTACTATTTATATATGGTATATATATATATATATATATATATACAGTAATATATATGTACTTATTATGCAGCAGTGATGCAAGTTATGCAGTGAGCCACCAAGCTGGCGTTGCTTTTGATATGTTTTTGCTCTTTTTCCTCTCCTGTATCGACCATCATTACAAGTAGTTGCCGTGTTCCCACAATGCACTTTGTCACGTTTTGACGTCGGGAATGAACGACGTGGGGAAACTTTTTGTTATTTGGCGCTTTTTGAAACATTCCACTTCCTTTTTTGATATAACGCCGTCAAGAGAAACATGCACAAGAAATTTGTCGCAGCTAATGTTTAGGGATGGGCAGAACAATCACATAGGATGTTGAATTCTATTCAAATGTGCCATCTGAAATTTAGAATGCTAGAATTGTAATCGTTGTTTTCCAAAGTAAAAGCGGATGTTTGCAAATGTTTTATTTTGATTTAACACAAAGCTAATTAATTTAGTGTCTCCTTTCACTGTTAAAAACAATGCGGAAGAAATTATAATTTTTCTTTCTTTCTTTTTTTTTTACATTTATTTACATGGCATATGTTATTATATTAACCCGAATAATCGAGTTTGGTTATTTATTGTGAATTATGTCAAATTAAATTTGTGCCACAATTTATAGACAATTGTAAATATTTATAGAATGATATATATTTTTTTCTATTCTGTCTGTTTAAAAAATTAAAATAAAAGACATATTTAATTGCCATTTCCTGTTTAAATACTAAAAGGAATAACTAATGCAATTCAATAATAATAATAATGAATATTTACATGTATTTGTTTATCATCCATATCCAATGTTTTTTTGAATGAACTCAGTTACAGACATCATGGTATAGTAAGAAAACAACATTTATATTTAAAGCTTTTATTATTTTTTTTATTATTATTTAAAACTTTTATTTATTTCAGATTTGTTTTTTTTTTACATTTGCATTCATTTACACTTACTGATGAACATGAATAATTAAGTTCAACTAATGATTGCTCATGCTAACTGTGTTGCATAATTTTTTTTAAATAATAAGAATAAATAAAAAATTGAATCTGTAATAAATCTAAAATTCATAAACAATAATAAAAATACATAACTTTAATTTGCAGGCATTATTTTTGTTCTTTATGTATTAATGTTATTGAAACATTTTACAGTATTTTTTTTTTATATTTTTTTTGCCAACAGCCGCTACCACCTTACATGGTACAGTTAGCATATTAAAGAAATCTAGTCAAATGCCCATCCCTACTTACACTGCACGTGTGGTTGTTGACGACATTTACTGGAAAACGTAAGCGATGGTTCACCAAACGCTTCTCCTCTGTACATACATGCGTGTTTGTTTGTTTGTTTGTTTTTTGCCAGTGCTGGAACTCTGAAAACTTTTTACCGTGGCTTGTTTGTACCGACGATAAATGGCGGTTACGCGATGGCGCTTTTTATTGAACCGTCGGAACGTTTGCGTAGGAAGAGATTTGGCGGATGACGTTCATGTTTACATAAATCCTATTTAAAGGTGCACTGCTTTAACGACGCGTCTTGCAGATTTGGATCACTTTTTTTTTTGTCAAAGCAGGTCGCTCATGTGAAGGGAAAAGCCTAATGTACCCGGATTGTGTTTGTTTGTGTTTGGTTCTTATTATATATTCATGAATATATATACATATATACATAGTATATATACAGTATATATATATATATATATATATATATATATATATATATATATACTGAAGTGCAATGTGCCTCTCATATGTGGAAGAGGACAAATCATTTACCTCTCAGCTGAGATTTATTGAGGACAAAAAGCCTCAGTAGCCAATCCATCGTTTGACTTGTTTGCGTCAAATTTGCTTGGTCGGGGATGGAGTGCCTCTTTGATGCATTTGAGGTGGTGGTGGGTGGGGGTGGGGGGTGGGGGGGGATCTGTTCTATCTGTTCTATTATTATCATTTGGTGCTCAGATTCAATTCAAAATTGATTTAAGAGAATATACTTCTAACCCAGGAATGTGTGTGTGTGTGGCAATTTATTTCACAAACCCTGTAAGAGGGATAAAAACGATACAACCTGAAAATGAAGGCTTCCAAAAATTGTAGTAAATTATTGGCTCAAGTTGTAGCGCAAATGATGCCACTTCAGAGGGAATTGTTTAGATAGAGTTCGAGGTTATGAAATAGTTAAGTAATAGCGAAAATAAGCATTTCTTGCTCAAAATTGTTTACGCGCATGAAGTTGGATACGTTAATAAAATATCTCTAAAACTTTGACGTTTATCAGTCAAAAAAGATTGTCTACAAATTGTTTTGTTCCTCCACTACATACAAAGCAAGCTATCAGTGGTGATCTATTTCTCTAACCAGCGTCAAGGCCATTCATTTGGATTAGCCTAAAGTCGTTAGCTTTCGGCTAACTTCGAACTCTGAAAGGTCCCCAGTCGTCTACTAGCTGCGCTAGCTATGCTAGCTAGTCGTGTTGTCCAACACATCGCAATTATCTACTAACTATTCTTACTCGTTTTTTTAAAGCAGTTTGAGCAATTTTACCCAGGATTATTATTTTTTTAAATATCTGGAACATTTAGTGGTATGGGCGTAAAGAGTTAGCGTTCAATGATTTACGTAAGAAAATACAAACTATTCGTAACACTTGACAGCTCTGTGTGTATTTTCGAGTGGAACCCGGCTGGAACAGCTTTCGCTCTGACCAACAGAAGAATGAAAAATGCTAACGTCATCTCTAAGAGGAATTTGAAACCGGATTGATTAAAGAAGCAGTCCCATTACAAATATATAGTTCAGCTTCATTGGCCAGCGCTGTTGATTCTGAAGGCCCTGAGCAGATTAGATTGACATGGCAACACATAGAGCAGAGGTCTGCAACCTACGCCTCTGGAGCCACATGTGGCCCTTTAGTCCCTCTCCTGTGGCTCCCTGTGGATCTCTAAAAATAATTAGTGAAAAATAGTATTTTTTTTCTTTGCATATTTATTTAAAAAAAAATTGATAAAATATTCTTCGAATGAATTAATGATTTCTATTTTTTTTTAAAAATTTAAACAACAAAAAATAATCAAATATTCAAAAAGTGTCAAAGTCCAAATTTTTAAGTTGCCAGAAATAACAAAAGGTAGATAAAAAAAAGAAAATTTAATTACCAGAAAATGTCCAAAAAGTAAGAGGAAATGCAGAAAATCACAAAAAAATGCCCATGAAATTGCCAAAAATGACAATTTCGTTAACAAGGCTGAAAATTTAATGTTCAAAAAAGTTTTTATAAAACATCCCAAAACACAAAGACATAAAATTACCATAAAGTGTTTTTGGAATTGCCAACAAAACGTCAGAAATTTTATTTTTAAAAAGGCGGAAAGGAAAACATTCAAAAAGTAACTATAAAATACCCAAAAACAAAAGAAGAAATCCTGAAAATGACCATAAAGTGTCCACAAAATTGCCAAAAAGATCAGAAAATTGATGGCAAAAAAGGCAGAAAATAAACGTAACCCCCTCCCCCAAAAACATAAAATCGACATAAAAACATACAAAAGGAAGACGAGAGGCTGAAAATAACCATAATATGTCCGTACAATTGCCAAAAATGTCAGAAATTTGACAGAAAGGCGGAAAAGTGTATGAAAAACTAAGTACGAAAAATTACCCCAAAAATCTGAAAGGTGGAAGAAAATTAATCTCTATGTATTTTTTTGCGGCTCCAGACATATTTTTGGTTATTTATTTGGCCTAAAATGGCTCTTTTGACAGTAAAGGTCGCTGACCCCTGACATAGAGGTCGGAATCTGATTGGACCCCAAAAATCTATCATACAGATACTGAAGGCGGAGTAGCCGAAGAGTTGGGAATAAGTTAATACAAATTCCTGGACCAAATATTTGTGAATTGGTGAGCAAGCGCTCAGTGACCCGTAGTGTGCACGAACAGTATGTGACAAGGTGGCAGCTGTTTTTGAGGGGTTATAGCGTCCTGTCCTGTCCTGTCCTGTCCTCCCCCTGCTTGGGGGTTGGTCTATTTTGAGTTGGTCTTATCACAGCTGTTGCATCTGTGGTGGCAGGCAGCCTGTGCGAGCCCCTCCACGCTTTGCCTTTCCCCCTCCGGCCCTCGGTCCCGGTAAGACCACTTTTGCGTGTTCGCTGGCATGAACATCGAATTAACCTTACACAACGCTGTGTTGTTTTGTTTTTACATTGTGGTATTTAACAGCGCTTGTTTGATGGCTATATTTGTCATCGACTTACACAATAGCGACGGCATGACAACATCTTGGGATTTTTACATCCTTTACACCAATTTTTAAAGCAAATCACTGCAGGGTTTTTTGTGCACGCAGCCGCTGCCGCCGCCATTGCCTACCATCAATAGCGAGGGTTTAGGAGGAAATAAATAAATGTCTTGCCCATATAAAGAGGGTCTTAAAATAGCCAGTGGCTCTGGAACAGGTGCCATGTGCTCAGCTTGTGAAAGCAGCGCGAAGGCTGCGCTAATTTTATGCGCGTAAACATTCACCGACTGGCACTCTGTGGAACATTATTGCTTGTTTTCCATCATTCCAGTACCTCTTTGAATCATTTCATCTGACAAACTTGCGATCATAAGTGCATGTTTCATACCAATTTAGCATGAAATGCTGCATGAAAAATGGAAGAATATGACATTAGTTTGCACACAAAGGAGTACAATTACTACCTTTTTGAATCATCTTTTCTTTTCAAAAAGGGTCCAGATGTGACTTTTAACTTATTCACTGCCATTGACGGCTATAGACGTCAAAAATTCATTTGAACAATTTCTATTAGTTTTTTTTCTTCCACTTTTGTTAACAAGACTATGAAAACCTAAATTAAAAAAAATTATTGAACATTTAGAACAGATATAAAATTTGATTGTGAGTTAACTAGAGAAGTCATAAGAAAAACTTCTTTTTTTTTAAAGAAAAAATTATAAATAAAAAAATATATTATTTTGGTTTTTTTATAGGAAAATATTATTAAAAAATTAGGGGCATCAGGCGGTTAAATTTTTTAACGGTAAGTAATCGCATGACTTCACTAGTTAACTCACGATTAATCAAAAATTTTATCTGTTCTAAATGTCTTTTTTTTCTAGGTTTTCATACTTTTGTTAACTAAAGTGGGGGAAAAAATGTTAAACTAGTAGAAATAGTTCAAATAAAATTTTGACGTTTATAGCCGTCAATGGCAGTGAATGAGTTAAGCAGAATATGCACTTTTCCCATCAATTTAGTAAGAATTGGTTAAGAAAAATGAAAGCGTGACATTACTACTTTTCAGTACTACTGGTGATTTCCTTTTCCCTATGACCTAAACATTACGAATCATTCAAAACCAGAAGAAATTAAGTCAATGTTTGACTACTGAAATTACTTCTTTTTTTTTTTTTTTATCCTATTTAATTCTAAATATGGTGGAAACTCTGAGGTAAAACAATCTGGTCAACCTTCAGTTTGTTGTGATTTACATTTTCTCCCCATAGAAATAAAAAAATCCAAACAAAAATCAAAACCACTATTTAATCCTTACATTCTTGTTTAATTAATCCTGACGATAAATGATTGCTTCTCAGTCACCCAAAACAAAGATGGAGTCTTGTCCAGAGAACAGCACACAGGCCGAAAGCACCCGGGCGGTTTCCGTCGGAGAGCCAAACGCGGACCTGACCGACGACCTGGGCAAGCAACTGGAGGACATTATCAGCTTCTACCAGGCTGACGAGGCTCCAGATGAGCCGGAAGACACGGAGGGGGTCCACAGAAACACCCGACGGGACCAGAAACTGGAGAAAAAGATGCTCAAAAGCTTGGGTAGGTTGCGTATGGCTGACACAATCAGATTGCGATTCAATGTGATTTTGTAACTCAAATCTGGATTCATGAATCTTTGGAGTTTTGTTATCATGACATAAATGGAGAACATTCCATTATTCATGTGGATCCCAAAAATCTGGATTCAAATAATTTTTTTTAGAATAGATCTAAATCAAAAAGTGAATAGATTGAATTAAGTGTGAATAAAGATTCAAATCATTTTTTGGAACATTTTCAATATTTTTTCTTCTTCCAGATTTTCTCAAGGCATTGAATAGATTGCAATCAGAACAGTTAAATTGCGATCAATTCAATGGCTTGTAAATGAAACCACCTGGAAATATGATAATTTTTTAAAAGATATTTGATTTGGTTTTTTTTGTAGCATCAGCTTGATCCATGGAGAAATGGATATGTTTCTTTCATGATCTAGATCCAGAATGTGGACTAGAATAATGTTTTCACGCAGACAAACAGATGAAAGTTGTGTGTCTCTTCGATATAATCCAAGAACAAATGGATCGAACTGTCACCAATAATCTGGAATCTGGGTTTGTATGTAAAACCTGGATTCCAATCAAAATGTTTTGAATTGATTTTGAATCAATTCAATGTGAAGCTTCTGTGTGACCCAAAGACAAATTGAATATTTCCAATCTGGATCAAGTTCAAGACAGGGATTTGGAATCTGGTTCTAGCAAGGACAAAACCTCAAAAGTGGATTTCACTTTTAATTTAGTTGATCAACTTTCAATCCCAACAACAAAACATCATCATTGCAAAGCAAGATGCTTTTTCAATCAGGATTAATATGCAAGCGTCCAAATTGTACCGACTGATTGAAAAGTACGCTTTATGTCCTCAAATGTATCGGGTCGTGATTTAGAAGGAATTAACTCTAAATCTGAGATCCTCTGTTGCTGCTCAGGGAAAGACGCCATGGTCCTCATGCAAAGTCTGAACAAACTCGACACGCCCGAGCAAAAACTGGAAGCCACCATCAAGAAGCACGCCGAGCTGGTGGGTAGATTTAGCGCAGGCGCGAGCCAAACCGGACTAATCCCGCGCTTAATCTCCGAGCGTAAGCGCCGGGATGACCACGCCATGCGCCGTTGTGTGCTTGCAGCTGGAGGAGCACCGAAGCGACCAGAAGCAGCTGAAGGTTCTGCAGAAGAAACTTCTGCAGGTGATGAAGGAGAAGGACCAACTGCAGAGTGAGCACAGTCGCGCCGTCCTGGCTCGCAGCAAATTAGAGGGACTCTGCCGGGAACTGCAGAGGCACAACAAGACCTTGAAGGTGACTCGGCCGGATCAATCATTTGAATCTTCAGTCAAAAAAGCAGGGATGTGATTTGACCAAAGTGAAATGATCTGAAAATTTAGCCGGGGGGGTCTGGGGGGGGGCCGCGGGCACTCAGCTCGGTCCAGAGCTCATGGGTTTTCCCGTGTTTTTAAGTACTTTCAATGCACTCAGACGACAAAGAAATGGACAAAACAACAGTATAAATTTTCAATGTATATTGAACTATCCCATATAAAATTGCAGTTTTAGTCAACTCAAAATCAGTCACATTCAAAAACATTGGACTGCCTTTGCTTTTAAAAACTATCACTGAGAATATCATCATATATATTTACCATGCAATAAATCATTTAATCAATCATTCTTAATTTAATACATAATGCATGACAAAAACATAAAATAGCTCATGCAGCAAAAGCTCTGGTAAAAACACAATCATGCATTCGTGGAATGCATGATTGACTAAGATCATCTCTGTAAGTGCATACATCAAGACAGTCAACATATTGAAAGCTGAAAAGTGCAAACATGCAGCATTCATTTGAGTTTGTGTCAATGAGTAACCATGTTAAATATTTATGGCCATTTTTATTACGTTATAATATTTTCGAAAATTTGATTTCGATTCATTTGAAACGTTTACCACCGACCTCAAAATTCACGACTCTGTCAGCAACTGGTGCAGGTTCACGTCTCTCGATTACCGCTTCCGATTGTGATGTCAATAAGGGATGGAGGCCGTAAAGTTGTGGAGTTTTCGTTCGGGCACCGAAACTTCCAGCGATGGAATAATTTGTTGTTCTTGACTGGAGTTCTTTCACGTGTTTTTTGCTCTTTGCGTGACTTCCGAGAGCTTTGAAACCTCTCGCACCATCGTCAACGGTGTCACGGCACCAAATGCAAAGCGCTTTCCCGGCACGATCGATCTTCCGAATAAAGTCACTGAACAAATTCGTCACAGTCTTCTTTCTAACATTTGTATATCCTTCTCTAACCGGTCCCATCGAAACTTGTTTTTTACGATCTTGTCAATTTCCTTAACTCGCGGAGCATCTTTGCGTTCGATCACGGACATCTTTCTTTAAACAGCCGGCAAAAACGTCTGAGAAATGAACAACGGCATACGCCTATGCCTTTATAACAAGCGCGTTTATTGGTCAACACGGAGACTTCGGCCAATCGCAAGATCCGTTTCATTTCAGTTACGGAAACACTAAAATGGAACGCCGTTGAGACGAAATCGGATTTTTTACCACTTAAAAAATTGTAACATTTTATTTTTGGAGATAAAAAAAGCGGAATTCCGCGAATTAGCGGAAAAATCACATCCCTGAAAAAGACAAACAAAAAAAACCATAAAGAACCCTCTTCCCTGCACACGCCCTGAAAAAAATTCAAACAAATCCAGTTTCATCTTGCCGCAAATTGAAAAAATGTCGGCAGGAGGAGACGCTGCAGAGGTGCCGGGAGGACGACCTGAAGCGGAAGGAGATCACCACCCACTTCCAGGGAACCCTGAGCGACATCCAGGCCCAGATCGAGGAGCACAGCAGCCGCAACACCGCGCTGTGCCAGGAGAACAGCGGCCTGGCCGACAAACTCAAAGGCCTCATCACGCAGTACGACCAGCGAGAGGCGGTACGTACGTTCTTCCCCGTTCAAGGCCAACGTGCCATCGCAGTTTCATGGACACTGCCGGGCCGATTCTATACGTGGGTGCAGTTTTTGCACTGTAATGTGCTGAAATATGTCTAATACAATGGGAACTCTGAACCTTGCAGGATTTTCTGTTCAAAGGGAGATTATTTTCTTAACATGATAACGGTGATACGTTTCTTCTCGAAAAATAAAAACGATAAAGGTAATCTATATAAATTCATTCTTGCAAGATTACATTTTATTGTCTCCCAAAACATGACTTTCTTTTCTCAAGATCAGAACTTTTAAATCGAAAAGTAATTTTTCTGTAAATAAATAGTTTTTCACCCCAAGACAATTTCAATTTAAGAAAAAAAATAGTTAATCCAAAAATGATCTAACTTTATTCCTGTTAAGACTCCATCTCTAAAAAAAAAAATCTTAAGAAATATGACTTCATTTTTGTTAAATTTAGACTTTTTCCTCAAAAATATTGTAATTTCTTTGTGAGTATTTTTTCCTTTAAAATACAATTTGTGTTTCTCATTACATTAAACTTGTCTCTTAAAAAAAAAAGAAGACATTTTTTAATAGAATTTGAGATTTTATTCTTGTAAAATTACAACTTTTTTCACCAAAAACAAGACTTTTCTCTGCCAAGGTCATGACTTCAAATAAATGTTTTCCCCAATAACATTACATTTTTTCCCTCATACAGAATACAACTCTATCCCCTCAAAAATAATGAAAGAAATACAACTTTATTGTAATATAATTATGACTTTTTATCCTAACTTTTTCTGGTAAATTTTTTTATTTTTTTTTATTTCAAAAACATAATTCGATTTTTGTTTGAGTGTTTTTTTTCTGAACTTAAAACAGTAGTAACATTCAATTCTCTACATTTCATTATCCATAAAATAAAATAAAATTAAATAAAATTGTGTGCAGATTTTTGTTTGACATATAGAGAAAAATATGCCTACAGGGTTCTTGTAATAAGACTTTATATTCTTGGAAAATATTTTTTTTTTCTCCCAAAAAAAAGGAACTTTATTCCTGTATGATTGAGACTTTTTGTTTTCTAACGTACAACCTGACAAAAAACTCTAAATGTGCTCTGTGAGATAGCATCTTGAGCAAAACATGACTTTATTCCCGTACCATTATAACATTTATCTCTACTAGTGCAGAATAATGTGATTCTTGTAACATGACCACTTATCTTAAAAATTATTATTATTATTTTTTAAAGAGTACAGTAATTTTTATCTAAAAAAAATACATATCGTTTTCCTCATAACATTAACTTTCTCGTAAAAGCACAACTTCCTACATGACCCCGAGACTAATTTTCATTTCTAAAAGCACAACTTTTAGATCTTGAAAACTTTTCTCGTAAGACTATATAGGATATTAACCTTCGAAGTTCCGCGACCTTAGCTTCAGCTTGAACGAGACATTTAACCTCCAAAACGTTAACTCGCAGAACCTGGAGAAGGTGTTCAAGCACCGTGACCTGAAGGAGAAGCTTCTGGACACCAAGCTATCGCAGGCCAACTTGTTGCTGAAAGAGGCTCAGGAAAAACACAAGCTGGAGAGGGAGCTCGTACGTCGCCTTCTTCAAGTGGAACGAAGTTCCAGTTTTGCTTCGGTGCCGTATTCTCATACTCAACCTTGCCAAATGTCTCCACAGCTGCTACAAAAGGCAGCAGAGTACAGGTCGCAAGCCAAACTCTTGAAGGAGAACGAGGTGGACATGAAGGCGCAGGTACGCTCGTAGCAGCATGGGTGGAAATAAATGTTTTGTTTTGGACAACTTTGATTGTTTCTTAAGTAGACTGTATTTCTTATTAGCTATTAATTAAATATAGAAAAAACTAAAACTAAGAATAATTAAAACATTGTTCTTAGTAAGTCACAGTGTCCCATCACTGGTGAGCTTTTTTTTTAGAACCTTCCTGTGGGCTGCTCATGTTGTCCTTGGGGCAAAGTAGTACCCGCTGGCACAACTTTTTTGTTTTTTTTGCAATGCACAGAGCAAAAAGGCATCGGTGTTTAGAGTGTCTCTTTCGTCGCTCACAAGAAGGAGAGTTAGTTGAATGAATGCAATGAATTAATTTCTTCTTTACTCAACTCTGCAAGCAGCCAATCATATTGTGCCATGCTTAGAGGTCACTTCAACAAAGAAAAGAAGAGCTTGTTACTGGTGACAGCCAGCATTCGCGGTTATTGAAACCTTGACTTTTTAAAACCACACTAAACCGTGAAAACGGTAATCGACCCGTGCCTACTCGTAGCAATGCAACTTTAAAAAATGAAAAATAAATAATAATTCTCAAAATAATATTGTACTCTTGTAAGATCACAACTTTTTCCTGAATTTTTTTTCACTCATGTTATCATTTATTGACTACCAATTTCAGATCTGACTTTTTATCTAAAAATAAATAAAAAAATACGGCTGTATTCGTGTCACATTAAAAAAAATATATTAACAGATAAAAATACAACTATAATTTTGATCAGAACTTTTTTTTTCAGAAATACACGACTTATTTCGAAAAAGCATCATTTATTATGGTTGGAATATTATGCCCCACCCCCCAATAATATGTATGGCAATTTTCATAATAGTGTGACTTTAAAAAAACGGCATTGAGAAAAAAAAGAAAGAAACATCCTTATTTTTGAAAGCACTACTTAGTTACACATTAACTGTGTCTAAAAAATATTTGCAGTATCTCTGTTATTTACGCGGATGCAAATTCCCAGTCTTCGTTGTTTTCTTTTTTTATTATTATTATTATTATTATTATCTTTGAATGATAACACTGCTTCTGTATCCTCAGCTCGACATGTACTCCAAGAAGTTTGACGAGATCCAGGGCACCGTTTCAAAAAGTAACAGCATCTACAGCAGCTTCAAACAGGACATGGATAAAGTACGAACGGCAGCCTTTGAAGGAAAAGGGAATAGGGAAGAGCGAGGAGGATATTTTTAGCCGCTTAACATGCTTGTTGTGTTTCAAGATGGCCAAGAAGATGAAGAAGCTGGAGAAAGAGTGTCAATCATGGAAGAGTCGCTTCGACGGCTGCAGCAAGAGCCTCGTCGACATGGTGACGGATGTAAGGGGCCTTTTTGCCTTTGTTCTTCCCTAATCAACTGATGTACTGCATGTGTGATGCTCATTATAGCTCAAACGAAGCGGCGGGAGATGTCAGCCTCAAAAAATGAGATCACACGATTTATAGGGCGGCCTGCGAATAAGCGAATTTCAGCGTAAAATTGACGGCCATTATGAATGTATTGGAAAAAAAAAAATTCAGCATAATAATTCAATGGGTATTGCGCTACTCTTTCTGATGTGCATGCCTTGACCACAAGGGGGCAGTATAATATGCTGTGTAGCCATACCACACTTAGCTTTGAAGATGACTAACTTTTTTAAAAGGTTAAACATAGCTATTCTACTTTTAAGGCGGAATATCACAACTTAAGGACTACTTTCCTAAATAACTTTGTTTTTCCGTTTCAGCGTGTACGATTTTTGACATCATGGATGCATGAAATGTTCTCTGCAGAAAGCAGTGAGGGACAAGGAGCTGGAGGTGGTCAACATCAAGAACCAGAAGCTGGAAAGTCTGTGCAGGGCTTTGCAAGATGAGAGGAAGAGTCTCTACGAGAAGGTGCAAGCAGCCGGTGGTCAATCGGACGAGGGAACGAAAGAGGAGGTCCCTCAGAAGGAGACGCAGGAGGAACATCACGAGGAGCTGACGAGCGCCGCCCCCGTCGGGCCCGCCGCTCCGCTGGAAAGCCATCTGGGCCAGGAGCTGGTCAAACTGAAAGCCGAGCAGGCGCTCCTGAAGGAGATTGCCGGCTCCTTCGCCATCTCCCACATCGAACCCGCGGACAACACGACAACACAAGAACCCTCCGAAGGCACCCAAGAACCGACGGGGAACCACACAGAGCAGAGCGACAAATGCCAAGAACATTTGGAACTGGAGTCTGTTGATTAACACTTAAAATGTTCTGCTTTATACTGTACGTGTTATTTCTGTGGCAATAAAAAAAAGAGGCGCTTTTAAGAAATGCATTTCAGTGTGATAGCAGTTTCCACCAAATATGATAAATATGTTAGTTACACTGTGAGGTTTTTTTTTTACAAATTTTTTTCAAGTCAGGAATTATTTTCTACTAACAACTAACGGAAGTCATTATTTTTGCAAGAAAAGTTTTCAAGAAAAAAAAAAGGTTAATGTTAAAAGAATAATGTATTTCTTTTATTTGTGAGAATAGCTGTATTTTTCAAGCTAAAATTGTGACATAAAAAAAAGTCATAATGTTACGAAAATGTTTTTTTTTTTATTACTTTTAACTTCCGCTGACATTTGAGAATGAAAAAAAATTAAAGAAAAAAAGGGTAATATTAAAAAAATAATGCGGTACATTCTCAAGAAAAACAATTCTTATGAGAAAAGTCATATTCTTTTACGTCCGATTTTTTTTTAGATAACTGATATTGCGGGAATTAAGTTCAAATAGTCTTAATATGAGAAATAAGATGTATTTCTACTAGATTTATTTTTCAGGGGAAACAAACATGTAATTTTAACAGGATAGTTTGAAAAAATTTGAAACTAAATTAGGACGATATATTTGTATTTTGTAAGTTGCAATGACAACAAAGTTTTTTTATAGATACAATTTATTTTTTGAGAAAAAGTCACAATGAGAATTTATTTATTTATTTAAGTCTTGAGAGAGAGATGAGAATGAGGTTGAGTTTTTCAACATATTTTTCGATTTACATATGTTACACAACAATATTTTTTGTAAGAATTTGAGAATAAAGTTGTATTTTAATACAAAATGTATTTTGAGTAAAAATCTCGAAAGTTATTATTGCTTATTTAAAAAAAAAATTGTGATATGAGAAAAAGGATCATAATAATTTTACAAGAAACAAATCAGATTCTGTTTTTTTAAGGGCTAAAAAAAAAAAAAAAGACTTATTTTCCCTGATTAAACTCCCCCCAAGTAAAAAAGGTTGTAAAAGAGGAGTCCCTCACTATTCGCAGGAGATAGAGCCTGACCACGAATAGCAAAATTCTGCAAATACGTTCCCCTTATTAATTACCATGAAAAACGGCAGCAGAGTTACTATTACAAACACATACAGAATGAACATGATCCGGATTTGTCAAAGCAAAAAAAAAAAGAGTGCCATCTACTGCACAGTTACATAGTTGCACCTTGACAAGTACGCCCAAGGAAGGATATTTTTGTTTCTTGTCGCTATGGAGACAAGAGCCTGAATACGCGCGCTGTCAGCGCTGCGTAAATTCACTTTACATGGGAGCGGAGGCTAAACAATGGCCAGGCAGAGGCGCAGACACTGATAAGAGTTGCCATACAACCGGCACAGCTGCGCGCTTGAGCTGTCAAAACCGACAAAGACGGCGTGACAAAGGTCCTTGCGGTTTTTTTTTGTTTGTTTTTTTAAATCTGAGGTAAGGCGGCAAGAAAACATGCAGACATGTCAATCATTAACTAGACTGATTACCCACTATCAGCACCAATATGCATCATATCATGACATAAACTCATGTCTTTATCTTGAAAAAAGAAGAAGCATTTATTCCCGTAAAACTCTGATTTTTTTCACCATAAAAATATGAACCTCATATATATATATATATATATATATATATATAAATTCTCAAAAAAGAAGAAATCTGTATTTAGTCCTATAAGATGACATATTGATTATGGAAAGAATGCAACTTTGTCATAAATGTAACTTTTCCAAAACAACAACAACAAAGACTTAATTCTCATAAGCTTAAGACTAAAAGTTCACTCCAACAAGATAATAGATAAGATAAAATATGACTTTTTCTCTTTAAAAAAAGTGCAATATTTGTATAGAATTTAATTGACATAATATGAAGACTTTTTTCCCCTTAAAAATAAAAAATATTCTGGTAAGATTCCAACTTTTTTTCTGGAAAACGTTTTCTTTTTTTTTCAAATGCTGCTTTTTTTTCTAATTCTCATGATACATTTGTTTGTAAGAATTCAGATGTATTCCCCTAACGTTAAAAAAAACTATCTATCAAATTTAATTTACCCAACTTTATAGTCAATATTATATTTGTTTTCTTATTTTGACTTTTTCTTGAAAAACAACATCAACATTTTAAGAAAACCTATTTTTGAGAAAAACAAATACAGCTAAATTAATACAACAAATAATACAGGACTCTTTAGCGTCGTGTTTAGCGCGGCGGCCCGTACCCCACTTCAAAATCTAAGTGCTTTTACAAAGACAATATTATTTGTGACAAACACTATCAGATGATTTTCAATTCAGATCTTGTATACTTAAGACTCATTTGATTTAGTAACTCGAACGGTCAGCTGAGTAGTCAAAAGGAAACCAATGAAGAAGTTGTTTTGAAAAATGAAAGTGGACTCAGCTTGTCAAAAAGACAATAAGGTCAATGTGAAAGTCGCTTCCCTTCCAGGAAGAGACGACAAGACTGCTGATGAAAGCAGGACTTTGAGCTGCTACAGATAGCACCATATAAACAACAAACCCCCCCCACTCCTCCAAAGACATTATTAGTAGTAATGGCAGACTTCAGCGACCTCATCGTGCAAACTGGAGACTTTGGACTTTTCCAGAAGAGACTGGTGGTGCTATGTTCCCTGCCGCTGATCCCCTTCTCCTTTGTCCTGGTAGGGGTTGTTTTCCTCGGCAAGACGCCGGATCACTGGTGCGCCATCCCCGAGGCCGAGCAGCTCCGGGCGGAGTGCGGCTGGACGGCGGCGGAGGTGAGGGAAGTCACCATCCCCCGCTCGGAAGCGTCCTTCAGCCACTGCGACAGGTTCGACTTGAACCTGAGTCAGAGTAATTGCACTGAACTGGATCGACGGCGAGCCTCCAATAATAGCCTTGTGATACCTTGTGATGGCGGCTGGGCTTTTGGGAAGAGCTACTCCTCAATTGTTTCAGAGGTACTTTCACAATTTGTTCGCAGTGTTTTCTAAAGTAATGTTCAACTTCACTTTCCTGAGCTGTGCTATCACTCTAAGGGTCTCTTTTAGGTAGACACGGACGATGACTAAAAAAAGAAAAAAGGCGACTAGCAACAAATCCTGTGACTTTTGTGGTGTTGTCAAAAACTTCCGTCGACTCCGAGACCAGATGTTCACCCATTCATGGCCAGACTGCAAATAAATCGCCTTCATCCACTGAACTGTCAACTAAATTAACAACTTTTCCGACCACTCTGGTGACAATTTTTCAGAAAAAGTCTAGTTCCCTCCAGAGCATATGTTCACTAATCCAAGGCCAGACTGCAAATGTATCTGCTTTATTCACGTGTCTCACACCATTTTTTTTTTTTTTAAAGAAGAAAAATAAATATTTTTTTTGTGGTATCGAAGACTTCTTGAAGCTCCGAGTTTCCCTCCAGAGCAAGCAATGCTTACCCCTATGCAGCCTGCCTACAAATGACTCTCCTTCCTTCATGTGACTCTGTCACAAATTTTAGCAACCTTCCCAACACATCCGGCGACTATTTTCACAAAAGCCCATACAAAAACCAAAAACTAATCTAGTGATTTTTTTTGTATGGGATTATCAGAGACTCTGAGATCCCCTCCAGAGTAAGACATTTTCAGCCCTCCATTGTCAGACTATAAACAACAACAACAACAACAACAACAAAAGACAAGCAACAAATGGAGTGACTTTTGTTTGGAGACTCCAAGACTCCTTCCCGAGTAGGAGACCCCTCTGTGGGCGGTCAGGAATCTCCACCCGCTGGCTCACCAAATCTTCTGCCCCGCAGTTCTCGTTGGTGTGCGAGAGATCCTGGCTGGCTGATCTCAATCAAGTCGCGATGGCAAGTGGGCTATTCATCGGCGCTTTCGTCACTGGCTACATATCTGACAGGTTTGCCTACCAACATTTATTCTTGTAGAATAAATCTGAGAAAATGAAATGCCACAACTCGTCTTTCTCACAGGTTTGGCAGGAAGCCCTGTTTTATTGCCTTCATGTTTTGCCTCGGCATCGTGGGCGTGGGCGTCATGCTGTCACCGTGGTACCCAATGCTTCTGGCATTTCGCTTCCTGCAAGGCTTTTTTGAAAAGGGAGTGTGGACGTCCTGCTATGTATTGTGTAGGTTGACGCTTTTTTTTCCTGCAAAATTCTGATATCAAATTGAGTGAAACCTGTTCTAGGACAAAGAATTGTTGGGCTTTTCCAAATGTCTCAAAGAATCGTCAATCTAATCCAAATTCAGTGTTTGAGTTATTCAGCTCAAACAACAGGAAATTTGTGTCCATGGTGTGCCGGTCCTTCTTCTCCATCGGAATGGTGATCCTGCCTGGTTTGGCTTACCTTGTGCCCTCCTGGAAGACTTTGCAACTCATCATGACGCTACCCTTGTTCCTCTTTATCCCATACTACTGGTATCTATATTTACTGCTCTACTACATCCATATTCAAATTCAGGGCATCCATTAAAGACGTGTTTGATCAGGATAGTTCCCGAGTCTCCACGCTGGCTCTTCTCCCAAAAGAGGAACTCTGAGGCTATGAAGATCATGTCCGATGTCGCTAAGTGCAACGGGAGAAGCTTGCCACAGAACTTCGAGGAGGTGCGCTAGTCACAAATAGGACTTTGGGTGAAATTTCAGAATGTACCTAAGATGCTTTCCATGTTAACTTAAATTGGCGTTGTCTAACTATTGTGAAGGTTCAAAATGGGATGTTCTCAGAAGGAAGTGACCACAGAGATTGTCACGGAGTGCCATCGGCAGGTTGTAGAGATAGAGAGACTGGAAAAGTCACAAAAGCATAGAAGTGGACGTCCTTGGAAATTTTCTTGGCTCAAATACCTCGAGTGAATTTTACTGCTCAGCTCCGTTTTAGGGAACAGCAAGTTGTGCATAAAGTGCTGAAAGACGACCTTTGAAAGGTTAGAGTGCATTTAGGTTGATCCTAAAATTTCATCCAAAGGCCAAATATCCATAACTTTTTGTGATGACTGCATGGTCATTTTTATTTAAGAACCATGATCAAAATACAGCTACATATTTGGGTTCACTTCAGATGATTCCTCTGGAGAAGAAACAACAACATCCTGTATCTTTTCTGGACTTGTTTAGGACACCCTTCATCAGGAGGAACACATTCATTTTAATTTATGCCTGGCAAGTCAGTTTGATGATCCTCGTGGTTGGACCGGACTCCTTCCCACAGTCAAGTGTTTGCCTTCATTCCCCATCTGCAGGTTTTCCAGCAGCATAGTGTTCTACGGCCTGGTTTTGCGACTGGGGATCACGGGTGACAACCACTTCCTGGACTTCTTCATCGCTTCGGTGGTGGAGCTCCCCACGGGTCTCATTTTCTACCTGCTGGTTGACCGAATCGGCCGTCGCTCCCTGCTGGCGAGCACCAATTTAATCGGAGGCCTCGCCTGCCTCGCCGCGCCCTTCGTTTCCTCAGGTAGGTTTTGAGGTGAGCCCTGCCGCGCTCGTGTGACATAATCCTCATTTCTGTAACGGAACCTTCTCTGCAGAGTTTTCCTGGTTGAAAAAAGCTGTGGCGTTCACCGGGAGGCTCGCCATTGCGATTTCACTCGAGACGCTCAGCTTTGCAAACACAGAGCTGTATCCCACCACTCTGAGGTGTGAAAGTGGCGATTGTCTATGTTTGTCTTATACTTCCTTTTGAAGAGGACAAAGTGCAAGGTGTGTGCTGCCAGAATGAAGCAGTACAGCAGGTTTACAAGGATTAAGTAACAGTTTTTCTAAGCCTGAAACTCAGATACGCTCCAATGATTTTCTATGGCGCACTTATCCCAGCTGACTTTCGGAGAAAGGCAGGATAGGCCCCGGACGGACCGGTCATCAGTACACATACGAACAAACTCAACCCTCGCCGGCACAGGGAGGTCAAATAGACACCACTTAGGAAGGCTGGAGCAAAGGTTCGAAACAGGATAGGCAGATGTAATAAACACTACCTTGCCGCGTTGTCCTCAGACAAACTCTCAAAGATATCAAATCTTCTGCTATGTTTCTGATAACGGCAATATTGTAAATGGGTTATCTGGAGCAATAACCAATGACCAGAATAAGAGTCATTATTATAGACACTATAAATGTCATCAAATATTTTGGCATTCTTGTGCAACAGTACGTCCTCTGTCTTTTGCTAATGTAGACACTACTCACAAAAGGTTTGGGATATTTCAGGACAAACCTGAAATCCACTATTACCTTTCCAGGTCATCTTAATTTGACCTTCTCTTAACTCTTTTGCCTCCTTGATCCTTCAACCTAAAATTTACCAGAGAGATCAATAGCCCTAACGTTTTGTGAGTAGTGTAGGTGGTACAGAAAAAATATTACAATTACTTACTCATGAAGTTACTACTCGTATGACCATGTCTATTTGCATAGAAATCTGGGCGTGTGCGTGTGTTCATCAGCCTGTGACGCTGGTGTCGTCGTGGCCCCGTTGCTGCTTTACAGGCTGGCAACCTTCTGGCAGGAGCTTCCATTTTGTGTCTATGGTACTGTCGAACGTCCCGCCAACTTAATGCCACGTTCATGTCAGATGCCATTTATAAATGAATGAGGCAGTACTAGCAATCCTGTGTGTGTTTTTGTTGTTGAAGGGGTTATGTCAGTGGTTAACTGTGGCTTGGTGACATTGTTGCCGGAGATGAAAGGAGTTGCGTTACCAGAGACCATCGAGGACATGGAGAATCTAAGAAGGTACAACTACTCTTCTTTGCAGTTTAACTGGGCGGGTTGGCAGTGAATGCGTTTGTGTGCGCGTGGCGTGCTGTGTTGGTATAAAAACAATCAGTGTTAGATGTCAAAAACTGGTTTGTTTTTGTATGTAGCCCATATCTCCAGGATGTGGCATCCGCTTGAACCACCTCTAATGTTCTCTTCTCCACTTTTGTGGCTTCTTGTAGAAAACAAAACCAATCCAAAGACACGAACGTCTCGACACGATGAGACGAGGGTGTCTCAAGAAGATTTCAGCATCATTATGTACAGTATGTCAGGCCCTTTTGGAACTTAATTATTCTGACAAATGAATTGGCGCTCTGCGGGGAGTCACATGCTCTTTCGGTCATTTACTCATGTATCCTAGAGACATTTATTGTATTTCAGGTGCCCTGTCCCAAACCCCCAGAAAGCGCACCCAAATAGTAGCTCGAGGAAAGTTTGAAAAGATTAGCGCCCCAACACCAATATCATCGCTCAACATAAAGTTTGATGAACGGGTCTATAATAAAAAAACTCTCAAAGACCCATGCTAGAAAGGAGCAGGCCATTTTGAGAATTTTTTTTGACAAACTCTTCCCAGGGAAAAAGCCCAATCGGAAGCACTATCCTTGACAGTTTTGAGTGTTTTGCCGATCTAATGTATCCATTGTGTCAAAGTTTGATCATTTCAAGGACATCCAGTTATGTGTTTAATTGATTGTGTTTACAAGGCTTATCCCTCTAGTGTTCTCAAAACAAGTTATGAAATGTCCAAGATATTGATGTATGGCATCATCGTCTGTTACTTTATTCTCATTACTCATTTTTGGAATCATGTCTATTTTTCGAAAACCAATAAAGTGAATTGTGAGATTAAGTCCAACCTCTTTAGCATCTGCCTTCTTTGCTTTCTTTCTAAAGCCCAGACAACAATACCAGTGATTGTTAAAGACGTCTATTTGTACACTGTATATCTAATTGATGCATGTTTTTGTTCAAGCTTTTGTCCCAATGAACGTTTTCCCAGAAAAGGCTGAGGGAAGGCCAACAAAAGCTGCCCCACATACGTCGCGTCAACTGAATGGGATGACCTGTACGCATTAACTGTGCTGAACATCACTGGTATGAGAAGTGGGTTTCCCCTCAAATCACAAAAAAAAAATAATAATACTCTTCCTCTGATGAGAGAACGTTTGACAACCTGAGAATCACATGACGAAAACAAATAATCGTGAATGGATTTTAAGATCAAACTGCAGTCATGATGAGTTTGTGCTATTGACCAACAATGCAGATTTAAACTTGCAGGAGCATAAGGACGGAAATAACATGCCTATGAAGTACGATAGATGTCCGATTAGGAAAAAGTTCCCCGCACATAACGAAGCTCCGATGACCCGTTAAATGGGGGCAGGGGGGCTTGGAGAGGGGCTGCGGAGAGGGGATGAAGTGGGCAATTATGTTAAGACCTTGCTGAGGGGGCACAGTGAGTTTAAAGCACAAGCAAAGAAGGACGAGGACAGTTGGGAAAGTTTGTCTCGCTCAATTCCGGAAGTAATCTTGAGGTAACATTCGCCGGTGCAAAATGCCGGCTGAGGAAGATCGGGCAAAGCTGGCCAACGTCATCAGACAGTGGAATAACAACAGGCTGGACTTGTTTGAAATAAGCGAACCGGACGCAGTAAGTAACCTGGAGCTACCAAGAACTGCGCTACCGGCACCGTACGCTAGATTTCACACCTTGAGCGTGGTTTACTAAGATCCCAAAGAGCGTTAAATTGTGTGCCGACTAATGTATTGAATGCCATGGGGCTGATCTACGAAGATTGTGTACAACAGGTGTAAAAGTTGTGGACTCTCCTGTATTTGTTATAAGGTTTTGTGCTTTAGGTAGCTCTGAACTGAAAAGCAGATCTGAAAGTCATGTATGAGGTGATACGGCATGACACCCTCTTGTGACTGGCTCCAAGTTCTTGCAGTATATCATTTAGAATCTCATTGCTAAATAGATTGTTCCAAAAAAATTTGTTTCTGGTATTTCTTTTTTTTTTTTCTTTTACGTTCTCCCAGTCAACTCTCATTTTGCCTTCTCTTCACTACAATAGCTGAAGTCGCAATCCCAGGTGTTTTAACCTAGACTACCCTCTGCAAAACGATAATAGCCTAAACAATGTGTTATTTCTTTGCTATTAGAATCTAGTGTTTCAGGGTGTGATGCGTTTCTACTTAGAAGATCGTGCCGGGGGAAACGTTGCTACCAAGTGCCTGCGTTTTTGCAGCAACGCTTCGACCAGCGAGGTGGTCAAGACTCTAGCCGAGAAATTCCGTCCCGATATGAAAATGCTGAGCACTTGCTATTCCTTGTATGAGATGCACGGCAGTAAGGGTGAGAAACGACTAATAGTCCAAAAGCGGCGCTGCTCCGATGTTACAACTTGTGGTTTCTGTGTCGTGTGCACGAGAAGTACGTAAACTGGACCCAGATGAGAGACCTTTGGTGGTTCAGTTAAACTGGAACTCAGACAACCGAGAAGGACGGTTCGTGCTCAAGCAAAGCAAGGACACACTCGAGGTAAACCCGCACACTGCAACGTTCAATTAGGCATTTTAAGATATTTCTGAAAATGTCAAAATCTTTGCGATCAATAAAGGAGAGCTGTCACAACAAGCAAAAAGGGGGCGTAATACAAACCTTCAAGAGGACACTATCGAGAAAAGACAAGAAGAAAAACAAAGTGTCTGAGGAGGACAAGAACGGGTAAAAAAAATAATATATATATACTGTATAATGACTGCAATTAAATTTCTGAGAAGACCCCTTAACTAGTTAAACAAATATTTAGGGCAAGTGAAAACCCATCAAACTGCAATCCAACAACACCGGATCAGTGCACGGGAAAGAAACAGCAAGAGTGGCAGGCGGACACAAGTTAGTCATCAGTCTACATACATCCTGTAAGCATGGTGGCTTCAGGTTATTGCTTTTATATTGATTATATGACTATTAAACCCCACAGACAGTCCCCAGCCTGACTTCTTCGACCAGCTTGGTTTACCACTAGGAATTCATCTTTGCGATCACTGTGAGTACAACTACAGGGTGCTGGTGGAGAAGTAACAAAGTACAAATATTTCATTTGATTTTTCAGGTATGTGTAATAGCGTATTCTTCAAAAACACATACCGGTACCTTGTACTTTTGCCTCCTTTGTCAAAATAAGCCATTTTATTTATTTATTTATTTTAACCTCCACAGACCAAAGATGGAAATAGGGATAAGTCAACCGTGCTTTGAGATCTTGATGAATTGATTGACAACTTAAGAGACTTTTAAAGCAGAAAAAAAAACAGACAGCAGCAACATGGAGGAATATGAACCAGAAAAGCAGTAACAACGATGACAACACAGATTTGGATACGTAAGGTCTTCCGCATCCAGGGCCTTATTTAAGAGAACTGTTGGATCTGGTCAACTCCAACAATGAGGCCCAAAGTTGGCAAAAATAAAATAAAAAATCTCACAAATATTTATCATGTATTACTCTCAAGTGATTTTAAAAAGTATACATCATGACTAATGCTGCAGGGGATTATATTTTAGTGGTCTTACTGGAGGTCTTTCCCAATCCAGTACAATGTGGTTTTCTGCATGTCCTCGTGACGTTTCAGCTGAGGAGGGCTTCCTGACAGCGGTCATAAATTACGCCAACAGCGCCACGATTAACTTCAAGCTCTCGCCAGCGTACGCCCTCTACGCCGCAGGCCGTTTTGCTCTGCGACGTCTGGATGCATCGATTGGCGGCGTAACCGCCATGGCAGACAAAATGGTGGCTGCGACAAGCAAGGTCATCCAGGTAAGTCCAGGAGCATACTCTTATCACTAGTGGGCAGTTGTGGCCAAATGCTTAAGATAGTCATCTGCCACCGTGGGGACTCCGGTTCAAGACTATCCCCGGACACATGACTGCAGTGTCCTTGAGCAGTTCCACGAACTGCTCCCAGGGCGATGTTCCAGTGTGTGATAGGTCAAATGTAGGGATCATAATGTAGTGTGCCTTTCTGTATCGTATTCATGATCTCTCCAATTGTGGCCTTATGGATTAAGAGGTAGAATTAGTTGGGTATGTCTCCACTAAAAGCCGATGGACAAAAATCCTTGGCCCGTCACTGATAAGCTGTGACTGGACTAAGACAAAATGACTTGAGAGTTGCTTGTGCCTGGAAAGGTCTAGACTTGTTGCATGTCATTTGATCCCATTCCCGGTGAGAGGTCAAGGACACGCTCTGTTCATCTTCCAGAGGCAGCAGGACATCGCCAGTGCTCTCGCCTTCTGGATGGCTAACACTTCAGAGCTGCTAAACTTCTTCAAACACGACAAGGACCTCAGCAGGCTCACGCAACAAAGTCAGCTGAATCTGTCCCACCTTGTGCACAAAGCTTACAGGTAAACGTTCTCGTCTCTTTGCACAGACTCGAACCAAATCCATCTAATTCGTTTTTGATTCCATGTGTTTATATCACCCTAGTCAACTGATTCAGTGTGTACAGATTGAGCTCAGCAAGAATTTGCCAACCTTTTTGATTGATCCTGAGCAACATGGTCCTCTTCCTGCTGGGATAGGTAAAAACATCCTGCAACAATCACAATTGCCTGGCACCAAGTTACCAAGTTTACTAACCACTGCGGTTATGTTTAATGTTTGGCTTTCGCATGATTGTGCTTCTGTCGAGTCTCTTGAAACTTGAGCTTTTCAACATTTCATTTCTGCAATCGCTGTCGTTCCAGAGATGGTGCTGAACACCTTGATGAATACCATGTCGCTGCTGCGCCGCTACCGGGTCAACCCGGCCCTCGCTATTCAGCTCTTCTCCCAGCTCTTCCACTTCATCAGCGCCTGGCTCTTCAACCGCCTCATGAACCCTGACGCCAGCACCCCGGGCCTGCGCTCGCACTACTGGGGGGCGGCTCTCCGCCAGAGGTTGACCGGCATAGAAGCCTGGGCGGAGAGGCAGGGCCTGGAGCTGGCTGCTGACTGCCACCTGGGACATGTCATTCAGGTCGGGTTTTGCTTTACAGCCAACGGGATTAAAACCCCAAAGTTTGCTCTTTGAATAGTATGGGTTTGTTTTACAGCCATTCACCGAAACATACAGAGTCCGCTAAAGACCCAGGCTAAACTTTTTTTTTTAAACAGGCAACCGCGCTCCTGACCATGAATAAATACACCACACAAGATGTGAATGAGATCCAGAACACCTGTTTCAAGCTGAATTCACTGCAGCTGCGAGCTTTGTTAAGTGGTTACTTCTACGCCCCCAATGAGCCTCACATCCCAGCGGTAAGTTGTTGTCCCTTTGCCCAGACAACACACACACAAAAAAAAAGAACACTACCAACCTCTACCACCACTGTGACTTTCTTGATTGCTATGACGAGTCCAACTGTGAGAATCTTTATTTTTGACCATCTTTATTGATGTGACGCCTCAGCTGTCGACAATCTTGCTGCAGGATTTGATCGACATCGTGGTCACGGCCGCAGAGGCCTCGGCGGACAACCTAATTCATCAGGAAGGCCGAGATGTCCAGCTGGAGGAGAAGCTCGACCTTCACCTGCCCTTCCTGATGCCGGATGGGGGATACTCCTGCGACAACGTGAGAGGAATCCCTCCCGGCTTTCGGGAGTTTCTGGAGCCCATTAGCAAGAGAGGTAATGGACAAGTAAAAGGTTTGAATTGTACAAAATAAAACAGCGTAGTGGTTTATTTTCTTATCTGGAGCTTGTCTTTTTTTCCCGGTACATGTGGGATGAAAATAGAGATCCATTCCATTTCTTTGTAGGTCTCTGCTATCTAACCTCCCAGCAGAACCCGAAAGGCGATTGGACCATCTTCTTCACTGAACCAGAAACTCCATACTTGGTATATACTACACTAGACATAAAATAAGCAGAAGCTCTCTGTGTACCTTTAAGGGGTGTGGCCTAGCGAGTGACATCAGGAGCTGGAGACAGTCTTACCAGTGTTCTCATTTTTCTTCCCTCACCATTAAAACAACCAGAGAGAGCCAGAGACTGTTACAGTCACCCTGAAGAAACCTCTCAACAGTGGCATGGGGGTCAGCATTGTGGCTGCCAAGGTAACCGTGGCAACCCTGACAAAAACATCTTTTCACCAACAGTCCGTGCACAAGAACCACTGTTATCTCGCCAAATGTCTGATCTGATTAGCATCCTTGATGTAATTATGCCTCAGGGCGCAGGCCACGACCACCTTGGGATTTACATCAAGTCGATTGTCAAGGGAGGACCGGCTGAGATGGTGGGTTCAGACGAGCCCAAGTTATTCCATGGAGTGGGGGCTACAGTTTCTGAAATGTTTCCAATTTTTACAGAATGGCCTGTTGACAGCGGGGGACCAGCTGCTCAGCGTGGATGGTCAAAGCTTGCTCGGCCTCAGCCAGGAAAGGTCGGTACTGGCCACCGAGCTGACCCCAAACCCACAGAAGTTCCAGAGATCCTTTTCCGCATTTTGATGTTTCGTCCGGTTTAGGGCGGCGGCAATCATGATGCAAACCGGCCCTATTGTGACCTTAAACGTGGCTAAGTTAGGCGCCAGCTTCCACGGCCTTGCGGCTCTGCTGGGCGATCCCGTCCCCACTAGGACTTCAGGTAAAAAAAAAACATTAACATAAACGGGGATGTTTGAAAATTCTGATGAACGCTCTCATCCTGAAGTGGGTGATAGCAGCCACATCGCAGCAAATTGTAAGGAAATTCCTCTGTACATCGTCGAGGATCCTGTTCAACCAGAGCAGCCGGGGGTTCGGCACGGCCGCGGCGGGAAAAAGAATGCGCAGATCATGCAGAAGAACAGGCAATTTTATCGCTCCAACCCCAACATGGCCGGTGGGTGACGTCCATTCTGGTGTTGCGATGAGTGTGAAATACGCTAAAGGGGGTGCGGTATTTTTAGTTTTTTATTTATTTTTCCTGCGTATTCTGGCAGATTTTGCCCTGGAGGATGGAGATGAGCTCGCCAACCGAGACGTGCGAGGGAGCAAGTCACTTTCCAACCTTTGCATTGATGTATGATTTTTTTTTTCTCCTACTTAACAAGATTCAGTCGGTCTGGATTGTTTCTATGCCACACAAGCACACCCTTTTTGTCTGTTGTTATTAGACATTTCATCGAGAATATTTGACGCTCCCGACCCCCAAATCTCAGGACAAGAACACATCTGCATCCAGCCGACCGCAGCAAATGTTTCGGGTGTCTTTGAGGCCTTTGGGAGGACAAAGTGCTGTTAACAAAAGGACCTTTATGGTAAATTCATCAGTATTGCACTACTATTACATAAGGCTGGGTGGGTATTGCCAACATCACAAAAGCGTATCATTATACAGGGGTCACGATACGATACGTATCGCGATACACGTGTATCCCGATACATGGCCCTCGATTCTAATTTTGTCAATCAATTTGATTTCGTTTCAGAAGAGTTCAGTTTGATTTGAGCTTCGATTTTTTTTCAGATTCGCTTCGCTTCAGTTTAATTGAACTGAATTGAATTGATTAATTATGGAACATCAATTCTTCTTAAATATCAAGGACATGATAAAAACTCCACAAACTTTAAATTCCTGTAACTGAAGTAACTGGTTAAATGATTTAGTTTATTATTGATTGATGATAATGAAGTCATGTGTTATCATTTAAGTGTTACACAAACATTGACATCAGCATATATTTTCATGATTGTAAATATAAATTAAAAATATTCTGAATTGTCTTGAAGTACAATAAGACAGAGCATTTTGTGTAATATCTTGGTTTTCAAATAGAGGTGTTTATTGACTTACTACACATCAATGGAGCGAATTAACGACCATTTTGATTCTAAGAAACGACAATACCTTCTGTTGAGCATGGAGAAGAATTACATTTTAATTTAAGAAGTCCAAGTAGCTGTCGTGAGACTTAAGGTTGCTTTACAACTGTGCAAAGAAAGTGGAATTTGGGATTTAAAAAAATAAAAACAGATACCTTACACTCATGAAAGTAAAAAACAATGAAGTAAAAGAAGCAAAAAAAACTTTACAGAAAACTACGGACCATGTTGCTACGTTGACAAAAATGGAACATGACAAGGTGAAAGGGGGTTAACACCGCAGTAAACAATTATGACCCTTTTGTTTATTTCCTCAAAAAAGTCATAACAACACACAATCGTCTCTTTCCCTCTCCAGCGTCAAGCGCTTTCGCAGGAGAACTTGTGCGTGGACACAGGAGGCCCCCTGCTGGACAAAAGCCAGGCTATCTGGCATGGCCGAGGCGCCAAACAAAACTACCACTCGCACCTTCCCATTCGCCCGAGCTTCTCCGCCCAAAACGTCTTTGCTGACAACTGCTGCCCGGTCAAAGGGCAGCAGGGAACCCGCGCCGGAGTCTGGAAGGCCCCCTTTTCACAACAGCCCACGCCGACGCCTTCGATCCAACCCGTACGCATAGACATCCCCGTGACCAGGCACCCGGGGGTTTCTCATGCCCATCCTCCGCTTACCACATTCCAACATCGCTCCTGTCTTGTGGCACTGAGGTCAAGTCAGGCCCTCCACATAAACGGACACTCGAATCAAAGGAGTCCAAAACCCCACCTCAACTACGCATGTCCTACTCCTGCTGAGAAAAAGCTGCCTGTGCAATTGCGGCTATCCCAGCAACACGCGGCCAAACCTCAAGTGAGCATTACTCCCACAAAGCACGTTTCTTTCCAGGAACCACCGACCCAACACAAGCAGAGCGCTTGTCCGGTGGAGCCTAAAGCCCTCCGGGAACTGAACGAGACCTCCAAGCCGCACGAGGTGGAACTCCTGGAGCAGGAAATAAGGGCGCTTCAGGCCAAAGGCGAACTCGGCGCGAAGGAGACCGAACGACTGGGAAACCTGAGCCTGGAGTGGCAGTTTCAGAAGAGGCTACAAGAGATCCAACAACGGGGGGAGGACGAGGATGACGAGGATGACGAGGACTTGGACATGATGGTGATGATACAAGAGCTGGAGAAAAGAGCTCAGGTAAGCGCATTCAACCTGGAAGAACCTCACACGGCGCTGGATGCTGGGATCCAGATGGCGCAAAGAGTTCTGGAAACGTAGGAAATCCTGACATAAAAGTACACGCTGAAAACATTTGGGTAAAAAAATAACCAAAATTAAGTCAAAAAGGTACAGACCCAACTGTTTGGGTTAATCATTTAAACCAAAAAGTTGGGTCAAATGAATAACACATAAAACAACTCCAAAAATGTTGTTGTTTTGTTAAAAAAACAACAACACAAAAAGTTGCTTTTTTATTTTTGTTTGTCAAAATGAATAACCCACTAAACAACACATAAGTCTGAGTTTTGGGTTATTGTTTTGACCTAACTTTTTGGTTTATATGCTAAACCCAAAAAGTTGAGTTGATCCACAAAACAATTGTAAAAACAAAAACAACAATAAAAAAGGCAAATTTATGGATTATTCTGTTGACCCAATTTGGGGTTTTAATAAATAACCCAAAAGTGGTCTCCCAAAAGTGGGTTGTTTTGTGGGTTATTCATTTGACCCAATATTTTGGTTTAAACAAATGAACCAAATCGTTGGGTCGGTCCCCTTTTGACACAATTTGGGTTATTTTTGACCCAGTTTATGCAAAGTGAGACAAAAGAGCAACAAGCACAAGACACTATCGGATCGTCACGTGAAATGTTACTGCAATCGATTTATTGTCACTGGTTCCACTCATTCCAATCTCAGGTAACGGAAATGGATAATAACAAATTTGTCAAAGACGTTCACAAAGGAAATATCAATGTTGTTTATGGCATTATTATTTTTTGGACATTTCATTTTTTTTAAAGACCCATCAAGATAGATCAGATTAAAACTTGATATTGTTTTATTTGCCAAGACCGTTAAATGACTGAAGATGCAGTCAGTGGGTCGACTGACATTTTTGGTGTACAAAAGATACAAACAGGAAGGTCAAACAACTGGAGTCATTCTTGTGCATCTTTGACTTTTTCCTCCAGTGCTGCATTGATTACATTTTATGTATATATAAAAAAAAAAGTATGAAATGTATCAAAGACATTTTTTGTCTTCTAGAAAAAGAAAAACCCAACAGGGAATGCAAACGACGATTTGAATGAGCAGACCAAAAGTCTTGCCGCCCCAAAAGATGAGAAAACAGGTACTGGAAAACCGATTCAGAACACACTGTGCTTTCTTATCACTCGGGATTTTAATGTCATTTCTTATTTTTTGGCAGATTACATATCAAGTGTACGGCTACAAGACAACACGGCGTTTCCAGAGTGAGTGCTAAGAAAAATGACTAATTATTGTTTTGTGTCTGGTGAAACAGAGAACGACAATAGCTTTTTCTGATTGCAAGCAATCCCTGAGAACTTGAGGTTGTGTGTTGTGTGTTTTGTTTCCCATAATGAAGTCAAGTGTTAAGAAAAAAACAACTGTATTGATCCACAGGTGCCGTGAAGACGGAGCGCGAGGGATGATGTCGGCTCCCGAGAAGCTACCGTTCAAAGAGCGCCAGCGTCTGTTTTCGCTGGCATCCACTGCATAAATCAAGGCTTAAACTTTGCAAAATTTAATGTCCATACAAAGTTATGTCGAGATTAGACATGTCAGACTTTAAATACGGTACTACATTTGATCTTAGTATCCTTCAACGTCACTTTCTTTTTGGCTTAATTGTGTTTAAAGTCTCAATTTTATATTCAATAAAAAAAGTATTTCATCTTTGACATCAATGTTGATTTCTCATACAGAGTTCCCCAAATATTTGCGATTGCCATATTACGCTGATTCTTTTGGAAAACTCCAGTATATGATAAAGCATTAAAAGTAGTGCTTTGCTGCCCTGTTGGGGCATCTCTACGCAATTATAAATCTTTTTAGGCGGGGTGTCGATTACTCGCAAATAGAGGGAACATCTATTTAATGCGTTGATAAAACTGTACCACCGCCTTTTCTTGGTCGTGGGTTTCGATGGAGCCCGAGCGCAGTCGGCGGATCTCGTTGATGGCGTCGATGCCGGATATTTTCCTCGTCTTGACCAAGTAGCAGGTCAGCATGGTGCCCGTTCTTCCATGGCCGTGCATGCAGTGGACGGCCACGCCCTAGACAGGGGTCAAGTGTCAGTAAGGCCAAATCAAATGTGGCTAAATAAACGGTTCACCTTGAAATCATTCTTTGAAATTCATCCATCCATTTTCAATATCACAAATATTAGCTCAAGGTCACAGATGAGCCTGGAGATGTCTATTCACACTCGCGGTCTTTTAAATTAAATAATGCTAAAAACTGACCTAGCCTTAGAGTACCATTTTTGATCAGTTTGGTACAAATATTTGTGTGCGTTTGCAACATAGACTATACTCATATTCAGTTTTAGGCCATCAAAAAATGTGGGCCAAACTCCAAATTGCAAAACTTTGACCTTTAAGGTACCACTGAATTATGATTATGATGTCATGTTACCCCCCACAACAATGCAAACTGATCAGCATTTATCCACACAGTCTACGCCAAAATGAACTGAATATTTTTTGGGGGGTTAGGCTTAGTAAATAAAATGATAAAAGAAAAGAAATTTAATAAAAAAAATAAAAAAAAGAACCGAACTATAAACATGGCTAACCCGGAACACTGGATCCTTTCTGAAATCTTTTACCTCTCCTTTGGCATTGGCCTCCTCCACAATGGCGAGGAATGTATCAATCTGAGACGGCGACGGCGGCGTGAAGTCGGTTATCTTGATGTGATGCAGCTGCAATTTGGGACATGTGTCATAATAGGGTGGCTTGCGCTCGCACAGGCACACCAGGTGTTGGATGCCATGGTCCAGCAGATATTGGTACTCCGCCGTCATTCGGGGAAGGGCCAGTCCGGCCACTTTGCCCGGGTCCACCCAGGAGAAATTGTTTGGTGGAGAGGAAGCCATTCTGAGGGGAACGCAAGGAAGTTTTGTAAGTTCCAGGTAAGGAAGATAACCGATCTCATATCTAAAATGCGGCGTCACTGCCATCAACTGGTGGTTGTAAATCAGTAAAATTGCTGCCAAGTTTAAAATTTATAGTTGGGGTGGCATCAGACAATCTCTGACTCATTCACGTAGAAAAAAAATGAAGTAAGCTGCCATAAGAATGAATCAAATCACTTTCTAATAGAATAGTGCTTTTTGGCATGGCATTTTAAGAGTATGTTCGAGTAAGATTAAGTTATCATGAATGCTGAATTGCTGTTGTCATGTAGGTCTAAAGAAACCGGCAAAAATAATATTCATTTTATCCATTTTTGGTTGAACAAGTGCTATGTAGATAAATTGGTCTTACTAAACGGACACTACACAATTAGAAAATGAGTCTTGCTACTTGTATTTTAAACTGGTTCAAGCAAGATAAGATAATGGCATAACAGTAGCATAACAATGGATTAGAGACACAAAGCCGGCACATTTCTACAAGACTGGGGATACTGTCGTGTCGCGAAGTAATAAAGTTGAGTTTATAAACCTGGAAGACTTAAGCACAAACATGACATGCTACATGCTAACACGAGGGCTAACGCAGGTGTCACCTGACACGCATAAACCACAAAATTTGAAGGACGTGAACTCACAGCTTTTGAGTCGACTGAGAGGGCAGAGTAAAGACCGGCGGCGTCCTCAGGTCCCAAATGTGAGCAAACTGAAAGTTCGGTGCCGGCGTCCGCCCCACCCGTTACATAATAACTGCACGGTTGTTCAGGACTGAAGCACAGCATGATGGGTAGTTGCGGAACAGCCGAGCCAAAGAGGCCCCCAATTTAACATTTTCAACGTAAAATTAGAGACATTATGCGAGTTAGTGGACATAGAATACTCGTGTTACTGCTTGACTCTCATTTTACCATCCAGAAAAATGGTCTGCAATAACCTATAATTAATATTTAGGTGGACTGCTGTACATCTGTCAGGATGGCCGAGCGGTCTAAGGCGCTGCGTTCAGGTCGCAGTCTCCCCTGGAGGCGTGGGTTCGAATCCCACTTCTGACAAAATCCTTTTTGACACTTTCGCTTTAAAACGTTTTATTACTTCTTTCTCTTGAATATCTCCTGTATGTGTAAGCTTTATCCCATGTAAGTACTGTACATATAATATTCTAAGCCGTTATATGTGGCACTGTTTTAACAATAACGCACTTAAATGCTGAAAAGGAAAATAAAGAGCCATACTTAAATGTTAATGCAATTGAAGTGATTATTGTACATAAAAGTTATATATACTTGTCATATAATACTATAATGTTTAGTTTGGTAATTAATAATAAATCCTGATGGGTCATGTATAAGTGTGTAAAAAAAGAGTAGTTGTAAAGAAATATAGGTTAATTATTTTATACTATTGTTATAATAAGGGTGTTGTTTTTTTTTTTTATAAAAATATAAATATTTTATATGTACAGTGATCCCATTCGATTGATAGGGGATAAGGACTCATCCCGACCGCAAATAGGTTAAATTACTGTACTATGATTTATTTATTTATTTATTCCCTGAAAAACGCAAATAAACGGGGATTGGGTTTTGAAAACCATGTAAAACTAGAGGATTGCAAATGAGTGGAAGGTTTAGTCGACCTATACAGATTGCATATTTAATTTATAAAATAATAATAATAATACAACCCGTAAAGAAAAATAATGCATTGGCTCCCTAATAATTCAATTGTTGCCGTTTTTGCAACCAGCCACCAGGGGTCATCGACATTCTTTTAGTCTCGAGAGCTAGCTAGCTATGCTATGTAGCATATTGGACTGGACGTAACTTATGTTTTATACGTTATTTATTGTTTATTGATAGTAATAACATATATATTTAAATTTAATGCATTTAATTATTTTAGTTTAGAATAATTCTGATAGTGTGTTTTATACATATTTTTATTATTATTTGTATTTATTTTATTTTCACTTAAAAATAGTGTGTATATTTAGGTATTTTTTTATTTGGGGGGGGTTACTTTATTTAAAATATTCTTGTATAATTTGTACCTTTTTTTTTTTACACAGCACTTTCCAAGGTACCCAAAGAATTTTACTCTATCATTCTCTTTTATAAGGAAGCAGAGGACGACCACACTTTACAGCACATCACAGTTTTACTCGCGTATCGTTTTGTTTTTGTACAAAGAGTAGAAAGAAGGTTTGCGTAATGGGAAAGGAGACGGACTTGATCACATTGTCGTTAAACAGAACGTCCCGTAGACGTATTTTCTTTTGTTTGTTTGTCTCCCATAAACTTACTCAGCACTGTATGTCGAGAAGAAAAATCACACCATAGTGTTCCAAAACATCCCACTGAAAAGATAAAGAAAGAAAGATAGAAAGAAACCACATGGTTGTAGAAAGATCTATCCAGAAGAGGAACCACTGAAATCATAGTTTCAACCACCAGGTGGCATCTAGTGGAGGGAGAGAAGTTTAGTTTGCAGTCCTACAGTGTGCCAGTCACGCGACACACGTACACACACCTCTAAACAAAAACCACAAAAACTGAACTAGTTTTGTACACGTCACAGCATGAAGAGTCGTCCACCGTCACCCCATTAGCATCACCACCATCAAAGCACCGACCCTCAACATGCTTCACCCTCGGAAAAAAAAAAAAGCCACCACAAACCCCTTTAACGCTTCCCATCCATGGATGAGATTCCTAAAGATTTCTACATCTTCAACCCTGCCCAACGTCCGTGTTTCAAACTTTCCCGCGCATGGCGTCAGAGGTGTCGCCATTTATTTATTTATTTATTTTAATTTTTTTACAAGATGGCGCAGAAGAACTTCTTCTCCCGGAAGGGGTTCTCCGAGGCAGGAACCGGCGAGAGCAACGGGTCCTCTTTGGCGTGCGCTTCGCAGTACGACATCAGGTCTGCCGCTGCTTTCGACACCTACAATCGCAAAAGGACACATTGATGTAAAAAAATAAATAAATAAAAGATTTAGAAATGTCAAATGTTAATACAAATACAGTACGCCCCCTCCATTGTGGTTTCCAGATTTAAAAAAAAATTGTACAGTTAATAATTCAATTTAAGTTAACTCTAGTTTATCATATTGGGTGTGATTCCGCCATTGACCACTAGATGGTGGCATGCTTATTTAGTCTGAGATGGTGTAAATATAAAGAGTGAAACAGTACTGAAAATCAGAACGTCATACGTTGTTGTTGCTGTATGTAAATTGAAACAAAATTCAGTGAGACCTTGACTTAAGAGTTTAATTTGTTCCGTGAACACACTCGTAACTCAGAACACTGAAATCATATTTCCCCATTGAAATGGATGGAAATGCACCAAGAATTCTAAAAATCGGAGGAAGGGTTCTGGAAAAATTAAATTTTTTGTGTCGGGAAAAAAATTGCATTTTTGGTGAGCATTTTTGTGTGACATTGCCTGTAGAAATTCTGGCCAAAAAACGTCTTTAATTAGAGTAAAATAGAATAACTTGGATAATTTTGCATTTAAAATGTTTAATTTGCATAGTTTTATATCACTTTGATAATTTCGCTACTTTTTTAATGAAATAAAAATTTAAAAAACAAGCAAATAAAATGTCAAATACAAAAAAATTTGAATGCAAATTTTATTTAATGTAAAATAAAATAAAAATTAAATTATATTTACATTTTAAAAATAAAGTATTAATGTAAAAACATATATAGAAAAGTAAATATAAACCTTATATTACATTTTTTTTTAAATAATTAGATGCATGTAAGAACGGTAACATTTTAACAAAATTCAAATGTTAATTCAATTAAAATATTCACATTTTATAATTTAATGAATGTAAAAAATAAAATAAAATAAGCCAAATATGTGATGACATTTTGTGAGAGAAAAAAATCCCCAATTGGTCATAGCACGCATTTGCTACTTGTTGCTAGGCAGAAGTCCTCCTGCTCCGGCATATGCTAATTGGGGGGATATGAAAACAGTCACGCGTCGGTCACGGTCACGCCCTCTCCGTTCACCTTTATCCTGTCGATGTTGGCCTCCATCTTGAGCTGCTCCACCAGCTTCCTGGCTTGTGCGATGCTGGCCGTGTTATTGCTCGCCATGGGCACGGTCTGCACGGGACAGAAGGTCGTCACGTCACCAGACTGTCGCGCGGTACACACGCACGCCCACTGTATGATCACACACATGCGGCCATTTTATTTATGGCCTCTGTTGCTAGGCAGCCGGTGGTGGCGGCGGTGGGCTGGGGGTGAGCGAGGTGGGGGCACTGCTTTGTCCACAGCTCCATTTCAAATAGATCACTGCATTGGAAGTAATGCTAGGAATACTGTATATATGGCCCGGTTCTCTACACATATTTTATCAACGTCACACGGATCAATAAACACAATATCTCATCTCAAAGGCTGCAGCAATACTTACTATATTATTAGGAAATTACATGTTTACATGGAGGCTTGATAATATATTACATATACCGCACACGATATGTCCTTATTTGGCTATTAAGCACTTTTTTTGTTTTTTAAATGGTTTATTTTATTCATTAATTTTTCCCCCTATTGTGATGGCAGTGATTTGTTTGTAAATGCATTAAATATGTTTGAAGCTAATTGTTAAAAACATTTGCAAAGAACAATTTAGTCCCGAATTGTCAAGCTATAGCGTTAAACTCTTTGACACCATTTCAGTGTCCGAATTTTTTGGCCATGGCTAAAAACAAAAAACTGTTGAAATGTCTGCCACAAACTGGCCCTCCTCCACTCATAAGTAGCAACTGAATGCTATCAAATTTAAAATTCTGTCCGCTAGCTAGCCTACTAGCCCACTATTTTATGTGGACACACAAATAACACGAAACCGTGAGGTGGTGACCTTTTGGACGACACCAACACCGGCCCATGGGCTACCTTGCTAGTGGGCTAGTATGACATTAAACCACTAGCTCACTAGCCAGCTATGCTACGCGGACACAAACACCACACAAAATGGACGACGCTGACGTTGGTCTTCGGGCTACTTTGCTAGTGGGCTAGTATGACTTAGCCTGCTAGCTCACTATGCTATGTATAATGTGGACGTACACACAATAAACGGTGTGAGGCTACCTTGCTATTGGGCTAGTATGACATTAGTCCGCTAGCTCACTAGCCAGGTATGCTACGTGGACACACACCGCACACACCCCTTCTCAGCAGGTCAATAAATATACCACACTTGCTCCGAGTTGGTAAACCTTCTTGACATAAATAAATACAGTACAGCGAACTCCCACCGATTCGGGGTTGGTCATGAATTCACGGCCAAATAATCGATTATTCGTAATGGCACGCACACACTTTTGCGACTCCCGAATGAAAACGGTGTCGAGGTTTACTTCCCGAGCGTGATTGACGAGTCAAAGTCATCTTTTGTATCGAGGTCATTGTTTCACGGCTCGGGGGAGGCCTTGAAAACGGGCCAGCAAATCGCTACGGCAGTTGCGCTTTCAGGTTTCTGGGGTGTCGGCACAAAATTAGGACTTTGTTGTCCTTGTTAGCGTTAGAAGTGACATGCAATGACACACGATGTTAAAAAACAGGAATAACAACATCCCACTTTGATAGTTTACGCCAATAAATTCACAGCCGCACAAGCTAAATGCTAATGCTAAAGCACCATCAACAGCTTTTTATTTTATTATTTTCAGAATTTTTTTTTCTATATATATTTTTGTACATAATGATTTTATGTACATAATTTGGTCTTGCCTCAGCATTTTATTGCAGTATTTTAGTATTATATTATATTTATTTTTCATATTCATATATTTTATTCAGGTATTTTTGCATTACATTACTATTATTAATATTTGTTGATTTAATTTTGTTTTATCCTTTTCTTATTAATTTTAGGACATTTATTCAATGATAAATTTTATTTTATTTTTTTACCATATTTGTTTTAATTTATTTTATTTTGTTATTTCGATGATTGGCAGCCATAAAGGCTTTCTAAATACAGTACAATCATGTCAAATTATTAATACTTTTATTTTATTTTATTTGACAATATGTTTAGTAATAGCCCGCGTTGGAAGGACAGGCTAAACTGATGGCTGCTTCGAACCAAAATGGCCGACTTCCTGTTTAAAATTTTCTATTCTTGATAGACATGCCCCCCAAATTTCACATTGCAAAGTGAAACTGACTTAGGTCATCACATGACCATGCGTGCGCGTGTGTGTGCCAGCAATAAAAGGTCACGGGACATTATGAAGACAAAAAATGGATAACAGGCGGTCAATTCGTGGTCAGCTGCCTCGTCTCGAGCCACCAATCATCGCAACCGCTCATTGACAAAGAGAAGCTCGTCCTTACCTCGTCTGCTCACGTCGCCGCACTCCGCCTCACTGTCTCCAGCTCAAGTCAGCGAGTTCAGCTCGGCCCACTCTGTATGAAAAATAAATAAAAACATGAAAACGTGCGACTGCATCCGGCACCCGTGCGTCTCATTTACACAAAACCCAGCGCGCGTGTTCATCATGACAGTATGCGGGGAAATCAAACAAGAACCTGTGTTGTCAAACACATCGGTCGTCGGCCATTTTGTGGGATTTCGCCCATTTTCCCGTGAATTCTCTCTCCACATGGCCACCAAATTTGAACTACTTTTACCCTTTGTGGCCCACGTGCTTTAGATTGCCCACCCCTGGCCGAAGTGGCTCATCCTCATTTTTTCCTTGCCTCGACGGCGTCATTGTCCGCGGACACGTGACGCTCGCTGTCTGCTGCTTCTGATAAATGGACCAATTACTCCGCATGAGCAGATCTGCAGAGGAAGGGAATTCCGGCTGTCGTAAATCCCGCACTGATGCAGCGCGCCAGAAAAAGCATCCATTAGCACAAAAAAAAAAAAAAAAGAGAGAAAGAGAGAGAGAAAAACCTCACTGGCCAAATGTGCCAAACAGCAAAATAAACTTTCCTCAGCGAGCAAATACAAACTCATGTACAATATGGCGGGGAGGAGGGGTGCAAAATGCAGGATTTTGCATCTTTCTGCATTACTTGTTCAAAGTTGACACAGCAAACACAAATGGGAGGCGAACGGCGGCGGTCACGTGAGCTCCAACTTGTGACTGTTTTGCTTGCAGGCATCCGCCTCCTGTCGCACGTTAACCCTACAGGGAGCAGCCATGTGAAAAATGACATAGTAAACAGCTCGGATGTGCTTTTGGAAAGGGATGCTGAGACGCATACTGGTGTCAAAATAAAATTGGATTTTTTTTTTTATAGAAATATGGCTGCATCATTTAATCATTGATACAGTCATTTCATAATCATTAATAAAATTGAGTTAAAATTAAAAAGATGTACTGTAGTGTGATGTTGATTTTTGCTGAGGTCATTTTTCTGCCACTAGATGGCATAATTGCGTTTGTAAGACGTTGCTGAGAGCTCGGTGCATTTTTCTTTTCATATTAAGAGCTATCTAATCTTTATCATGAAATAACTTGTGAAATTCTGCACATTTTAAAAATTATTATTAAATTTATTACTACTCAATTTTGACGCGGACATCTCTGCTGCGTTGCGACTGGGATTCCCCCAGTACAGGCTTTTCAATTAATCTTATCCAATTAATCCAATTAATTATTAATCGCGCGGTAAAAAAGTTAGTGGCATTAAAGGAAATTGAATTAATGCACTAATTTTGACATATATTCATATATATGTATATATATATATATATATATATATATATATATATATATATATATATATATATATATATATATATATATATATATATGAGCGCCACAGGACACTTCCTGCCAAGGAAAATGTAATTGCGGGCCCCATCGAGACTGACAATCTGTTACTCTGATATCTACTGCTCTGTACACCCCCCCCCCCTCCCACATCCTCCTTCTCAAGCTAATTAGCTTGACTAGATTTTTTTTTTCTAGTGCGTCAAAGAGAAATACAGACCATCGGGCAGGCGGGGAGCGTCCTCTGGTTGTGAAGCCCGATGTGCGGCATCACAGTGAGGTAATTAAACGTGTGTCCCCGGCCCTGCCATCTGGACCCTGGAGGAAGAGTGATTAAGCTTCCGGGGTCTACAGAGAGACCCATACTAAAAAAATTTTTTTTTAAATTATATTCACTATACAAGTTTTTCTCTTCCCTTTCACTCGGGGTATCAGAGTTGTTTTTATGTTATTGTGTAGTGATTAAAAAAAAAAAAAACAATTAAGCTATATCACATGAGACGGAATGATGTTGCACTCACAAAACTTTTTTTTTTTTAAACGGATTCAGTTACTGCTTTGGTCAGCTGTTTTCAAATGTCTTATTTTGATTAAGCACAAAATGATTCTGTTTTCATAAAGGACTACAGCAATCAAACAATAATTACTGTCGAGAGGCCGAAGTCAGACGATTTGGACAATTGAGGTAAACTATGGCTCTAAATGATTGCTAAGTTATTAAAATACTGTAGTAATCAAGTAATTTTGACCTGTGTGTAAGTGTTGTGGGGAAAAAATAAGAAGAAAAAAGAAAAAGAAGGCTCTACCTACCATTACACTTCTTACTTCTTTTAGCTTTCTTTACAACATATTTTTTAATACTGCCACCTACAGGACAGGAGGAACACTGTCCCTTCAACTTTACAGCCAGGCTCTACATTTTTTTATGAATAGAAAATGCTAACCTCTCTGTGAGGGATTAACCTAGCCGCTAAGCTAATTATCTGGACGTACTGTTATCTGACGTTATGTTGACGTAGACGACTGCGGTGCGGCGCCCTCGCTTCTGGTCAAGGGCAAGGTTTCGTACGGTATTACGTGTCATAAGTCAACTTGGCCAGTGTTGCGTTACAATGCAACGGAAGACGATACGGCATTAGCATTCACCCTTAAGAGGCACGAGGGGCATTTTGTGCCGCGCAGTTTTTTCTAGGTCATCTTGACTGTGATGAATGAAATGAAATGAATATCAATACACTATTATTTTTACAAAAGGTTTTGCAAAGCTGATCGTTTGTGACGATTGGGACTAATGAGGCAGGATATTTTAGCATGTCATTATAACGCTACATTAGCTTGCGGGGTTGCTTTCTACGCATCATTTGTTCACATCACCCGTGAGGCTTTCACTTTTTTGAGGTCCCGTGAAATCGTCCGTCCTAGAAAAAATCGGGACGTCATTCTACTAACTGACCGACCGACAAACAGCGATCAAGTTCGCACTTGGCGGAGGCAATGAAATGAAAAATCTTTTTTTTTTTTAAATACCCAACACTCTCTACGTTCTCCCACTGCTTCACAGTCGGCCCACCACCACCACCCGTCATCATTCCATTAGCCCGGACATCTGCGACACCCTCAGCACACCCTGCCCGTGCTGGATTATACACGGTAGTGTGTGTGTTGTGTCTTGGAGGTTAATCTAGGCCCCAGAAGGATGGGTGGGGTGCATGGAGCGGTGGGGGGGGGGGGGGTTGGAGGCAGTGGCCCAGGAAATGATGCATCTCCCGGGAGTTGAGGAGGCAGCGGGGAGAAGGTTTATAGCTCCAGGGAGCACAACTGTGCTCTCTTATGTTTAGGAGATCAAACGACGGCGTCCCGCTACGTCTTTCACCGTTGGATTCAAGTGGCGACAAACCAATCAAGAACAATCCCATAAGCGAGAAATGTTGAGAAGAAAAAAAAAAATAGCCTCATGCTCTTAAAGGGTTAAAACCTTGAAATTGTGTGTTACGTCACAGCAGAGCGGTAAGTGGGGTAGAAACAATGCATAAGAGCAGCAACTACGGAGCGCTAGATGGCAATTTGTGGGTTTGCGTTTTCAAGGAAGCAAACAAGCACCGAATGGTTTTGGGGATGTCAAAAGGCGCTCTTGCGGTTCCGGGTTAAGAGTTAAGGTAGATGTTGAAACTGTGTGGCTGCGAGTGCAGTAGAGATAAACACAAGTCTCCCCTGGAACCACTCAGCCAACCAAGAATAACAGTGTGAGACTGCTGGGCTGTTAACAATATGACAAACATCCGGCCTTGTTTAGATTGTGCTGAGAGTGCAGGGAGGGGGGGCGGTGGGGGGGGGGGGGCTTTGCTGAGACTCTGGAGTGCTCAAAGGGATGTTTCTTTCAAGTTTAAACAGTTTACGACCACGGAGACTCCAATTCAAGTTATGACAAATTTTTTGACCTACGATTGCTCTCAAAAAGTAGTTGGGTCAAAAATAACCCAAATCGGGTCAAGAATGGACCGACCCAGCTTTTTTGAGTTATTTAACCTTAAAGGTTGTGTCAAAAGAATAACCCGCAAACAACTGTTTTGTGGGTTACCCAACTTTTTGGGTTAATTGAATAACCCAATTGAATTAGGTTAAAAATGAACCAATCCAACTTTGAGATATTTAACACAAAAACTGGAGTCAAAATAAATTAACAACCCAACAAAGCAACCACATCTTTTTGGGTTGTTTTGTGGGTTATTCATTTGACCCAACATTTTGGGTTAATTGAATAACGAGATTGATCGGGTAAAAAATTAACCAACCCAACTTTGAGATATTTAACACAAAAACTGGAGTCAAATTAAATTAACAAAGCAACCACATCTTTTTGGGTTGTTTTGTGGGTTATTCATTTGACCCAACTTTTTGGGTTAATTGAATAACAAAATTTAATTGGGTCAAAAAGGAACCAACCCAACTTTTTGAGCTATTTAACACAAAAACTGGAGTCAAAATAAATGAATAACCCAACAAAGCAACCACATCTTTTTGGGTTGTTTTAATTGAATACCCCAATTAAATTGGGTCAAAAATTAACTGACCCAACTTTTTGAGTTTTTTAACCCAAAATGTTGGGTCTAATTAAATTAATAACCAACCCACAAAGCAACCCAATTACAGTATATGTTTTTTTTTTGTGTGTGTTTATCACGTAAACCAACTTTTTGGGTCAATTGAGTAACCCAAAAAGTTGACAGCAGAAGACTTTGTTGCACCGAATCTTGAAGAAAACAATAAATGGACATAACCTGGATAACTGAGATGAATGACAAATAAGACTTGACTTGATAAGAACTTTTTTTTTGTAGGCCTTTGATTGCATAGAATGTAAGAATTAGCTGATTAAACTTGCAACAAACTTGAAGGACTCGATTTGTTTTCGGCCTACAGTCAAAACACATGAACTCAAGCCTGTCTTCAAAATGGCGACACTCAGTTCCAGAAAGACTCATATTGATCTTGACCTTAATAAACAGAAGACCACTGATGTGGACCTTACCTTGACAACACCACTTGAAACAGTTCCAGAGACTCGAAGAAACATCCAAAATTTATGTCTGTTGATTCCTCTGGATCTTGTCCTGGAAAGGAAACGACGTCTGCGATAACAAGAACTAAACCAGGACAACTCACCTTCAGACTTCTCGAGCTAAGGACTTGACTGCTTTGACATTTAAAGCAATATTCATAAGAAAACTGGTTTGTTTCGAACTTTTGTTTAAAGGACCTTAAAAGACTCTAGTAGACTCAAGTATTAGACCTCAATCTGAACTTGGTCACAACCTGGACGAGTCTAATCTTTCACTAAACACCAACTGCACCAAAGAAACATCCGGGGTTTTTTTTATCTGTAAAATCCAAACAGACCTGGTCGGTTTGACCTTATTCCAAAACTGAGACTTGGTTTTGGGTAGGTAGAAATGTTCTCCAAAGTTCTGGTAGGCTCCAGACTGCTTTAAGACTCAAGAGAAGCATCTAAAGTTTTGTTCTACCAGACTTGGTTGGTTGGTTACTTTTTTACGTGTTAACTTGACCTGGAAGCTTAAAAGTCCTGAGATTCTGAACTTGTGTTTGAAACAAAAACCTCTTCTCGCCTGACATGAGGTCTACAGCTACCTCAGAACAACTCCATCTCTTGAGACGACATGAGGACTGACAAGAAACATCCAATTCTTTCGGGTGACTCTTTATTTAGCGTGGACATCTTGACGTTGACAGTCCAAAGACTTGAGACTTTCCTACAGATTTAATCACTTAAAGACCTGAATAAACATCTGATCTTTTTTGTCTCTAAAGACCACTTTGGTTGGTTGGTTGGTTGGTTGGTCTTTGTGCCAAAAAGACCATTTGGTAGATTCCTTATCTATGTACTGTAGGTCTTTGGATTCCGGCCCGCTGTACACCCAAAGCTTATCAAAAGCAAAAAAAATCAACTCTTGTCAGGAGTAAAAAAAAAAAAAAAGTGTGTCGAGTAGAAAAAGAAAAGGTCGAAGCCTTTAGCTCAACGTCATCCTTCCGAGCCCGAGAGCCCAAAGGCCGTTTACACCCTCCTGACAAACCAGCTTTTTCTGTTTAAACTGCGATCATAAACACAAACCACCGGCTCAGCCAGAGGGATGGTCGATTCCCGTAACAATTCTCTCGTCATCCTGCTCTTGTTTGCCGCTGCGATGTTTCGCAACACTTGTTAACCTCCGGTGTTTTGTCTTGTGTGGCGTCTCAGTGGCCTTGAGACCCTAAATGCTAAACAGGCCCCGGATACGCCACACAAGAGATTTTAGCGAAAGCGCGACAATGCCTTTTGTGCTGTGTACAATTTACTTGGATATGCTTGATGAAAAAAAACGCCCCCCCCTCCCCCCCTCTCATCCCCCCTGTGTCCCCTGACCACGACATGACGCTCGAGGAAGGAAAACGGTAGGGAATGATCGGAGCTTTACCCTCGCCCACCTCGACCCTGAATTTCATCCAGCAGAGGGAATTTTTCTTTCCGCTAGTGTGTGTGTGGGGGGGGGGGGGGGGGGGGGATTCCTGATGTAAACCCACCAGTAGCATCGCAATCAATCAAACGAGATGTGTATACCAAGATATAGATTATTTTTTTGAAACACTTACCTTTTTTTAATGTGTTTACCCGACGTGGAGCCAAAAGACATCAAGTCTGGCGGAGACGAACTTACGTCCACGCTGTCCTGCTCTTCGCTCGCTCTCCCTGGCTGAGATCCTCCCTCTCCCTCTCCTCTCCTCTCTTCTCCTGCCGCTCCCACAGTCTCCACCCTCCAGCCAGGCTGCAAGAAGATGCCCCCCTCCTCCTCCTCCTCCTCCTCCTCCTCCTCTCTGTTCTCTCTCTCCGTCCGCTATCATCGGCACGCTCTGTCCATCCTCATGTCAACAAAACGGTAGTTAGATTAGATCACCCCCCCCCCCCCCCGATGATATTTAACCACCTTTGTACGGCAGGAGTGGCAAATATTGGCGCAAGCAGGAAATTGGATAGGAATAGCGCACTTAAGAGTGCAATTTTGGAAATCAAATCATCTTAGTTATTTTTAAGAGCACAGTAATGGAAGAAGAGTCAAAAATGATATTTTTGTGTTTTTGGGATCATAGTTTGTGGTTTATTTATGGTTTAAAGTTGCTTGCATTAGTTACCGTATTCATGTTTTTTTGGCAGTTTACAACAGCGCTCTGTATACTCTACCTGTTTTGTATTGAACAGGAATGTTTTGCTAGTTTCCCATTGCCGAATGCTAAAAACGGTATCGGAACAACACTAATATATATATATATATACATTTATATATCCATATATGTATGTGTGTGTGTGTGTCACACTGGCCTTTCTCTCCCCCGGCGCTGTACACGAAATCAGTCATGCTCCATCCAGGGCTGTCGCCATGGCAACACAGAGAGGGAAATCCATTCTCTGAGTCTCCCAGAGTCGTCACCGACGACAACACATGCCCCCCCCCCGCCCCCCACACACTCTTTTGTCTACTTGAATTAGCTGCGGTTCGTTTTGTGATGTTTTCACTTTCAAATCCGTGCTTTCTTACCCCCGTCAAATGTAATTAGTTAATTATGATTGAATTGTATAGTGTGTGTGTGTGTGTGTGTGCGTGTGCGTGTGCATGTTGTAGTATTAGGTGCGATTGTGCAGCATGTTTAAATCCCATGAGGCATTGGGGCAGGGCAGCAGCTGCCTGCATGGATGGATTGAGAAGGGGGGGGGGGGGGCGGTCGGGGTTCCAGATGGTCACAAATCACAATTGATGAAATCCAAAGCCCCCCTCCCTCCCTAATAACTACATGAACACATACTAAACAATGTTTATACAGTGGCACTCTGATCTCCAACATGTCATTGTTTCATGATTTTAATAAATCATGGATTTACTACAAGTTACTGCTGCTGTATTGTATAAAAACAGAAACACCGGCTGGTCATTTTGCTGCCAATGGCAACGGCACGGCGGATTCTCAGGTGAACGCCCGGGCCTGTAACTTCCCCCAACCTTTTGCAAGCTACTCCTACCTTACCTAGCAGAATCTTCTTTTTTAAATGATCCCTGAACTAAAGCTGACCCGATAGCTCCTAGGTCCAAGATAGAGCTCCACGCCTCATTAGTTGTAGAATAGCGGCATGTCATAAAATCAGCCTATTAATCGAAACATCTGCACTAACATCATGCTAAGAGAAAGATGATCCTTAGGTAATGAAACATAATAATCAGATTACACGTCCATGAACAAATCTCTGGAGTCATCTAGGACATGGGCTCTACAAATACCACTAGTGGTAAGTGGGCTCCCTCTAGTGGACAGTGGGGGGAAAAAAATCACAAAAGTAACATTTTAAAATGTGCATGTTACAGTGGCTTTCTTTCAATCCAGAACATTTGATAAAATGAAATGAAAAAAATATATATACAGTATATGTGTACTTTGTTAAATGCATTTTATTGGGTATCCCAAATGGAAGTAGTCTCTAGTGTCAAAATAGTTTTTCCATTTGAAAAAATTTATAATAATAATAATAAAAATGGGGTAGATGCCGCGGACTTCCAGGTTTCGCACATCAGCATCGTTTCCGGCCACTGATAGCCGCGTTCCAACACTCGTAGCCCCACCCCTGCACTCCCAGGGCACGGAAACAAAGCTGATGTGTGAAACCCAGGAAGTCGGAAGTCCCGCCTCCTCCGTGGCGTATACCTCATAGTGATAGGTCGTATTTGTACACCAGGAATTTGTGGGGAAATACTAAACACAACACTGTTACCTGCTGGACCAGATGACTCGGCGCAAATGACAACACACTGCCAGCAGAGGGCAGCAAACCAATTTATGATAACTACACGAATACAATCGTGCAGTATTTGACCTAAATATAGTCACGTGGGTGATTAATAACATTGTTTTGGGTAGGGTCAACGTTTTCGTAAATGAAGATTACTTTAAAGGAATACACATATTAGAGTACATATATTAATAATAATTTATGTAGTTTGAGGTTTGAATTAAAAAAAATAATAATTAAAATGAATGAAAATGTGTTGTAAAAGTATATAAACAGATGTACTTTTGTTATTTGTTATATTGGATTCCAGAAAGGATGACTTTACCGAATTAATTTGAACACTTTTAACACAAACGTTGACTAATTTTGTATTTTATATAAATAGTTTTAGAACCATATATATACACGTTCTTATACAGTACATAAATTTATGTTTTTTAAAATCATCACACAAGAGCAGACATTTGGCAAATAAATGTACCTTTTTAATAGAATATTGAAGGTGTTAGTAGTACCAAAAAGGCACACAGACCAGACTTCATAACAACAATGAAAAATCTACTCTTTTTTTTTCTTTTAAATTTAGCTACAACTTGACAAAAAACGATATATTTTTTTTTCCTGAAGGGAGATAGATCCTTTCACAGAAAGGACAATATAAGACACTTAAAGAGACTTTTACAAAAGCAACGTGTTTCGTTTTTGTTTTTTGATGGCTGTGTACCTTGAACATGGTATTAGAAGTGTCTTTGTAAAACAGAACATCTGTCATCCATTAATATGTAGCAATAAACAACCTGTTAAAAATATAGATAGTAAAACAAAAAAACAACATTTGTTCAGATGCTGCAGTGTAGAAATTAAAGCTAAGAGAGCCACGTGTTGGCTACTTTTCTGTCCCGTCTGCACGTTTTTGTATATTTATCGTACAAAGACAGGAGTGGTTTTGGATTTACAAAGACTCCAGGCTACACAGAGCAAATATTCCCAAAAGGTTTCAATGTTCCCTTGCTTTTTTGTTTCCCTTTAAGATCTTCATTACGTTTCTCGGAAGACATTAAAACATTGCCGGAATTTGTATGGCTGTAATTGTGGATCCCTGGGGTATTTGACCAGAGCACATCACAGACATGTTAGACACCTGGGAACAGTTTGAGACTTTGAAGAAGAAAAAAAAAAAGCATACAAGTCGTGAATGTGAAAATAAAAGCTCTGGCGTCCAGAAGACTGTCACGTTTCGGTACGCTTTCTTGTAATACTGAATGCAAAACAACAACTTTAAGGGCAACTGGTGTGAAGAAATAAGAAACTCCAATTTACAGTGAGCCAGTTGAAATTGGCGAGCTTAAAACGGCACGAAGTACACTCAAAGCAGCACTTGGTAAGCTTAAAACGGTGCCGCGTAGGCTTCAAAGCGGTGCTGAGTAAAGCATAATCATGCCGAGTGATCTTAAACAGGCCCAGAGCGAATTTAAAACGGTTCAGAGTAAGCTTAAAACTGTGCCGAGTGAGCTTAAAACTATAGTAAGCCTAAACTGACGCCAAGTAAGCTTAAACAGTGCAGAGGAGGCTGAAAATAGCAACAAATGATCTTAGATTGGTATAGAGCAAGGTTTAAATGGTGCTGAGTAAACGTCAAACAGTGACAAATAATCTCTGGTTTAAAATGTTGCTGACGAGGTAGCGGCAAAATTGATTTATTTTTATTCCAATATTTGGCAGAATACAATTCCGATAAACGAGTAACCGGCAATTCATTAAAAAAAAAAGTACATTATAATGAATAAAAATTATTATTTTTTTGGTTCCTTACTATTTTACAATATGTTGTCTTTCAATATTTGTTTAACTTCATAACAGGAAAAATCCGCAAAAATCCGCCAATTATTTAGCCAATTTCAAAAGAACTAATATCTTTTGATTGATCGGTCGGGCCCCACTTAAAACGGCCCGTCGTAAACTTAAAATGGCACTGAGTAAGCTCAAAATGTTAGCGTGATCTTAAAATGGCACTATGTAGGCTTAAAACTCGTGTCGAGTAAGCTCCAAACGGCACAGAGGATACCGCAGCTCAAAAGGGCACATCAAGCATAAATTGGCGTAGAGCAAGCTCTTAACAGCACCAAGTATGCTTAAAATGGCGGCGAGAAAGCTGAAAATGGCCGCAGCGATTGTCTTAGGCATCTTGGATGAAGGCACGTCGGGTGGCGTGGTGCATTTGGCACGCTGCACTTCCTGCCAAGAGGCGTCCAAAGCGTCCATCTCTTCAGGTCTTTGGTAGCTAGCGCGACATTTGAGTATTTTGCTATCCCTTTAGCGTTCCTCTGTATTAATTATAAAAAAAAAAAGGAGCACCTCACACCACAAACTCGGGCACGTCATCACTGGTGAGGTCCAGGGAGAAGTACTTGCTGGTTCTCTTGATCCCGGCGCACTGGTCGGCCAGGCCCTGGTAGGCCCCTCCTCCTCCGCCGCCGCCGCCGCCGCCGCCGCCCCCGTCGCTCAACTCCTGGGCGCATCCGAAAGTGTAGCTGTGCGCCGTGTCCTGGCACAGCTCGGCCCACTGAAGGCAGTCCTTCTGGTATAAGCGCACGTCGTCCAGCGACTGGCTGTGGCGGTCGCTGGACGATGGAGGCTTCCTGCATGTCGACGTCTGCCAGCGGGAAAATACGGACGTCAGCCATTTGAGTAGTTGTGAAGCTGGGTGCGTTCTAATTAATCGTAGATTTTGAATGTAAATGTCACAGATGATCAGATTTTTAGAATAAATAAATGTACATACGTTATCCCATATTTACTCGTATAGTATTGCAAAGCATTTATTCAGCAGTATAACCTTATTTGAATCATGTGAGTTGGATTTATCTGTGAAGAGAGCAGATCTAATCGTGATCATAACTCTACCTGTGGGAGGGACTCGATGCTTTGTCCTCTCATCTTGACGACCGTCTCAGAGGAGCTGGACGTGGACGAGCTGACATCTTTGACGATGAGACCTGCCAACACCACATTTTAAATGTTTAGATATTATAAATAAGATTTACGATCGCACCAAGATGACAAAACACAAGTTTTTACCGGAGAATCCGTTGTTGTGATCAGGAGACATGGTCAACATGTCCTCAGTGATGTGGATGCACAACTCCTGGTCCAGGGACGTCTCGCTCAGCTCCTCGTAGTCTTTGGGGTCGTCCACCAGCATCTCGATCTCTGCTGGGATTTAAGAGTTTTATTTTAACCTGTGCAACTTTTGGGGAATCTTTGGTCATTTTTAGTTTGAGCTGCGCCACTTTTGGGAGATTAATGGTCATTTCATTTTAACCTGATGAATTTTGATTTTTTTATTATTTATTTCTTATTTCAACCTGCACGACTTTTCCTTTTACGATAGTCCTGGTTTAATCTGTGAATTTTGGAGGCTTTTTTGGAAGTCCTATTTAAATCTGCATGATTAGTGTATTTCGATAGTCTTAACGTGAGCAACTTTTCAGGAGGTTGATTATTCTTTTAGTTTTATTTGCACAATTTCTGAGTATTCTTATTTTTACCTGTGTGACTTTGTGGGCAATTTCATTATTATTATTTTTTTAACTTGAGTATTATAGTAGTAGTAGCAACTTTTTGTTTATTTACGGCAGTCTCATTTTAATGAAGTGGTGTCTATTATTAGATGTATTATTATTTAGGGTTTTTACACTATTCTTTTAAAATGTGCAACTTTTAGGGGGCTTCCCTTTTAACCTGAAAAACAGCGTTTTTTTGTTTTGTTTTTTAATGTACCGGTAGTCTTATTTGAACATGCACAATTATTTTATGCACCTGCGCAACATTAGGTGATTTATGGTAATTTCATGCAAACATGAGCAGCTTTGGCGGGGATTTATGGTAATTTCATTTTGACCTTTGCAAATTTGAGAGGACTTCCTTTCATTTAAACTTACTTAACTTTTGTTTAAATTGTATTGTCATTTTTAAACGGTGCAACTTTTATTTTTATGGTAATCTTGTTTTTAATCTGTGCAATTTTTGTATTCCATTTTAACCTTCTCATTTTTTGACAGATTTACGGTAATTCATTTTAACCTGCGCAACTTTACTTTTACTTTAACATTATGTAACATTTGTCCGTTTTATTGAAGATTTATTTTAAACTGTGCAACACTTGAGTTGTGTTGGATGTGTTTTTCCGGCAGCAGATACAGCGAGCATACCGTCGTCATCCAGGACGCGCTCTTTGCCGCCGCTCTCCACACCCGACGTGTGCGAGCTGCCGTGGCTGGTGGTGGATGAACCGCATGTCCTCAGGGGCCCGTGGGGGGCTGGGTGGGGCGCGCGGAAGCTGTCCGCCTCGATGCCCGACGTGTGCGAGCTGCCGTGGCTAGCGGTGGAATGGCGGGACAGACGTTTGTGGCGGGAGACGCTGCCACTGCTGCTGCCGCTGGCCCGCGAGCGCTTGTCCAGGTGGTCCATGTCCAAGTCCAGAGCGTCGCTGATGTACGACTCGCGGTACTGTTTCTTCTCTGGAAGCACAAATATGCGCACATTATGCAAATTGTAGTGGCTAGTTTATTACAATGGACCCCCACGTTTAATAAATGTATTCATTTGACACCAACTTGTGCAATATTGATCTTGCTTTTGTTATATTTAATTAATTGTTGGTGTGTCTTTTTTTTTTTTTTACCTATTTGAGGTGTCCTGTTTTGTATGTTAAAGTATGTTTTTGCTTCTCTTGCGATGTGTAAATGTGTGGCGTCAAGTCAGTTTGTGCTAGCATGTTATTTAGGCTAGTATGCTAGCTAATACTATTAACTCATTCACTCCCAGCCATTTTCAATGAAGCAACCCCCTTCACTCCCATCTGTTTGACTGAATTTTGACAGATTTTGCAAGGCTCACAGAATATTCTGTTCTATTGCCATAAAAACATGGAACCAACCAAAAGAAAGTCTCTTTTTTCATCCGGAATTTTTTTTTATATATCTGTTTCCGTTTTGCAGCAATTAGCATTAGAATATAGCTAAGCTAATCATTATTCACATTCCTGTTGAAAACGGCTAAAAACTCTCTCTTGTACTCTGCTGCTACCTGCTGGCCGGTTTTTGTAATAACTACTATTGCTTTAAGCAACCTCTTCATATCAAAAGCTTTATCAAAGCCCCCTGTATACTCTGGCATAAAAAAAAAACATAAAATAAAAACATAGGAATACGTTTTTGGGAGTGAAGGAGAAAGTATTAAAAAAACATATTTATAAATTTTTGGGTTTGAATGAGTTAATGAGATTACATGAAGGTGACTGATTTGTGTTGAATAAGTCAACTCTCAATAAATGTTTTTATGTAACATGGTTTCATCTTCATGATTGTGTACGATGTTGATGTGCACAGTGTGCAAGCTTAAGTGGAAGCCACACCAATCTTTATTTATAATCATTCTAACAAACTGAAATGGGATTAATAATGGAGACTCTCAAAAATGACTGACTGTATTATTTGACTGACCTTCGTGTTCCTCCAGCCGGCGGACCTGCTTGAGGACCGGCTGCAGGTTCATGTAGAGCCGATGACTGTTGCTGAGCAGCTGCAGGAGGTGGCGGGAGCGCACGGGGCACCCAGTGTAGTAGATGAGCTTCCGGGCCGAGGGCAGCCCGTCGGGGAGGATCTCAAACTTCTTTCCCTAAGAAAAAAGAAGTATGTGGTCAATAACAAACAGGACTGTGAAGGCGAGACGCACATAAAAACCTCAGTGGAGGAACAAGTTGAGTCTTGAAACGTGGGAAAAATTGAGATATTGGTCTTGAAAAGGAAAATGTATTCGATATTGATGATTCGATTTTTTAAACCCAACCCTACGTAATATTAAATGTCATCAAAACTTTATGTACTTGTCTCCACAATGTGTGACAAACTTGTTGTGAACCAATCATTTTGATTTGAATCTTCTGTGATACCTCAAATGCCTTAAAAGTTAGTCCATTTTGACCTTTAAAAAAAAAAGACTATACACATTCTGGACACAAAACTGCAATGCAAGATGTCAACATGCCTCACTCGATATCTGTTTGCCTGAAAATCTTTTGTGAACAAAGCACTCTGATTTGGAATTTTGTCATACATATAACGCACGATTATTAATCACTGATTATGTCGGCAAAAATGTCCGCATTTTTACTGCACTACTTTTCAACAACCAATATGTAAAAGCTCTGGGTTAGGAGGATGACCTCGTTCCACATCCACCAGGATGATAATGATAAGGAAGTATAAACACGACTTTTGTTTTGTCTGTTTGCATCAGCCTGCTCAAGCGGCCCCTCAAACCTACGCAACATCTGGTGTTTATTGACCCGTGCGTCCCGCCGCCCGGCGTCGGCCGCGGTGCGCTACGATGACGGGCTGAAAGGGGTGGGTGTGGCCTCGGAGCCACGGCTCTTATTCGGGAGAGGAGGAAATGCAGAAGCCGAGTGTCTCGTCGGCGCCGCGCAACTAGGTCAAATGCAAAACTGCTAAACAAAACGGTGTCAAAGCGGACGTTTATTTTTGGGAATGCTGCTGATGCAGTCGGGAGTTTGGGTCACGGGTAGCAACACACACGTAGAATTAGGCTTCTATGATAAAATGACTAATTAGGAGATGTCATGGGGTTTTCAGCAGACCTTCATGTGGCAAGGAATCATTTGCTCATTAAATAGTCAAAGGCCTGTATACATTCCTTATCCTCTGTGAAGAACCACTCAAATTAATGAGCCTTATTGAGAAGCCATTTAAGTAATTTCTCCCAGGTGGCCAACGTGCACACACCTAAAGCAGCACCACAATTCTTCCAATCTAACTCATCCAAGCATGCCTTTATGGGCCTTTCTTTGTGCAACTGGGCACATTAAATGGCCTTCTTCAAACTGCTTCAACAAAGTAGGAAGTGAACAATTGACCTAAGGACTTTCTGAATAAAATCATTGATAAAGAGGTGTCCCTTGATACTTAGTGTTGTATTTTTTAAGTAGGACTAGTTTGTGTGTGGGCAGGAAAAGCCTTCCTAAATCCCCGATTCCTTCCGCAGGCCTCTCAATTCTGAGGCACAACAACCGTGAAAAAGAAACGAAAGCTCGCCAGGAGAGCTTTAGGATGATGCGATGGCGTACGTGACTCACCACGAACACGAGCTTCCCCACGTTGGTCCACGGAAAGTCGTACAAAAGCTGCCTCACAGAGCCAATGTTCTGGGGGGGGGAAAGTGAAAAGAAGGAGGAAATATTAGTGGGGGTGCTGACTGCTTTGCTTTGGGATTAAACTGTAGCACAAGCAGAGGGCAGTGAATCCATCCCAGATGCACGATTGTACCTGGAATATCTGAATCCCACGTAAAGTCAGTCCCAAAGTGAGCGATGCCTCCACTTCTTTCTTGTCCTAAATCAAAGGTATGTCGTCAGCAGTTATCAAAAATAGGATGTATTCATTATAAAGCAAATTGACAACATGAAACGAAAATGGCCATTTCACAACAAAAATCATCTCAGACTTTTCAGGCATGGTTTCTTGAGGCTTTTTTTTGCGGGTTAGGCATCAGGGGGGGAAATTTTTGTTGTTGCAAAAATTTTAAGGGGTTACCAAGCCAAAATGGTTACTTCAAAGCAAAATGGCAGACTTACTGTATCTGACGTCAATACTTTTTGGTGGGTCTACTCGTGACTACTACCAAATTTTATGCTTTATGAGTGAAAAAAAAAAAATCAGTCATAGCTTCTTGAGGCTGTTATGTGAATATACTCAGGGTAGTGTTAATTTCGTTAATGAAAACTAAACAAAAATATTTTCGTCAACACCCATTTCTCACCGGACGAAAACTAGACTAGACTAGACTAAAATCCTCATTAATAAACAATAACTTGGATTAAAGTATGCATTTCTGTCGACTAATAAAGACGAGATGAAAATGCACTTCACTTAATAAAAACTTCTAGTTCATGAACGAAAACGAGACGAAAATTATATGATTTTGTAAAATCCTGTCTGCTAATCTGTCACTGTGATACGGTTATAACGTTCCAACAATAACTTTAATCCGACCGCTAACTAAGGCTTGCTAACATACTAGCTCGTAGCATGGAGCCAAAGTAGCCACTGTAATTGTGTGTGAAGTTGTTTTTCATAAAAAAAGATGAGCGGAAATTTTATGTGAAATAGTTTTAGATCCTAAATGTTAAACATTATCTGCTGACAAAAAAATATACAGGGGTAAAATGATTGTCCTGACTAAAACAGGCTACATTTTAAAATGTCTGATACAATTAACAGTAACTCAGGGTAGAGCCCTGAGTGCCCACCTTGTACAGTCTGTAGTAATGAACGGTGACGTCGTCGAGCTGCGCACACTCCTTGATGTACTTGAGGTGCGCCTCGGAGGCCGTGAGGGCAAACTGGTCCTTGTGCATGTTGGGGATATGTCTCAGGATGTAGTCGCGGCCCCGCTTGGCTATCACCTGAGCGAAAGGACGAGGTCAGATGTGCTTGTTGATGCAACGTGAGGATAGTAGAAAGGGGCGGGGCAGCAGGTTTAGCATGTGACCTCCTGTATTTCGCATTGTTGCGGTTTGCTTGTGTTTGTCATTTCCTGTTGTGAGTTGCGATAAGGAGGCAGATTGCAGGAAGTGTGGAGCAATCAGACGGGTGTGGTCTCATGACCCACGAAAACACACACAAAAAAAATCTGTGCCGCTTCAGGCAACAAAAATAAAACCCAGCGCGTCACTTAAAAAAAAATAATAATTGTGCTTCATTGTGGTGGCACAGCATTATGGATGAGAAGGAACATGACAAAACTGAACATTTGTTAGACGCACTCACCCAGGGAGGGAAGTAGGCTTCGGGTTCAAAGTATTTGCCAAAGTGCTTGTTCCGTTTGAAGTTGCCCAGGTCGGCCTGCAGGGCGAAGGCAGCCAGCAGGAAGTAGGCCTCTTCCCGCTGGATGCACTGCGAGAGGAGCACCTGTTTCCTCAAGTGCCAGTAGTAGTAGTACCTAGCGGCGCGGTCACTACAAACACACAGTTAGCATAGCCTGTTAGCGAGCTAGTTGGCTAACACAATGAGATGAGAAGGCCAGACTTGCCTGATCAAGCGTCCGTTCTCCACGTAATACTGAGCTCTGAAGTGGATGATCATGGGAGGGCCAAACTGGTCGATTCCCTGTCGGAGATATCAATGTTTATTCCCTTCAAAAGCAGGAAGTTCTCATTTAATGTTACACTACTATAGCTGTGTGCTATGGTGCCTCCAACAGGCAGGCTAAGGATCTGTCTGCACACAATGAACGCAGATTAAAACAAAAAAACTAAAAACGGTCCTTATCTCCTTGGGAAACGTGTAAAGAATGACTGAATAATCAAAAGATTTCCTCCTTTTCAAGTGTGTAATGAAATGGTAGGTTGGACATTTACTTCTTAAACAGACTAGATCAGGTTCCCTGATTTTTAAGCCGTATCGCCTTACGCATGCTTTGTCAGCCACCTCGTTTGATGTTAAGGGCCCGACTTGTTGATGTGGTTTGGAGCTTTGTTCTTTGAAGTGCTCGAGGGGACGTAACAGTGACAAAGATTGTACACGAAAAAAACCTTCACGTACTGTTCTTAAAACAGTTAAACGCCCACCTAATTTTAGGTTGAAAGTAGCCAAAGAATACCAGGAGTGGGGTTCGAACCCACGAGGACTAGTGTCCATTGGATCTTAAGTCCAACGCCTTAACCGCTCGGCCATCCTGGTGTTGTATTTAGGAGGCATATAAATATATAGTGTAAAATTCGGAGCGGTTACCTTGCTGGCTTCCCTCTTCCATTCTTTGGGGCAGTACTTGGACAGTTTCTGATCCAGTTCCATGTAAATGTGTTCATTATCTGCGGGAACAAAGACACATTTTCAATTCACAATATAACAACAGAGAACATAAAATCTCCAGGATACATAATTAAACATCACAGCTAAAACTTTATTTGAACCTGCTAGCAGAATTGCATTGTACACTGGAGATCAGCACAAATGCACTATTCATGAACACTTCATGTATGGGTGGTCACTTGTTGCTAGGCAGAGTTCGAGAGCTCAGTCTCAACTGCCACACAGGACAATGATCCAATTGTCACATTGTTGCTGTCCAATAAAATAAATGCAACTTCAAAATTTTAATCTGACAAATGACAAAAAAGGAAAAATTGGAGATACATTTTTTTAAATAAATGCAACTTCAAAATTTTAATCTGACAAATGACAAAAAAGGAAAAATTGGAGATACATTTTTTAAAATAAATGCAACTTCAAAATTTTAATCTGACAAATGACAAAAAAGGAAAAATGGGAGATACATTTTTTAAAATAAATGCAACTTCAAAATTTTAATCTGACAAATGACAAAAAAGGAAAAATTGGAGATACATTTTTTAAAATAAATGCAACTTCAAAATTTTAATCTGACAAATGACAAAAAAGGAAAAATTGGAGATACATTTTTTAAAGACGTCCCTAGCTAGTGAAAAATGTCTATGTAGCTGACAAACTACAAAAAAATACTATAATGGATTAAAAATATATATATAATTAAAATGTGGACATACAGTAAATGCTTTTTTTTTGTTGGAAATGACAATTCATGATGACCCAAAAAAACAAAACAAAAAATGTTTCCTTATTGACAGAGAGAAAGTCGAGCAGCGCACGACTGGTTTGGCGACGACTGGTTTGGCGACCCCAGCTGAGGCCATGAGATGGGCTTGGGGGGACAGTGGGTGTCACAAAGCGTCTGGGTGGCCGCTGTTTGCCTTGGGGATTTCACGCTGTTCAGACAAACACTTAAGGAATGTGCCACAATCAGACCCACTGGCTCCGAGCCAGCGCACCGGCCGGCCCGTCATTGGCTCATCTGGAGGCCAGCTGTCTGAAAACAGTACCTTTTTTTTTTTTTGCAACACACGCTCTCCTTCTGCAGTTGCCTGCCAGCGTCATGTGTCATCTGCACACGCACACACACACTGTGACTCACACGACCCTTACTGGCCGCACAATGGAGCCAGTCAGAACGAGGAGGCCCGGGTTCATGGAGACCTCCATGACAGCTAGGTGAGACATGCTACATTTAGGGCCCTTTGCGCCTTTCCTAGCCAAGAAGAAGAAGGAATGCCAGGCTACAAATTTTTTAATGCATCTGTGGTCACAGTGGGCACGACGTGACCACCCCCTAAAAGGAATCCAGTGTGTCAAAAGAAGAGATACACTGCAGACAGTTTGCGACACAAAATAGTGGACTCACTTTGAATAACACTGAGTCCAAACAGGTGACAGTCCTTCAGCCTCAGGAGGTCACACACCTGGACCAACAGCTCCTGGCAGAGGGTCTTCACCTGAGAAGGAGAGGAAGGAAAATCAACAGGATGCGAGAAATTCTCTGCAGCCGCGAATTTTTAATTTAAAGGGATACTTGACTCATTTGGCCAGCAGTAAGAAGTTAATAATTTGTCTAGAATGAATTCGATAACTTTATTATTTGACTTGCTGTCAACTGAAAATGGCATCATGTATGCTCAAGGCTCAGATAACGACCAATCACGTTGCATGGCCACACCCAGAAAACAGTTAAACTGTGATTGGCCGTTAATCTGAGCACCTGTGACCTCATTTTCATTTAAATATGAGCTTTTTATTGCTGGAAATGTCTAAATGAAAAAATTTAATTATTTCATTAGATAATAAAAATGTCCTTTATTTTGCTACATGTTAAATATCGCAATAATATCGATATCGCTATAATCATAATCATGATTTTCCAATATTGTGCAGCCCTTCTAGAGGCCGTAATATAATTCCTTGTGATGTAAACAAAGTGGGGGGCACGATATCAAAATCAGTTCTCACTATGACAAACTGCCTTTCTAAATTGTATAACAGACAAAAACGTAAAAATAAACAATGTTAACAGTGCCCATCAAAAGTAACTTTTATTGTCACCGCCAATCCATGAAAATTTGAGAAGGTGGCTTGCCAAATGCACCAATTGGGGCAATGACCACCAGTTTGTCAGACGGACCTGTGGTCTAATTTCAAAAGTGTATAGCGGTACCTAAAAATATTAGCAACTATTCTGGAACACAAAACGACTCTCCAGGCAAAAGCGCAAATCCTGCCTGTCATGGGTGGGATTTGAACCCTCACCTCCAGAGAGGACTCCGACTTGAGTGGCAGCTTTGAAGGATCATCCACCCAGAATTCCAACATGTTAACCATTACAACTAATGGCGTGTCAATTTCAAAACAACCGATCAGCGAATTCTAACCGTGACAACACGCACGAGTTGCACTCACATTAACTATGATGTTGAGCGTGTCGTCATTGGGCAGAAAGACACAGACGCAACGGCGGTCCTGCATGGCTTTGTTGTTGAGGAAGTTCACTTTGTTCATCTTCGTGTGACCGCCCCCTCCCGCCCCCCCCTCCCTCCTCCACTGGTCCGCTACCACCACCGCTGATGCGCCGACTTCAGCCGCGCTTCAGCACTCGCCTGGAAGAGGAGCATGGAGATCACCGGCTGCGCTCGGCCGCTGTGGAGACACAATGACAGACAGCGCAAGTTATGAAAACAGCAGGACAAAAGAAAGTCGGTGGCCATGAACTGCCGTGAGAGGCACAATCCTGGCTTATATCGACGCCTTCTTAAAATAATCGCCTAAGTCATTTTTTCTGATTTTTCAGGAATCATGAGATGATTTAGGCAAAAAAAAATTTTTTGCAAAAAAAATTACATTAAGAGGGGGACGATATGTAAAAGTTGTCCATTTTAAAGATAGTATAGTGTTCAAACATCACATTTGGCAAACACCGGTGTGGGGACCACTATGGAGACACAATGACGGAGAGTGTGAGCTTCCCGAGGGGTGTGAAAATTCTCAGGCAGGACAAAAGAAGGTCGCAGAACAATCAGGGCATCAACACTTCTTGCTGCTGAACGTCACTCACCTCCAAGGTTTCTGCCTTGTCATTACTAACAGATTGGGAAGTTTGGGGCGGGATCAAATTACAGCGGAAGAAGAAGAAGCAACTAGCCTTTGAAAAGAAAGTGCGCCGACAAGCCAAACACACCTATTTAAATGAGGACCACATTCTAATGGTAAAAATGTGTCAATCAACTGCCTGGCAGGTCATGGCTAACATAGGAAGAAAATATTCATCACGATTCATTTGGTAATAATTGAAATCACGATTAGGATAATCATTTGTTTTTTGGTACAAAACAAAAAAAATTTAACATGGAAAAAATATTAAGACAAATAAATGTCTTTGAAACACTGTAATTATGCAAGTTCCTTTTGGACCAAACCAGATTTATTGAATTAGTAATAATAAATAATTTAAAAAAAGGTGCAAATATATAAATTAGTATTTATAATATTTTATTTTTGTTGACGATTATGCCAATTTGTGGAGTGTAATAACTGAAATTGTAATTGGATTTTAATTAATTGCACAGCCCGAGGCTAACATACTCGTACGGCCGTACGTAACATTAACATAAGAGTTCTGCTTCCCCACAAGAAAATGGGCCCCATAATGTAGCAAAAACAAACACATACACGTGTGTAAGTATGAGCATGTAAGACGCTGCTATACAGCAGCTGCTGGTACGAGGTTAATGAGAAGCAAGCTACTTCTAATGACCAACATTAGAAGCGCCAGAAGGTTGCGCATCTGTGACGAGCAAGAGCTACAAACAGGCATGGTTCATTTTAGATCATTTCATCACAAAGTCATGTCAAGTGAATTCATTTGTGACTGACTGGAAATGTTGCAATCATCAATGTCGTTGTTTTTAAAGTCACCTTATAACATTCTCAACTGTCATGTGTCGTGTAAAGGGACATGCAATGATACTGCAAACCTTGACTGATTTTTGTGTTGGCGTCAAAAAAACAATGCCCCCAAAATGCTAACCATACACGTGGGACTGAAGTCTCATGAGACTTTCTGACATTTCACATGATGTCACATAGTGAAGCCATTGTTTGATTTTTGGAGGCATATTTTTGGTTGACCTCCCACTTTTGGCATTATGAGGGTGTTCATATGTCATATTTCTGGCAACACAATGTTGAATTATTCTTTCTGAATGAATAGACAATTGTTAGCGGGCACGAATGGGAATGGAGAAAAAGTGACTTTTGTCCAGCTGGCATGGGATCGATTCCCACTCCGTGCCCCCGTTTAGTCATCTTGTGACCGACTTGTGAGAAGTCTAGGTCCTCCGTAATACAGTAGTAGCTTTGTAGAAAATGATTATTTTTTATTTAACCATTATTTATCTAGGTAAAGCAATTGAGAACAGATTCTACAAGATTAATCGCCCAACCCTAGATTAACTCATTCAAACCCTAAAACGTGTATATACGTTTTTAATACTTTTTCCTTCACTCCCAAAAACATATTTATATGTTTTTTATGCAAGAGTAAACAGAAGGCTTTGATGTAGCTCCTAACATGAAGAGGTGGTTTAAAGCAATTGTAATTATTACCAAAAACGGCCAGCAGAGTATAAGAGATCAGCCAGGGCCATGTTGCAACAAGCTGTTTTCAACAGGAATGTGAATAATGATTAGCTTAGCTATATTCTAATGCTAATTGCTGCAAAGCGGAAACAGATAGATATATACTTATATACTACTAATCCTTCTTTTGGTAGGTTCCATGTTTTTGTAGCAATAGAACACAATATTCTGTGGGCCTGGCAAAATCAGTTAAAGTCCAGTAAAACAGGTGTTAAAAGGGGGTTGCTTCAGTCAAAAATGGCTGCCAGTGAATGAGTTAAATAGGCAATTTGTTAGTCTTTTTAAGGGACTCTGTGGGTGTCCTGTTGTGCCTCAAGTAGGCTTTTTAGGGGATCGGGTGCTTTTCAAAATAACTTTTTAGGAGGCACTTCTAAGGGAAGTTTTAGTAAATCAAGTGTGCTTTGTGGGGATTACATAGAGCATTGTTTGTCCATTTAATGGAATCCGTTGCAATCATGCTGAGTTGATACTTTTTAGGAGGATCAGTTGCAATTGGTGCATTCTTTTAAATCTAGGTCCAGTATAAGCGGTGTAGAAAATTACAATGAGATGTGTTCTTCTTGTGTGGCCTTAAAAAAGTGGGTTGAACACTGAGTATAGCGGTTCGAGGTGAGTCAGCCATAACCCGGTAAAGTCATCTTCTAATGCGTTTAAACATCTGCACACGAGACCGCAGAAGGCCACAAAAATTCTCCAACCAATTAGGGTGAGCGAGGGAGAGTGGCGGATAATCACATTAGCGCCGCGCTAAAGTGTGATGCAAACACCGGCGCGGGGTCATAACACAAAAGAGCGGCCAACTGAGCTTCCTGCGGCCTTTTCAGCCTCGCAAACAGAGATTCTGTCAACGTGGCAAACCTCTCAGCATCGGAGCTTGTCATCAAATCCCGCAAAAAGGGCTTCAGAGAACGAGAGAGAGAGGGCCTCTCTCTCTCAAACTATGCAGGTTTCTTTCTTAGTTCCTGACAGGATGAGTGAGAATTGCGAGTCAAAAGGAAAACTTCCTCAGCTTTGGAGATTGAAAAAAAAGAAAGAAAGCGAATCCCCGGAGGAGGCTGTCACTGCGCTGCAGGTAGAGGAAGTGTCAATGCGGAATAAAAAGAGAGCGAGAGAGACGGAGGTGGCGTTCAAAGGCGAGGGCCGTGAAAAAAAGGGAAAGTGCTGCAGTCAGGAGAATTCCATACTCGCTCACATCTGCTTCTCATTCCGACAATGGCGACCATTGATTCGGGATGCAGCGCCCGCAAACTGCATTCCTTGATAGCGTCCCACAACTGTCCAAATAACTACATAATAAACGGTCAAGTTAATTCTGAACTACACTAGAGCGCATTTCATAAGTCAGCTTTAAATTCAGTTGTCAAACGTGGTATGTTAGGGCTGATCGATTCTGAAAAATAATCGAATTGCGACTTACCCTCAATATTGCGTTATTTAGTCAAGATCCCCTTCTTCCCTTGCATTTTTTAACAAACACAAGCAATAAATTCGTCTGTATAACAGTAAAAAAAAAACTTTTTTTTTTACATAAATGATTCTAGTTTATAGATTAGCCTTACGCTAAACGAAAGGCAAATGAACCATGAATTAAAAAATAGCTAACTAAAGCATTGTCTTTTAAGCATTCACTAGTACATGACACAAAATTCTACCAAACAAGTGTAGCATAAGCATATAATAATGAATCATAAATTAAAGAGCACAAACTCGCACGCACACACACACACAAAAGAAGAAAAAAAGAGAGCGAGCAATGATGATGACGATGACTCGGGAAAGCTGCCGAATGAATAATACTGAGCTCTCAAAAAAATATATAATAATAATTGAAATAAATGAAGTTCATTAATTCACCTGTGGCAGAATCGTTATGAACACTGACTGCTTTGGTAAATTACCTCATCTTTGTATACAGCCAAGTATAAGATGTGTAACGAGGACGTGCAAAAAAAAAAAAAACTGCCGAAGAAAAATCAACCTGAATTACATCAAAGATGCCGAAAATGGCGTCGTAATTGACAGACGAGCACGGCCTGTTTTTTGCGGTCCGCGCACGCCGCCGTTTATCGCACCCGTGGAGATGTGGGCTCTCTTTGAAAGGTCGTGACTTTTTTCCCACGGCCAGGAGAGCTGTTTATTCAGCTGAAGAGAAAATGCCGCTGAGCTTGACGACTGGCTCTAAATCACAGCGGTCACGCGGCGGCTTTAGCATTGACGGTGATGCTTAGGGTGACTCCTCCCCCCTCCCCCGGAAAGCCGCTAGTTGGTAGGCTGAGAGTCGGGGTATAAACAGGAAAAATCCTTTTACGCCGGCCACACTCGATTTCTTTTCTGGGACGTCCCAATGGGAGAAGAGTCCGATTTTCTGATGTCAAGATCAACTAGCAGACAGTTGCAACAGAAGGTTAGGCGTCCAGTCGGCATGCTACTTGAGTGATAGTCTTACTGAACTCGCAAGTGAGTGGAGAGCCGAGGAATGGATTCTGTGTGACCTCAGGCTGTAACTAGACCACGCATAGCCTGAATATTGGGTCCGGCCACCTTCTGATTGTCAACTAACCCTCATCTTGAGAGCTGCTTGTAACAGTTGAGCGTTTATGTCATTAAAAGTCAAATATGCTTAGGAGATAATTTTTAGTACACAGTAAATTCTGTAGAGTAAATTTGACTCTGTTTAGAGCAGGACCAAATACACTCAGTTTTAGAGTGTGCTAATATTTACACTTGGAAGAGAGTAAAATAAAGAATTCAAAAAAGAAATACGTAAAAGTCACTCAAGGTTTGAGGAACAAACTCATGACCTTCAGTTTGGGAGACTGCCACACTACCACCTGAGGTATGCCCCTCCCACTGTGTGCTTACTTCCAAGAGGAGACCAAAAACGATTTTTGCTCTTGGAGCTGACACGAGTGACATACCAACACACAGCAGGATCTGCGTGTGGCTGAAGGTTGTGAGGTCGTTCCTCAACCCTTGAGTGAATTTTATTTTATTTTTTTCCAATTCTTTATTTTACTCTCTTCCAAGTGTAAATATTACTCTAAAACGGAGTCTATTTGGTCCCACTCTAAATAGAGTCAAATTTACTCTACAGAATTTACTGTGTATTTACACATAGACAAATCTGTGTAAACATTATGCAAGCTTTTGTAACAATTTCAAGCATTTCTCCGTAGTCCTGGCCAATCGATTGATTAATTGGGGCTTCCGTAGTTCAAAGAACATAATAGCTGATGTGCACTACTTACACTAAAAAAATTAGGCTGTGATTAGAGAAGAACTTGTCAGTGTTGCGACTTTTCTGACTGCTCTAGTAAGTAATTCCCACTAAGAAACAGAAAAGAAAAGTGGAATCATTTTCTTATTTTTTTGCGAATAACAAAATAGGAGCCGAGTGGAAGGCAATCACAGACACGGAGCACATTTTGCCGCACGATATCATCAGCACATAGCACAACTTTCCAAGATGGTTGCTCTGTGTGTCAGTCATCACACTGTTAAGGAGCCATCTCAATAGTCATAGCCATTGTCCTGTCCAACACCGATCTGTGAACATTGTGTTTGTCTCGCTACTTACTCAACTAACAATAACAGCTCAAGGGAGTCAAGCAAAGCTAAAAAAAACTCTGCCCTTTGGTTATAGCTTGTTGCAAGTATTTTCTTGAATAAACAAAAGGAGCATACCTTCATTCGTGAGTGGCTGCTATCCATGTGGTTTGGAATTAAAGCGACTGCACACACACACACACACACACATACTCGCACAATTCGCAGAGCAGGACAAGTGGACATGTTAGAACAGACCCAGCTTCCCCGCCCCAGCGCTCAAGCCCGAACCGCGCGTGAGTAATTCTGCAACACGCCGCAGAGAGACGTCAACCCGGCCATTACGCGTGCTGGAAATAGAGCACGGCAGCCTTTAAGGAGAGGGTTAAGACGCGAGCTGCAATTACAGCAAAGCCCAAACTCTGCTCGTTTTGATCTTAGCCTGCCTTCTGACAGTTTGCTGCTGAGTCCCGTGTAGCGTTTTCATACCTGGAAGAGGTCTCGTTGCCCCAGCAAAAGTTTGCAACCAACTGCAAGAATTTGAATGTTTAAAAAGTTGGCGGAATGTGCGACAGCATCCAGCTGCGTGCATCCACCTGGTAGCCAGCCAGCGAACGAATCTATCAGCCAGTCATCCCGGCAGAAAGCTGACCTCAATGGAAGGAAAAGCTATAATGAAAACCAGCGTTGTGTCAAGACGCAGGGAATAAAAAGGTCTTCACTTCTCCACTTCCTTGAAAGAACCAGAGCGAAGGGGAAAAACACAATCTAAGGAAAGAGAGACAAATGCAGGAAGAACGGAGACATTTTTTGGGGGGAGGGGGGGGGGGAGCAAGTATGTTTCAGAAACAAGCTAATTATTAGTCACAGACGTTTTTCAGTTCATTACGCTTCATAAAGCCAGTTTATTTCTTTACTTTCTGGTAATTATAGTAAGTTAATCATTTTAATGGAGATAATAGATTAGGTATAAGGAGTAAAGGGAACAAATTAAACTTGTAAGCTATGGTACAGTGGAACATGAACGATTTATGAAGTGAGACCACTCTACCAGGTAGAAGACTCACTTTTTCTTCCAGAGCATTTTAGCATCCTCCAAAGCACCCACTGAACCCCCCCCCCCCCCCCCCCCCGAGCCAACGTCGATCTTGCCATGTTGACTTTAAGAGCGAGCACATCCCCAGAGAATAGAAAGAAAACAACAGCGCCGACATCCACTAAAAAGCGGATGTAAATCAAATCGATCTGAGAAACTTTAGAAAGACTTTTTGCGCATTCATCTTCTTGCATTCCAACCATTCATCTCAATGAGTCATCAAAACACACAATGACCATCCTCGTTCACACATTTCCTCCTCGTTTCCTACTTCGACACCATTCATCCTGTCCAGACACATGAAAAAAATCGCAATGTTCCCTTGTTCAGTTGAGTGAGAAGCACAATATCCAACAGTTATTATGCAACATATGTATGGTGATGAACTATGTTGATTTATTGCCTATCGCTGTTGCTCCGGCCCCAACCTGTCCTCTCCAACTCCTACATAATATTATTGTTAAGGCATCCACCCACCCTTCTTCGCAGTTTCAAGTTTATTAAAAAAAATAACATTAAAAAAACACCAATGTATTACTTCATTATGACTTGTCGAACTCTGACTGTATTTTCAAGGAGTGTCGTGGCACATCTTGTACTGTGAGTCAAAATTGACCCCAATTATAATTCAAAAAGACATTATAACAATGAAGAAAACATTTTTGAGTAATGAAAACTCTCTGCTAGACCTCTACTTTGTAGTATTTAAAAACGTTTATTTCCATTTAGCGACTAAAGGGGATCACAAATATCTAATACAAATACACATTCGTTCGCATTATATTATACACACGCACGGATTATGTAAAACTCTGTTGGGATTTTTCAACATTCACATAAACAAACAAAAAAAAAATCCTCCTGAAAATGTTGATGGTTAAACACGCAATAAATGGTCATGTTGTGGGTTAATTGAATTATTAAAAATGTTAAGTCTTGAAAATATGTTTTTTTATTGAAAAAAAATAGTAAAACAGGTAGATAGTAAAATAGTAATAGTGCTTGCCTTACTTTTTTGTTCTTTCCTTTTTATTTTACGGGCAATGCAAGGAGGTCACAAATGTCTCATTTACACTTTTTTTTTTTAAATATTGCACTCAGTCCTACTCTTTTATTTCCATTTCTATTATTTCACTCCAATTTATGAAAATCTAAGCATGAGTAAGGATTCATAGTGAATACAACAAAACTATTCCACATGGTCGCCACTTTGCCTTAAAAACGTTCGATTCGTCTTATATAGATGGCATGTGTAAAGTTGCATAAATATCCTGTTCTATATCATTTGAATGAATCCGTGTGCGCGTGTGTCATAGTAATTACACAACAACAAGGGGAGGAAATTAGTACTACTCCAAAGAATGTGGATTTCTCTCAAGGGAGAACTTTGGGGGGGAGAAAAAAAGACGACTTTTCTGTTTCATCATCAAATATAATGCACATAAATAGTAGAGAGGCTACGAAATTCGTCCAATGCCTCCTTCCAAAAAAAAAATCAAGCAGAAAGTTGCTAACTTAAATTCCATGGCAACATTGTGTACTAACGCTGGCAGCATCATCGAGTTACGTACGTGCCTGGACACGGTTTTACAACGGGTTCAAATTGCCCACTTGTCATTATAAAGAAAGAAACAACCTATAAAATGAAGATATGGACATTTTTACACGTTTTATGCAGTGACGTCACTGCCAGAGCTAGCTTGGATTAAGTTTTTTTTAAAAGGAGTCCGTGAACGACCGCAAAACTCACCTTTTCCCGAGGGGGGAAAAAAAACCTACGTATTCCCTTGAAAATAGGTTATTCCAGACGCGGTGTTGTTCGCGGTGATGGAGAATATAAAGGGGAAAAGATATCCGTGATGCCGAGAAAAAAACTTTTAGGTTCGACGGAGACGTTAGTGGGTCGACTCGCGCCACATTCTGCCGGAGCTCGAGCTCCTCTTCTGGGTTTACATGAGCTCGGGGAGAGGGGGCGTTCGGCAGGGGTGGACTGGAGAAAGAGGACGACGTAGAATGAACAACACCGTCGCGGAATGTCACATTTTCGGTTGGATTCATGTTTGAAATACGATTTATGTAATACTCTGTGTTTTTACGGGTTGTTAATGTCTACAATCACGAAACGTCGCGGTGCTAATTTCGATCTCCCCCATTTGCATCAAGAGTTGGTATCGTCCACAACAGCCTCTCATTCCTTTCCTGACTGGTTTGCAAGATTGGAAGTGTCCCACTGGCTGTGGAAGGGTAGCCAGCGGGGGGGGACCATATATAAAGATATTTAAAGTAAGTCCTAAAAAAGCGTTCCAATGTGGGCCATCTTATTTTTAAGAGCGGAAACTACTTACATCGTCTAAAAAAAAATGTCCCAGTGTTCGTCATAAATCAACAAGTCTACTCCAGAATGAAGTCACATCCTTTTTCTGTATCACAAAACTGATAAACCCGTTGTAATGATTTAAAACGGCCGAAGCAGCTTTAGTGCACTGTAACGAATGGACTGTAGAATTTACAAGAAATAATTATTGTAAAATCTCAGTACATTACTGTATTTTTTTTTTTACAAGTATTTACTGTATATAAATTACAGTTACTTAGTGCATTTACTTTTACAGCAATTCACTGTAATCTAGTTTACAACCGTTTCTTGTATTCTACGTAATTTACAGGAATTTACTGGCAACAAAAGTTGTTATTTACGCCGCTGTGGGTGTGAACACAACCAACTTGCATGCAAAATGCACAAAAGCGAAAAAATGTCTGTTTATGGGTTATAAGCGATATATTTGTGGTAAAAAAATATATGCGAGCGGTGTATGTACTACGCTGATAAATGAGAGGGAATTTTATCGTATTTATTCTCACTCATGTCGTCTTTCTATAGCAACCTGTGTTTTCCGTGACTGACACGCCATCTTTTCTTTTGGATAAAAAAAAATGGCGGTTTTCATATGGTTTTCATATTTTAGAATAAATATCATGAAAAAAAGCCAAATAAAAAGAAAAAAGTTGCTTCGACACTTATGAGAGGAGCTCCAGCAACAAGGCACTGTACTATCCGGCGCCATCTGAATGTTATTGTCGTTTGTCTGAGACAAAAGAAACGTTGAAGTCATCTTGAGCGTGTCACATCTGCACACGCAAAGAACGACAGGAAGCATGAATGAGAAATGAGAGGAGGAAAAAAGTGATGGTGATGGCGGGGACGAGGTCAAGGAGTGAATGTCACCAGATGGTACGGTGAAAACAACAGGCCATGGAAACCCTATACAGTCGATGTCCTTTCATTCAAGCACTGCAGTACGTTGGGCCGAAGATGTAAAAAATTGAAATAAATAATAATAATAATAATAATAATAATAAATCACAAGGTTTATTTCTTTTTAAAATATTTACATTATTGGTATTAATTTTACATAAAGTAAAAAAAAAAAAGATTCATCAATGGTTAAAATCTATAAAGGGAAAATAAAATCATAAGGAAAAAATAATGCAACAATGGCAAAGTAATAAAATAAAATAAAAAATACAAAATAAATATAAAATAATAAAATAAAAATGATAACTATAAAAACAAATTATTCTAAAAATTAATACAAATACTTTTTCAAATATTTTTGCAATAAATGAAAATAATGCATCATTAACAAAGTCTTTAATAGTACAAGTAAAGAAGGTTTAATAAAATAATTTTTTATAAAATAATATAAATAGAATAGTTGAAAATCTAATCTAAAGTAATTAATTAATTAATATATATATAGTATATATATTAATTAATTACTTTTTTTAACAGTATATGGTTAAATAAAACGAAGAAAATGAAAGTAAACATGTCAGTGAGTACATATAGAGTATACTGAAGGATAAACGTGACATGTACCGCACGTGTCACCGTTTGCAATTCAAATGGCAAAGCGGTAATGCAGGCTATACATAATTACTGTATTACCATCACCTCGGCGCAGTTGTGGAATTTGCCTGTGTAGATTTGAACACATGCAGGCACTCTGCAGTGGCCTCCCGCAGTGTCGTACGCCCCCCTCCACACGCCGACCGACTGAGCCCAATGACTCGCTGCTGCCGGCTTTAAAAGAGTCATTTAAAGCCAGTCAGCAGCTTTTGTCATTAGCTCACGATGTGCAATGGGCCAGGGAAAATGAGACACTGTGTATGCACGTGTGTGCGCGACTGTGCGTGTGTGTGTTAGTGTGGAAATATTTTGATGAACTTGAAAATGGTTGTCGCTGCTAAATAATGCATTGCTATTGACGTTGCTTTTAAGAAAACATGCAAAATTCATGCGAGCTTTGTGCCTCCCAAGCATCAAGAGAGCATGTTGAGCAAAGTAATGAGCTAATGGGGCCTTTTTTTATGACATCGTAATTCGTAAACAACACATTGATTTTTTTTTTTTTTTTTTTTTTAGCCAGGGACATCAGTGCTTTAAAACAGTGTTTCCCAATCAGCGGCACGCATAACCCCAGGGGTACGTGAAAACTTTTAATAATTTATTTCACAGATCAATTACATGGCGCACAGCTGCGCTGTTGAAAACAAGCGCAGAATAAGATTTTTTTCATTCATTTTGTCCCGTGTATTGGTACAGTCAGTCCATAAAGCCCAGCTAGGCCGTGTAACACAGCAGCTTACGAAGAGAGTTTGGCTTGTGGACGCCGGACTGGAGATGACAAGTTAGCTTAGTGCTAGCTAGCAGGTACAAAATAATGGATTTGCAGGACTCAAGCGAGAAATACAACTTGGATTTGTTAGCCAGGGTACGACAAGGGATCCTGGAAGTTAGTTTAAGTATAAGCTATTTTAAACTAAAAAAAGAAAACCTTTCTATAGGTTAACCTGCTGTATCATCGCAATTCGAGTGTTTCAGTACTTGCTCGCTAACGTGAATACGAATAGCAAGCGCATATTTGTGTGAGTTCAAGCTCTAATATGTTTATAATAGATACGTATATGTTCATATGTGTGGGACTCACATCCTCTATGAGAAATAACTCATGTGACAGCAGCATACTGAATCACCGTAGTTGTGAAACTATTTTTCATTTGTGCCTGCGTGACAGTTATACTGCCCCCGGTGGCCCAACCAAAGACTGCAGCGCAATGAATTTAGATGAGACAAGAACTCATCAATTAGCACAAACTGAGTGCGTAATGTTTTATTTCATGATGTTATTATTACTCCATGTTGCGAAACCTATGACCCCCCCCCCCTCCCACTATGTGGAATGTTAGCATCCGTGGCCATTGTAGACTCCGCAGTACTAACGTGTCACCTGAGAGTGTAAATTCAGGCATCAGTGCACTGTGCTATCTCATGCATGCACCCTCTGCCCCCCTCCCTGCTGTGAAAGCTCCATCCCCCTTAACTGCAGTAATAGCATTCCTGAATATGTGACTGACTGTGGGGTTGACTTACATTATAAGCAGCCTCACTTCAGTTTCACCGGAACCAACACGTCATTTTATGGTATTTATAGTTTACCGATACTCTTACTCTAGTGTTTTTTTTAATAGTTGTATATATATATTGGGGAACTATGATCTCAACACATTAAACTCTGTCAATAAACTGTTATGCTTTTTTTTTTTACTTTGTCGTCCATCAAGAAGAGAAAAAGAAAAGTAACACTGAAGAAACAGGAATCTTCAATAACATGAGGAACAATAACAAACGATATTGAACATCCTTGAGCTATCCTGTCAACTGAAAGCTTCAGCCGAGACAAAACAGTGTCAAAAATGCACGTATAAACAGTTTACAGTGAGAGGTGATAGTGAGAAGAGGAAAAGGAGAACAAATATTTGGCTTCAGTGGAGACATGTTTGGGTTTCATCCCTGTTGTCCAAAGTCCCAAAACCCTGAAAAAAAAAAGAAACAGTGCCAGTCGAAACCCTCACAGGTGTGGTCTGACCTCGGATTCTCACACGTGCTTCTGTTTTGTTGACCAGGACAAAAAACGTCAGATTGCCCGAGTGTTGGTATGTGTGTACCTCTTTAAATATTCAAATAGTTTAAGATTTACGATAGTTGGCCTCAACTCTTTTATGAGCAGATCGCAGATCGTAGGATCGTAGAATATGATAATAATCCACATCCGATAATCGGGCCTTTTGATCGCAAGAGGAGGAAAAATGATAACATTTGACTCGATTGTCTATGTTTACCTTGCTTGAAATATGGAATAGTTTAAGATGTACAAATGTCTGACCGGGTTTTCCAAGGAGATTGGGAAATGGTGTGTGTGTGTGTGTGTGGGGGGGGGGGTGTTAACTCTTAACGCACTCTACAACCACAAGAGTTTTTTTTGAATGAACTGATTCTAAAGATTCAGTTCACTGAAAAGAACTGTCATGCCCATCACTACCTGCTAGACTTACTTTAAGAGGTTAACTTTTATGATTGTTGACCTCAACCGTTTTTCAAGAAGATCGGGTAGGAAAAAAACACATCGCAGGACTATATTTCAGAGACATCCAATAATCGGGCCTTCGCTGACTTGAAATGAAATTTTATACCGATTGTCGATATGTGTGCATGCCACTTAAGGGCGTAATGTTTCGTTACAATGCGACATCGCCACCTACAGGCCTGGCATGCATCTGGGATAGTTTTCAATTGATTTTGCGGTACTGTGCGAATCGGGATTATTGCGTTCACGTTGTCGTCTCAACGTGATACCTTTTTAATCGTCTCGGCGTGGGAGTCATTTCACCTGCCATTACCCTCCAAAAATCAACTTCATCTGCAGTTGCGGCACGGCTAAGCGTCAACGCTCTACAGTCTGATGCCTTTATTAATGCCTTTAATCTGCGCGCGCCGCCTTTGTTCTTTTGGCGTCTCACACTCCTTTTAACTCCCGGCGCCGTAAGCCCGCCGAGGACTTTTCAAATTCCCACAAATGCCGTCTTGAAAGAGACGTGAATACTTTTTTTCTTTATTGAGCAACCTGATCTGAGACGTAGGCTACAGTATGTATTAGATTGGATTTATGGTGTGTGCTTTAAGTGAACCAATTTCTTTTTGTTTCCCTCTCAATTGGCACAATTGGGAAATGCGTTACGGCAGTGTAAAATACACACAAAAAAAGCAAAAAAAATGTCATCTATTCAGACCAGAATCGGGCCTTTTACAAATGTAGAGCAAAATCTGATACGCATCTAATATCTAACAAAGCGAGTGAATTCCATAGAGACCTGTTTGGAAAATTTGTCACACTTTAAATGTGAAACTCTTGCGTAGTGGTTCTGGAAGTTTAAACTGTGACACGTCCATCTCGGGTCGGCCATTTTGCCAGTTGCTGTCATCTGAAAATGACATCACAGTGCCTAAGGGCTCAGGTAAAGACCAATCACGGCTCATCTGTGTTTTGGGTTTAGTCAAGTGGCAAACGCAATATTAATCCGCATAGAACATATTATTGTAAAGAACTTTTTTGACTTGACTTCCCTTCTGATGTGAACTGCAGTTTAAATTCAGCTTTAGTTAAAAGGCGACAACAACAAAAATGTCATCGGTGGCGTAAAAGCGCCATAACAAACGTCGTCTATCACCACAAACTGCATTTATCAGGAGGACGTGTTGTCAATGACCTTGCAGCCAGCGGCGCAGGAGATTAAACTCCCTGGTGAGAACGCTTTACGGCCTTTATGTTGCCAGGCAACCGGGAAATGGAAATGCAAAACTGGCTGACACATAACAAGGATCAAGAACTATATAGCACGATACATATATAGTACACATTGGTACCCTGACATAGAAATTTAAAACACTTAACATTGACGTTAGCATAGCGGTTAGCATGACCGAGAATGTCATAAGATTCCCCAGAAGGTCGTAGTGTGTTAAAAAGCGTCCAATCAGATCTCTGTAGGATCGTCTCAATGTTCCTCACAGCCTACTGGACTACTATTAGTTATGAAAATGGATTTTCAATCAGAAAATCGTTTTTTTGAGTGCCGAGTTTAAAATGTATCCTCCTTGAATCACACCGCATGTATCGAGATACACACCCCGATACATATATAGAGCAAGTGTCTTCAAAATGATGTACTGTTTTGCTTCACTCACAGCATTAATAGCCTCTTAATTAAATGGCGACATTCAAATAAAGAGCCTCTCAGAATAGGAACAGTTACCTCAGTGAGGCACAGGAAGAAGGGCTGTTTAGCTAAGGCCTAAAAAAAAAAAAACGGGGTTTGGGGTTCGCCCGCGGTGACGCACGTTGGATCGGCTCGGATCCCGGCCCAGCGCAGGACCACGAGGGCTTTCAACGAGGGAACATCTGGTTGCGTTTAGGGACCATGCTGTTCATTCTGCACCACATTCCAGGGCAGGGTCTGTTGTAATGTGTCACACAGATCCAGAACATGGAAGTTCAGACATGAGATTGCATGAATGTAAGAGTCAAAATTACAGGTGTCGAAAATTAGAGGGAGTTGGGAAATCCACCCAATTTCTTGTCAATCAACAAAACTGATGTATGGGGCTAATTTCCTTTATGATTGATTTTTTTTTTTTTTTAAGTTTGAGTTAAATAGGATACATAGCCTTGCAAAAAACGCTGAATTGTTTTCGTTTTAATTTGAAACTATACTTGCTGTTCCTGTAAACAGTGCACCACTTCCCAAACCCCTAAGCATATTGTCCTTGTCCGTGTGATTTCACTCAGTTTTTATCACCGCGACATTGCCAGCGACTCCAGACAACCAGCAGGAAGTAGATTAGCTTGGGCCGTCTTCGGCTATTGTGACCCGTGTATGGATTATCAGGAGCGATATGTTTTCAGGGAGAAGGTTGTAAATTTATCTTGTTGGGCAAGCCAGAGGATTTCAACAACCTCCTGTTTTGGTGCCAGACTGGCTGGTAAAAAAAAAAAAAAGAAAAGAAAAATAAATGGAGGCTGTGGCTTAGTTGCTAGAGTGGGTTGTCTGGCAGCAGCTACCCACTGATTACGTTTACATGCAGTCAATATTCGGGTTAAGGATCGCGACGCGCGGACAACGTAATTACGTAAATAACGTCATTTCCGCTTTTAACGGACTATACGTTCAATAAAAGACATTATATTTATATCACCCGCCACGCGAAAATAAAGTAGTCGGTTTCCTCCCAGAAGTGCGGTTCTTTGCTGCGAGCGTCATGTTTGTTGACAACGACTTGAGTATTTCCGGTGGGTTGCGCGCCAGAAGTCACGGACTTATATACTTGTATTTACTGTTTGTGTATATAGGCACAAACTGTGGCGTTTTTCGCCGCAGAGGCACAAAATAGCGCAAAAACGCCGCAGAGAAATCAATGCATTCAAGGGAGGCTCCTTTAGCGAGTTGGACGGAGCTGCGGACGCAAGTTGTGACTACTACATAAGCCAAAATTCCTTGCAAATCAAATATGCGATGAAGAAAAGAAGACGAAGAAGAAAAAAAATTGACTTTACCACTTTCTGTTTGTTTTTTTGTTATTTTAACGTGTTATCAATGGAGTTTGAAAAAAGTATCGAGCCTATTTTGACAAAGCTAGTAGAGCAGAAAGTACAGATATCTGTTTTTATTTGTAGGGAGTAAATGTCATCAAATACTTGAATTAAGTACAGACACCAGAAGAATCTATGTAAGTGCAGACACAAAGTATTTGTGCTTCGTCGCTATCCACCACGAGAAAGGCACGGTGGGTCTGTCTATCGAACCAGGCAGGAAATTGTAGTTGATGCTGTTAGAGTAGACAATATTAAGTATTGTACTCTTTGCGTGTTCAATTAACTGAATGGTGAGATCCTGGTGAAGAAGTCCCTTTGCAAAGGTATCAAAAGCTTTTGATTGACAACAATTGAACTCTCTCAAGCGGTTTGTTCAGAATTGTGATCATCATCATCATTCATTGCAAATCATCATTTTATTGAGAAAAGTGGGAGACTAAAAGTCTCCGCCCATCAGCCCACAATACACTTGGTTACAACTCAGTGAATACAAGATAATCCGTTCCCATGGGTATAAATCAGATTAGAAAAAATACAATAATAATAAGCCTGACTCCCTTCCGACCAGCAGAGACCGGCCCTCCCATTTAGAGATAGCGAATGAATGTATGAACCCGTTGCCCTTCTCATGAAAGTAACACAGATAAGAATACAATTCTATTCATTGAGCCATACTGCTATAACTAAATCCAAAACGGCTAAAATATAAATTAAAACTGAAAAACAATGTTAATAACTCATCAATGCCGAATCCCTACAGATGTCGAGGATGTCTTAGCTACGAGTTCCCGAGTTCCATGGCTTACGTCTGCAAACCCATCGTTTTGGTCACTCCAAATAAACCCTGAAAACCTAAAAATTGAGGTCCAAAGTCTCCCAAGTCCGCGTTAAGCGCTAAGGCTCTTTTCGAGCTTCTCCAGCGTTTCGATGGTGGCTTGTAGCTTGAGCTTCAGCTGCCTCGTCCGCAGCCCGTTGCGCTGCTGGACCTCCAGAAGACCCGCCGCGTGGCTCTTGAGCAGTTCCTCGTGCTCCGACTCCTTGCACTCCAGCTCCTGGACAAGAGTGCTGTGCCCGATGGACAGCTCCTCCAACTCCTCCTCCAGGACCCTGAGGCGACCGTCGCTGGCCTCGCGCTGGGCCTTGTCCTCGTTGTGCTTCTCCAGCTGCCTGTGGAGCTCCTCCAGTTTCTTCTTGTCCAGCTGCAGGTTCTCCTGCGGGCACGACGGCTGCTTCTGGATGAACGTCAGCTGCCGCACCACGCCCTGGCACATGAGCGTGGTGAGCTGCTTCTCCAAGAGAGAGATCTCCTCCATGTGCGCTTGGTAGAACTCCCAGCTTCGCCGTAGCGCGTGGCGGAAGGCGCCGTCGTGCTCTTTCTTCAGCGACTCCAGACGGATTTGCATTTGGGTGTCCAGGATGTTGATTTCGGCTTCGAGCTTCATCTCGGACGCCTCGATCATCGGGAGGATCTTGGCGTTGTGCTTGGCCTCCAGCTCCACCTTCCTCCAGTCGTGCGGGACGATGATGTCCACGAGCTCGGCCGCCTGCTCGAACTTCAGCTGCTCAATATGGTTCTGGCTGATTAGCTCTTTCTCGCTAAGGTCCACCTGGAGGCTGCGGATCTCGCGCAGCGCACCTTGCTCCATCTCGAAGCGCTTGTTGTCGTCGATGACGTAGAACCCGGCCCCGTCCAGCTTCAGTTGCGAAACATTGGTGTGGCACTCCGACTCCAGGTGCCGGACTTTCTGCTGGTACTTGGCCACCAACATCCGGTGGCGCATCTTGGCCTCGTCGCGCACAATGCTGCCCTCGCGCAGCTTGTCCTTCACGTCTTGCAGTTTTTGCTTGCCGATCTCCCAGAAGGCCTTGACCTGATCCCGCATTAGCTGAAAACTCTTCTTCTCATCCTGGATGCGGCGCAGCTCTTCTGTAATCTTAACCACGCGCTCTATCAGTTGTTGCTCCGTCAATTCAGTCAGTGGCGTGTTTTCATTAATCTCTGCCACCTTGCCTTTGCCTTTACCTTTCCCTTTGCCCTTGCCCTTGCCTTTGCCCTTCCCTTTGCTGGCCATCCTGGAGAACACTAAAAAAAAAAAACTATACAGAAAAGTCGTGGATGTATTTTGAGGACAACCAGTTGATTGTTGATTGTTTTCTGGTGTTGCGGAATACGTGATAGTGCCTACTTTGAAACGACTATTATTACCAAGTCTGAAATGTTGTGATGTCATCTTTGCCAATGAGGTGTCCTTTGAAGACAAGGCTGGTTTAGATGACACAATATGCCTCATCAAACATCAGAGACGACATCTTTCCTAGCAGTGTAATGCTACGTTCTCGTTTTGGGCGGCACATTTTGGGACGTTTCCGGCGAGCATTTCGCTACTTCGCCCAATTTTGTCTGGGTTGGCTGAATTTTAAACTTTTGGCGGCAGTCGGTGTCGAGATAGTCCACGTCACCAAATATACGTCACACAGCAGACAAGACACAGGAAGCGGTTGTGCGCAGAACGTGTAGCATAGCAAAGGAGGATAGATTGATCGTCGCGGTTTGCAGGCACCCGGGGGGCCGTACGACACGGCGATCGACGTGTACCGGGAGAGGGCCAAAAAGGAGATAGCGTGAAGGTCGGCTGATCTGGTGAGTTTGTTTGTTTAACTGTCGAAGTGTTAAGTAAGCTAGCAATGCTACACTAAAGTTAGCACCACTTACCAAAGCGGAAATCTCTTCTCTTCCTCCGTTGCGCCGCTGAGTGAAACAAAATTCCATTGAGAACCCCGCCAACCAAGACGCGCGAGACCAGCGTAGCGTCGCGATGTTTTCGGTTCGGTCTAAATCTCCTTCCTGCGTGGACCCTGCACGTTTTCCCCATTTCTGAATGTTTTGTCTGAAAGGCGCATCTGGCATTTTTTTTTGCCTGTGGCTTTCACAAAGACGGCAGGAAAACAGGCGGGTGTCTCAACTACAGTTTCGCACAGTGACATTTTAAACGTCATTAAATATTTTCCTATTTACACATTAGAAAAAATAAATGTTGCCGCATTTTTTCCCCTTGTACCCAATAACCCTAAAACCCAAGTACAGACCCAATCATGACTTTTTGGAATACCACAACTTTTCATGACGTTCACGCTCGAACAAAGAGACTTTGGGGAAAATGCAAAACATCGGTTAACAGTGACAACCCACACAGAAAGATAGAGCAATCTTGTTGCACATGTTTGTTTGAACTACTTTATGTCAAGGAATCTGTGTATAATGTAAGCATTCTCATGTCCGGCCAAAACCGCCAGATAAAGCAATGTTAACAATTTAGATTTGATTAAAATAAATAAGAAACGAGTAAGTGATCACAACGATGCGAGTGATGCAACAGGGACCTTTGATATTTCACCGGCCTGACCTATGAACTCTGTGCACTGCTGCTTGTCTTTTTTTTTTTTTTTTTAAGCTGCTGCTTGTCTTTTAATCGTACGTCTTAAAAAATACACGACCAACAAAGCTTTTGTTGCAACTTCAAACTTGTACTGGGGGACGTTTGGAGAAGGATTGTCGCAGAGGCTCGTTGTCTGTTTCCACCAAACACAACAGATTAGCGCATTCCGGGGCGTCACTGATACATCTGAAAAGAATTATGTTTTTTTTTTTAGGCTGGTGTTTTTCGGATGTTGACGTAAGCGGGGGGTTTTTCCTCTCAAGGATGGAAGCTTTTTCTTCATCGAGTTCCCGGGATGGAGGTTTTCACGTGGTCACCACTGCTGGATCCACCCTTTTCCTCCTCTGAGAAGGAAATGCAGTTCATATAATTCCAGGTTTGCCCGCAAGTATGTCCTCGTGTATTTGAGTGAACCACAAATGCTGTTATTTCATCCTCGAGAAAGTCCAAACGCTCGCTGCAAGCTCTAGGAAAATAAAGCTAGGTTAACTCAAGCTTGCTAGCTAGCTTATTTGTGTCATTACTTATTACAGTGGCTAGTCATTTATAGTATGAAAACAAAAAGTGATTATTTATTTATTAGGGCTCATTTGGGTAAATATCGTAGGCAGCATTTGTCAAAATACTGTAATGCAGTTGCAGTCTGAGCCATCTGTGTCACATACGCCACATGGGTCGCGTCATCATTTTTGTGGGGGTGTAAAATGTGCATGAGATTTTACAAGCAAAGACATGAACAGGAACATGCTTTTTAATCCGGAGGTCTTGTATCAGACGGAACAAATCACTTCTTGACAAGTTCATAGTGGATCAAATTTGATTCTGTTAGAGTAGACAATATTTGTATTCTACTCTTTGCGTGTTCAATTAACTGACTGGTGAGATTCTGGTGAAGAAGTCCCTTTGCAAAGGTATTGTTATATCAGAAGCTTCTGATCACACAAAATGAAGACACTCAAACCGTGTTCCGTTCAGATTGTGTGTCCCTCCTTCTCCTGCACATCATTATTTATTGAAAAGTGGGTGAATACGAAAAGTCTCCTCTCCCATCCCATTCACAAAAAGGCAGAAGTTCCCAGGAATACAAATCAGATTAGACTTGAACAATAATAAATCAGCCTGTCTCTTCGACCGACTGAGACCGGTACTAGGCTATACTCCCTTTTAGATAATTAAAAAAAGAAACTTGTTGCCCTTCTCTTCTCAGGCGAGAGATTCAGATAAGAATACAATAGACAATACTATTCATTGAGCTACACAGCTATAACTAAATCCAAAACGGCTAAAATATAAATTGAAACTGAAAAACAATGTTAATAATTCAACAATTCCAAAGAGGGAATCTTGTAGTCAGTCAGTTTCACTTAGCAACATACAATTTGGCAGACATGTCTAAAAGAGTAGACACATGACACGGGAAGTTTCGCATTTCGGCTTGGTAGGCCCTTCTAAAATTTTGACAAAAGCAATCTTTCCCCAAAAAGCCACCGTCTATCATGAGCAAGACAAGAAGACATAGAAAGTCTCCCATCCTCTCGGATTCAGCAAAAACCAACCAGCCAACAAAATCAGATCTTCTAGCAACATGAAATTTGGTAGGCTTGTCTATCACAGGTGACCCGCCAAAAAAAGTCTAAAGATGCCCGAAAAGACACAAGTCTGAAATTTTTCTTTGTAATGGCCGCGGCCCGTTTTTGCCTCAGTCGCACTCTGGCGTGTGCGTGCGTTTGTGCGTGTTTCTGTGTGTGAGGCAAAAGGCGGTGAAATGTGACCGCAGGTGAGCTCGCACACACAAGTTGGGGCCTGCCCTCCATTCAGCGGGATGAACCCAAGCTAACGTTTGGGAATGTGTCGGCATGTCGAGCGTGAAATCCAAACAATGCGACCGGGCTCCATTCAAATACCTCCTTGGGAGGAAAAACCTTTTCTCACTGCGCTGGTTAACAACTCAGGCTAATAATAATAGTGGGGAGATTTCAAAGGGGAGCCCTTCAGTCTGAACTCAGTTTAAAAGTCAAACTAAACTTGGAAGACAAACTATCAATATGTTGTAAAGTCTGTATTTCTTTTCTTCAATTTTGATAAGAGAAATTCTGCAATTTGGTCCTTTGAGTTACAATGGAAGCATTCCCTTCACGGTTAAAAACAAAAATGATACACTCTCGTCATCTTTTACGTCACCCTCTGTGAACCAGGAAGTAGCCTGCTAATTAGCAAATTAACTATACGAATAATATTTTCAAAATATCGACCTTTTATTTGAACACTTGTACGATGGATAAGACGTCATTTAGACAGGGGGTAAATTCTTAAAGCTCAGCCATGTCGTCGGCATGACTGGGACCTCTGCTGTAGACACAGTGGTGGTACTTCCGGAGGTCGTCCCCCTCGCTTGTGAGGAAATAAATTCTCCACGGGAGGCACGTCAAAGTCCAGACACTTCGACGTCAACCACAAGCGAGGATGTGCCTTTCGGCCCTAACAATTTCTCTCTGGATTTTACAGCAATACGCCAACAGCTTTTCTTGTTTGCTAAAGTACTTTGTCAACCTTAAATCTGAATATAACGTAATATATTTGCTCTACAATATCTACCTGAAGCTACCTTTAAAAATGTTACCTAAGTAAATTTAGGAATCTTTATTCCCCAGCTAACAGGAAGTACCCTACTATCTTCGGGTGAGCAGATGTCAATCACACAGTTGTCATAGCAATTCATACAACAAACCACTTAAAAATGTATTTAACTCTTAAATCCATTCCTATTTACGTTCACATTCATGTTTAATCTCATCTGCATCTAATTGCCAACAGGCGTCGTTTCATCACACCAAAACGAGAACTACTTCCTGCTTCGGTTTCTAAGAATCATGGGAAATGTAGTGCTACTAGCCTAACGTTGAGGTCGTCAGTCAGACCCAATGCAAGCGGAGTTTTCTGGCGGCATATTTACAATGTTACAGTTCCGGGACCGGCGTGAGGTAAATGGCACAGACAGCTTCCATTAGGTGCGAAGGCCGAGTATAAAAGGTTGGATAATGGTGTGTGCGTTTACTTGTTTAGCGCTGTTGAACTGTCAACCGGGATATCATTTAGCATTAGCTAAAGCAAGAACACAATCACAGGTCATCAGATTGACGAGCGATGATGTTTGTTATTAATAGTTCCTGGTGAAAACTGTTGATTTTTAGCAAAATTGTAGTGCCCTGGTTTTTAATTATAAAAATCTGGTCACTGTAACTAGCAAACTAACTGACTAACTTGCGTTCCCCCCCCAAGTTTGAAATATCCTTTTTGGTCATTCTGTTTAGTTTTGTGCAAATTTTAAGCACAAAAAAACTCTCCTTCCCTTTCCCTGGTGTTCCAATCTTAAATGAATTCCGATGTCTAAATGCACACCAGTTCCCAGCCAAGCAGATTTTTTTTTCAACTCAGAGTGTGTGTGCATGTGTGTTGGGGGCTTTTCGACTGACCCAGGACCAGATGTGAGTTTCGGGTCGAGTGCCGAGCGCCACGACAAATCTTGCCGTCTCCGTAGAAACTGTCGCTCGGCTGGCTGACGTTGTTTCCCGGGAACCATTAACACCGACACGCATAAAAAAAAATACAATAAAATAAAACAAAACAGCCAAACCGCACTTGTGGGTTTGCCCTGCCCTGCTTTTTCTATGTAGGGAAAACTTCAATTTCCTACTCTGTAGTTATCATCACACAATTATTATTTTGCCACCAATAGTGCTCATCACTAAAAAAGCCAAAGAAAAAGTCAAGTGTGTATTGGTGGAGGTAATCTATGGTTAATAAAAAGAAAATAATGGAATCAATCATATTATAAAACTGGAAAAATATTTTTTAATGTTTTTTTTTTTTATCATGAAAATAATTTGTACTTGAGTTGGGTAAACATTATTTATTTGAGTTAATTTAACTCAATTACTTTGATTGGGTCCAACTTAATCTACTTATGATTAATAAACTTCATGCATTCATGGTAGATCCGTTTATTTATGTAGGTTTGGTCTTAAATCAAATTAAGCCAGGTCAAAGGCGCAACTACAAGCAATTTAAAGTATTCAGTTAATCTACCATGCATGTTTTGGGAATGTGAAAGGATACCAGAGAAACCCCACAGGCACTGGAAGGCCAGGGCAAGATTTGAGTCCAGAACCTCTGAACTAAGGTGAATGTGCGATTCCCATTGCAAAAAGAACATTTGTTTCCCGCCACCATTGTTACTTGTCTGCACCTGTGATGACGTCACAGCATTAAAAAAATGGTTGTCTTGTGTTATTTCAACTTGAATGAATCTATGGGATAAATGCCATGGACTTCTGACTTCGCACCACCCAACGGCGCGCTCCTGCAGATGGGCGGGAGCGTGCATGGCGTCTCAGCTCTCTGAAATGCTTCGGACAACTGAAACAGACACACGACACACTCGCACCCGTCGACGGGAACGCGCAGCAACCGAGGGGCACAAGGGCGGAAGCGAAAGTAACCCACACGTCTCAAACCGCAACCGGAAAGAAAGCTGATGTGTGAAACCAGGAAGTCATTAAATGTGAAGTCGAGCAGATTTCATGTAACTGTAACTTGATTACTCATGAATGAAATTACTGATTACCAAATACATATTTCAATGCAAGTAAATGAAACAGGCAGCGGCAGCCAATGTACTTTTTGTGTGTGTACGTAATTAAAACAACACAAAATATGCAGGGTCGGGGGGGGGAAATCCATTCAATTATGCAGGTGTGCCTAATGAAGTGTCTGGTTGGTCATAATCAGTACATGGTCCAAATTTGACTGTAGTCAATTTTAAATGTCCGATAACGATAAAAAACTCCTGTTGCACTGACATGGAATAAAAGTGCTCTTACACTGCCATCTACTGGTAAGAAATATATTATAAACACTCATAATAATGCATTGTTCTAACGTAATATAAGCATAATTTAATTTCATACTCTTAACTTATAGAGATGTAAATGTACATTTTTTTGTGTTCATTTAATTTTTGGAGCAATACATGTACTTGTGTTATGATCAATGAAATATTTTATCACCCTTGGGTATGTATAAAAGTCGGTTAATTTTTTGGGAACAAAACTGCATTCCATCCCTAGCAAGTAAGTACAGTACAAATTGTGAGTGGTAAATGTGAATATAAATTTCGTGCTATATGTTTATTGAAAGTGTCACCATTAAAATGTCGTCTGTTGTGTTGGCTCTGTGATAAAGCTGTCTGCAAGCTTTTTACAACGGAGACCACAGCATTGAAACAAATCTTTAATCTAATAACAAAGAGGACAATTTGTCCGGAGTCAGTGATTCTAAAACAACAGAAGTAGACCACAACTTTCAAATTGGTGTAAGCGTTATGATAACCACAGAACAGGAATTGTTTTTTGCTATGACACAGGAAAGAGCTCAGCTGCTCGCTACATGTTAAACATGAAATATCAGTGACACACAATGAATTCATGTTGATGCTAAATGCTAACATTGCTAGAATGATTGGGTTAATGGCCAGAGAAGGGGGTGAGTTATTTTAGTTTTGACTTCTTTTGGTACCCATATTTACACCCAAAAATTATGCCATGCTAATATAGCTGACAGAGTAACTTCTTATACGCAGGGGAAAAGCACTTGTCAGGGTCTTCAAGGGTCTGGAGGAGTTTTGCTTTAGTTGTATTTCCTGAGTAGTTTAGCTGTGTTTCTAATGCTCATGATGTTATAATGCTAAATAATGTAGTAACGTAAAAACCGACCAGAGATTCCTCTCTGCCTGGGTGTCTTCTTTACACTCAATTTGCTCAAATTATTTTGACATTTGTTAATTAATGCAACGTCAATGCTAATGATGCTATATGCTAATATAGCCAAAAACATAATGGTTAAAAATCCAGAGATGGTTCTCTTTAGGCCTATTATTTAAAGGCCAGTGGTTTTACTTTGTTTTATAGAACAGCACGCAATGTATTTTTTTACACTTGTGAATGAAAATAATGCTATTGCTAATGATGCTCAATGATAATGTCGACGAAAGCATAACGGATAACGACCAGAGGCAAAGAGGGTACAGTATTTTTTGCTTTATTTTACTTTAAGAATAGGCTACCGCTAACATTGATATCAATGCTAACTTGGCTTTACAGTTTCTATGGGGAAAATAGACATGTGCATGTTTTGTGTTGCACTGTAGAAAATTTTGAAATGTTTACAGTAGAGTGGATTGTAAATCTGGAGTGACATTGGCTCTGATCCTAATGCTACATTGTGTGTGTAAACAGAGTGCAGCTCAGCACATTAGCGCCACTTCTCTCGCGCACTAATGCAGTGATTCCCAACTACTGTGCTGCAACATAGTAGTGTCATCAGGTGCACTGTGGCAAATTCTAATTTCACTGAAATGGCCCGAAGATTTACTACAAACCATGTTTCATTGTTCACCTATCTATTCAATAATTACAACGACAGAACAATTAAATGTTCGTCCAATTGATTTCATAAGGGACTATTAACCTGTGTACACACCTGTTGCTAGCAAATTTCTTAATTGCAACATCATCATTATTTCAGTATTACATCTTTGTGGTGACATTTTTGTCTGGTGTCCCGCGAGTTTTCCATTATAAAATAAGTGCCCTTGGGTAGGGATGCAAAGGTGCGGAAAATCTTGTAAATTTCCATGGGAATTTAATATGGGAAGTTTTGGAAATATTCCAAATGGAAAACATTCCATGGGAATTACGTGAACTAATTGGGAATTGAGGATAATTTAATGATGACGATAAAGTTTTGTTTCATCGTGTTTTTCAGCTGACACAACCAAGGTGGTTTGAAAGTGGAGACAATAATGTGATTTTTCACAATTCTGAAGCCTTCAAATTCGGCTGTTTTTTTTAAAAATTGTTTTAACTCTTCTCTGTGGTGTCAAATTTACAATACATTTGAGTAAGATTCAGAGACTATATTCAATTTTGAAAATTCCTTGTTTATTCCCAAATAGTTCTATAAATTCCTGATACTTTCCATGGAAAGCTTCCAACTTAAAACATTTCCCGGAATTTCGCATTCCTAACTTTGGTTAGGTTGGGAAACACTGCACTCATGGGCCATCAAACACTGTTACAGGGACATATGACATCTATATACATAAAATGAAAACTTTATTTAAAAAGAAAAAAAAGAAAGGATGCATAGCTTAAAAAGAACACCGCAAACTTCCAACAGCTCCACAAACCTCCCAACGCTCAAGTTTTGTTCCCGGGTGGAGCCGCCATGGCGCCCAAAGAGGAAGAGGAGGAGGGGGGGGGGGGGAAGGAGGAAGAGGCGCGTTGTAAACGTTGTTAGAAGCGTGAGGTTCCTCCCACTCCACAAGAGATGACATGACACTCTGCCCCGCCCCTCTAGGTGTCCTCCTCCTCTTCATCCTCATCTTCCTCGGTACGTCTGGCCACTGCTCTCTTCCTCGCGGCCTGTCCTTTGGGTTCGGGCCGGCCCTCGGGGGAGGCCCTACGGGGCCGCCGCGTCCTCCACGTCTCGTCGTCTTCCTCCTCCTCTTCCTCCTCTTCGTCGTCATCCTCCTCGCCATCGGCCTCATGCTCCTCCTCCTCCTGCTGCTGTTGGAGGAGCCAGGCCTGGTCCGCCGTTTGTTTCTCTGCGCGTTAGCAACAGTAATGAAGCTTTGCATTCACGCTGCGCTTTAAAGACCGACCGAGTCGCGATACTTCTCGCTACTTGACAGCTACGGGAAAAAACGTTTGTTACCTTAGCCGGCGGCCAGAGTCAAGGTCGGTGCCGTTTTGAAACAAGTAGGGTTTAAATTGGGATACGGTTTTACATATATGACAAAGTTACAATGGAAATAAAAAAAAGATTAAAATGCTGTTTTTTTTGTGATAAAAAAAGAGGAGACAAGAAGAAATATATAAACCAACTGAGATCTCAGTAGTCTAAACATGACATTCTGATTAATATTACATTTATGGAATATGAGTTATGTATTTTTCTTTATCTCAGGGGCGGCCATTTTGCCACTTGCTGTCGACTGAAGATGACATCACAGTTGCTCAGCACTCAGGCAACGACCAATCACAACTCTTTGTTTTCTGAAGCCCTGCTGTGACACCTGAGCAACTGACATCATTTTCACTTGACAGCAAGTAGCAAAATATCTGATATTGATAAAAACTGCTGGATTTTACTACTTAACTCATATTCCACTAATGCAATATTAACAGAATATTGTACTGGCTGCATAGAACACGTTATTGTCAAGGGATTTTTTGGGGGGTAGACTACCCCTTCAAAGGGGATGTATAAAGGACAAGTGTTTACTACTTCCTCAGTTATTTGAATGTAAAGTTCTAAGATGCAAAATGTAATTTACATCTCGCATTTCAGTCTATTGTTTTGATAACATGGCATGTGCTTAAATGTAATAAAGTAACGTGTTGATTTTTAAAACATTTTTAGCACCACTTTGCAATCAGGGCAACCTCATAATGAGTTTACAAATATCTGGTCTTTACAAAAGAAATTCAACTAGTTAATAAAATATTTATCAAGCTTTCATGAGAGTATATTCTGCTCTATAATGAGGATGAAAAGATGAAAGCTTACTCTGATAGTAGTCCGGCGAGAATCGGCGCGACGGGAAGACGAAGTCCGCGATGAACACCAGCAGCTGAAAAACAAACAATACCAAATATTGTGTATGCTACTTTACAAAAGAAACAATTGAGAGAGAAAAAATCCCGTTTTTGCTTACCAGTCCCAGAGCGAGGCCAGAGAAGAGCGTGGCCAGCCCGAAGATGACATACGAGCCCCACACGGGAATGCCCAGTTGCTCTGTCATGTAGTTATGGCAACGCTGGAAGAAAATCAATAGTACCATGTTAGCATATGCTTTCATGTATGAGCAGTATGAAATTTGCTATGCCTGTCAATCATGAGTAGACCCACAAAAAAAATCTCAAGAAGCCACTCTCAAAAAGATACAGGAAGCAAACATTTTGACACAGTAATGTCATCCTGTCGATTTTTTCCCCCCAGCCGCCAAAGTCAGTTTCACTTGGCAACATAAGCTTTAGTAGATATGTTTATAGTGAGAAGACCCACAAAAAAACTCAAGAAGCCATGTCCGGAATAACAAGAGGAAGTCCACCATTTTGGTTTCAAGTGGCCTGTTTGGACCATTTTGCCCATTTTCACAGCTCCTTCAAGGACAACTTCTCTAGATTTTTTGGAACGACTGCTATAAAATTTGAACCAATTTTATGAGATAGATGGGCGAGGATAAATTACAAAGGATTCGAGTTTTGGGCTCTGTCTGTGTATGGAACATGGCGGTGAAGCTTGATGAATAATTGTATAAAAGGAACGCTAATGACTCGGCTCTACCAGGCGAGATCTTAAGCATATTTATTGAAACTTCTGCCCCGCAAGGCAATTTCACTTGGCATCATGACATTTGGTATGCAAGGCTACCATGGGAAGACCCACAAAAGTCTCAAGAACATCCGGCCTCTAATAATCATCTAGTTTTAAGATTCTACTTTCTTCCTCTATTGTCCTATTGTGTTCTCAAAATCACTTGTCAAGAGCTTAACACGCATGTACAATACTTGCCCGGATGAACATGGAGAGCTTGAAGAGAGCAGACATGGAGTTCATTCTGCAAAAGATGACACAAACAAGAAGACATCATGTTAAAGGAGGAGACGTTATTTTTAAAACAGCAAAATTATAGAGGAAAGACAGTCAATGTTGCAACTCACAGAAAAGACGAGGGCGCGAACCAGGAGGAGACCGGCTCCACTGCACTCCACTTCTTCTCGTCCACGAAACTGAGGAACTCGTCCTTGGTGCGCGCGCCCTGGTACTTTCGGAAAACGCCGTCTTTGCAACTGTAATGCACATTTACATACGCTCCAATAAGCATTTGTTTGCTCGTTGACTTTTTTTTATTCATAGTTCAGTATGGTAGTACTAGTAACCCAATAAAACATGAAATGTTATGGAAAATGTACTTTTTAATGTAAAACTACACCACTATGAAAACACCTTGGAACGGTTTTAAATTGTGAGAAAAAAAACTGCATAACAAGACTCCTTGAAGCATAAAGACACAGATTGTAGTCAAACACCACAAGAGAACTTACTGGTAAATAGTCGGAAGCGACGTAATGATGAATCTCCCACTAAGCCCTTTCAAATGAGGAGGACAGAAAGATAAGACTCATGAAAACGCGAAAATGAAACCACCAAGTACTTTTTGAGAGTGCTCCCTACCTGGTTGCTCGGTCACATCCACCTTGGCAATGTTGACCCCCATGTCCTCGCCCCAGTCAGCGAACTCCTTCCACACCGATTGGAGCTGCTGGCAGGCCGGACACCAGGGCGCATAGCTGCGGGGGCGCGAAAAATAGTTTAAGTGTCGATAGCTAAACCTCAGGAAAGAGAGGCAGACATGCTAACCATTACTCCACGAGTAAAAATAGACTGCTACGTTGTGTATATTATTAGCCGTAAAGGTAGCACGGCTAACATTGCTTAACAAGACAACTTACAAGAACAATTGTGCCTTCAAATGAATTTCCCCCCTCAAATTTCTATCCCCAATTATGGTCATAACATGGACATGTACCAACAACTTTTGTGTCTGGGGTAGAAAGTTTGTGTGTGTCGCGAGGGAAAAAGGTGACCCAGGCCATGGAGTGAATGATGAGCACCATGCAAAAATAATTGCTCACGGCACATTAGTCACTGTGCTCCTTGACGTTTCTTTCCGTGAAAAGCTTTTTTCCTGCACTTTTTGGTCAGAAAGCAATGTTTTTGGTTAATGAATTACTAAACAACAGAAAAAGGTGCAAATAAACTTTTTTTTTTGTTGCTTAGAGAAGATCATTTATTCTTAAATTCGGTGCATGCATTATCACAGAATACTTGGGTCTTCAATTGCTCTAAAACGGGTAGCAAAATGGGGAACTGTGCTTTTTAAAAGCGTGACAGCTAATGACTGAACATTTAATAACAACAGTTTCATCTACTGTTAATGACATGCAGACAAATACTTCCAAAGCGTGTAAAACCAGCGTAGGGATTCGAAACCCGAACCTCAAAACTGAGGTACAGTATACTGCTAGCTTGTGCATGTGATTAGCCGGCTAGTTGGCGAAGTTAACGTAACCTAACAAGACAACTACCAAACACTGTACCGTGACGTTACGTTACGTTAGGAGTGACAAGTGAAGTAGCTTAAATGAACAATTACGCCCGCAAATGACAAAAAGCTAGACTGGGGAAATGCCCTCCGATGTCCGCTCCATGTGGCTAGCTGACTGACTTAGCTAAGCTACTGACAATTCAATCATCCACTCTCCGGTCAGGATGTCCTCCCAGTTGCCGTCGGTGACTTCCCGGAGGCTCTCCTGCTTGGCCACGGTAACCGACAAGGACGCAAGGCACACCGTTAGCAGGAGATAGCATATCGGCGAGGGGTGTTTTGGACGAGGACTCGAAGGAAACATGGTGGCGCTCTTGCCCGCTAAGCTAGCCAGGAATTGACAACCGTAATGGTGCGTTTGCGGACAAATCCGCCCAATTCGTTTGATCATGTTTGGATCAGATTGGGTTCATTAACTTGAAAATGACACGTTGAAAACCTTGAAGTAGAAAACCTTGGACGTTTACAAGCTTTAATTCGCCATTATTGGTGGTCGTGTCTCGTTCGTCATATCGGAGTCGTTTACTGTCAGTTCAAAAGCGCCAGGTCGACACACTACGATCGATAAAAGACGCTGATCAGAGAGCGATAAGATCAAAGGTGCACATAATAAACCAAACCAAAGGGTTTTGTTACACTCCGAATGACAATCAATCAGCGTTATCACACAACTATTTTCATTTGGAGCGCGCGAACTTTTCACTCGTTTTTCCTGAATGACATGAACGCACCATTGCTCTACAGCGCACTTACAGTTTAGTACCTCATTAAAACTGCAGTTGTAATTTGATTTTAAATGCATTATTATGCATACACTCAAATGTTAAAATGTGTCTAAGCTTAGTGGTCTAAGTGCAAACAAACATCAGTCAAATCTATCAATATTTCATGAAAGATGTTAAATAATATTTACTGACACTAACATGCAGACGATATGTAGATGATTTTTTTTTTTTGCACCAAGCTTGGTTTCATGGGCGCCACAATCTTAGAAATGGGAGCTTGACACTGTTACACTGATGACCAGAATTAAGCTTTACTCCATTATTTTATTAATATTATTTGTTTGATTTAAAAGTGACAAAATTGAATTATCCCGCTGATTGCAGAAGGTCAGTGTTTCCTTGTTCAAAAATTGTGAGGAAAAACACTGCCTGCTCACCTAATCAGTAACTCATGTAGAAGAATATTAATTATGCTTGATGCACATTAAATACGTTTATTGTAAAATTGAGCAACCTTATACAGACTTTTTTTTTTGTAAAGTTGTAGTCACCTTGTAGCTCTTAAGTTACTCTTGACTTTTAAATTATCTTCTGCAACATCGTCACGTGAACTCTTGTTTATGTATTCAGGTCCATCTGTGCCCTTCCTTCGAGGTGACCCCCCCCCACCCCCACCCCCCAAAAAATGCATTTTAATGGATCATTGTTTAAACTGCACCCTCGAGGTATAGCGCTGAGCACAGGGAGCCATAGCCACTCTGCTCACAAGACTAATGACATTCAAGTGGGAATAATAATCATGTGTGCAATGTCAAGAATTAACTAGGCGCACCTTTGAGTTATTACATTTAAAGCACATATAGTGTGAAATATTGCCACGTGAGTGTGTTGCTTTTCTGTCTGCACTTTCATAATTATTTGTGGTAAGTATAGTTGTGGTAAATTGTTGGGTAGGGGGAATTTCAACCTTACACAAAAAAAAAGTTGTTTATTACAATGTGTGTCGTGTGCTGGACGTGACGTCATCATGGCACTCTGGCTGTTCGTCTCAGCTACACTTCGTGATGTTTAATTGTCCATTGCACCTTAATTTGCCGTCAGCCAACGCACTGCCTCGTTGCCGCGGAAGCGGTCGTTCAATCAGTCAATCAATAAACCAATCAAAGCTCTGCACCACCTTTCATATTTTAACATGTCACACTTCGTACTTTGCGCACTTCGAAAGCAACGTGAAGTGCGTCACAAAACAAACGATAAACGACGCAAACTCGCCACCGGTCGAACGCTTGAGCGAAAGGGCGAAAGGTACGTGGAAGTCGAGCTTCAGAATCACACACACCCGATTGCTTACTGTTGACTTGGAAAATGCCAAGTAATTCTCAGAAATATCTGGTAAGCTATCAAACTGTTGTGTAATCCATCTGCAAAAAATGACGTAATTTTTGCATTCATGCATGTGAGAGTTTTTGCTATTAACTCGGCCAATATTTGTTTGTGAGTTACGTATGTTGATTCTGACATATATGAGACTTGAATTTGTCTTGTAAAAGCGTATATATATATAGTATATAGCATCTATAAAAACGAATACTGTCTATTGATGCTACAGTAACGGAGGAATGAGTTTTGTTTTAAAAGCCCTAAAGGGGAAGTAAAAAAAATTCAGATTGTGTTTCTGGTATATAAATTAGAAAAATACACCTGCTTTTATCCATCGCGGGGGCAGCCATTTTGTCACTTGCTGTTGACTTAAAATAAGCACTTTGACGTCAATTTCAGTCAAACAGCATGTGGCAAAATGGCCGCCCCGTAAACTAGAAAATAAAAGCTGCGGATTTTGTTGCATAATCATATTCCATAAACACAATATTAACCAGAATACCGTGTTTAGATTAGTGTGGGTGCATAAAACATATTGGTGGGGAAAAAAGTTGTGATTTAACAATTACAGTACAGTATAATTGTATTCATTGAGAACATCCTTTCTTACTGTACCATTAGAGGGAGCCCACGCACCACACTTTGAAAATCGCTATCCAAGCATGACACTGAGTTAAATTTGATTCCACATGAAAACAAAAATCCTTGAAACGTAAACCACTTACTTTTCTCTTCTCAGGACAGAGATGATTATTTTATTCCTAAGCCGGAGGGGGGACTGCAGACTCGGCATGTGGCTGTCCTAATAGGTTTCCTTGTGACTATCCTTCTCGTCATCTCTATCCTGGTGCCTCTGGTGATTGTAAACAGAAATAAAAACAGCCAGCTGGCTCTAGATGGCGTATCCTCACAAGATTTCTTGGAGTGGGGCACCAGCGAAGTGTTTGTGCCAGTTGAGAAAGGAAAGGTAAGCGCCACCGTGCTACCAGCATTGGTGGGAAGAAACCCAAGTGCCAACTAACCCAGAAAAGCCAATTACGTTGTCCCCATTCAACATTCAACGATGACACTTAGCGCTAGCTGATGCTAACATAATGAAGTCAAACTCTGTTGGTTTCCGGTGAAGAAGCCAAGGAACATCTCTGTTGTGTTGAACTTCAAAGAACAACTGGTGATGGGGATCGTCAAGAAGATGGCCGCTTGTGGAAAGCTCGAGGCTGTGAGTGGTCACTGACCGAAAATGGCATGACGCCATGACGATGCTAACTTGTCTTTTTGCCTTTCAATGAAAAAACAAAAGGTCCCTGTCGACAAGGCCGATGAGTCGAATTCAATTGGTCTCATTCCCATCATAACAACTGCTCCCATCATATGCTGGCGCACACTCGATATGAAACCTCAAGGGGTGAGTTTAGCATTTCATCTAGTGGCAGAAAAATGCAACACAAATCAATATTTAATTTGAGCTAAATTTTGAGTTTTTATTAAATTACTGTATCAAAGCCAAAAAAGGTTTATGTAAAGAGTATGATTTTTTTTTATTGCACTTTTAAAACAGATGTAAAATTTGCGATTAATCGTGAGTTAACTACTGAAGTCATGCAATTAACTAATTTCCTCCCAATAACGTATAAATACGGTCTATTTTAAATATTAACATGGTCCCAAAAACACATTTATACGTTTTTTATGCTAGAGCATACAGAAGGCTTTGATGCAGCCTCTGAACTGAAGAGAATGCAGTGGTAATTATTACAAAAACAACCGCAGCTAGCATCAGATTATAAGATATCAACCAGGGCCATGTTGCAAAAAGGCTTTTTTTCCCCAGTGTTTTAAACAGATTTGTGAAGAAAAATGAAACTTAGCTATATTCTAATGCTATTTGCTGCAAAACAGAAACCGATAGAAATCTACTTTTTTTCCTTAATGAAAGAAGAGACTCATATGCAAAATATGTCAAAATCAGTAAAACAGCCGCTTCAGTGAAAATTGCTCAGTCATCATGGGACAAACGGTCAACAAATGACATTCTCTTGTTGCAGACTGCTTTCATCGGGGAGCTGGTTGGAGGTCTGAGCGTGGGCCGCAACATCTCCGTCAGAGGACGAGTCAATGAGAGCCCAACTAGGTACGAGGCCACATGTTCCACAAATGGAGGCTGTTAACCCTGATAACATGTTTGCGCTTTTGTCTTGCAGTTTTCACATCGACTTGTTGGGCAGCGACGGCGACATCCCACTGCGCCTGAACCCTCAGTTCACCTCTGGAAAAATTTCCAAGATTGTGCGGAAGGCCTACCTGTCTTACGCCTGGGGAATTGAGGAGCACCTGCTGCAAACCTTCTCCTTTCAAGCCGACGTCTACCTTGAGGTTAACATTGCCATTACAACTATCAAATGTTTATTGGTGGCAAGCGCGTAGACTAGTCAGCTGCACAGGTGTGGGGTTCAAAATCCTCAACGTTCCAAAATAATGTTAGCTTTATTTAAGACCAAAACAATTGTCACCTGAAAGTGTTAAGTTTACTTGTTGAAAGATCCCTCAGCCACCATCTTGCGGTCTTTATTGTCCAGGTAATCATCCAAAGTGGCGCTGACGCTTTCAACGTGGTTGTCAACGGCATCCAAATAGCGAGCTTCACTTACCGAGCCGAAATCACGACAATCACGCATGTGAAAGTGGATGGTGACTTCACGCTGATGGACGTCAGGCTGATGTGACTTCATCACAGCAACATCAGAAGCGCCATTCCGGATCATGCATATATCATACATCTAGCCATTTATTAAGGATGACAAGGATTTTACTTTATTCTAATTAGATTATTAAGATTAACTTCATTTTAACATGTCTTTTTTTACAGGATTAATTTAAATACGTTTAACTTTTAACATGGATTGGTTTTTTTTACAGGATTAACTTTTGTAATATGACCTTTTTTTACACCAATGCAAATGATCATGGTTGCCACATACTGTGTGACATAATTATGTAAAATAAGTTGTATACATTGAACACAAAAGATTGATACTCAATTTTTTTATGTACTTTTCTTTCTCCATTATAGTTTAATAAACAGCATTACAAAAGTATGTGGTCTTTTACACTTAATTTCAGTAGGAGTAGGCAAGAAATGGCCCCAAGTCATTGTTGGATGTTCAGGTATATCTGCAGAAATGTGAGGGGTATATACTAATTACATACTAAATCTAGAAAGTGCGCATAACTGCAGCCTCACTCCAGACTGAAGGGAAGATTGATACATTGGTGGAGCATGCATAATTGTTTTTATTTTTTACATTAGCATTTTAAGATCCACAATCCACCTAACATTCAATTCTGGGCACTAATAGAAGTTTCCTACTGTTCGATCGGCAATTGCATATAAATCGTAGACAAAAAATTGATGACTACTCATAATTCCAGATTGATTTCATTTTGTCCCCTGGATTGATAACTGAATGAATGCAGCACTAAAATCACTTAATCGTATCTACCACCAGAGGGTGCCAAACACATTTTCAACCATTTTGTAAGAATTTTGCGATGTGCTAATTAATGCAATTGTACATTGCTTTGCATGTATGTAAATGAAGCAAACAATGATTTTTTTTAATGAGCACATGACATGTGTCAGGATTAATAAGCGTGAACAAATTTTGGCCATAATCATGCAGCGCCTACTTTGTAGGAAGAACGAGAGGAAATGTTTCTTTCCTGTTTTTGAATGTCCATCGTAACGTGGATTTGGATCTGGCACCACTTTTGACACTGGAAACAGCTGGAACAACAAGTAACCTGCAGGCCGAGCAAACCATTTTTTTTTTCTGAAGAGCACACAGTAAAAGTGTGGGCAGCCTGGATCGCAAGAGAGAGAAACGTGAGCAGGCGTAGGCTTCACACGTGCCGTGTCGCTCTTCATGTCTGTGCAATGCAACCCCCGCAGGGAATCTGCGCTGAAATTAATAGACTAATGGAGGTTTTTTCATTATCCAAAATGGCCTGATAATTTTGCTCTAGTGCTGAGCAGGGAAATAAGCGTGCCTAGCCTATTTTGGGGGCTGCTGAAGCACCTCTTAAGTAAATCCAAGTACCCCAAAATTGGACAGCTTTTAATGTTTATCTACTTAAGCTCTTTTTTTCTTTTTTTTTTGCAAGCTAGAGAAGTGTTCAAACCATACAGTACGTGGTAGAAACAATATTCTATCAACAAAAGTACAGTTAGTGAAGCAATCCACATATTCCCTCCCACAACTTCGAGTGCGTGTGTGCGGTCACATGGAGTAGTTGGAGTGAGTATCCCTATCTTGCTTAAACGAGGCAAACAAACAAATGTATTAACTTTCAAGACTCAATATTAATAACCAGGGTTAATTCCTGTTGCATTTAACCATAGGCCACTGTTTAGGTTGTTTGGTAAGTGTTATAGCTTCCTTTCCCCCCCCCAAGATAGGATAAGAGTTAGCTGCTATGCTAAGCTATGATAAGAGTTAGCTGTTAAGCTAGGATAAGAGTTAGCTGCCTTTTTTTTCTAAGTAGAAAATGATTAAGCTGACATTTTTCCCTTTTTGCTAGGAAACATTTGAAGTTGTCAGAAATGCAATGAGAGAAGCACATTTTTGGCAAGCTAATGTCTTAACATTAATAAGTCAAGGTGCTACTGACGAGCTAACTGCGAACCCAGAAGTGGAAATACATTATGTGAGTGGGGATGTGAATGGCAGCAAGACAAGTCAACAGCATTGTATGTAGAAGTAAAAAAAAATATATTCACATTCAATTAATACACTGTAGCCTACAGATGTAGATATGAAATATAGAAAAAAAACTGTATTGATTATCTGCTTTGGAATGTCAATTATACACAAATAAATAGATACAAACAGCAGCCAGAATAGTCAGCAGCGGTATAGCTAGCAAAAAAAACAAAACAAAACAAAAAATAGTATAATCAGTTTAGAAGATTGCTGACTGAACTTTTGCTGGCAAACTAACTTCTTATCTGGTGTTATTCTTCTTCCTTTCCCCGAGGAGGGAATACTCCGCCACTGTGCCGGCTGTAAGAATATCTTTCATTGTGCTCCATTTCTCTACACCTGTTCTGCTTTCACTGGGGCCCAAACAAAAGGAGCGCTTCCATGCAGCCTGCAGTAATAAGAGCTGACTCCATTAGGCGGGTGGGGGTCCTCTTGGGGAGGTTGTGTGTGTGTGTGTGTGTGTGTGTGTGTGCGTGTGGTTCAAAGAAATGAACACACTTTGGCCTTGTTGGAGCCATTTTGCAACTGTGTTGTTGTTTGGTAGCAATCTAAAAGCAGATTGGCTTGCTTTTACCCGAGATGGGGTTCATTATTTTGACCCAGAGGATTGAATTGAAGACTTACTGACAAATAATCCTCCAACCTAACTCCCAACACCCACTAGGCATACATGGGAGGACAAAGGTTTACTAGGTAACCACTGATAGCTTTTGCTTATTGACAAGTTACCCACCCCCAAACTGAAGCGGCACCCTGGGGAGTCATGAGAGAGGCCAGACAAGTGAATATGCCCATCTCTGGACATCACAAAGCAAATAGTTTAGCCGACGGCATAGTCGTGCTCTCCTATTCACAAATTCCCCAATTCACGTTTTTCTCTGTGGAACTAATAGACACTGTAGATGTTCAAGTAGCAATACTCTATTCTGCATTTTCTCATGGTGTTGTGAAAACACCCCAAGGATTACAGGCAACGAAAACGGATTTGAATCGGAAAATTGGTTATACCGTAAAAGATACGAGTGCATAGAATCAAACAACAACAACAACAAAATCATTGTTTAAAACTTTAAAATGTATGGTCAGAAGCCATCTGCACTACCACTGCAGCTCTGCTTACCTTTGGACTTTGACGTGATTATGGTTCTTTCACAAACTTCATCCAGCAGATCATTGGCTGAAAAACTCAGATTGACGGGAATATCTTGTTAGCTAGCGCCACCTGTTGGGTTTCCATCCACCCATTTGTATTCAAAATTTCAAGTAATACAAAAATAAAACTGAATGGAAACGCTAGAAATTCCAAAATTCGGTGAAAAGTTTTTGCGCTCAGAGGGGGTGGATTTTGGCGATGGAAACAGGTTTTGCAAATAAACGCTGGTAACACCGGATATTACGTCACACGTACGTTTGTAGTCACAAAGCAATGTCGGACGATACAGTAAAGTATGTTTGTGGGGACGACGAAACAGAAATCTTTTTGGAATTAATTAAAGAAGCAATTATTAATGCTATTTTAGATGGACAACAGCAAAGAAACGCTACGGTTTTATCAAGAATTACAAAAGGAAATACGACGTCATCGCACGGCGCAGTCACTTCCTGGTCTTTTTCTTCTTCTTTTAAATTACTGGTGGATCACATCTCTATGGTGCATACCGCCACCTACAGCGGCGGAGTCCCCTTTCAATATTCGTAAAAGAAGAACAGATAGAAACGGCCATAAGTCGCATGACCGTTTTGCGCATTTTCAGTAAATTCGCTTAATTTTTTTTAAACAATTGGATAGAAACCTGACTACTGTCAGGTCATAGTGGGGCGGAAATGATGTATAGCTCACTTTCATACACAATTTCAGAAATAGGCAGATAACTATTTACTTAGTTGTTTAATTTCACCTGATGGGTGGGTAGCCGTGACCAAAAACATTAAAACGACAATTTTCCATAAAGTCCCCTTTAAAGCTCTCATCGTTTAACGTCACTTTAAAAAATAAAATAAAATCTATATCACATACTTGAGCTGGAGGCAACACTCCGTGCGTGGGTGTGGTTCCGAGAATGCTTCACGCCCCCCCCCCCCGCTGTAATTAGGGCTTCCCACGTCTTCCGACGGTCCTTCCTGCCGCTCAGATGCCAGCGCTCGTGTGAGTCATGACAGATTTGGACCATCTTAGACGTTGGCCATTGTTATAATTCACCTTACGTAAGAGAGTTTTCTGTTTTGGACTGAATATGAGCAGCACAGGCCTAAAAATGGAGTGCGCATGTGGCTTAAAAAAAAAAACAGACCGAAAAGCTTGTTACTTGATGCTTTTTCATACCCTTGCTTTAAAGCAACACGTTGATTATGGCGCCGCCATATCGACAAAGTCAGTAACGTTATGCCAGAAGGAAGACCAGGTTTCTCATGAGGACAAGCGCATTGCGTCATTTTTTAGCTTTCGACATTCAAATTGACTTACGTCTTTGTGACGAATGGGTAAAGGGGGAAGTGACGTCTGCCATAAAGCAGTCAGCACAGTTGTAGTTTTTTGTGTGACAGTGTTCCTACCATCCTCCTCAAAATTGTTTCGTGCCAGTAAAAATGATACAGACCCCCTCAGGCCATGGCAAAGGTACCATTCAACTAGTTTTAAGTCAATAATTCATCAGAAGAGTTATGCATTTTTTTTTTTTTTAATTAAGGTTGAAAACTTCCTTAGTGCTACATTAAGATATTAAAAATGATTTTGTTGGGCTCTGGTGAAAGCTAAACTTGCCAACAAAAAAATTAACCATTTAGAGTGTTGAAATGGTTTCTGGTTAATTTTGGACTTCTGAGTATGAAAATGACATCAGTTTTTGTGATATTGATCATTCTGCACATGTATTAATTGATAATGTGCTTTGACAGTTTACGAAATGCCCTTTGGTTGTATTTTTGCATTACAAAAATCTGTTGTAAAACCTGGAACCAATTTGGGGAAAAAAACATGTCAACCCGTTGAAACTTTCCTGGCAACAAAATGTTTGTTGACTAATATTAGCCAGTATGTAAACGTCGGATCACATTTGTTTCATTAAATCAGAAGCAATCCTTATTCTCGTTTCAAGAATCACAAGTGAAGCTATTAGCATCTCTTTTTTTTTTTTTTTTTATAGCAAGCGCTATAAAGCTGCTAGTCTGCCGCCACAGCTTCCAGATGGCTCGACAACGCCGATCTTAAAGACCTGACGCGTACTGTTTGCGCTTATTGCATAACACCTCACAGGGTTGAAACCGTCAGCTAGCATTCACACATAATGAATAATTGAGCAATCATTTATTGGATGCTGTATTTCATCAAAACAAATCTGTTAAATGCTATTTATTGAGATGGACAAAAATAGGATAAAACAGCTTAATGCCACAAATATTAGTGTCATACTTTTGTTTCCTTAAGCAAAGCTCAATAGCTATGAGCTGCATTTCTAATGTATTCTTGTCCATTTTTGTTTGTTTTGAACATATGTGTTTATAGTTTTCTGCAGTGCCGCTGAGGTTTTGCGAGGCCCTACGATGAACTCTCCCAAGTCATTAGAAAGCCACACTGATGGCTCCAGATGTTGACCAGGATTCTCCGACATCTGCTTTTCAGTTCTGTGACGCAGGTATGCCACTCTGCCCTTAAAATACTTACCCGGAGACTGTTCAATACACGTGTGCATGAAACAAGCGGAAAATCACGAGAAATGTGGAACGCTTTGACACGGCGCACTTCTTCACGCCACTCGACGCCCACGCCGCTCTGGTGAAGCCTCCAGATGACCGGCATCCGTCAGCTGTCGCATGGATAAATGTGGAGCGCGCAGATTAGAGAGAGTGGAAAGAGCGCAGCAATCGCTTGTGTACTTGTCAGTGCTGGCAGAGCGGTAACCATAGCAACAGCCACCCCGGCCGGTCAGTTGGATCAACAGAGAATGAGAAACCAAATTAGTAGAAAGGGAAAAAATGTCCTCTTATCGCACAAGGAGGCTTGGAGGAGGTCCCCAAAAAAAATCTTCTCCGATTTCAAAATATTAGTAGTCAAGTGTCTCGTTTCCTCACTTCCTTGGTCTACTATACTTTTCATCCCTGTGCTCGTCGATCACTCACTTCCTCGTCACTTCCAGGCCTACCGCACGTTTCATCACTTTCCTTATCGGGCACTCGCTTCCTTGTTTCTAAGGATGCAAATTTTTCTATTTGTGCAGTTCCAGCACGCTCTGGTAGTTAATTAGTGCAGTTAAAATTTTAATTAGGCATGTTTTGGCCACCTATGTTTAAGTTAAGTTATCATTCCAAATATTCGTTGTCAGTCATTATGTACATTGAGGTTAATGTTACCAGTACTATTTGAACTATAATGTATTCGTACTGTAGATGGACCATGATACTTTGCACCGCTCAGCCAATTGGAGCACATGACAATAAAATGACTGGCCGAGCCTATTTCTACTGTATGTCACTGTTGTTGTTTACAAAAACACAATATTGTGCTTTAAAAAAAAATAAATTTACTCCTTTTTTTTTATACACCGTATTATCGCCAACCTTCCGACAATATCGTGGTAATTATCGTATCATAAGGTTCATATCAAGATAATATCGTATCGTGATGTTTGGAAATCGTTACATCCTTACTTGTTTTCTCACTTTGTTACTGTACATGTTTCATTACTTTCCTAGTTAATCACTTGCTAGCTTGCCTTCTTACTTTCCAAACCTACCACACATTTGATCACTTCCCGAGTCGATCCCTTGTTTCCACACTTTCCAGGCTTGCATACCATGTTTTCTTGTTGCTTCATGACCTTGGTCGATCTCACGCTTACTCATTTTCTCACTTCAGCCAGCCAAAGGTTTCACCTTTTTTCACGTCCAGCACTTGCTTCCTCGATTCTTCACTTTCTTGGCTTGTCATTGCTATCCTTGTTAATCACTTGTTTCTTGTTTCCTCACTACGGGGCTGAGCCCTCGGGTCCTCACTTTCCAGGCTGGCCACATGTTTTGTCTCTTCATTTCGAGCACGTGCGTCCTCATTTCTTCTTTTTTTCAGGCCTATCACAAGTTTGATCACTTTCCTAGTTGAGCAATTGCTTGGTCTTTTCCTCATCTCTAAAAACAGTTGGGTCAGAAATAACCCAAGAATGGACCAACCCAACTTTTTTAGTTATTTAACCCCAAAAGTTCGGTCAAACTAAATAATTAACCCACAAAATAACCCAACATTTAACCCAACTTTGTGATGTATTTACACCAAAAAGTTGGGTCGAATTAAATTAATAACCCACTAATCAAACCAATTTTTAGGTTGTTTTGTGGGCTATTCACTTGAGCCAACCCTTTGAGTTAGTTGAATAAACCAATTAAATTGGGTCAAAAATGAACTGACCCAACTTTTTGAGGCATTTAACCCCAAACGTAAGATTAAATTAAATTAATAACCCACAAATCAAATCAATTTTTGGGTTGTTTTGTTGGTTATTCATTCGACTCAACTTTTTGGGTTAATTGAATAATCGCATTGAATCAACTGACCCATTTTTTTTTTTAGGTATTTAGCCCCAAATGTTGCATCAAATTAAATTAATTACCCACAATTCAACCCAATTTTTGGGTTGTTTTATGGGTTATTCATTTGACCCAACTTTTTGGGTTAGTGAAATAACCCAATTGGGTACAAAATGAACTGCCCCAACTTTTGAGGTATTTTGCCCTAAATTTGGGTCAAATTAAAATAGTAACCCACAAATCAACCCACATATGTGGGTTAGGGTTAGTTTGACCTTGGGTTGGTTTGTGGGTAACTCACCCACATTCATTTAACCCAACGTTTTGATCATTTGATCACTTTTCTTGCTGGTCACTCACTTCCAAGGCCTGCCCTTCACTTCTTCACTATTAGGCGGGAGGTGCTCTAAAGTGGAGCAGTGCTGGCAGGGGCCACAAAAAGATCCTCTAGGGGTTAATTTATATGAGGTATGCTATTTGCACGCTTTCCGCCACCAATTACTAGTGCTCTTATTCTGTCCATCCACCATCGAAATATGTTGAGTATGTCTTAAAAAAAATAGCAAAAGGGGGTTAAAGTCTGTCGGAAAGCAGCGCACAGCACTGCCCTAACTGGGATTACAGGGAGAACAATGTCATCATGCCGCAGGCGTCAGCGAGCACAACGTTCCAAAAATAGACGGCGGCCCTTCTTAGCCGACATTTGGTGTGAATCAACATGGAGATCCGGGGAAATATTGTTTCACGGATCAAATTGCCATTTGTTGTCTGTTTGCTGAAAGACGCTCAGAAGTTTTGACTCCCAAAGTTTCGGCGAAAGCAATGCTCATTGTGCATAGGTTTGTTCAATGGAACATTCCATCATTCCATCAGATGTACACTGTAACTGATCAAGCATTTAAAATGGCAAATATTCTCCTGCTTGCTGATAAAAATATTCATGACATTGATTTGTCTACGATTCAAGGACGGTTCCATGTTAAAGTGGAATTATTCAATTCACTTGGATGCGATTCAATTAGATGTGGTGCGACTCATTTTAAGGAGGTATGGTGCAATGAGTTTCTTGTTGCACAAATATGAATGAACTTGCCAGTACTGAAAATTGCATTTCCTTCAAAGATACATCTCTCCAATAAAAGACGATTATCTGTGTATCTCGATATATTTTAAATTGGAGTGATTTGATCAGTTCAATTCAACGCATTGCATCGTCTTTAAATAAAAAAATGGTTTTCCGAATCAAATCGTTTTTTGTTACAAACCTAAAATAAATGTCTAGTCAGTGAGTAAATAAGTGAATAATATAATTATGTAGGCTATATAAAAAAAAGTTATTTTGTAAAAATAAAATAAAACAAGTCGTTTTGTTGAAATGTTTTCTATATAATGTAAATAAAGCATGTAAGACTATACAAAAAATACATTCTAACCAGTAAAAACACTTTAAATTAATATAGAAACAAATTTAATTGAAAAGCAATCTAATTTTAAAAGTGAAATTAATACTTGGGTTTAATTTTTGAAAAATTTGCTTTTAATTTTACATAAATCCATAAATGCAATGCATATTTGTTATTCACCCATTTAAATATATATATATATAATGTAAAAATATACATTGTAAATTGTTTTTTGTATAAATAAAGTTGCCATTTCACGTCCTGCAATTAGTTGCACACACTTGAAGCCCCCTCAATGTTTTGAGAGGAATCAATCGTCGGTCCAATAGGAAGCTGAGCCGAGTTGGTGCCGCTCTCCTATTGGCGCAGAAGCTTTGGTCCCTCCCCCGGCCGAATCTCTGCCCGCCGCCGCCTGGCGGACGCAGCCAGTCACTAGCCGTGCGGACTGACAAGCGGTCGCTGGTCGTCGCGGTTCTTTCGGTCCCGTTCTCCGCTCGCGCAGCCATGGACGAGATGGAGGAAGAGCTCAAGTGCCCCGTGTGCGGCTCCTTCTTCCGGGAGCCCATCATCCTGCCCTGCTCGCACAACATTTGCCTGGCGTGCGCCCACAACATCCTGGTCCAGACGCCCGACACCGAGTCCCCGCAAAGTAGCCGCGCGTCCGGCTCCGACTACGACTACCTGGACCTGGACAAGATGAGCTTGTACAGCGAGGCGGACAGCGGCTACGGCTCGTACGGAGGCTTCGTCAGCCTGCCCACCACCCCGTGCCAGAAGTCCCCCAACGGGGTGCGGGTGTTCCCCCCGGGGCCGGCGCCGGCGTCGCACCCGCAGCAGCAGCCCCCCGCGCAACAAGCCGGCTGCCTGCTGGCGCCCATCCCCCGCAACGCTTGCATCACGTGCCCGCAGTGCCACCGCAGCCTGGTGCTGGACGAGCGGGGGCTGCGCGGCTTCCCCCGCAACCGGGTGCTGGAGGGCGTCGTGGAGCGCTACCGCCAGGGCCGGGCGGCCGCGCTCAAGTGTCAGCTGTGCGAGAGGAACCCCCGCGAGGCCGCCATCATGTGCGAGCAGTGCGACGTGCTCTACTGCGAGCCGTGCCGGATGCGCTGCCACCCGCCCCGCGGCCCCCTCGCCAAGCACCGGCTGGTGCCGCCCGCCCAGGGCCGGATCGGGCGCCGCGCCGCGCCTCGCAAGACCTCCACCTGCGCGGAGCACGAGTTGGAGAACCTCAGCATGTACTGCGTGCAGTGCAAGGCGCCCGTGTGCTACCAGTGTCTGGAGGAGGGCAAGCACGGCACGCACGAAGTCAAGGCGCTGGGGGCCGTGTGGAAACTGCACAAGGTGGGACGAGCGCGCAGTTGCGTTGGAAATCACATAACATGACTGATACACGCGCACACACAGGCGCATACAAACACACACACACATGCAAAAACACACGTTAGTTCTACACACACATGCGCACACATACAAAAAATGCAATTAGCCTATCTAAATTAAAAAGGTTAGACACAAAAAAAGTTTGACAATACACTGTACACATATATGAGACAAAAATAGCTATAAATGACAAAAACATCTTGCAAATAAGTGCAATTTTAGAAAACATTTTTTTAGACAAAATACAAACATTAGATGAAAAGTAAAATAAAAGAAAAAAGATGCAAATATGAAAAAAATATGTTATTAAATAAATTATACAAAAAAAATTTGCATAAAATTACAGAATTAAAAAAGAAAACAGATAAAAAGCCCAAATATTAGACAAAAACTGGATTTTTTTTTAAACGCAAACAAAATATTAGACCAAACACAAAAAAAACGTATGCAAAAATCTGCAAATATAAAAGCAAACACCAGAAAAAAGTACAAAACTATTAAACAATCAATACACAAATATAGACAAAATTAATGTGCAAACATAAGACAAAACAACAAAAATGTATGAAAAATTATATTAGACTTAAAATTGAAAAATTTTAGGAAAAAAATATTAGACAAAAATGTTGGACAAACTGTGATGAAGATTGCACATTAGACAAAAAATTGTAACGTGAAAATTACAAAACAAGTGATTTGAAGAAAAATACACTAAAAACAACTGAGGAAATAAAATTTGTAAAAATACACAAATATTCAGCAGAAACGCAAACAGCTTTTTGATGAAGTGCTGCCACCACAAGTGAAAATCAATCCGTGCTTTTCGACCGCTTGCTTTCTCTTCGCACTCCAGGCTCAAAGTGGCCGCTCGCCCTGTCACAACCCCCTAGCGCCGCCCCTGGTCATCATGGAAACAAAAACCATACTCGCCATCAGCCCCGTAACGGAGGGTGGTGTGATGAGTAGCGGCTCCTCCCGAATCTCACCCCTCTCAAAACATGCAGACTACGGATACCATTACCATGACAACCCGTATTGCTGTCATTCAAATAATTGGGACCTCTCACATGTTGTGCAAGATATCAGCCAAATATTGGAAATGTGGCGGAATCTTGCTGCCATTGACGTAGGCGTACAACGTTGTGACCTGGGATACTGTGCGTGCACAACACACACGCACACACACATACACAGTACACACACTCGTGTGTTGGGAGTCAAGTGTGTCAGATGCTATTTTGGGCTTGTGGTGGGCAGGGAGGCAGCTTGTGTTCTTCAAACAGCACAACGCACACCGCATGCACAACAAAAAATATGCACACATCAACAAAAGGGTTGCTGGAAGAAAAAAAATACAAAATCATGAATTAAAATATTCGTCCCCTCCAAAAATAAATAAATCTTTAAAATAGGCAATAATATTTAATTAAAAAATAAATAGACAAATAGTAGACAAAAATATTAGATGAAAAATAAATACAACAGAAAATGTACAAATATTTGCAATTAAACATAAGCAGCAAAGCAATAAATATTACAGAAAGAAGTTTAAAAAAATATATATATATTCTGCCAAAATATAGAACAATATTAAGCAAAATACACAAATATTAGACAAGAAATTGAATCATATTACACAAAAATATCAAACAGAAAATCAAAACATTGCACAAAAAACATTATTTGGAAAATAAATTACAAGAGAAAAAAACAAATATCGGAAAAGAAATAACAAATGCAAACGAAGTTGATGGAAAATAATATGAAAAAAATACGTACGTATGTCAAAATATAAAACACAAAAAAACTAAAATATTACCTAAAAAATACACGAATATTTTAAAAAATATATACAAATATTAATATATTAAAATATGAGCAAAAGTACAAAAATATTGGACAAAAATAAAAAAATTTTTTTTTAAAGGTAACTAAAGAAAAATAGTAGACACAAATACAAAACATTGCACATAAAACAAAATATTACCCAAAAAATAGAAACAAATATTAGACACAAAAATACACAGACATTAGACAAACGATCTATAAAAATATTACAAAAAATGCCAAAAAGTTGACTCAAACTAAAGAAAAATATTAGACAAAAAATACAAAACACATTCCACAAAAAAAAAGAAAAATACTATAATACACAAATGATAAAAAATATTTTTTTTAATTGATATTGGTGTGTGTTAATAAGGACTCCATATTATGATGATGGTGATGGTTTTGATGATTTCACAGCTTGACAATTGTGCATTATTGATGAGAGCAGTGATGAATTATGAATGCTTCATCTTGTTCAACAGCCTGCTTGAATGTTTTCCTCAAAAGTCGTCAAACGCTGCCAAGTTAAATGGTGAAAAGTGAGCCGTGCCAGTGCACGTAAAGACTCCACGTTGAAAGTAGGCTAGGACACTCTTTGCTAAGCTAATTCTTCATCGTGGCATGGAAGTCGAACGCCGCTATAGCTAAACGAAGGGTTGCTGTATATTCACAAAAGCTCAGTCAGATGCAGCAAAACAAGTTTAATTTTTTTATAATGTATTTTTACATTGTGTTTAAAACCCTTACTAAAGGGTTAGGGATGCTAGCTTCGTTAGCACGTCTGCTTTTTACATTGTGTGTTAGCATTAAGTCAGATGACTTTTACAAGACAAAGATGATTTTTGGGGGGCTTTTTTTTTTTTTTAATGAACCGTCTTGGAATCGTATCGTGCGTGATACGTATCGCAACGTCTTTTGTTGGAGAGACTCAAACCCCTAATAGCTTTTTTGCTCGCGACTCAAGACAAAACATCGTCCCGGTCACTTGTATGTTGAGGTGCCATTGTATTCATCGTTATCAAGCGCAATGTCATTGTTAGCATAACTCGCTAACAGGATGCTAAGCAACTAAACAGACTCAAATCAAGTCAAATTGTTTGCTGTAGTTCTCAGCGAACCACAAAACACTTCAATATGTGACTTTTAACACACAAGATGGCCGCCTAACATACTTTTTCCATGTTTTGTCTTTGTTTAGCTGTGCAGGGTTAAAAGGTTAACCCCAATCCCCTCACAGGCACGTAAAAACGTCATTTTTTTCTTTTCTTTTCTTCAGAACTATATTGGCTAGTTTTTGTCCGCATTCCGACAATACAAGAAACTGCTGGCTGGGGTGCGAGCGGTTCCCGCAGGGTCACGCGACCCCCTTGCTGCACATACGTGACCCCCGCAATCCAAAAGTATCCAAACAGGAACTTTTGTGTTGGGTTTCCTGTCACATGACCTCTTCATCGCCTTTCACATGAAAGCACACAGCTGTACTGTAGTGATGATGAACATCTTGCTGGATTGTAAATCATTTTGAAAGACAACCTTGTTAATTTAATATCATTTTGTTATTTAAAAAAAAAAATTTTTTTTACGAGTAGCTAAAGATATATTGTTCACGTACAACGCGCACATACCCAAAACACATTTGCAATTGAGTTTGTGTTTAGGCGCTAATTAGCAGCTAATTAGCAGCTGCTTCCCGCTAACGTTCTGCTCTGATGTGTCGCTCCAGGGTCAATTGTCTCAAGCTCTCAACGGGCTGTCGGACCGAGCCAGCGAGGCCAAAGAGTTCCTGGTGCAGCTCAGGAACACCGTGCAGCACATCCAGGTACACACGCTCTGTTTTCCGGTGACGGGATTAACTGCGGTATTATCATTGCGTCGCATTGGTAATCCCTCTGCACTTTTGTCTACTGGATAACTCGTCCAGCATTTTACTTGCACAATCCTGGGTGAGGTAATAGTTCCCACACTCCGGTAGACGTAAAAAGCAGGACTACAGAGGATGCATGCAATCATTTTAAACAAAAACTAAGTTGTAATAAAATACAGAACTTCTTGTTTGGTTCTTCTTTCAAATGTATACCGTCTCAAATTGAACAAGTGTGGCGCCATCTAGTGGACGAGAATGGGACTACACGGACACCCAATATTGCAAACGAGAGTTCGACCAAATTAGGTCTTATCAAGTGTTCTTTTCATGTTACTGACGATTTGTATTGGTCCCCACAGGAGAACAGCGTGGAATTCGAGGCGTGTCTGGTGGCGCAGTGCGACGCCCTCATCGACGCGCTGAACCGCCGCAAGGCTCAGCTGCTCGCTTGCGTCAACAAGGAACACGAACACAAGCTCAAGGTAAAACGTTTGCTAAAAAACAACAACGGTGGGCTGTACCACCGGGCTACGCCCACATTGGGCAAAAAGAAGAAAAAAAATCAGCAATTTAGAGTCATCCATTTATGTCTAATATTTACATGTTTTTACTATTTTCCCAATATTTTTGTAATACTAGTGTTGTTTTGTTTACTTTATAAAATTCTTGTCTTTTTGTATTATTTTCAAATATTTGGGTTTTTGTATCAAATACTTCGGTATTTGTTTTGTTTTTTGGTGTTTCATTTTTTATTATTATTTTTATTATTTGCTAATGGCGTCTAATATTTTTGTATTGTTTATTTATTTATTTATTATTTTATTTTGTAACATCTGTATTTTACAGATTGGCTACTATTTTTTTTATTTTTGGGTTCACAATTTTGTATTTTCCATTATTTTTGCCCACCCAATTACATTACAACGGGTGACACTTTGCTTATTATTATTAAAAAAAAAAAAGAAGCTTTCCAGAGGGTTCCACTGAAAAGTGAAGCAGAAAAGCTGCATTATTAGCCTTTTTCATGTCGATTATCATGATGGTGATTTTCACAAACATTTCGTCTTTGCGTGGCTCGTAACGTGATGAGCAAAAAGTGGGACGTGTTTGGAGTGAGGCGCGAAGAGAGGAGTGAGTTAGTGTTCCCAATTTCACGCTTGGACGCTGGCGAGGATCAATGTTTGGCACGTGGAGGTGTTGTGAGACAGCGCAACAAAATCGACACTACACAAAAGCCTGTTCGGCTACCATTAATTTAGATACCAGATACAATTGTTTGTGCGTGCGCACATGCGTGTGTACGTGCGCGTGTCTGTCTGGAGGTGGTCTGAAGAACCATCTGCCAATGTCCAGATTAGCCAGATTGCCGAAGACTCGTCCTAAACCTCAGGCATAGCACGGAACCCAATTTCAGTCCCCCTTTTCTATGTTTCAAAAGTATGTTACCCAATAGTTTCATTTTTGTATTTACGGAAAAGTTTTCCTTGTTAGTTCAACTTACATGAACCTTCAGGATCCCTCGCCGTACACTTTTGGTAAAGTTTTTAATCCATCCATGCTCTGTTGTACCAGCTAGCTAGCACCAAGCTAACCTGGGTCTGTCCAGTCCAACATCCCTATCAAACATGACTTTGCTCACAATTACGCAGGTTGTCTGTGTCTGAAAGAGGCTACATTAGCAACGCTGAGCTTGCCTTCAAATGTGAATATTTACTAGCGTGCTCAGTGGCCTGGAATGAACTGACTGCATTGTCTGCTCTGAGGCTCCCGGAGGATTAAGGACACCCTGAGAACGGGATCATTTCCCCATAAAGAGACCAACTGAATAATTGAGCGTGTTATTGATGTTATCACTCAGCCAGAGGAGAGCGTTTAGCCTTGGTGTGACGCGAGCGATTTTTACCGCACTGGCAACAAGAAGCTCTGGTCCTCTGCGGCCGTGTCGCAGTTGTCACGGTGATTCAACGTCTCGTCCCTCCATTTGGCCTGGCGTAGCTCCGCAGACTGTGATGTTCACACGGCAATGGACAAAACAGAAATGCAGTCAAATGCACCAGCAACAAATTCTCCACGTGATTGGTCACATAATGCATGTATGGGCATTTGTTGCTAGGCAGGATTTATGGGGCAGTCAAAACGGAATGGATCCATCAAAGGCTTCTGATGTCTATTTTGCTTGTTCTTTGGTTTTTATTTGATCACAAATAGAAGATTCAGCCTCCTGAGTCTGCTTGCGTTGCCGCGACTTTTGTTAGCGCTCAAAGCTAATCTGCCACGCTCTTGCATGAAGTTTTTTTTATTACTTAATATTATTAGTTAGTCTATTAGTTAAAATTAGCTTATTTGCTCTCGTCTAAATACAGTTGAAAGGTCCCCTTTTATCTGAAATTATTATTTATTTTTTAAATAATCTTCGTAAGATCATTTGAGTTGGAAATGAGCACCAAGTTATTTTCGTTGGTCAGAAATAATTGTGATTTTGAACGGTCCATTTTCTTAATAATATTTAAAAAATATTTAATATATATATACATAAGCTTTGCTTCAATTGGGTCCCTTTAATTTGATGGGGAAAATAGCTTGCCTCTGACGTGTTGTGGCCACCGTGTCGCTTCACTGTGATCGCTTCATTGAAATTTAGAAGACAATCAAGTTAGCCGTAGCAATGCTAACGCTATGCATGCTGGTAACACGCCGCCAATGTGGTGAGAAGGCCATCTTTAAAATAAAATGTTCCCAAATACAGTAATTAATGGACATCAGTGACTTACAATGCTTTTATTTTGAAGTTGTTCCTGGTAGCACGTGTGGTGTTGTGGTGGCTAACTTGACTCGTAGTCTTCCTGACTGAAAGTTTAATCGTTGTAGCCCAGTTTAAGTTTAAATTTCAAACTGTTACCACCAACATCAACACAAATGCTGAAATCATGTTCGATCGCTGATTAAGAATGCTTTTAAAAAAAACAACAACAATTATTTAATTACGCTGGCATTGTCGAATGTAGCGCCTGTTCCCAGCGTTAGCAGCTAATGGCTAGCAGCTAGTCGCTAAGCGATTGTCCCATATAGGCTGGGAGGTGTCGCCGGATTTTACGTCGTTGGCCAGTTTAATAGACGATAATGACTCAATACACTTTGATGCTGACAGCCTGACACAGTTGAGTTCACATTTGACCAAATCAGGCGTACTCAACTGTGCTGTTTTAGCGGTAAAGTCACTTCTGTGGTCTGACCTAACTTTGCCTTGAAGCAAAAAAAAAAAATCTCTTACCAATGTTCCTAGTGTAGAAAACTCAGTTTGCTTTTATGCAACGTTTAAATTTAGGGGATGCGGCACGAGTTAAGGGTCTGGTTGTACGCTCTTCTTTTCCTGCCCCCACCCCGACCCCCCCCCCCGCCCCCCCCCCCCCCGTATTCTGCCTAGCAACAAGTGATGAACAATGCGTGACCGAATGAATGTCAAATGTTATGTTTCGCACTACGCTGCTTGTGGTTGTCATCCTCCATGTTTTCTCTGCAGGATTTCCCCTCCTCTCAGCCCCCCCTCATAGCACGACCAGGTTACTGTTACCTAGCAACCCCTCGTCCATCTCCACTCTGAGTGTGTGTGTGTGTGTGTGTGTGTGTTTTTTTACTAAAGTCTCTTTTCCACAAGGAGGCTCTATGGACAGCAGCAGTGATAGATGGACTAGGAACGTTAGGATCAATGTTGACGTGCTCAGAGATGCTAGTGTGGCAAAAACAACAACAATATGCTAACATGAAAGCATGTTTCAACATTTGACCTATTGTTCCATGAGCACGCTTTTCATTTGTATCTGAAATCATCGTTCCCCATTGAAATGAATGGAAATGTTCACTTGTTGACTGTTTTCCAGGTGGTGCGCGACCAGATCTCGCACTGCACGGTGAAGCTGCGCCAGACGACGGGCCTGATGGAGTACTGCCTGGAGGTGATCAAAGAGAACGACCCGAGCGGTTTCCTCCAGGTGACGCCGGCTTAATGTCATTTTTCTTCGGCGACCGCTCCCTGACCGACCCCATTTGTTTTGTCAGATCTCGGACGCGTTGATCCGGAGGGTCCTGATGACGGAGAGCCAGTGGGGCAAAGGCACGTTGACGCCCAGGATGACCAGCGACTTTGACCTGACGCTGGACAGCGCGCCGCTGCTGCAGACCATCCACCAGCTGGACTTTGTGCAGATGAAAGGTACGCCCTCCCTTGATGCCTTATTTTGTCAGTTTTTTTCCCCTCATCTCCCGCAGGTAATGAAAGTATTTCACAGGGTTATCGATACATTTTTGCATTTTTGTCAAATTGTTTCATATTTTCTGATATATTTTTCCTGATATTTTTGTTCATTTTTTTTACAATTTGATTTGGCAAGGCTCTTACAGGTACAGCTGAAAGAAAGACTATACAGATAAAACACAATATTTTACACTTTTGGTATTACCACATCAGGTTTTAATTCTTGCATGTATTGCTAATGTTTGTGCATTATTTTATCTTTGATAGTCATATTCTAATATTTTGACATTCTTTTTGTTATATTTGTGTATTTTTTCCTTTTTTCTTAGGTGGCTTTGAAATACAGAACACACAAACAAAAAAACTAAACACAACAACAAATTAAAAACACAAAAATAGTTATTTGTTGTTTTGTACTCTTCTAATATTTTAGTATTTTTTAATACATTTGTTTTGGTATACTTTTTGTAATACTTTATGTGCAATATCTGATTTGTTCCGAATATTTGTATTTTTGTGAAATTTACCAGTATTTTTGTTGTAATTTGTACAGTATATATTTTGATTATACTGTTTATTTGTAATTTTTCTATTTTTTGTTCTGAATTTTTTTTTCAGTTTCCTAATGTTTTGTAGTTTCGTCCTAATATATTTGCCAGAATGCTTTTTTTTAATCTTTTGTAATATTCTTTAAATGTTTCATGTAATATTTTTGTAGCTTATGTCTAATTTTAAAGACAATATTTCTGCTTTGTATGTTGTAGCATTTTCTCCTTATATCTGCATTTAAAAAAAATATATATATTTTTAGTCTGATATTTTCTGTGTATTTTTTGCAATATTGCTTTGCTCGAGAGTGTGCAATTGTACCTGTTTAAAAAAATATATTTTTTACCATTTTTTACATACCTTACGTCTTATATTTTGTTTATTTGTGTCATATATATTTTTTAAATCCATTTTCTCTTGATTACTACACTGATAAATGTGAGCATATTTCTCATTCTAATTGTAATAAGAAACAAAAGCTTTTTTCAAAGTCGGATGGCCCCTTAACGACAAATACATTTGCTGTACCGAATAAAGTGAACGTCTGTCGTTCCGGTGTCCTCCTCAGTGCCGTCGGCTCCCATGCTCCAGCTGGAGGAATGCTGCACGGAGAACAACAGCACCACGTTGTCATGGAAACAGCCGCCGCTCTCCACCATCGCTGTGGACGGGTACATCCTGGAGCTGGATGACGGCGACGGCGGCCACTTCAGGGTACGTTCGCTCACTTGATTGGAAGCAAAATAAACAGCTTCTATGTAATCAAAAAAGCCGCACTCACCGAGGTACTTAATCTCAAGGCAGCCCTTCGTTTCGGACTGAATCTTGTTTGCCACAGTCTTGACAATGTCAGAATCATTTTTTCTTCATTATACAGTATCATATTGGGGATTTTTCACCATTAATGTTAATGTATATAATGTCGCTGCGATGTGAAAAACACGTATGTCCATTTTTGTTATTTTTTACATTTTTAGGTTTTTGGGATGAAACTAAATGTAGACATCCCAAAAAGCAAAAATGTAAAAATGTGGTTTTCACATAGTTGTGCCTAGTTTTTTGTATACAATTTGCTTCCACAATATTTTGGGATTTTTGCAAAGTTTACAATGTTTTAATTTATAATTTTTTTTTTTATAATATTTATAGTTTAAATGTTTAATTTTTTTTAAATATACATTTAGTTAAATGTTTTTGTATTTTTGTCATAATGGTTTTCCATTTGAGCCCCCCTGTTGTTTATTAATTATGCAATATTGATCTATTTTTCATTTATTTTTTGCCCTACAATTTACATATTTAAAAAAAAAACCATTACAACATTGTTTTTTCTAATATTTTTATATAAGACGTGTTATATTGATTCATAGTTTTTCCATATTTTTTTCTAATACTTTTCCTTTTTTTTCTTTTAGTATTTGTACATTTTTAATCTATCTATCCATCTATCTTGTGACAAACACTGGTTTGAATTGGAAAATCTGTTTTGATTGAAAAGATGCAAAGTGCATCGAATCAAAACTCTAAAATCACTTTAAAATCATATGACACGCCATGTATTGAGCTACAAATCGTCTTTTATTGGAGAAATAAACACCCCTAAAATATATATGTAGATTAGATGAAAATATGTACACACACTAACACATTCTCCTCTTTATACGCCGATAGTCATCTTTTCCTAGTATGTATTCGTGAATAATCATTTTGCACATTGATTTAATATCACACTTGTGTTGCTACACTTTCTGTGCCGCACACTGACTCACCGACGCCCGTCTTTATTAATACCCCGGCGCGTGGGCCGACCCGTCCGTCCGCCCACGCGCCGCCGTTCCAACCCGTTGGAGCGGTCGCCCAAAAAAAAAAAAAAAAACGCTTTGGTGTGTGCGCTCCCCGCAGGAAGTATACGTGGGGACGGAGACCATCTGCACGGTGGACGGCCTGCACTACAACAGCACGTACAAAGCCAGGGTGAAGGCCTTCAACGCCAGCGGGGTGGGACAGTACAGCAAGACGCTCGTCATGCACACGTCACACGGTAACGCAATACTCTTTTTTTTTTTTTCACAACGAAAAACATCCATTTGTTTCATATTGTATGTATGAACTAGCAAATCGAGTCAGAATCGATTATCCTATATCGGTTACTTGGGTCATCTTTTAATTTTTGAGAATGGCCCCATACAAAAGAAGCAAGTCGGACATGTGCCGTCAACAACAATTAACGTGTAGGAAAAACAAAAGTGGCCAAATATTGGTTTCGGTGCCGCAAATGTGGTTTTAAAATTGTTCATGATAGTTAATACTAATCGTGCGCTGGCTTCTTGAGCTTGCTTTCATCAGCTTAAGAAAAGAAAGAAACACATGAAGTGTTGATGCTTTCTTTTGTTTTTTGTTTTTTTGGGCTAAAGCTAAAGCTGCTTCCATGCTCTTTCCCTCCTCTCCCACTTTTCGCTATCACTTTTCCCCTCTTTCCAGCTGGACTTCCTCCGGCTGAAATGCAGTCAGGTAAGCTCGCTCGCTCGCTCTCGCTTTCGCTCATTGCTGACTTTCAAAAAAAAAAAAAATATATATATATATATATATATATATATATATATATATATATATATATATATATATATTAGGGGTGTCAGGCAATTAAATCTTTTAAGCGTAATTGCATGTCTTCAATAGTTAACTCACGATTAATTGCTAAATTTATATCTGTTCTAAATGTGCAATAAAAAAAAAATTCTAAGTTTTCATACTCTTGTTAACATAAAATATATTTTAGTCATTGATACAATACTTTCATAATAATTCATAAAATTGAGTTAAAATTAAAAAGATGTACTGTACTCTTTAAAAAAAAACAAGTGTGATATTGAATTGTGTTGAGGTCATTTTTCTGCCACTAGATGGCATAATTGCATTTGTAAGACAGTGATGACAGCTCAGTGCATTTTCTTTTCATATTAAGAGCATATCTATATATATATATATATCTATATATAGTTTTTTGAGAATCACTACCCTAATCTAACTTTTTGTTCGGTGTAGTGGCCTGGTTCGCCTTCGACGCGGCGTCGGCGCACCCGGACATCCTCCTGTCCAACGACAACCTGACGGTGACATGCAGCAGCTACGACGACCGCGTGGCCCTGGGCGGCGTAGCTTTCTCGCGCGGCGTCCACTATTGGGAGATGACGCTGGACCGGTACGAAAACCACCCCGACCCCGCCTTCGGGGTGGCGCGCGCCGACGTCCTGAAAGACGTCATGCTGGGCAAGGACGACAAGGCCTGGGCCATGTATGTGGACAACAACCGTTCCTGGTTCATGCACAATAACTCGCACACCAACAGGTATGCCACACAAATGTTGGTTTGTTTGTTTTTTGTGCTCATGAAAGTAAAAAAAAAAAAGTTGTCATAAAAAGTCTACACACAGCCATTTTTTTGTGATTTTAAAAATGTTATCAATTATTAATTCTGTTTTTCCACCATTCATTCCACAATTTAAAAAAAATACATATTGTCAAAAGGGGAAATAAAAATTGGTTGCGCAAGCACACTAAGAACAGGGATGACCAATTTCTGTGGTCTGATGAGACCAAGATAAACTCATTTACTTCCGATGGTGTCAAACGTGTGTGATGGCTGTGTTCAGAATTAGCCAGTCTCATTCAAATTGATGTGGAATGGGAGTCAGCACACACCTGTCACCATTTAATTTGTCTTAACACAAATAAAATGTATTTGTTCTAGTAGGCTTTTCCTGTCTTTTATTTTATTTGTTTTTTTTTTTTGCATGAAAGCATCAAATCTCTAATTTTTTTAATTGTATTTTTTTCTTTAGCCTATGTGGCTGTTCTGACGCAGCCTAGCATATTCTGCCTAGCAACAAGCCATCGACCAACCGTGCCACAGCTATCGGGGGATGTGAGTAATTCTTAAATGGCATGACGCAGGATTTTTTTGTTGTGGGCACAGGACGGACGGCGGCATCACTAAAGGCTCCACAATCGGCGTGCTGCTGGACTTCACGCGCAGGATCCTCATCTTCCTCATCAATGATGAGCAGCAGGGACCCGTGGCCTTTGAGGGCCTGGAGGGCGCCTTCTATCCCGCCATCAGCCTCAACCGGAATGTACAGGTACAAACGACCTCTCACACCTGCAGTCCATATTCACTGTTTGGTACCTGCAGAGTTTTTCCATATTTGAAGTACTACAGGTCAATTCAGATTAATTTATTTTTGCCCATATGTGACATGCATCTCATTTGTTCATGTTAATTCGACCCAGCCTCTTTGGTGTGTGTGTGTATATATTAGGGGAGTAATGAAAGATTATTTGAATCAGAAAATGGATCTTACTTTAAAAGATGTGAGTGCATTGAATCGAACCGAATCAAATTGTTCCACTTTAAAATGTACCATGCTCAAATCATATCACACCCCATGTATTGAGATACATGTCGAAATGATCTTTTATAAGAGAGATGCATATTTGGATATATTCCAGAAAGTATCCATTAGCTCTATATAGCTTTTAAAATATATGATATTATTTTAGGCAAGCCATTCCCATTAGGGCCCAACCGATATGCATTTTTTTAGGCCAATGCGATACCGATTTTTGGCAGGAAAAAAAATACTCGTTGCCGATTAATCTGACGAGTATTTAAAAATATATCCTTGGGTGTTTGCATCCTTCAATTTTGAAAAAGAAAGTCTTTGAATTCTTGAAATATCAACTTTGAATAGAACTTGGAAGGACAATGACCAAATAAAACAATAAGAGAGTGAAATAAGAATAGAATAAACTAAAATAATAGCAACTGAAAAACTAGGAAGGACAAATACTGACTGTTCTTGTGCGTTTTGCCTCTTGGGGGCAGTGTGGTGCCATGCATCCATGGTGTACACACTTAAAGTGAGTACAGAAGAAAGTTACTCGACTGAACTCCGATTGAATTCTATTAAAATAACTCATTTATCTCACATTGGGGGGGAAATGTCCCTTTGTGTAGTGTTATCTTACCTGTGGGTATGTGTTCCCACAGCATTTGTGTGTGTATATTCGTTATTTGAAGGAAAAACACTCCCGAAGTCGATGCTAACTTCCCTTCTAGCATTTGAATGGGATCCTCCCTTCGCTTTTAGCATTAGCGCTAGGCTAGCGATGTTTTAAAAATGAAGCTTTTTTTGTATTTAAATATGCAGTGGATGTAATTCTTATCGTCGTGTGTTCATTTTTACAGTTAACTCAAACTGGGGTGTCATTAAACAACTTAAGGCACGCTTGGGGGACAACAGAATAACATACGCTACACAGTTGCTAGTTGCTAATGCAACGCAAGCAAAATGGTGCATTCAGGGTACTTTCACAGCGTCGGAAACTTCAGTTTTCTTCGATGATAACGTTTTAAGGGGAAAATAATTGTTTTGGCCGATCTTTGAAGGACAATAATCAGCCGATTATAATATTAATATACAGTTAACACAGATCATTTAATAATATTCATATTCCAACACGTGGAAGTCTTAGCTCTTTTTAGATCAAACAAAGCTTCCCATCTTAAATATTTTACATACGATTGATCTGTTATTCAATGAACCGAAGTGTATTCCTTAGGGCTGTTTCCGCAAAGGATTAAAAAAATAATAATAACTCCCAAAACTCCCCAATTTTAGGGTTCTTTGAAGTTCTTTTTGACTCTGTGAAGTGGAGCAACATCGCCCCCCGCAGGCCTAATTTATCATTGCTTGCTGTCTTTTTCCAACAGGTGACGCTGCACACCGGCTTGCCCATCCCGGATTTCTACACCCCGGGGGAGGTTGACCCGGTCGCTCACATGTGCTAACACCTCACCTTAAAGTACACCCCCCTCCAGCACCCCCCCCATGTTCATTTTAGAAAGCACAGCGAGAAAAAGGGGCAAGTTTGACTCAAAAAATAAGCTTTTATTAGTGCGCTTCTCGTGGCTTTTTGTGTTTGAAAACAGCGATGAAAATGCATTTTTGTATTTTATATTGCAAAAAGAGTGTATAAGTTATCGTGTTTTTTATTGGATGTATAGCTATATTGAACAGAGTCCTTTTAGTTGCTTGAAAACGTAGTATGCATGGGATTTAAAAGGGAGCAATATCAGATATATTATTTCTTTTTTTTCCCGGGAAGTACTTACTGAACTCAACATCTCAAGGAATTTACATGAGATCACCAGGCCACAATTTTAGGTACACCTGCGTCTTTCAGCCAGAGAGCCTGCGATATTGCAACATCGGAAGCCATGACTGCCAGCCGAGCGTCTTTCACACAGATATCCCGCAAAATTGCTGCATCAGCGGCGTGACAGTAGATCTAGTATTTTTGTATAGTATGTACCTGTGCCTTTTACACAGAACCCTGCAAATGTCTGCGGCTGTCTGCATCTTCACACACTGGTGCGGCATTTCACATGGAAGACATGAGCGTCCGGTGTTAAACGTAGTGGCCCTATCCTAGCGTTACTGTCTCTTTTTACAGAACACCGGTAAATGGCGGGAACTGGACGGCTTTTACGTGCTGTGTAAAAGGGGCTAATAACTACCACCTTGGGCCTCTTTTACACAGAGATACTGCAAAATTGCTGCATTGAAGTAGTAACAGAAGAATTACCCATGTTAACCCTCACATTTTTTGTTTGCGAAATTTCCATACAGGCGGCATCTTTCCACTTCCCTTATGGCTCTTATACTACCTACACTGATGAAATATTGCTAAATCAACTTCATACCCCCGGTCCACATCTGTGCCATTTACACAGTTTGCTGACACTGCAAGAAAAAAAGTCAGCCAGAGGCCACGTCAAGGCCGTAACAGCATTTATCGGTGTTTCTTTATAGCCGCTCGCAGCTCTAGTTAGGGCCCGAGCACGCTGCAAGGTCCCTATTGATGGAACTATTATTTTTCATTGTTGTCCTTTTTTTTTTGCTAATTTTTCACATGTAGCAGCATCTTGAAACTTACCCAAAAAAAGTCTGCAGAAGCGAGTTATGATATTTTATTCTTTTTATGTATCATTTTTGGTCCATTTTTTTTGCCATCTTGCCCTAGAGGTTTCATCCGATTGACTTAAAACTTAATCTCCATCTCAAGACTTTAAAAGTAGAAATTTTGACGATGAGGGCGGGACATCAAATTTTACATTTCACATTTCCTTTGCCACAAAAGGTTGAATACTTAATACTAACTGTATATTCTCCCCCCAAAAAATCCCAAACTTTTCACGTTTATTCATAGTCACAGCCTGACGATACTTGTAACTTAAAAAATCTCCTCTCCCAGCATTTCTTTCGCCTGTGCCTTTTACGCAAAACCCAACAATGGCGGGATATCAGCACCTTTGCACCACATTCCGGTGCCATATACTAAACTGTATACAGAAGAGCGACACGAGAGGAGAAAATCTGAAAAAAAAACGTCGGCTTCTACTGACAGTGTGAAAGGGGCTTTCAACACAACTCATTGGCTCTCGCTCTCGGGTGTACCTAATGTTGTGTCCGGTAAGGGTTCATCCATGCTTACGACCCCCATGCATAAGGTGCTATATCCTGCTGTATACCGCTGTTCGATACCCAGCCAGACACTGCAGGGCAGAGCAGAGTCCACTGGGGCCACCTTGCTACATCACCTGCTGCCACATCTATAGTAACGACAAAGCTCAACTCTAATAAGTGTAATATATATATATTTCTATATATGATATGTACAGTATTTAGAACAAGAATGTTATCATCAGGTGTTTATGCAGCTTGTTGCTATGACAACAGCATCCCTCTCAGACCATCGCAATGACTTTATGTGTGTTTTTAATTACAAAAAAAAAGAAGAAAAGATTCATAAATGTGTGAATGTATGAGTGAGCAAATCAAATAGGCTAGCAGATGCTTAATTTGTCTATCGCAGCTTTTTATGAATTATTATTGCGCAGTCGCTGGGCGACACTGGCTCATTTACAGTATATACATAGTCTATTTAAATGTACATAATCATATATGTGCTATTTCTGTTCTAATTTAACGCCATGAGATGGTTCTATATGTCTCCTCTATTTCCAGATGACTGATATTACTAATGTGAATGATTATGATGATAATTTGAGCCTAATATGAGCCTGTGTTTTCCTGTACATGTGAATATTCAATAAATGGGTGAGAAAGTGAATGCCTATAATATTTGCATATTAATAATAGCAATTCAACAATGACAAGGGATTTATGATCAGATTTATGTAACATGTAGTGAAGTGTAGTCCTCCATTCAAAAGCTGAGTTGCTGAAAGTGGAATGGTCAAAACAGGTGACTTGAATTAAATGGCTGAGAGGCAAATGAGGCTAAAGATGAAAGCAATGTCATCTTCAAATGTGCACGTAATTAATAATTTCGAATATATTAATTTTTTTAGTTCATTTATATTTATGTTAGTGTCTTTACTGTTGGGAGACGGGAAAGGAATGCAGAGATCTGATTGACTGAAAGTTGACTTACTGAAACCTAAACATTATCCTGTGTCTGTGTTTTTTTTAAATTAACTTTTGTAAAAATTTATTCATATGTCAATTAGATGTTTAATTGTGTTCATATTTTTGCTAATAGTTGATTGGCCGAAAGTTATCTTGTTGATTGATTGGTCAAAAGTTGATTCGCTGAAAGCTGATTGGCTGAATATAAACTTACTGGAAGGCGATTGGTCCAAAAGTGTGCTGATATCTGATGGGATGAGATGTGACGGAGACAACAAAAATAAATGAAAGTAACCTCACATTTAAATAATCATAACATGACTAATAATTTGATAAATGTCATATTTTTAAAATTAAGTAATTCATAATTATTTTATTGGATGTTAATGTGGGCAACAAAATAGAGAAAGGGAAGAGTTGGCATGGTTGTAGAAGAGCTGAGGGAAACAAAAGATGAAGGAATCGTCACATTTAAAAGTGATAATGTGGCTAATCATTTAATAAATGTCATTAATACGCTAATTTGAAATATATATTTCAACGTTGTATTGCGTGTCTTTTTATTATGGGCATCAAAAAAAAGAAGGGAATGTAGAGAGCTGATTGGTCGAAAGTTGATTCGCTGAAAGCTGATTGGCTGAATATAAACTTACTGGAAGGCGATTGGTCCAAAAGTGTACTGGCTGATATCTGATGGGATGAGATGTGACGGAGACAACAAAAATAAATGAAAGTAACCTCACATTTAAATAATCATAACATGACTAATAATTTGATAAATGTCATATTTTTAAAATTAAGTAATTCATAATTATTTTATTGGATGTTAATGTGGGCAACAAAATAGAGAAAGGGAAGAGTTTGCATGGTTGTAGAAGAGCTGAGGGAAACAAAAGAAAAGTGATAATGTGGCTAATCAATTAATAAATGTCATTAATACGCTAATTTGAAATATATATTTCAACGTTGTATTGCGTGTCTTTTTAATATGGGCATCAAAAGAAAGAAGGGAATGTAGAGAGCTGATTGGTCGAAAGTTGACTCGTTGAAAGCTGATTGGCTTAAAGTCAAGAGCGACACAACTTGAAAGAAACGACGCTATGTACTTCCTCAACGAGACACGCCCCGCCTACCAATGACAGCTGACTTCCTCACCTTCGGCGCTCCACTCACTCTCGGAGCAGCCACCGAGTGACAGAACAGCAGCTACACGGACTCAGACGCGCTCGAAGCGGACAGAAACCAGACGACGCGATGGCCACCCCGCTGACCGACCAGGAGAAGCGCAAGCAGATCAGCATCCGCGGTATCGTGGGCGTGGAGAACGTGGCCGAGCTGAAGAAGGGCTTCAACCGCCATCTGCACTTCACGCTGGTCAAGGACCGGAACATCGCCACGCCGAGGGACTACTACTTCGCCCTGGCGCACACCGTCCGCGACCACCTGGTGGGCCGCTGGATCCGGACGCAGCAGTTCTACTACGAAGCAGACCCCAAGGTGCGAGCAAATAAAGTTGGATCGGTAACACAAAAACAAAAACAAAAAACTCTCTGGTCACTTCATTAGGTACACCTGCACACTCTCATTGCAGGGGTGGCCAAACTGTGCTTCTTCAAAGCCACAAAAAAATCAATTACATGTAGACATAAAATATGTAAATACTTTATTTTAAAAATTAAATCTTATTGTCATTATAGTAAATGTAATTATTAATAATTCACCAAATGTTCGATAAAATAAATACAAAGTGTTTTATTTTAGATGTAAAACTGTTTATTTTTACTTGTGATCAATCATTTAACACCAATTTATTATTAAAATTATTAAAATCAAATCATTATTTTCATTTTAAACTATATTATTTATCATTTATATTAGGGATTTCAAAGGGACCATTTGTAGCCCACAAGCTGATATTTTGCGGCTTCTGTCTTTGAAGCTACGTGGTTTCCCCAATTTTTATATCTGTTCTAATACAATTTTTTTTTATAGGTTTGCATACTTTTGTTAACAAAAGTGAGCACAAATGTAAAACTAAAATAAATCATTCAAATTAATTTTTGACGTCTATAGCTGTCAATGGCAGTGAATGAGTTAGTAAGGTAAAGTAGTGAACATTTTTATTTATTTTTAATTGACATTTATTTATTATAATTAATTAACAAAAGCATTTGGATGAACATTGGTGCAAAATTTTCTTCATTTTTTTTCCTTTTTATTTTTCTTGAACTAACTCCCATTTTGTGTGGAAATGTACCCTCATTTTTTGACAAATTTTTATGGGTAAAAATTTTTTTTACAATGCAATGAACTCATTCCCCCCTATAGCCGTCAATGGCAGTGAATGAGTTCAGATGGCAAATTTTGGCAGATTTTCAGTACTTGCGGGCCAAATCCTTTCACCAATAAGAGATACATAAATATTCAGACAAAAATGTGAAAATAGGCTGTTTTGATGATTTTATTTTTTTTTACAAATTGATATAACCATGCTACAGTATGCATCGCAATATCAATGTATTCCCCGTTTGAAATCCCAAGTTGTGCTTTTATTGCCATCGTGTCTGCGCTTGCACCTTGAATTTAGAATTTTGTTTTGTGTGACTGAGTGTAGAGAGTCTACTACCTGTCCCTGGAGTTCTACATGGGCCGCACACTGCAGAACACCATGATCAACCTGGGCCTGCAAAACGCCTGCGACGAAGCTATCTACCAGGTCGGACCGGCTCATTTGCATACCAGCGTAGCATGCGTTTGTTAGCATGTTGTGTTGTTGTTGTTGTTGTGTAGCTGGGCCTGGACATGGAGGAGCTGGAGGAGGTGGAGGAGGATGCGGGTCTGGGCAACGGAGGCCTGGGCAGACTTGCAGGTAGAAGAAGGTTGAGCGCGTTGCAAAAAGACAATAGGAAATATTTGGCTGGACGCCCGGTGTCAGGAAGCTTTACAAGGGCGGAGAGTGTGTGAACATGAGCCAGGCGTGTTGCAAATAGATGAAGTACCGCAGTGCCTCGAGATAAGAGCCGTCAAATGTTTCTTTCTGTTTTGACTTGAGAGTGCAAACATGAGATACAAGGGCTAGTATGGTGGCCAATTAGCTTCACAACTAGCGGCAGTTTGTTAGCTGGATTTAATAAATATATATATATATATATTTTAAAAAATTGGCTATTTTTTGCCTCTCTTATTTGAACTTACTGTGAAATGATACATAAAAGAAATACAATTGCGTGCTGTGTATTGAAAACAACGACATAGCTAAGCTTTTAGTCCGCTAGTTTGATGCTAATGCTAACACATAATGTAATGGCCAAAGGCATGGGCTATCACATTGGTCTATATGATACGTCATGATATCAATATGGCGATATCGATACAGTACATGCCGCTATAGATGTGATGTTGAAATAAATGTTGAAACATGGTACGTAATTGAGAGTTTGCATCAAAGCGTTAAAACCAGTGTTTGGCTTTTTCTTTGAATTTTGTTGTTCTTTCATTTACAACACTTCTTCCAAAAGGAGCAAACCAGCATCAATAATGGATGGTCTAAATATGTCATTTGTTTGCCCACAGCCTGCTTCCTGGACTCGATGGCCACCCTTGGACTGGCGGCGTACGGTTATGGCATCCGCTACGAATACGGAATCTTTAACCAGAAAATTAGAGACGGCTGGCAGGTCTGTTCATAGTGCAGCTCTCATCAGTTTCTTTTATTTTTTATCATTATTATTATTACGAAATCAGGCACGGGGCCAAAGTAGAGTAGGTCGCTATGCAGCGCGAGCTAATCATTACCAGTAGCGTGGCTGTTCAAAGTATGCAGACAGAAAGTTGTCTTTTTTTTTTTTGTTGCCCTTTTGGATTCCTGCTTGTTTGCAGTTAAGGCCTCCAGTGCAAACATGCACTTTTGCACCAAAAATGATTTCAAGAGAGGCAAAGTAATAATTTTCAAGATATTTGCAGAAAAATGGGTGGGGGGAAAAAATAACCACAAATTTGGGGGAAGCATCCAAAATTATTTAGTTGTTTTTTATTTTTAGGAGAAATATAAAAATATAACCACAAAGATATTAGAAGATAATGCAAACTTGCACACACACAAATAAAATACAAAAATAATAGGGAAAAAATAATCTGCGATGAAATATTAGGACAAAATATTAGAGAAATAAGTTAAAATATTTGGAAAAAATACACAAAAATATTACCGAAAAAGACCAATTTTTTTTTTTGCAGCGTATGACATCTTCCTCTTCATTACTCCTGCAGGTGGAGGAAGCAGACGATTGGCTGCGTCACGGCAACCCGTGGGAGAAGTCCCGGCCCGAGTACATGCTGCCCGTTCACTTCTACGGGCGCGTGGAAGAGACTCAGGATGGTAGCAAGTGGGTCGACACGCAGGTATATTACTTATGAATCAAATCCAACCACTGTGTGTCTATGGGAGAGTTGACATTGTTATGGTTTTACTATAATCCGTTTTTTGTCATTTTTTTGCAGTAATAATAGTCTAGGTAGTGCAAAAAAAAATACCTACAGATAATTACAGAGGTATATGCAAATACCCTGCAACTTTATCCTGTGCACGTGTTTGGCCCATCCAGGTGGTGTTGGCAATGCCATACGACACGCCCATCCCGGGCTACATGAACAACACGGTCAACACGATGCGTTTGTGGTCCGCTCGCGCGCCCAACGACTTCAACCTGGGAGACTGTGAGCGTCCCGTTACTTTTGCAAGACCGTTTCCTGTTTCTTGGTGGGGAAAGAGGACGCGTTGCATAAAAAAAGTGTCTTTTCGCGTGTCTACACAGTTAACGTGGGCGATTACGTCCAGGCCGTCCTGGACCGCAATCTGGCCGAGAACATTTCCCGAGTGCTCTACCCCAACGACAACGTGAGCATTGAAGCGCCACTATCCCTAGAAAAAGAAAATGAAATGTGATTTCTGTGTGTGTCGGCGGGGTTGGTTCAGTTTTTCGAGGGCAAAGAGCTGCGCCTGAAGCAGGAGTACTTTGTGGTGGCCGCCACCCTGCAGGACATCATCCGACGCTTCAAGACCACCAAGAAAGGGACGCCAGGACGCACGTCCTTCAACGGTTTCCCAGAAAAAGTGAGAACCTCAAACAGGAAGTGACTTTATGATAACCCCTTGGATCAAGTCTCCAACTTCCAAGTAGAAATGAATGGTAAACGAGTTGGCATGTGCCCCCACCCCCCCTGACCTGAACACACGGGGTTACAATAGGGCATTCTTTTCCAAATGTTTAAGGTAGTGAAAAAAAGGGGGAAATTTAAAAAAAAGTAAACAGAAATGCTAAAAAGTAGGGAGAAATGAAGAAAAAAAACGTATAAAAAATGCTAAACTATTAGATGAAAAATAAACAAATATGAGAAGAAAATATAAAAATATTAGGAAAAAACACACAATTATGAGAATAAGATACACACATAAAGAAAAAGATGCAAATGTTTAAGAAAAATATTACAAAAATATGAAAAAGTACCAGAGAATGAAAAAATAAAAATAAAGATATATTACAAAACTAAACATTTTATAAAAGCAAAAATTAGGAAGGAAATATAAAAATAAGTGAAACAAATACACAAATACTTAAAAATATGCAGATATAAAACAAATGCAAAATAGAAAAACAAATGTTACCAAAAAAAATCCAAACATTAAATAAAAAGCAGAAAAAAATATATATATATTGGATGATTAAATACATATAATGACATCAAATATTTCAGAATATAAAAAAATAATAAGACAACATGAAAAGGAAATACAGATATTGGAAATAATAATAAAAAATATCAAATAATAAAAATATTGGAAATACAAAATTATTCCTGCTAAAATAAAAAACACCGGAGAAAGGTTTTTACAAATGGGTAAAAATAAAAACAATTCTGAGGACTATTTATTCAAATGCAAAATATAGAGAAAATTTAAACGTACATAAAAATAAAAAAGACAGTAGGGTAAAACATGAAGAAAAAGTACACAAATACTGTATTAGAAAACACAGAAATTAGAAAAATATACAAGACTACAATAAAAATATTAGATGAACAGCAATACATAAATATTTTACAAGACTGATAAAATAATCTAAAAGATACTGGGGGACATTATTATAGATAAAAATATGAAAAACAAATACAGCTATTGGAAAAAGACAGAGTAGTTGCTCGCAGTTTGTTGGAAGATTTCTTGTATGGAAAGTGGATGTCGTGATTGCAGGTTGCCATCCAGCTTAACGACACCCACCCAGCCATGGCCATCCCCGAGCTGATGAGGATCTTCGTGGACATCGAGAAGCTGGACTGGGACGTGGTGAGTCTCGTGGGGCGTTCTGGGTGGGATGGGCTTGTTTGGTGCAAGACAACGTCATCACCGTCCCCAACAGGCCTGGGACCTGACGAAGCGCACCTTCGCCTACACCAATCACACGGTTCTCCCCGAGGCTCTGGAGCGCTGGCCCGTGGAACTGATGGAGACCCTCCTGCCGCGACACCTGCAAATCATCTACCAGATCAACCAGATCCACCTGGATGTGAGCACCACACATGCTATAAAAAAAAGTATAAGACGAGACACCAAAATACTAGCTAGCATCAACAAAAATATTATGCAAAAATACACAAAAATTACACTGATGCCTTAAGATACGACTAATGTATTCCCTGACGACATTCATGGAAAAAAGAATATATTAGAAAACAATTTAAAAAATTTAGACAAAGAAATACTGGATGCACAATACACAACTTAATTTTTTTTTTAAAGTAAAAAAAAAAAACATTACATGATGAATTAAAGCAAAAATATTTGAAACAACAAATACAAAATAATAATTAAAAAAAACTTGTGATGCAAAAAGTATTTGATTAAACACACATGAAATAATAACTCGGAAAAGTAAAAATATCTGGGAGAAAAAACACTTGAGTATTGTTTGATGAAAAATAAAACAAAAATTAACAAAATATTTGATAATATACACAAGCATATGAAAAACCCTCTAATACTAAAATAGTAAAACATTACAACAAATATTAGAAAATAATACAAAAAGTAAATAAAAAAAAAACATATTGGCTGAAAAATAAACAAATATTAGGAAAAAAAAATACTTTGGGGGAAAAAAAGTATAAATCTTTGATACACCCCAATTATTAGAAAAAAATATGAAAATATTCCACCAAAATCAGAAAATAATGCAAACAAAAAAGCAAGCACAAATATGAGATGGCAAATATAGAAACAAAATTATCATTAATAGAAAGAGAAAAAAATGCAGATTTTTCTTGTAATTACTTCCAACTTCCCCCTTTTTTTTTTTTCACAATTTCAAAATAACTGCCAAAACTCAAATTCTTCTTGCTTGACAACAAACACACACGCTATACACGCATTCTAAGTACATGTGCCAAAACTGTCCTGATGTTTGATTTGGTCGGTTAGTCCCCTCTTAAAACAAAAACTGCTTGAACAGGTTCCCAAAAATGTCGTCAAGCCGTGGCGCTCGGGTCAAGCCAAAAGGAAATGAAATTTAGATGCAAGGAGGACTTTTTTTTTTGGTTTATTTTGTTCTCACGCACGCAGAGGATCGCGTCGCTCTTCCCCAACAATGTGGACAAGATGCGGAAGATGTCGCTGATCGAGGAGGAGGGAGGCAAACGGGTGAACATGGCGCACCTGTGCATCGTGGGCTCGCACACCGTCAACGGCGTCGCTCGCATACACTCCAACATCATCAAGACCCAAGTGTGAGTTTTAAGGCCTCAATGGCAAATGATTTTTGTCGTATTTTGTAAATAATTTGTTGTTTTTTTCTAGCAATTCATGCTTTTTCATTTATATTTGTATTTATCGTCAAATATTTTCTTTTATGATGATATACTGTATTTATTTTGGTTAGATCATATGTATCATCTTTAATTTTCATTTATTAATTTATATTTTTGTACATTTATTATTTCTAGGATGCACATTTGATGTCACAAATTTTTTTGATTGCTATTTGTGCACCTACTGGATTGCTTTGCTGCTTCCTCAAAAAAAAAAAAGTGTCTTCATGCTGTATCGCAATATTTGCACATCTCCTGTTACAAACACGCAGACTAGTTGCGAGGGATGTAACGATATCCAATCATGACCTGAAGCTCACGATATGTTGCTGATATTAAAGAAAGGTCACAATATTGTAAAAAAAAAAAAAAAATAGCTCATACAAAAAAAATAAAGCACAATATTGTGCTTTTGTACATAACAGCAATGTATATAAACTACATACACTCTAAAAACAATTTGGTCAAAAATAACCCAACTATGGGTCAAATTATCCCGCTCTATGACGTTGTGTTTCTCCTGTTAGATTCCGAGACTTCAGTGAACTGGAGCCAAAAAAATTCCAGAACAAGACCAATGGCATCACTCCCAGACGCTGGCTGCTGCTGTGCAACCCCGGACTGGCTGAACTCATCGCTGAGGTTTATTTATTTATTTAAATGTGTCTCTTTATTTTTTCCGTAAACAATATCTGTTCATCTGTTTTCTCGTTCAGGTGATTGGCGAGGACTACATTAAGGACCTCAGCCAACTGCGGAATCTTAACGACTTCGTGGACAACGCCGCTTTCATCCGGGATGTTTCCAAAGTGAAACAGGTACTTGTATCTATTAGGGATAGACCGATAATCGGCCCGACAGATTATCGGCGCCGATATTCAGCATTTTATGAATATCTGCATCGGCCTCTTTATTTGTTTTGATGGCCGTTCTCCCAGGGTTAGCGTGTGGGTGAACAGTTAGCCCATGAACTAACAATTAGCTCGCGAATTGGCAGCTATTTGGGAATTAGCGTGCGGATGAATGATTAGCCCACGAGCTAGCGGTTAGCTCTTGAATTAGCGGCTATTAGCCCGCGAGCTAACGGTTAGCTCGCGAATTAGCGGCTATTAGCCGGCGAGCTAACGGTTAGCTCTTGAATTAGCGGCTATTAGCCGGCAAGCTAACGGTTAGCTCGCGAATTAGCGGCCATTAGCCGGCGAGCTAACCAGCTAGCTCGCGAATTAACGGGTATTAGGTTAGCCAGGTGTGTGCATATTCTGCAAGCTCAGACGCAAATTGTGGAACTCCTGGCACACCGTTGTGTGTTTTTTCATCACGGCCTGTAGTAATTAATGTGCGTTGTTGCGACACACACATTGTACAACTAACACAAGTGTGTTTGTGCGCGTGCATGCGTGACTCAGGACAACAAGGTGAAATTCGCGCAGTACCTGGAGAAGGAATACCTGGTGAGGATCAATGCGGCGTCCATGTTCGACGTGCACGTGAAGAGGATCCACGAGTACAAGCGGCAGCTGCTCAACTGCCTGCACATCGTCACAATGTACAACCGTACGTACACAACTCACCGGTTGGGGGTGTTGTTGTTACCTCCCTCAGGGAAAACGCTAGGCCGACACATTCCTGCAAGTCCAAACAAACATGCTTGTTGATGTGCAGAGGGAATTTTCCACTGGTCTGTGGGCGGGACTAAAATCACACACACTTTCACTTTGTTTATATTATTACCATGCAACATGTACTTAATGAACCTTAGTGGGGTGTGCAGATTCATTTTTGTTTATTTCTGTGCATGTATTGACTAACTAGCTGTTATAACTTATTTTTTATTATGACATACAAACATGTATTTTAGCAATACTCAGGCTTTGGCTAAAGCTATGCGTTCATCTGCATAGTCATTTAAAACAACTCAAATATCAATAAAACCCAAAACATCCGCTCTGGATAAAGATATTCGGTCATCCACACATGATTTGAATTTGAGTATTTTATAAACCTAAAAAAATATTAAGCTAATGTTGGCTCCGAATAATCTCTATGTGGTCTTCCATAGACAATTTAATCCTTCAAGATTTTGAACATAAAAAAAAAAACGCTAACCCAGACGAAGCTATGTGGTTATATAGGTAGTCATTTAAATTCCTAAAAAAAATCAAAAAAAATCCAGAATAATGCTATGTGGTTGTTAGCATAATAATTTCCCAATCAATCAAAATTTTGCCAAAAATCAAAAGTAACACAGACAAATGCCTGCTCTTGAAAAACTATGCGGTCATCAGCATACTTATTAAAATGCCAATTTTTTTTAATCAATAAAAATCTAAACTAATAGACATCTCTTCAGTAGCTGAAAGCACAAAAAAGTAAAAAAATTAATAAATAAAGTATCAGATAGAGATAGTATTTTTAACTCTGGAAAAAGCTATGCAGCCATTCACATAGTCAACTTGACTTTTTCTCATATTGGTGCATAAATACTGCTAATAATCATTTGTGTGTTGTCCCGCAGGCATAAAAAAGAACCCGTCTGCGCCTTTTGTACCTCGAACTGTGATCATCGGGGGAAAGGTTTATATCGCAAGCATTACACACGCCCACACTCACAGAATTAAGTCAGCAGCTGTTGCCCCCTGCAGGCCGCCCCGGGGTACCACATGGCCAAGAAGATCATCAAGCTGATCACGTCTGTGGCTGCCGTGGTCAATAACGACCCCGTGGTAGGAAGCAAGCTCAAAGTCATCTTCCTGGAGAATTATAGAGTCTCACTGGCCGAGAAAGGTTCCTTTTTTTTTTCTTCTTCTTTTTTTTTTTTTAAAGTACTTAACATAGTAGGAAGTGTTGGTAATAGATTGCAATCCTCACATACTTTTTTTCCCCCCTTGTTTTTTCGTTCAGTGATCCCGGCCACAGACCTGTCGGAGCAGATCTCGACGGCGGGCACCGAGGCGTCGGGCACGGGCAACATGAAGTTCATGCTGAACGGCGCGCTCACCATCGGCACCTTGGACGGCGCCAATGTGGAGATGGCCGAGGAGGCCGGCGCGGGCAACCTCTTCATCTTCGGCATGACGGTGCAAGACGTGGCGGAGATGGACAAAATTGGGTAGCCAAAAAACTAAACAAAAAACAAAAAAGCAAAAATATTTCTGCTTTACAAGGCGTCTGGCTTACTTTTCTGTTTGACATTTTATTAAGATATGACGCCATGTCTTACTACGAGAAGATCCCGGAGCTGAAACAAGTGATGGACCAGATCACGAGCGGCTTCTTCAGCCCCAAAAATCCAGATTTATTCAAGGATTTGACTGAGATGCTCTTCAAATATGACCGGTGGGCTGCAAACCAAAAATAGACACTTTTTTTTCCCTTCTAAATAATGACTTCATTTAAATAAAAAAAATTATTTCCTTATGTTGCAGGTTCAAAGTATTTGCCGACTTTGAAGCGTATCTGAAATCTCAAGAGAAAGTCAGCAAACTCTATCAGGTACCGCATTAATGAACCATTTTGAAGTGTTCAATTTCATTTGGTCTTTTTTCAAAGGCTATGCAATCAAAATTGACACAGATATTTGCAAAATCTGGATTATCCTATGCAGTAGAGATGGCAAATCCAGGTCCAGAAAGTAAAAACCCTGCCACAGTTTGGCTTTAGCCCCTTGTGCTAGCTAGCTATCTCCCTAGCCACTCATGATTTATCCATTCAAATTCGGTAAATCACAAAACTAACTTCTATAAATGCAGGCCTGGATAAAACTGTGTTTTGTGTGATTGTCATTATACTCATTTAAAATGATTTAAAAACAGAACGAATCATAACCAAACTCGAAACATCGAGGCTTTAGCTTGGTGGTTCCCAAAGTGCAATATGAGCAAGGTTATTACATTTTATGAAAACAAAACAAATTAACTCAAACCAAAATTGTTGATTTTTGTGTGTGAATGAAATAAAGACAAAACAGCTATTTTTAATTTCCTTCATGATCTTTTGGTGTTCATTTCAAATATTTTAAATTTGAACAGAATGCTAATGCTATGCTAATATTGTAAGGACTTGAGACTTAATCTGAGTGAATGAAGCTACACACATAGACCTGGCTGCAATGTTTGTATCCCTTACTCTTGTTTTATTTCCAGAATCCAAAAGAGTGGACCAAAATGGTGGTGAAGAACATCGCGGCAACGGGAAAGTTCTCCAGCGACCGAACCATCGCCGAGTACGCCACGGAGGTGTGGGGCGTGGAGCCCACCGACCTCAAGATCCCCCCGCCTAGCGAGCCCAGAGAGGCCATCGAGAAAACTGCCCGCGAGCTTAAGAAAGTGTGAAAGCTGCCTCGGTTTTTATTTTGTTTACTTAATAGCTCCATGCGCCCCCCCCCCTCAAACAAACAAAAAAATCAGTGATAACTTCACGTCGCTTTACCTTGACCAGGGGGAAAACTTTATTTTCTTATACTTGTGTCTGTTACAGCAAAATGTATTCACACAGTGCTAGGAAAACATAACCTGAGTTCCTGAATTCTATCTTAACTGCTAGAAGAGAGTAAAGACAAAAAAGCAAAAATAACTCCCTTCTTTTTTCTTCAGTGTTTTCATACCAGTGTTCACATTCAAATCTCAGGTGTATGAAAATGATGCTACAGTTGCACACTGTACAGTGGTGCCTTGAAAATTGCCATTGACATGTTCTGATGTGTAAACAGTTACGCTTTCCCTCGCAGCTTCTGCAGAAAATCACTGTGACGACAAGAAGCAGATGAAAGAAATATGAATAATATACATCGCGTTTAACGCGGGGACACACCGCATCAAAAGGCTCATCCTCACCCCACTGACTTGGACAGGCCGGGATCCAAGTAGATGTCATTGTGTGAGAATCCGCGACTCGCCGGGTAGGAAATCATTTCCAACGGAATTTCTTTGCTCCGCTCATTGTGCGTGCGCAACGATATCTGGTACAGCTGGAGGGGAAATGCAAAGGATTAGAGTAAGGAGGCTGTTCATTTCCACTTTAATAAAATGGTCACAGTGGTTGCATGTTCTACCTTCTGGCCCATGTGATACGGAATCATGTCGTCGTCCTCCGCATGCAGTATGAGTAAGGGACAGGTCAGCACCTTTAAACTGAACAGATGGACGTCTCTATCTGGCGCAGCAGTGTTTTCTAAAATTGTACTTTATTCTCACAAATTTGTGTATAACGGACACTTCCCCCCCCCCCTTTTTTTTTATTGCATAAATAATATTTTTGGGCATTTTGTAAAGAATAATCATTATTTTGACTGATATTGGAATCACGATAAGAAAACATGATTATTCATTGATAAAAAAAAATTAAAAAAACATTTATTTACTTCCCAAATCTCAATTTAAATAATTATTTTTAAAAATAGCAATGAAAACAATATACTGTATAAAAAAAATAAATACATGCTGTGCACGCTTTGGCCTTGTAGGGGCAGTGTAGTGCACTCAAGGGTAACAAGATGGCATCTATATTGTGATTGATCAACTGCTGGTCACATGACAAAACGGACACCATCTTGTTACCCTGCTTGAAACCGAGTTGGCCAAACTCTCTCTCTATATGGCTCTGCTCAAGGAGATACACTTACATGAAGATAAAAAAAAAGAGTGAAGCAGAAAGTGGCTCGCTTTAATACAAGTTGTTTTTCACAGATTGCGAAGAATATATGCCTGTGAGTATTGTTAGATTACCTGTCCGTGTGTATTAATGCCTAATGCTAATTTTTGCTAGCCTGTCATCGTCAATGGAGTTTTCCATTGAGTGCACACTTTAAGATGGCGACTACCTAAAATGAACTATTTCTGGTATTTAAATATACATTATTGGCATACACATTTTGGACTCAGTCATGCTAAAGAAAAAATACGCAGGTAAATTTGTGGAAGGCCAATCGCCAAGGTTCACTGTACGTATCATAAAGCACACTGGTGCAAATATAATCTCCTTTGCTTGGATTAAGTCAATTAATTAGTCAACTCACTTGTCTTCGTTAGCAAACAGCAGCTTGTTCTTCTCCAAAGTGTTCCACAGGAAGAGTTCAAAGCCCGGAAGGAACGTGTAGAGCTGCGGGACATATTTTGATACGTTGTTTACATGTTTTGATGTTAACGCACAAGCAAACATACCACAAGCTGTAAACAAATTGGTCTCACTTTAGACAGAGGAAAGATGACGACAACATCTCCGATACTTGTGAAAGGCGCCTCTAGAATTACGGCGTCCACCGTGGACCCTGATTGGAAAAAAATATATTGAACTCATTCACACACCTGTCAGCCATTTTAGAGCAAGACCCACAGGATATTGCGTTAAATCACACCGAATCTACGGAAAGAAATAATTGACTCGATTGACAAAATCTGTGCAGATTAAATATTATAAAATGCACATTATATTATTTGGATATATTTATATATATGTTTTTAAAGCTTCATGCATATACTGCAATACCAAAATTGTGAGGCGCAGGAATTATTTTTGTCCACTTGGGGTTGCCATCCTCATTTTCTACAGTACTGTAGTATCTGTGTCCAGCTGTGACTGAATGTGTGACTTTAAAAAAGTAGGCCATGGTATGTTGAGGGAAGTCGGAGTCAGAAAATGAGAGTGTAAACTTTGCTGGCTGTAAACCGGCTAAACCATTAGCCACTGCGTTCCTGCATTTTGGCGACGTCTGATAGATGGATGATCACACACAACCCACCTTGCTCTTGAACCTTAACAGCAGTATTGCTCGCAACCCTTCAAGAAAAAAACAAAAAAAACAAGCCTCATCTAGAGCCACTGATTCCATGACATCACATGCGAGAAGAAACTTACCCGGTACCGAGTGAGTGCCCCCACAGACACACCAGAGACCCCCCGCTGTGCCGCTTCACCCATGTGTACAGGTGGAGAGCGTCTGTGGTCATGCCACGTTCGCTGGGGTGCCCTGTCGAGTCGCCGAAGCCTACATCGCAAAAAAATCAGTTTACCATAGGAAGTCATGGAAATGAATCACTAATTAAGATGTCATTCTGTTATTGATCTGTTTTGGGTCTTTGTTACTCACTTTGCTATCTTGCTAAATGCTAGCATAGCAACTCTTAGCATCTTCGCGTTTTAGCAGTTCTCATTAGAAACAGTACCTGAGACCCGGCAAGATGTCAAATCCTTATTGATCTTCTCTAGGTGCGTTCGTTAGCAACCTGGATAGACCTATCTTGCTATATGGTTAGCATAGCAATGGTTAGGATGCTAGCAGTTTAGCAATACTCATGTTAGCGTTATAGCAGTTCTCATCGGATACAGAACCTGTAAGATGTAAAATTTGTATTTATTTGTCTAGGTGCTTTCATTACTCAGAATGCTACTATGCTATATGTTAGCATAGCAACTGTTAGCTATATGGCAATATGTAAAATCTTTTCCGGTTTTGCATTGGTGCTTTCACTATATGTTAGCATAGAATCTCTTAGCATGATAGTAATTTAGCAATTCTTATACTGTATTATGACTATGATTCAATGTGCTTGTGGTTTGCAGCAGAGGGTGATTTTGCCCAACACAGCGCCCCCACTAAGATTAAAGAATAACTGTATTCTATTTAATTCTTATTCCACAATCGCAAAATTAATCAGAGTACCCTTTTTTGACTAGTGTTAGCACATACACCACATTCTTGCCACCCCACAAATTTTGGATTTAGTTCCCATTTAATAAAACTAAAGCTGAGCATACCTCTGTAGTCCAAAGACAGCACGTGGAACCCTGCGGTACTTAAAATCTGCAAAATTTCATGCAAAAATTAGCAGAAATCATACAAAAATGTGAACCATCATTTTCTAAACAAACCTTCACCAGTTGCACCCTGTGATTTTTGGCCCTGAAAACAATCAAAAACAAAAAGATTTTAGGGCTGACCCTCATTTGACTGTGGAGAAACCCTGTGTAATTCCCTCCGGGTTCCATTAAGCTGGGCCCAAGTGTCTCTACCATCACCTGGTGCCCACGTTGCCATGGAGATAGATGATAACAGGACTTCCATCTCCCAGAGCCTTGCGGTACCACTCGGGGCCCCTCCCTGCTCCCTCGTCCCATTGGCTGTCAGGGAGCGTGTGCCTCGGGAAGACACAAACAAACACTTTCATAAAACACTGAGCAGTTTGTTAGATTTTTTTTTTTTTTAAGTAATGACCAAGACAGTGAGTGGTAGCTACCATACACCCACGCGAACGCCCTCCTCCGGCTCCAGGTAGAAGTTGTACGTGTGGTTCAGCACGTATTCGGGATGCTTGAGATCCACCAAATATGGAAGCCTCACTGAAGATGACAGTGCACAAGGTTAGCATTTTAGTTTTAGCAATGGACTAACAGCTAACTTTAACTAATGGCTAATAGTTACATGTAGCTAGTGGCTAAAAGATTGTTTGCTTCAGGAGATTGTCTGGCAACCATTCCAGGGTGAATCTTCAACAAATGACTAACAGCTAATTAAAAAAAAAAAATGGCGTCTAGCTAGCTTCAACAATGACTTGAGAAACTTTTGTGACTAATGTGTAACTATTACTCATGGCTAATAGATTCCTCTTTTGGCTAAAAGCTAACTTCTGTTAATAGGAATAAAAGCTTCATCTAATAGCAAAATGAAAAACTTTAACTAGTGGCTATCTAGTGGTTCATCAAACTTCGGCAAACAGGCAGGAAGCTGTCAACAGTATCATTGTACTTACGCAGATGAGCAAAGATGGCATAGGCCAGAGTCCAAGGGCACAGGTAGATGATGAGCGGCACTGACACATAGACAGCTACCAGGAAAGACACCACCTTCATCGCTCCCACCAACCTGATTGATCAATTTCCTTCGGGATTTTTTTTAGTCTAGAAAAAAATGGGGATGTATAGAAAGGGAGGGATAATAGAAGTGCTAAGTAAGCTATTTCAAGGCTGATTTGGTGAACCCAAGCAGCAATTTTGCAGGAACACGAAAGAGAGCACAAAACAATTTTAAAACTCTTAGAAACTTTGACATGAAAGCCATTCGATAATTCAAGCACTCTACAACATTAGTAATATTAAAAAGATAGGCTAAGATATATAAAGTACCTCAAACTGTCCTTGATAACTGCGGGAGGTAGGGCGATTAGTTTGGAAAGCACTCTAAAGCATTCCGTGTCAAGAAAGAAAGCACGGAGGGGATTGGACGAAATACTTTTGATTGAAGTTCGCAATAGCCAATGGTGAGAAAGAATGACTAAGAAGAGGTGGGTTTGGCAACTCAACCCAGACTTTCAACCAAGAGCATTTCAAACCAGCCTAATATTTAGTTTATTATTATTATTATTATTATTATTATTATTTCTCAAGTGGAGCACTTGAGGTGATAAGATAATTTTCCACGAAAGAGGGCAAAGACGTTGTTTATGTTAATATTATACATCGGTTCCACATTATTTCGACCAATGAGAGCCGGCTTGTTCTCACAAGTGCCCTCCCCTTCCTCCATCAACTGCATTTCAAAATCGGCTAGCAGCCGCCACTGAAGGAGAATGGCACTCGCTCAGCCCAACCCTGCCGACGCACACATCCTGCCTCGTTGTTGAAAGTTTCAACCACTTTTACATCTCGAACGCTACTACTACTACTGAGTACTTCCAAGCTTTTAATATCGAGGAAACCGCTGACGCCCCCTGTGTGGAGGACATGTGTAAAAAAAAAGATCGTTAGTGTTAGTGTTTGTGTTTTTTTTTCTTTTTTTCTTTTTTTTTCTCTTTGCTTGGACACGCAGGGGCGTTTTTTTTTCTTTCATATTTGGTGAATTAGGTGAGTGTCTTTGCGTCTTATTGTACTTCAGAAGTTGTTAATATTTGATCAAGAACAGCAACAAAAGTCAGCAGGTGAGGAGTTCGGCGTTCTTAACGAACTCGGATGGTCGATAAGTGTGTTGCAATGTCGTTTTCTGGCCTTATTTCCCTATCGTGTCTCTCCGACAGCCTTCAACATTCCTTAAAGGCCACCATACTTCTGGTTAAAGCACATATGGACCACACCAATTTCTTCTTGTGGGAAGGCACTCAATAACAGGCCATTTTGAAGTTGGCAAGGTATATTGACAGAATCAGCAATATAATTAGAATCATTTCAATGGCTGAAACTACAGTAATGTTTTTTAATTTATTTATAATCATTTGCTTATTTTCATTTAATACAATCAGTCTGCTTTCATTGAGGACTACTAAATCATTGAATATTTACTGTTGAGAGACTGAAATTCTGAGGATTTAGACAATTTTGTTCTCCAAATGATTAATCGATAATCAAAATAGTTGTTGGTTAATTTGATAATTGATTATTGTTGCAGCTCTAAACATTTCAGCGCTTGTCTTCCCCATCAACACATATGTGTGATTAAAAAGTGATAGTCCAGATTTCAATATTTGGTTCTTTTTTTGTTATTTGTTTAAACAAGCTCTGTCTGATATATGTGAAGACAATTCTAACTGCTTGTGCGTCAAGGGCATGTTATTTTGACTGTGTGTATGTCTGCTGAGTGAGAGAATAAAAAGCTTGCGCTATACAAAGTTCATTATGTCAAATTTAGAGTAATAATTACTGATAAAAGTTGCTTACATGAATAATGCAATGTTAAAACAAAGGCACATTTTTTTTTTCCTGCATGTTTCTCAACCACGAATTATAGTGGCCTTTAAGTGACTACATTTTAAATACAAAAAGTTAGTTTGGTAAATATGATCTTAGCCCCTCAGGCCAGGACATTGTGCACACCAAACAGGAAGTACAGTGGCTTTAAAGGGACAAAACGTTTCACCCAAAAAAAAAAGGTGAAAGGCAAAAACTTAACAAGTACAATAGTTCAGTCTAACAGATTTTGTTGACATTATTTCCCCATTTTAAGTGCATTATGAACATAATTTTCATGCTGTTTTGGGCTTGTAAATTGTAATCAGTTTGGTGGCTTTACTTTGCGTTGCTTTTGACCCGCACCAGCTGTCAGTCTAACGAGTAAAAAGACGCCGTCTCTTCTCGCATCCAATTGGCCATCATCTGTGATTATCTAGCATCTTGAGAGCTACTCAGTAATGGTGCACATGTAGAATATTGATGTGGGCTTTGTAGACGACCTCCATTGTGCAATGAATGCATACCCCCTCCGTGCGTGTTGCGAGGGCACCTGGTTGAGAGCGCTTGATGGTGAGCAGCTGGAAAAAATGGACCGGCAGGAATTGTCTTGATCCTATGTCATAATTTTTTTTAAAGTTTTTTAAAAGTTTTTCATGAAGGTCTACAGGCTAGAATAATAACTGTTGAGCTTGAGAGGCTGATATCAGAGTATTTGTATACAACAAATATGGTGTAAACAAGTCGTAGTAGTAGTTTTTTTTTATTTTTAATAGTTGCTTGAGTGGTCAGAAATGTCATTGAAATAGCAACAAAGGTGCTAGATTTTCACCACTGACTCTGCCCTTTATAAACTAGCTCTTGTCTGTACGCAACCCTGTTGTTAGTGTAAACAGAGCATATCAGAAAGGAACGTTCTTTGACCTATGAAAGCCACAAGACAATCGTCCTGACAAATTAACACAAATTGTTCGATACAATTAATTAATCGGCCAGCCCTACTAGTTCTGAGTCATTGTTGGTGTCAGTTTTTGGCCACATCTCTCAATTAGCCAGAGTGGCTAATCAGTTTTAATTGGATTAGCCAAAGCCTGCACAACGAGGCTGAATCAGTGTGTGTGTATATGCAGCACTCTGGAGCAAAGATCGATGTTGCCACCCAGTTTAGTGAGTATTTTCCCAACATAATTGCCTAGTGATAGTGACTACAATTGAGATATTTACACTTGCCACTTACCCCCAACTACACCACAAAATGAGCATTTAGCATTTATCTTTCTCGGTCCTCTGTTGGCAGGGCAGGCTGCTGTCCCGTGGGATGGATGACGTCCTGGAGCAGGACCAGTACGAGGAGCGCCTGAAGGAAGTTTTTGATGGCTTCGACGCCAGCGGTTGCGGCTCGCTGTGCCCGCAGGAGCTGGCTGACCTGTGCCTGTCGCTGCACTTGGAGGACGTCGCCCCGGCCCTCCTGGACGCTCTGCTGCAGGGTCGGGACCTTGTCACTGATAGGGTACGTGGCGGAATTACTTGTCTCCCAAGTGGGTTAGAGCTGTGCGATATAGCTTTTAAATAAATTCTCAGCCTTTTAAAAAAAAACATAATTTTTTTTTTTTGTTTACAATTTATTGTAATGTAGTTTATTTTTTGGGGTCATTTTTATTTTCTCCCTTTCCGTTATAGAGAGGAAAAAAATGACTTTGAACTATGGAAGCCGCTAAAGATGATATAGGTGGGGGAAAAAGTCACTATGACAAATAAACTCCAAGTACTAAGTAGTCAATAAAATCGATTAATTGCCCAGCCCCACAGTTGGTGTATTACACGTCAGATCATTTGGACGGAAGGGCTTGATTGTCCTCGCTCTTTTTTTTTTTTTTTTTTTTTTTTTTTTTTGAATACATCAAATAGCTGTGTTAAACCTCTTCAGATAAAATGGGCCCCCATCAGCTTTACTTACGGTGTCTGTCGTCACGACAACGGAACAATATCACCAACACACACGGATACTTTGAGGGTGAAATTGGGCAAATGAATGCAAACATCCAAAGGTTCAGTGAAGACTCTACTGTCATGGAAAAAGAGATTTGACCTCCCTTGTTTCTTCAGTTTTCTTTATTTTAAACGTCTGTTTGAACTAAAGGTACATTTGTTTGGACAAATATAGTGGCAAGAAAAATGGTTCACAAGGGCTGATGTCTAGCCATTTTGCATGGTTTTCTTGAGGATATCACAAATCACTTACATCAATAGATATGGCAGCAACTTTACATTTAGGCATTCCATCCATGTTTTCCTTACTGTCTGTTAGTCTCATGATACACTTTGTGGTACAACAAGAAATTGAAGAAAAAAAGGTGGTCTATTTTTTTGGTGACTGTATGCATTTTCCATAGACCTGTGTATAAAATGTGAATGGAAGTATGAATTCTTGTTATTTTTTTGTGCCCATACCTCCAAATTTGCCCCCCCCCCCCCCCAAATTATACACAAAACCAAAATCTTTACAGCGAAAATGCAAATCGATCGAGTCTTTACGTTCCCCCTTTTTTTTTTTTGCATGAAAAACTAATAATTAAAAGTTGATCAATGAATGCAGAATGACACTGTCCAATGAAAAGCATGCAATGCCACGCATGCCCAAATGTTGTGTTTACTTTATATAGTAAAAAAACAAAACAAATGGAAATTGGGAAAATCTAACTAGAATGTCAATTGGTGGTGCAAGTAACCCCAAGAAATGGTTGAATAAATCCCTAGTAAACTTTAAGAAGTATATGGAGTAGTAATCTACCGGCATACATGGCAAGCCGGTTGCTAAGTAAGCAGTCTGAACCGGTTACTGTTTAAACAAAGCGCACCAAGGGGGAAGACCGAAAGGTGGTAGGAGCAAAAGCAACCCTGAAATTTAGTTTACATGTAAGCGTGCACTCGGACCTCTTGGCTATTGTCAAGCAGCGTGTGCAGGCTGAATAACCGGGATGGGGGTAGTGCTCTTGGTTATGTGGTGGGGTAGGGGGTGAGTGACCCGATTGCCCGCTCATGACATCCAACAATGAAGCCAAAAGCGGCAGACGCCAGCCGGGAACCGCACAAAGAAAATCACCATATTCACATTTGGCAGCTGTCGATTGTTGAAGTGTGGCCTCGCTCCCCCGCCGCAGACACAAGCCACCCTTCTGAGGAATTTACTGAATGTTGAATTATTTAAATAGATCTGCTTCTTATCGCTAACATCTCATCGCAGGTTGACTTCAACCAGTTCAGGGATGCACTGATTCTGGTGTTGTCATCCAACATCGAGGCTCCCCAAACGCAAGAGGAAGTCCCGTCCAGACCAGGCAATATACATTCTTCTGCTGTTCAGTTCTTGGCACTTGTTGATCCTGGAACTTTATTTACATTTAGACAATAATTCCAGCAGACTATCCTCCAAATCTTCCTGGTTGTGTAAAAGTATTCATCAGTTCTTATTCTTTGTCATCAGAGTCTCCCGACATCCAACCAAAGTTGGTGAAGGGCAGCAAACGTTACGGCCGCCGCTCCAAACCGGAATTGGTCGGCACCATATCTGATTTTGGCGAAGACGACGCGCACAACCAAGACGAACACACGGCGGGCGGCGAGGACACCAAGGACAACTGTGACTCGTCAATTCCAAGGAAGCGTGAGGTAAAAAGCAACACACTCGCACCACGGATGCCATTCTTATCACCCGCCGTCCTCATATGGACCATATCTCTGTGGCGAGCTGTTATTCTGGGCTAATCAGCTTGGCTTAAAATGGAAGGTTTCACACAGCCTTGTCATGACATCAACTGTCAACTGTAAATAAACCAGCAAGTGTGTGGTTAGCCTGTAAGTGTAGTAGCAAGTGTAATTGCCTGTGTGTGGTTAGCCACAAACAATCGGCACAAAGCCACAATGTTTGCCGAGCATCGCAGCAGGTGTTCCATTAATCTTTCATGGTGCGGTTACAATGAGTGTTTACATCATGAGGCGAATCTTATCAATTATTATTTTAATACCAATTTTAGAAAGTCCACATTTTAACAAATGTGGTTAAAAACGGACTTGTCAGACTCACTGGTCAAGACTACTTGAATCTGGATCTGATCCAGATTTCCGGCCTCTTCAAATCTCATCACATCAAGCTGTATTTTTGTTTTGGGTCCAGAAGAAGGTTAGTCGGTGTAGTGTCCAACCAAATTCAATTGGCGTTTGATTCAAAATGTACATTTGAATTTCAAATGTCTTCTGATCAGGTTGTACTTTTGTTGCGTGCATTTAGGAGCCTATTGCAAATTCTTTGCTTGGATCCAGATGGAATTTTGGAGCCAATATGCCAAAGCAAAATGATTGTTCCAGATTTATTGATTTAGCAGTAAATTATGTTTAACAAATAATAATACACTTGAACAAAAAAAAAAAAAAGAAGTAACAAGGGTCTAAAGCCAAAATTGTCAAACCAATTTAAGTCTGTCTGTTTTCATTTGGCAGCCACTTGTAACTTTATTCTGTTTACATTTAATTGTATTTAAATTGAAATGAATGTTCAGGTGGCTCCCAAAGAAATTAAGGAACTGTCATGTCAACTAATTTTTATCTGGATCTTGGCCAGATTTTACATTTGACATCATTTACCGCTACATGTTTTATCCAGTACACTACATCTTTGTCAAATGTAATCAGTTTAGGTTGTAATTGTTCTGTGTGTGGTGGGATCTTATTATAATTTCTCCTTGGATCCAGAATAGATTTTGGAGTTGGCTTTATGGGTTCCTGGATGTTCTGTGTGTCTGTCCCATAATGCTGATCTTGTTGGATAATCCTGCTCTCATTGCTGGCATACAAGTCTCTTGACAGATGCTTAGGCAGGCCTAAGCTCTTTAATGTTTAGAGACCTTGTCGTCACGTTGGCCCCTGGAGAAAATGAGGCATCATTTTGGTGTTGATGAAGGGAATTTGAGTTTGACTTCAGTTGAAGTACTTGAAAAGCAGATTTAATTCAACGTGAGTTGTGGTCTGTCTTTCAGTGACGAGACTCTGGTAGATTTTATTGATTTGGTTGGTTTCTATCGTTTTGGTTCTGTGGCGCCATTTAGGGGGTGGGGGGATTTTTAGGGTAATTTAAAGACTTACTAGAGATTTTGTCTGATTGATATCAAATTTGAATCATGTGTACGAGATAGATGAGGGATGCTAAATTAATGTGAAGGTTTTAAATTTTTGGCATTATGTGTACTTTTCAGGCGTTTCAGGAAGCCTGGCATTTTTGGTGTAAAGAGACCACTTTATGGTTTTTGAATTTTGGCCAGTTCTGGGGTTCCTTCAAAAGCGTATCTGTAGAAATTTTGAACCACGTATTCTAGCTAAGATGGAAGGTCACTGTGTTCCTGAGAAACTCAAATGTTGACAAAGAAGTGTCAGCTGGTCATCGTGACGGCTGCACCAGCCTGCATTGCGTGTGTGGCTATTCTGTGCATTGTCCATGCAGCCTGCAGTCCAGATGCCTGAAGACGAGCGTCAGTGTAGTGACAATGAATAGAAGAAGTGTGTCCTTTTTTTTTATTTTTAGTTTTGACAAATTCAGGTGACGAGTCACTGGCGACAATGCTGCAGTGACCAGCGATGATGGGTCAGGCTCGGACATTCAACTGGTCTGGATGGAGGAGGGTACCTGGAAACAAAGACTCATCCCACCCCTCCTCTTCCTCCTCCTCCTCCTTCTGGATTTCTCCACACCATGTATCAAAAGGCCACTTGCAGATTCCCCATCTGTTCGTCATTCCCTCACTCTTTGCTTCCCAAACAATAGGGTTGCCCCCTGGCCAAAGCAACCAAATCAAAGCCTCCGCCTCCAGCTGCCATTCAACCTTAAACTCATTTAAAACTCACACTTGAAGCGAAAGAAGCAGCTGCTGCACAGACAGATTAGCCAGCAGCTTTATTTATTGCTCTATGTAATCAGTTCCTCAGCTGGATCCTTTTCTCACTCATGAGAAACTTTTTAAATGTTCTACCAGTTGGAATTTTTTTTTTTTTTTTTACCATATTGCATGACGCCCTCACATAGGTTGGAAAAAATGCCAGCTTTTATAGGCAATGTGACTTTTCAATGCAGTTGAAATTCTTGCTTTCTTGAATGGCCACAACATCTCTAGTAAATTATAATAATCGGGTACTTTATTTGAGTAGCCCATAGCTTTTTAGAGATTTTTTTTAAAATATTGTTTTTTAATACGGCTGGGCGATTATGGGAAAAAATTATCATCATCATTATTTTTGATTGATATTGAAATCCCGATTAATAAACACGATTACTAATTTCATTATTTACCAAAACTCAACTTAAAAAAAACAACCAGAAAATTAATTAGGAGCAAGTAGAACCAAAGCTGCTATAAATTTTAGAATTCAAAATTGAAATCATAATTAATTAATTGTCCAGCGTTGGTTTCTGAGAGTAAAATATTAGAAACCATTGACATTAGAAAATGTTTAACTTTTATTGTACCGTCAAGGCATGTTACTATCAAATGCAGGCACAGGATCTCAATGATGGAACCCGCCTGTCGGATTCTGTTATGCGATTATTTATTTAGGTTTTTTATAATAATAAAACAGACTTTGTTACCTGGAAAAGTCTATACAATAGTAGCTTGTTAAATGGTGGTCATGTTTGTGTCATATGCATTGTTGTTTTGTGTTTCTCTCCACCAGCGCTGGAATGCAGATGAAACGAGCACAGAAGAGTATGAAGCAGAAGGTTTGTTCTAGTTTCCCGCCAGATTTCCCTTATTTCGATTTTGGTCACAAACTCATCCTTGTCTCTTTTAGGCCAGATGCATCTGTGGAACCCAGACGAGCCGAGTACACCTCGAGGATGTGTCGCTGCTCCCCTGAAGGAGAGGCTGCAGGAAGCCTGCGAAGAGTTGGCCATATCATGGCACGGATGTGCCGGACACACGGAACTGCTCGCCCTGTGCGATTATTTAGGCTTGGAGGTGAGCAAGGAAAGCACTCAAGCGAAGCCAGCTGGTTTAGGGCTCGGTGATATAGCCTTAAAAATCGATGTATTTCCTGTGTCAGATAAGCACTGATGCACTCCATGGCTTAAATGGGGACGGATGGATCAATGTTCAAGAGTTTGTTTCCATGGTTTTAAAGTACAACAAGCCTGCCACCCCGTCGGCCTCCACTCCTTACAGGCAGCTGAAAAGACAACACTCGACTCAGGTAGGCTGACCTTTTCTCAGAACCTCTGGGACAGGATTTGCAGCATTGTACTAAATGACCGTAAATTCAAAATGTTTAACTTTTTTTAGCTCTTGTTTCGGTAATGATTTTTGTCAATATCAACATCCCAGGAGCTTCACATTGTTTTTGTTTCAAGAATAGTTCCTGCAGACTAGATATATGAAGGTACTGTAGTCTTTCACAACTATTGACGTTATCCTTTATTCTGTCAGCCTTTTGATGAGGTGGGCCGTCGGATTGCCAACCCCTCCGCCCTTGTGAGCACCATCGGCATGCGTCTGTTCTCTACCCTGGACGACGGCACAGGCTTCACTGCAGTCGAGTCCATCATTGATGCTTGGATGGAGGAAGGCATAGACAATAGCATTGAGATCCTGCAGGTGATGCATACTAATGAGACTTCTCCTGAGTTGTTCTCATTACTATGACCTGACCGAAATGCGCAGTGTTTTATTTTTGTATTTTTTTGGTTAATGCCAATTCAGATAAACCGATTGAGCTGATTATTTTTATATATAAATGAATATATTTTAACACTTATTAAAGCAAAGATATAAAACTGGCAAAAGAAAAAGCATGAACTGAAGAATTTAGGTTTAAATTCAGGCTATAAATATATGTAGTACATAAGCATACATAAATGAAGCTACTGGCAAAACATGATTTATGCATGATACCTTTTATAATAATCAGCTGGCTGATTATTCGGCCGTGCCCTAATTATTACCATTACTGTATCCTTTGCATTGATTAATTAAAAAAATATATTATTATTATTATTTTGGCAAGAAAACGAAAATAAGCTAATTTCTTATGTTGCAGGCTTTAAATTTCAGCCTTGACGGCAAGCTGAGTTTGTGCGATCTGACCGTCGCGCTGGAAAATGAAATCCTGGCCACTAATGACGGCATCCACCAGGCGGCGCTGGCCAGTTTCAAAGCGGAAATCAGACATCTCCTGTTAGTCTGATCACAACTGTAGTAAAGTCATTTATATTCAAGTATTACTGGATGATTTAGAGTGTCTTTTTTTTCCCCTTCCTTTTCCAGAGAGCGCGTCGACGGCGAGCTGAGGGAGAAAGAGAAAATCCGATCAGATCTGGAAAAAGTGGAAAGGCTTAAAACCCAGCTGGCCACCGAGGTGGACGAGCATCACTTGTCAATCGAGCGCACAAATAATCTTAACCTCAGGTAAAAAGGTTTTCCCCAAAACGTTTTTCTAGTTTTGTTACTGAAGTAAACAATGCTACTGGTTTAACACAAACCACCCTGGTATTAAGGTGTTCATATTAATAACTACACTAAAAGGATTGCATGTGGATGTTATGCAGGAAGCTAGAAGAAGCGCACCAAGAGAAGCTGGCGGCAGTGCGGTCTGAGCTGATGAAGGAGATGGACCTGATCCGTCAGCAGGCGGCGCAGCAGCGTGAGGAACTGGAGGCGGAGGTGGACAAGATCAAGGAGGACGAGTCCTTCCTCAGGGACCACCTCTCCATCTCAATCAAGGTAGGTTCCCATTTTTCTGTATTTGCTACAGATTCAGGCTTAGTAAAACGTTGTGCCCTTGTCGTCAAAGGAAAACAGACGTCTGGAGATGGACTTGCTGGACTGCAGTGAAAAACTGACAAAGGCCCAAAGCCAAGTCACAAAACTGCAGGCCAGTTTGGATAACATGATGAAAGAAAAGGTAAGAAAGGAAAAGGAGACTCTTTTGACTCCTGTCTTAAAGCAATTCAACTACATTTGTGTTTGCGTGTGACATTTAGTTTGGTGACCTGGACCCTGGCAGTGCTGACTTCTTCCTGCAGGAGGAGCGCATGAAGCAGCTGCGACTGGACTACGAAGCACAGTGCAGGGTAATTAATATTGTGTTTGCAACATACAAGTCAGGTCCATAAATATTGGGACATGGACAATTATTTTTGGCTCTAAACATCATCACAATTGATTTGATTGGCTTTCACTTTCACTGTGAGGGTATTTACATCCAAATCAGGTGAATGATGTGGAGATTAAAACAGTTTGTTTGTATATACTTTTGTAGTGGGACAAATTGACGATCACAAATCAAACTTTCACTTTTTAATACATGGTTGCAAATTTTTCTGCAGTCTGATTTCTGGAACAAGAACTCAATTTTATCGTTGGTGATGCTCTGCAAGATCTATCAAGCAATTGTCCTTAGTTTCATTTTTGTCATCTGCAAGTGAATTGCATGCTCAATCGAATTTAGGTCAGATGATCGACTTGACTTTTTCATAACATTCCGCTTCTTTGCATTAAGGGTTCTCTTGGGAGCAAGATACTGTGAGATCAAAAACGTCCAACTGTTTACGAGGACTTGTAACTGTGTGCTGTGTGCAAGGTCTTTAAGTTTAGACCAGAACAGTTAATTGTATACTAAATGTATAACTTCCGTGTCATCGCAAACCCAGTTGTTTACTTACCAATTTCGATAAAGTCAAAGCTGTTGTGGTACATTTTTAATACCGTACTTTTTGAATATTTGAACAGGAATTGCAGGATCGCGTGGATGAGCTGCAGTCCGAGCTGCAGGACTTTCACAGCTTGGGCCGACCTCAGCAGCCCTGCCCCCAGCCTCTCTCAGAGGAGCTGGAGAGCAAAAGCCCCGGCGTGGAGTCGGACCAGGGCCTCGGCTCGGAGGAAGTCCATCCCTTCATCAGTATGAGCCTGGAGGCGGAGATGAAGCTGGAGCAGCAAAAGGAGCAGCATTTGCACCAAATGGATGACTTGAGGAACCAGCTGGAGACCAAAGTAAGTCTGCTTAATTGTTTAATGTTGCATTATGAAGGTTTTTCTGCATATATCTGTCTTATATTGCCCTCGGGTGGTAAAGGCTCACTCACCAGAATGTGCAGAATGAGGAAAATCTTAAAATCTGACTTAAAGTGCATTAAAAAAAAAAGGTGTTTTCTTTGCTGCAGATGAATGAATTCAATGCTATGGTCAAGCAATATGAGGAACAGAAGACCGCACTGGCCCTCCAGCACCAGCAGGAGGTCCAGGCTTCGAGGGAGGAGCTGGCCGGCGTTCACTCACGGGAGCAGGAGCTCCAGAGCCAGCTGGAGCAGACCCGCCTGGAGGAGGAGACACGGGCGGAGGCGAGCACCCTTCAGCGGCAGCTCCTTGAAGCGGAGAGCGTCGCAGCGAAATGGGAGGAGCAGCTCAGGAACCTGGAAGAGCAAAAGCTGGCCCTTCTTGCTGAGATGGAGGAGCTACGAAACCAACATGCCAGTGTGATAAAGAGTCTGGAAAAGGAGACCACGGAACAGTTGGAAAGCAAACTGCAGGACTGGGAGAAGAAACACCTGGAAGAGAAGGTTGAGTTGGAGAAGAGGTGGACAGATTGTTTCGAAAGGGAGAAGGAGCTGCTGAAGCAACGCCATGAGGAAGAGCTGACAGCCAGAGCCGAGGAGGCGAGAGCCAGCTTGGAGGAGGAGCACGACCGGACTGTGAAAAAGCTGACTGGCGACTGGCAGGAGCAACGAGCTCTGCTGGAGGAGCAGAACAACGAGTCCCTGCAGGCACTGTTGGAGGAGGCCATGCTGAGGCTGGTCAAGGAGCAGGATGAGAAGGAGACCCGGCTCCGGCAGGAGTGGGAGAGCAAGGGAATACGCCTTCAAGAGCAGCATGAGCAGCGGGAGGCCAAGCTCAAGCAGGAGTGGGAGCGGGAGCGGCTGCAGCTGGAGGAGGACTATGAGGACATGCTCCAGGAGAGACTCTACGAGGAACGGGAGAAGCACGAGGCCGAGAAGGAGGAGCTGGAGAAGAGACTGGAAGGCCTCCAGGAAGAGAGCCGTCGAGAGGCCTTGCGAGAGATCGCAGTTAAACACGCCGAGGAGAGGAACACGCTCGGTGGAATGCTGGATAAGCTGCGAGATGACATCGCTCAGGAGAGGTGAGGAAAATCATACGATTCCCATAATAATGCGGAGGACTTTTTTTTACGACGGTCCAGAATACGTTTGAGTCTGTGAACGGCATGCGATGAACTAGTTTGCGCAGCGGTGTAAAAATATATGTTGTCATGCACTCAGTTGCTTGTGAACTAAAACTACATTTGTACTTCTGAGGTGTATCAAACATGAAAACCAGAGCTGTGTTAAAAACAAGTAAATGTGAAGATAAAAAAAAAACTATTGCACAAACTGATGTTACTTTACCGTGGGCGATGTGATACATCAATATTTTGTACCACCTTATTATTTACCAATATCGTTTTTCTAATGGAAAGCGCTGTGAGAAGATTGAAACATTTACAGTAGCTCAACATAAGATTGCAAGCAAGTGTGAAAATGATGAGTTTGTTGTACAATCACAAATACAAACTGAAACTGGGGGTGTAACAGGACAGCAAATCCGTGGTTTGGTACAAAATTTTAAACATGTAAAAAGGAACAGTTTTCATTTAATTTGAAGTTAAATGTTAAACTATGAACATTATGAAAGATTCCAAAACCAAACAATAAAATGAGAATAATAGATATTTCACCAACAAATCTGTTTATCTGTAATGTGGCACATCAAGAGTTAGTTTCTTTTTTAGACGCTAACAATATAGACTAAATGCACTTAAAAACACAGCCATTCTCCAGAGGCTGAGCTGCATTGTTAGTTTATGCAGTAGACGTGGCTGGAACAGGAAGCAGTTACACCGCCTGTCCTTAACTCGAAATGTTCTTTATGCACACTCGCCTTTGTACCATGCAGAAAAATATGACTACAAATCCATGTTGCACCCCTCGTAAAAAAGTGTCCTCTGCTGTAACGACGACTACATAACCATGTACAGGCAGCAGACAGAGGTGAGCTTCTCCAAGAAAATCAAGCAAGCCGAGGATCGTTTCTCGGGTGACCAAGAATCCGCGGCTGCGCGCTTTCAGGCGGCCATTTTGAAACTGGAATGGCATTATCAGAGTGAGCTGAGGGAGCTCTCCGAGAGCCACGCCGAGGCGCAGTTGCAGGAAGCGCTCCAAAGTGCTGAAGAATGGCAGAAAAAGATGGACGAAGAAACCGAGAGACTTAATCGGGAATGGGCAGAAGAACGGCTTGAACTGGAGAAGGTCCGCGGAGAAGCCATGCAAGCGTTGGTGAGAGAGACCCAGCAGTTGCGACACCAAATGGACAGCAGCGCAGTTGCCGCCCAGACCAAAGAAATGGAGCTGAGTCACCAGCTGAATGATCTGCACAACCGACTCCAGGAGAGTCTGCAGGCCAAGGAGGACCTTCTCGCTCGGTCTGACAAGAAAGCCGAGGATGCTGAACTCCTGCTCAGCCAAACGGTAGAAGATTTCCGACAGGAGAGGGAGGAACTCCACAGCAGCTACACGCAGCTGGAGGCGCAATACGAAGAGATGCTTTCGATGTCCCATAGGCAGACCGCGGAGAGGATCTTGCTGCTCACCGAGCGCGACGATTTGACGCTGAGGATTGAGGACATGGCGAAGCTCCTCGAGCAGGCAGTGGATGACTTTGAGATGGACAAAAAGGAGCTTCGGGGACAGGTGGCTATCCTGGAGGAGAAAGTGAAGGGAAGCCAAACCCAGGATCTGGTTTTGGGCACGTCTAAGAACGAGGAAACCGCTCCGACATCAAGTCCTGAAAATTCCTTCAGTGAGAATGATGTGAAAACGGAGAGCAACCCGTTGAATGAGCCTGACAAAAATGTATCGCAATTAAAGATGGATGCAATCGAGACCTGTAATGATCTGAACACCTCAAACTTTGAAAAACCTAACGAAGGTGTTCTGTGTCACGTAGAAGGCCCTTGGATTATCACTGATCTAGAGTTCCCTGAGACTGATGGAAACTCAAAGTCATTCTTACACAGTCAATGCCAAAATAAAGACTTATCACGGGAGGTATCTGAAGCTTTGGACTACCACAAAGAAGAAAATGCACCTCAAGCTGTACCTACCTCTACCTTGGAAATCCACTCACATAGGGACCAGTGGAATACGGAGACCGTGGTTGGTTCCTTGGCCCTTGTGGATCCTTGTGAACTATCTCTAGAGGATTCCGAAGATGATCGTGGTTCAGAATCTGACTGGGATTATTTAAAAGGTGAACATACAAATGTTAGTCCAAAACCCCTCGATCATAACATTGATTGTGAACTCCAGGATTTTTCTATTTTTCAACTGCAATCTTCATACCGTCAAACCAAAGAGGAGAGTGTTCTCCTTCAGGAGAAAATCCTCTTGCTCCAGCAGAAGACTGAGCTCCTCCAGAGTCTTTTGGAGCACAACAGCAAGAAGATCCAAACGGGTTGCGAGTATCTAGAGGAAAACTACAGTCTTAAAGTTAAAATGTTCCTGCTGTTGGAGCACATCAAAGTGCTGGAAATCCAGGCCTCCAAGCAGAAAGGGCTTCAGGCTCGTTACGAAGACTGCGTGTGCGAGAACGCCATATTGAAGGGCAAAAACGCTGAGCTCAAAAACAATGTTTGGAGACTGCAAAGCCAGATGAGTGATGAGAGGGTTTCTCTCACAGACGACATCGGCAGAATTCGACAGGAGAACCGTAAACTCTCAGAGTTGTTCATGGAGTTTGATACACAAGGGGCCACTCCGGATCCCGTCCCCCCCTGGAGCAAAATTTCCGAGGCGTCGCATGTCAATGACAGCCGCGGTGAGCTTGAGGCGCACACCACCAAACTTCGCCAAGCCATCTCAGAGCTACAAGCGACGAATGCAACCACATGGGCCAATAGGTAATGTGGAGACAACCTTGGACCCTTGTTCCCCAGATTTGTGCTGTGACCTGCGTTTATCCCCATCATTCCCTCATGTGCCTGACAGTATTGTGACTAGAACCCTAACTGCTCCAAAACCCCACACCTGCTATGGTAGTACTGCCCTTCTGCACGGAGACGTAAGAACAGAACCTGAAACAACAGTGGACTGGTTTCTACAGCAGTACCACGGAGTCTCTGTGTAAAAGGAGTTCTGTAGACTTGTTCCTTAGCTGCTTTGAGTCCTACATCAGTGATTCTCAAACACGGGGGTCCGCGAGCCGTAATCTGCGGGTTCGCAAAATAATATGCAATAATTTACTTCCTGGGGGGGAGGGGTGGTGTCCCCTTTTTAAGGAGTTTGAGAAACCCTGCTGTAGACCACAATGTAACGCGTATCTCATGATCGATTTGTATTTATATTCCAGACTAAAACTGGAGCAACTCAACCAGGAGAAGGTCGCCACGGAACGGGCAGCAGAAAATTTCAACAAAGAGGTGAGTCAAAAAGCAGGAATCCATATCTTGATTGTCAAGTTGTGGTTGACAGTAGCTTCTTTCGACCGTTCTGATTTTGCGTTTGTATATTTGACAGTTTGTCTGGTTCAATTAATGGCTCTCCTTGCCCACATGGAAGGGCATAACAGTACCCTATCGCTCGTTATCCCCCGTCCCTACTTCGCCCGGGCGACAGCATATCTGAAGCCCGCTTAAAATTGATCCACTGTACACATTTCCCATGGGGCACGTTGTCACTAATGACCCGTTTCAGATGTCCGACCTTCGCTTGCAAAGCCAGCGACTCCAGAACGAGAACGGGATCCTGGCGGACAAGAACGCCCGCAGCCTGGCTGACGTGGATGAGCTCAAGCGGCAGCTGGCCAAGCTGATGAAAGACGACGAAAAGCAGGAGGCGCTCGCCTGCGGGGAGAAGAAAGAGGTGAGCGCGTGGTCGTCATTAAGACGCGGAAGACGTAATCTCGTGGTTAACAACCCCGCGTGTTGTCAGCTGGCAGCCTGCGTGCATTCTCTGGAGGCCGAGATGAACAAAGCCGTGAAGGACGCAGCCAGGCTGGAGGAAAAGAATGCTGAGCTGGTCCAGCAGGTGTCCGGCCTCGAGGAGAAGGTGAGGCCATCGGGTTGAAGACGTACTGGTTTGTTTCCTTCCCGAGCAAACGCGGAGTATCTTTTTGTGCGCAGCTGACTGAGGCGGACTCGATGGACAATCGTCTCAGCCAACTGACGGAAGGGCGAAAGGATGCGGCCAAAGAGACGCGGGGTCTTCGCAAACAGCTGGCGAAATTCCAGGAGAGGGTAAAGACTCTTGGTTTTCTTCTTCTCACACTTTAAACAATTGTGTTTAAAAAAATAAATAAAAAATTGGGTCAAAAAGGAACTGGGTTATTCAATTTAGCCAAAAGTTGGGGCAAATGAATAAACCACTAAACAACCCATAAAAATGGGTGGCTTTGTGAGTTATTCATTTAATTTGACCCAACATTTTGGGTTAAATAACTCAAAAAAATTAGGTCAGTTAATTTTTTATGCCAAATCCAATTGGGTTATTAAATTAAGTTGAGTCGCATGAATAACCCACAAAACAACCCGTAAATTGGGTTGCTTTGTCGGTGTTTAATATAATTTGCTCCAACATTTTGGGTTAAATAACTCAAATAGTTGGGTTTGTTCATCTTTGACAAAATTCAATTGATTATTCAATAAACCCAAAAAGTTGGGTCAAATTAATCAGCCAGAAAACAACCCCAAAAAATTGGGTTGCTTTGTGGGTCATTAATTTAATTTGACCCAACTTTTTGGGTTGAATCATTCAAAAAATTGGGTCGGTCCATTCTTGACCCGATTTGGGTTATTTTTGACCCAACATTTTTTAGAGTGCACCTATTCATCCTACTTGTTTTGTTCTCCATTTCCAACTCTCAGGTGAAGAACACGGACGACAGCCTTCAGGCCCTGAGCCATCAGAAGGCTCGCCTACGGTCGGAGCTCCGCATCATGCAGCAGGAACGAGATTCCCTCCGCCAGGAAGTTGCGGTGCTGCACAAGCAGCTGCAGAACGCCTCCGATAAGGTCCGACTTGTTTTCTTGTAGACCGCCGGTGCGTTTGTATTCACATCTTTGTCCTCTGCAGAACCATGTTTTGGAGCTGGCCTTGCACAAGTCGGGCATCCAAAGTCCCAGCAGGAAGCTCTACAGAGATGACGCGCTACAGCTGAAGGAACAAGACGACAAGGTTTTTCAAATCGGAACTTGGAGCTTTGATGTTGTGGACGGGCATGAACGGGGACATGTTGTCACTGCGCGCAGGTCGGTATCCTGTCCCTGAAGCAGCAGCAGCAGCAGCACAGGAACAGTCAGGCAATGCTGCTGAAAGCCTTGGAGCAGGAGAACGTCTCCCTCAAGCAGGAAGTGGATGCACAAAGGCTGCTCATTAAGGTATCAACGCACTCTTCTCGCATTCTTTCATGATTTTTTTATTTACAGGTTTTCGCACTTAGCCTAGTCATGGATTATTTTCCTTCTGTCCTTTACTACTTCACTTTCTGCCTTCCCTCGGTTGCTTTTTATTCGGTCATCCTTCCTTGTACTTGCATCTATCGGTATTCCTTCCTGACCTTATTCATTCCTTGCGTCGCTGAAACTTTTTCTGCCCTACTTCATTCACTCATTATGTCCTTTGCTAGAACCTTTACCTTTCTTCCTTTGAGATCTGCTTTTTCTACCCCGCTTTCAAACTTTCTAACCTTGAACTGGCTTTTCTGTCGTCCTTTAATTCCTTCCTTCCCCAGACCTACTTTTTTTGCATCCTTCCTTTGCCTTAAACGAGCTTCCTTCCTTACTACCCTTATTCCCTCTTACATTTTGTCCTTCCTTCCTTACCTGCTTCCTTCTACCTCAGACCTTATTTTTCTTTGATTTAGTTTTTTTTTTTTTTTTATTCATGAGATTTTTGTTGTTGTTATATTCTCAAAACATGCAAATCAATGAAATTAAATGATGCTCCTTTATTTTGTTTTGTTTTGCATCTCATGTGCCATTATTCACTGTACCTGTAAAAAGAGAAGTTTTTTTCTTTTTCTCTTACTTTTGCCCCACCCCATAATTTCATTGCTTGGTGTGTGTCTTAATGTCAGGACCTCGCTGCTAAGGAAGGACATGCACATCTGCAGGAGGAAAATGAGGCGCTCAAGGCCGAAATAGCTCGACTCACTAAGCAACTCTTTGAGGTTGGCATTACAATTGAACTTTGTTTCAAACGATTAGGCAAATGCTGTTTTTGTTCATTTTTCTAAATGGTCAACTTGATATAAACTATGTTTTTTTTTTGTTTTTTTTAGTCATCAAATAGCCTTTGTAATCTGTGACAACTGAGCACACATGTTTGCCCATCTCTAAATGTTTCTTTTCCCTTTGTAGTCATTCCAGGTTCACTTCAACGGACTCCTGCCGAAGTCGCCCCGCAGGACGGCGACCGGTCATTGTTCTGATGCCAACAACATGCAGGTAGGATAATACAAACATGGCAGATTTGGCTATGTCATGTTATTTTGGGGGCGTTTTTCCCACTCACCTCACACAACCTTCATGCTGTCATGCTATGTTATGTTTTCATGTATGAAACAGAATAGGACACAATTTCTGTTCCTTGCCGGTACTGAGGTGGCGTCCAGTCATGTCACTCAATTTCCATTTGCTGTCAAAATAAATCCCTGTGAATTATCATTTCATTTTTCCTGAATGGTATGCCGTGTTTGGCGTGCCCCGCTTGTGTTTCACAGTTCCATCTCCACATTCATTGCGTGTGTTTTGTTTTGTTTGGTGATTTTGGTGGTTTTGATTTTACACCTACTGGGTTTTCCATTTTGCTTCTTTTCGGTGTGGTCAAACCTCCATCTTTCACCCATTTGTCATTGTTCTCATGCTGCAGGTAGAGCATCAACGCTTTTTCATTAGTACAGTTTACAGTGAGCTTGACTTTTTCCACATTCTGCTGTAAATCTCTATATACATGGTGATGCTTAAGTTTTTGTTTTGTTTTTATACTTTTTTTTTGTCTAAATAACTAATTTTTTCCACCAATTTTAGAATAGGGCTCAGTTTAACAAAATGTCGAAAAAGTGAAGCGCTGTGAATATTTTGCAGATAAAGTGTACGGTATGTCCGTCATAAAATCTCATGACAAAGTTTACAAATAGCTTGTGAATGCTATTTGACATTTTGTAGCCGTCGTCGGCATAAGAAGACAGAATGTCCCGCTAGCAAAGACTAGCCACTAAGAATGTTGGTAGAGCTTAGCGAGGCTGGAGCTGTGGTGAAGTGTACCTTGCCTTTCTCTCTCCAGGGAGTCGCGGCGGAGCAGCGAGCTAAGGCCAACGCAGAAGGCTACCGGCGGATCGGTGGACTTTAACACCAGTGTCTTCTCTCTGTCAAGATGGCCGCTGCGTACTTTTTTTTTTGTTTTTTTTCTATTTGTGGCATCCTCATAGGAGACTCAACAGCGACGCAAACGTGTCGATATAATGCACTGCTGCTACGTGGCCCACAAGTTTCCCAATGGGATTTCAATGGAGATTATGTCGAAGATTTTTTTTTTCTCATTTTAATCAAATGCTCTTGTTTGTAAAAGACAGGGTAATAATCCTTTTAAACGCAGCGTGTGCTTTCTGTGCGTCATGCTAATGTGATTGTTTGTCATATGATCAGGGAAGACAAAGCTTCTGAGACTTGGCTAGCGTTTCAAGATGTTTAGTTACCATTCATGACCATTCAGGTTTCTTTTCCTCGCGTTTTGTTTTGCCTTTTATGACTGTATTATTTGACTTGCACATGCTGTTTTTGAATGTTTGATCAAGCTGCTTTTTTTTTTCGTCTTCAGGGGCTTTTTTTCTTGTGTTGCTGCTGCAGTTCTAAAGTTAATCACAATTTTTTTTTCCTGGGTTTAAGGAGGAGGAAAAATGACACACACCTCAGTTCATTTTTAATGTTGAGTTATTTATGTTTATTTATGTATGTTGGAGTCACAAGATCCATGCATTCACGTTATGTGTTTTTTATTTATTTATTATTATTTATCAGTACGTTATTTTATTTATTTATTTTTGGGGGACAGATTTCCTGACAGCTAACAAAAAGAATTGGAATGGATTTGCATTAATTATATGCCAACTGCCCAATTTCCACCTCCTTTCAGCATGTTTCCTGGATTGGTTTGGTACATATTTTCTTGTCTCCAACTGATTTTTTTTTTAAAACTATTATAATAACTCCCTCACCATTTTTTAAAATTGTATTTATTTATTAGAAATACAACAGACATTGTTTAATGTAATTAAAAGTCTCTAGCAAGTACAGGTCTGTTTTGGTTGTTTTTTTTTGTCTGAAATGCTCCTACTAAAGTCTTGGTAATTATTACAATAATTAGAGTTGATCTTTCCTCCTCTCCAGGATGACCAGGAGCCCCGCATGGAGGCACGAATGAAGGAAATTGAATCATCGCTCCGTAACGTCAAGCTGCTTCTCAGAGAAAAGGTGGCCCAGCTCAAAGACCAGGTCAGAATCTAACACACAAAGTTGTAATGTGTGGCTTGGCTTAGTACACATTATATTATATCGTGAGTCGCAGATGTCAATTTCTATTTTGGCTTTAGTTTTCTTGCAATTCCGACTGAAACTGTTTTAGTACAGAATTTCATGTATTCCGTTTGGTCAACAATTGGTGAAAGCATATCCAACATGTACAGTATATTTGTTCTAGTACATATAAGGGTTGAACGGGTTAGTCGGCAGGTTGACTCTACTGCACGAGTGATTTTTAGCTTGATGCGGATTCATCAACAATTAAGTTAGCAAACCTGTCAGTAAATCCCTACACCGTCGACTATTATCTTCCAAAGTGTAATTTGTGACTATGTTGACATTGATCGACTTTTCCCAGGTTCACAAGAACAGCAGAGCGGACACGCTGATCCGAAACCTGTACGTGGAAAATGGTCAGCTACTGAAGGCTCTGGAGGTGGTCCAGCGGCGACACAGAACGGCGGAGAAGACGAAACAGCCGGCTGAGGACACCTTAACGCTACACGCGAGAGTATGTGGTCCAAACCCCGCGCCTCTCCTCTCGTCATCTTACAACTTTAAATGCGCATAATGTGCACATGATTAAGTTGTTGTTTTTTAACCTAAACGTCAGTATTACATACAGTGAATATGCAGTATATTTTGTATTCTACATATTTTATATGGATACATGGAATGTGTTGCAGTTGTGTTACCTCCTTCCCCACAAGGCGGTGCTGTTTTTACTTTGATAACCTGCCTACACGATTGTATGTGTGTGATGCTTATAAAAAAAAAAAAACATTCATATTATGAAGCAGAGCTACACAAATTGAAATTTCAATTTTATAAATTTGTTTATTCTTTAAAAAAAAAAAACACTTCAAATTAGTGCTGTTGTATATTACACTCATAATATGACGACTTTAGTCTTCTAATATTTTTACTTTACAGCCATAAAATGTAAGAATTTTTCCTTTTATAGTCTAAACGACTCTTGAAAAATACTTAACAATCGTGAAATGTCTTACTTTTCGGAATATTTGTACATTCTTTCAAAATTATGATGTTCTCGTAAAACTAGAACTTAATTGACATATTTTGAATTTGTCATAAAATTACAACTATTTTTGTTATATATTATGAATGTATCTAAATATTTTTACTTGTTGTAAAATTACAACTTAAAAACAAGAGCTATAACTTTATTCCCATGCATAAAAAATTGGGACTTTATTCCCATAAAATTTTGACTTAAGTCTTATAAAATTTATGTTTTTCTCATATTTTAGGTTTATTCTTGTAGATTATTTTATTCTCACCGTATTATGAATCCATTGCCACTAAAAAGTCTGGTAAAGTTACAACTCTATTCTTGTAAAAATACTTGTATATTTTGATATTCTTTCAATGACATAATTCTCAGAAAATTAGATACTTTTGTCTCAAGAATTATGACTGTATTCTCCAAATATTTGCACTTTATTTTCATAACTTCACAACTTTGTTTCGTTAGCCTTTTTTCACCAGTGTGGTCCTAATGCTCAGTTGACAGTACAGTACAGCAAAGTACACGACAATGTCCTGAAGGAATCATACCTTCTTCTATGTACATGTTCAATATCATTCAGAGCAATTATCTTCCCATGCTATTGCTTTGGAAAAAGAGTTGCATGAAAAGACTTTGGTCTGTAATGGTATATACAGCAGAGCATCCACTATTCTTATTTTTCCCCAAGAGACGGGAATTCCAGATCCAAAGAATTTATACAAGCATTCTTCTGTACAGTGTATGTGTGTGTGTATATATATATATATATATGCACAAAGCTGCCTGTCAGCTGTGTGCTCATACTAGTCAAACAATCATGAGACTTTCTGATACACAGTGTATAACTTGTTTTCAATGAAAGCCAACACTACCTGTTGCACTCACTTTAAACACCATGTGTGTTTTAATGGGTATGGCATATATTGTGTATGTGTCTGTATGTGTGTGTATAGAGAGGTAAAAATACATACATTTTAGGGGTGGATGTATTGTTCGAACTGTTGGTTTCTGTCCAACAAAAAGCAAAGTCCAAATTATGTGTTTTCAGTTTGCTTTCTACTGTTGTGGAAGGTGCGTTTACCACTTTTAGTTTTTTTGTTTTTCCACACAATTTTTATATATTTTTACGGTAATTAGTTATTTTCCCATGTATTTTTGAATGTTTTCTTCATAAAATGTTTTTACATCCTTTTTCATTGGACAGCAGTGATGTTTGTTACTGCAGCAAATTAAAAATATTGCTTTCAAATTGTGTTGATTCCTGATTTCTTCAAATTGCAATTGTTTCGGCTTCCTGCACAGTAAAAAGAAAGAAAGAAAAGTATTGCAACAATTTTTTTTATAATTCTTTACATTCTGTTTGTCATTGCTGTACGTTTTTATCAACTAAAACATTAGAGTGCTGTTTTCAAAAGAGACCGTCTAAAACGATGTTTAAAAAAAAATGCTTAATGTTGCCTAATGTCTGAAAAACAGTCACTATAGAGAAAAATATTAATGTAAAAAAAACTACCATCAATTGTCACCTAATTTAAAGTCTACTCGTGCCCACTTGAACTTGATCATATTAAAACAATCGCCCCAATGTTGGGGGATTTTATGAACATGAATTGTTTCCTGTCAAGAGAAAGCTAAATGTCAATTCAAAAACAGATCAATCTTCACCAAAAAAATAATGTGGACGCCTCTATGTATGCCCACATCAATCACTACCAAATTTGCCAATATTAGAACAATCAGCCCAATATTTGGGAATGTATTCTCTATATACACTTACTACAAAAACCAAATGTCCATAAATAAAATCCAAAGTATTGGGCAATCGTTCTGACATTTCCAGAGGTTGAAGTGGGCATTGATTGCAGTTTTCTGACATTGAGCAACGTCTCTGTTATTTTATTTTTTACGCTTAACATTACAAACGCATTTGTCAATTTAGTGTATTGGTGTGGGGACTGAAACGGGTTAATGGCATGACCTTTCTTTTCAATGGCGAAAGATGATTCGAGATAGCGATTTGAGTTACTTTAAATTACCACGTATGCGCATGCGCCGGCATGCAAGCCGCACGCGTTTGCGCATGCGCACAAATAACGCAACACAGACAGAACGGCGTCTACCGCTAGTTAGCATCGGCTAGGCTAAACTCGCCTCCTCCGAAGCGGCTCCCTACCAAAATGTTCTCTCTCCGCGCTTGGCGACGAGGAGAGCGGGGCGGCCGCCGAGCGGAGGGCTTGTCAGCGCCGCGTTGTTGACGTCCTCTCCCCGCCCCCCCTCCCCTACCACCACCGCCACGCTCAAACTGGAGTTATTATGCTCTCGCGAAAGAAGAGTAAAAGCGAGTCGTCGAAGCCGGCCGAGGTCCACGGGAAGTATGTGAAGAAGGAGACGTCGCCGCTCCTCCGAAGTAAGCAACAGGTTGCTTGATAGTTAGCCTAGCCTAGCTTAGCCTAGCATCGCTTAGCCTAGTTTGCTATCGATGGAGTTCAGTTCATGCTTTTTGCTCCTCAGTAACATCCCCGCAAGTCACAGAGAGGACATGGAAACATTTTGTCGCACCCTTTTTCTAGTCCATTTGTGATTAATTTATGCCACTTTTAAGCACACTTTTAAACTTTTTAACCAGCCAGCTGCGGTCCTGTTTGCGTAGCGTCAAAACAAAAGTTCACCACTTCGGTTAACGTCATTTGCTATAGCTATAAAGAAAATAGCCATCATAATCTAGTGTCCTATAATGTCTTCTGTTGTGTTTCATGTCATACTATGTCTCTGTTTTGTACCGCAATGTCCCCTTCGTTTGCGTTTCATCCCCGTTAATGTCTCCTGTTAATGTCGCATTTTGTTCCAGTCCCATCATATTCATTGTTGCGCGATTTTGTCCCTTTTTTAACCGTATTGTCCCCCATTGTATCCCATCAGTTCTCATAATGCCGCTTGCCGAGTTTATAATTTGCTCCAATTTTGTCCCATATTGTCCTTATAATGTCTCCTATATTCAATCCGATTGTGTGTAAAATTGTTCCATAGTGTCCCATGACGCTCAGTTGTATCGCACTTAGTCCCTATTTGTCCCATTATGTTTCATAATGTCCCCTATGTCCCATCAGTTCCCATAATGTTGAGTGTCCTGATTACTCCCAGTATGTCCCATAATACCCCATCATGTCCTATGATGCTGGGGTTAGTTGTGTCCCATTTGTTGTAATTTTTGTACTATAAAATCCCATTGTGTCCCATAATGTTTATTATCTCCTATAGTGTCCTGTAGTCCTCAATGGTGACACAATACTATAAATTATCCATTTGTGTTATTTTTAACATGTCAAATTCCAATTTGTTTTCACAATACACATGTTGTAAAACCATCAAAGAAGAAAATGTGTCTGTTGTATCCTTTTTTCATATACTGTACTGCATTAAAGTGTGTGAAAAGCCTGGCAGGCTGTCAGGCTAATAAAGCAGTGTGAAACCCTGACTTGCATTCGGAGGCCGCATAAAATGATGTGGCAGGTCAGATCTGGCGCCCCGGCCTTGAGTTTGACACCTGTGACTTAATGCTAATGCAAGCCGTTTTCTTCTTACAGATCTTATGCCGTCATTCATCCGTCATGGTCCCACCATCCCCCGCCGCACCGATGTGCCAATGCCCGACATGGGGCCCTCTGCCTATCCGTCGGCCCCGGGCCGGGAGCCAGCCTTGTCCCGTAGTAAGAGCTTCCTCCGCGCCGCCGTGCCGCGTCCACCGCACGAGGCTGCCCGCCGCGAGAGCCATCGCTTGTCGGCGCCGCCGTACCTGCCACGCAGCCTTGGCGAGCTGCCGCACGAATACGCCGGCTCGCTGCAGTCCTTCCTGACGGACGGCAGCCCCGTGTCAGAGAACGGGGACGCCGGGCGCTACTACTACCACCCCCAGGAGGCTTCCTACTACGACGGGAGACAGCAGCAACCGCGGAGGATGCCGGAACGCTTCCCGGATGACTGCCACTACTACGAGCGCGGAGAACACAACTTCCAAAGACTTACACGGCAACACACGCCCCCCACACCCAGCAGACCCCCCTCAGGTAATTTTCCACCCACGCAGGTAGTAACAGAAGCAAGACTGAAGGTCACCGGCTCTATTTTTATACATCACGTTACACGCAAACAATGCTATATGTTAAGAGACGCGGAGATGCTAAGCTAAGACAGCTGAGAAGCTTCAATTGATACTCGGATGAATTTAATCAGACAAGTACATTTGAAAAAGGAATACACGACTAGTGTAATCCACAAATTCCATAGAGTACTTTCTAATGCGCTGATAGGATATATTACTTTAGTGAATGATTTTTTATTTTTTATTTTTTTACAGGCGGAAAAAAAGTTTCCTTTCAGTAGCATGTGCGGGCTTGTGGTCATGTATATGTCGTGCTCGAATTCCCTTGTGGTTTTCTCTCCAAGCTACCTCATCTCCACGAACTTTTATTTTTGTCCTTAAAAAAAAAATTATATATATATATATATATACACATTTTTATTTTTTAAAGGTACCCCAAACCTCTTTTGGGTATCTTGATTCTTTTTTTCTGTATTCCTTCATGGCAACTACGAGTATATCCCACTGACTGAGTGTGTTTATTTGATTCATTTATAGTTTTGAGGCACCATTTTTTTGTGACAAATTTTTGTGGTCGACGAGTTAGTCAAATTTTTACGCCCCCTGACCCAAGCGTGTACCTTCCCAATGTGTCCAATCAACTGAATTCACCAAAGCTGGACTCCCAATTAAGTTAGAGAAACTTAAGAATGTAAATAAAAAAAGGAATTTGGTGGGAAAAATGTATTTGATCTATTATGGAATAAGGCTGTCACATGATTATATGTGGAAATATTGAACTTGATTAAATTTCAAACCATGGTTCACTATCCCCTTACACCCCGGGTTCTGTGTAGCCCCTTTCACAAATCCTGTAAAAGTCAGAATTGTCTCCAACGTCTTCTATCTAAACGGCAGTCATGCGAAATGCATCATTGGGCAAGTATCCGTGGCCCTACAGGTAGCGCGCGAGTTGTGGCGGCTGCGTTTAAAGATAGCTCCGCAGCCACATGAACAAGTCTTTTCATATCCGCGCGCTATGTTCCCGACGTGCGTCACGCTTAGGTCGGCGTGATAGGAATGCAGGCAAAGGCCTCTCGGGAAGCCACACAGCTCACTTTGCTTCATCTTGTGTGTTTGTGCTCTTTATCTTACTGAACATGACAAACATGTGACCGTGTGCTCTTATTAAGGCATCCAGGCTATGTGCACATCAGCACAATTCTGTTTTGTCATGCATTTTTGGTCTTCTTCTCTCCGGGGATCTACTTCTCATTTTCCTGTGCAAAGATGCAAAATATTTTTTATATAATACTTCCATAGAAGTATTAGAATATTTCTATTAAAAATGTATGTAATCAAGTATCATGAGGCTTTATCACTTTGTTGCATGAAAGAATGACATGTAATGTAACCACTCACCGTCTATACCATCCGACCACCCGGCTGAAATGAAGCCATTTTTTTTCCCCCCTTCAAAAATGTCAGCCTTCGCGATTTGCAAATTGCATTCTACTACCGTTCCGATTTGGTTAATTTTTCAGCCCTACACTGAACCCCACTGTGGTATGTGCAGGTCCATTGTCCCAGCTTTGATGCTACGTCTGAAGCTTTCCAAATGCATTGCTGGGCTTATAGAGGCTATAATGGCACCTGTTTCTTTAACTTGCACTTGGCTTCCTCTAAATACATCCACAAGGACAGATTTAAAATGCCATTGATGGTGAACAATGATTATTTTCGGTCATGTAGTGGAATCTAGCACTAGAATCAATTTGTGGCCTCTGGAACTATTGTCGATACTTACTGAGTAGTTTGTTCGTTTATCAGGGAACGGTAAGAATTATTATTTTTAAGGGCAGCGTAAGTTGAGTTTGAAGTGTTTTAGGTGTTACGCGGTGTTTAAAGTAAGTACTTATTTGTAATGTGATCCTTGGGAATACCGAATGTCTACTGTACCAAAAACTAAACACTTCACGGGACTTTGGACTTTGTGTGGAATGTGACTTCCAGAGTACTTCCAAAGTGCGGGAAATGGCCGACACTACGATGATGATGAGTCGGTTGCAGAGGAGGCGGAGTACATTTTTGTGGCAGGCTCTCGCATTCTTCTTCACTCGCCAACTTCCAGTGACATCGCTCTCTCTCTCTCTCTCTCTCTGTCTCGCTCTCTCTTTGCTTACTGTCAAAAACACTCTTCGGGGTCCCGATTGTGTTGTCGCACAGCTATCGCCTTAAAGATTCATCAAATCATGCTGCCAACCAAAAAAGTCTTTAGTTTAGTCTTTCATAGCAAAAAAAAGAGAGAAAGGCTTCACATTTGAGATAAACATCGACAAATGTATAGAAGCTTTGTTAGTTACCTTGTTTTTAGGTTCATGTTTTGGTACATTCAGTACAGTAGAGCAACAAAATGTGCCTCACATTTCTTGTAATTTCCCATGGGTTTTTTTTGTTGTTTTTTGAACTCTCACAATAAATCTCACGCTCTCACTCACTCGTCACTGAGATAAATATTTGTCATCCTCCCTGTAGGCATAGGTCGAATCCAGGCCAAGTCGCTGGGGAACCTCTCCAGCCTGACTGCAGAGGACCTGCCCCTCCCCACCGGCTGGACCGTGGACTGGACCATCCGCGGCAGGAAGTACTACATCGACCACAACACCAACACCACGCACTGGAGCCACCCGCTGGAGCGCGAGGGGCTCCCGCCGGGCTGGGAGAAGGTGGAGTCGGCCGAGTTCGGCGTCTACTACGTGGACCACATCAACAAGAGGGCGCAGTATCGGCACCCCTGCGCTCCCAGGTACCTTCGGTCACCATGCTCGTGACTCTAATCACTCATATTGAAAATCAACTTTTCTTGTTGAAATGAATGGAAATGTCATTTATCTGTTCCAGACAAAAAAAGGCATTTTAAAAAAAAATTGCTTTTAAAACTTTGTAATGTGTATTACTGCCACCTACAGAAGTGAAGGGGAAGTTTAAAGAAAACGAACGAAATAATAAATAAAACCAAAAACATTTTTGTTAGTAAAATGAAAACAAGGGTGCTCTTAAAAAAAACACAAACTACATTTCATGTTTATGCTAGGGTCAGACAGGACACAAAATATTGTGTTGCTCCGTGTGTCTCGCATGCTTTTGTTCGCCATACAACTACATGAGTGTTCTCCTCCGACAAACAAAAATTTAGTTTGAACCGCGTTAGTCAATCTGGTGACTGGTGGTTGTGTTGGCCGCTAAATGCTATCTTGCGTGACAGTTCAACAGACATGCTATTGGAAATTGCATCCTTGTATTGCCTTCAGAATGACACTTCATAAAAGCATCCCAGACAAAATAAAAACACTTGTTCTTTTAAATACATTCTCCTAAAACATCTTCAATCAAAATATGACCGATTTTGCTGCAGTGTGCCGCGCTACGACCAGCCGCCACCTCTGCCACCGCCGCCTATTACCTATCAGCCGCGGCCCGCCGATAGGAACCAGCCGGTTCTGGTGCCAGCAAACCCGTACCACACCGCTGAGATCCCGGATTGGCTGCAGGTCTACGCCCGTGCTCCCCTCAAGTGAGTACTTAACCTTTTACACTGGAACCGGTCCATTGGTTTAAAATGACTGTTGACTAGGGCTGGGCGATAATGGCAAATAATCACAATTTTAATATCGAATTTTAATGTCGTTTTAAAGCATCCGTATTGAACACTGAAGAAGCTTGACTCTCGAATCCCAATATCCCGAACTTTTTATCGTGTACATTTTCATTAACCACACGTTAGTAAAAACTGCAAAAAAGAATGCAACAAATATTTCTGCATCCTCGATAATGTAAATCAATTGGCCGAACGTGGCGCGTATACAAGCATTAAAAAGTAAAATTTGCATAAAAATTCCACTTCAAGGGTCTCTATGAACTGGGGCACTGTTACTACCTGTTTTTTGTGTTCAACTTTGGAGATTCCACGATCAGATATTGTTGTTTGTGCCTTGATGAGGCTTGTGCTTTTCAAATGGTAAATGATACTTCATTTATATAGCGCTTTTCTACCCTCAAAGCGCTTTACATTTGACTACTGACGACGCAGCATCAGGAGCAACTGGGGGTTCAGTACTTGCTCAAGGATACTTTGACGTGGTCAAAATGGCATGGGATCGAACCCACAACACTCTTGGTTGGGGGACGATCACTCTACCACTGAGCCATGCCGCCCCAGGTGGTCCTTAGCTTGTACAGTGAAACCTACTGTTCCCTGAAAATGGGGATAGAGTCCTGAGTAGCGAAAAGGGATTTGTAATTGCATACAGATACCCCAAAATGGCGGCAAGGCATTTAAAACGGAGGCTCATAAAGCATCAACACCATGCATCAAGAATGTACACATTCATTCACCCGTGTTACATAAATGAAAATTCAGTAGTTGAATTATTCAACACAAACAAACCACCTTCACTTGAGGCTCATCTATAGCATGCTAGCCTAAATGCTAGTACAGAAGTGATGTGACATGGGCGAGCTAACGCTTTACAATGGATTCGCTGTAGCCGCAGTCATTTCAATATTGAGCATCTTGATCGGTGCAGATCCTAAGCAGTAGGTGTCGCCGCAGCGGACATCTCGGGGGCGCACTCGCACCGCACCACACATGAACCGAGCTCTTCCGCCAGGTACGACCACATCCTGAAGTGGGAGCTCTTCCAGCTGGCCGACCTGGACACGTACCAGGGCATGCTGAAGCTGCTCTTCATGAAGGAACTGGAGCACATCGTCAAGTCGTACGAGGCGTACCGCCAGGCGCTGCTCTCCGAGGTGGAAGCGCGCAAACAGCGGCAGCAGTGGTACGCCCAGCAGCCCCCCGGCAACAGCTTCATGTGACCAAAACGCCCCCCCCCCCCATCCCCACGCCCCCCTCCACCCTGTGTGCCTTTGCTTTTTGATCCAAATATATATCTAAAGAAACTCTGGAAACACTCCGATGAAGAAGCTATGATGTGAGAGGACTGGCAAAACAACGTTGTGCCTTTTTAAACGGTGAACCAAAACGCAGCATTTGCAACACTGACATGGAAAAAGACGGGCAGCTTCTTCTGATTTTTTTTTTTTAACCCTTTTTTTTTCCCCCCCTCCCATTTTGCTTTTTAATTATTATTTTTTAAAGACAATCCACCAAAACATGGCGATATTTAAGCATTGATAAGGAACGCATCTTTAATTGAAGATAAGCACCACCTCGGAAAGATAATAAGCTACTGGAACTTTTTTTTAAAAAAAAAAAGTTATTTTTGTTTTTTGTCAAGACGCAAACTGTTACGCTTTTTTTCCTTTTCTTTTAAATTCAGAAATGTCTCAAAGCCATATGTTGCTGGTTGGACAGTACACTTTGCTACCAGCAGGAAAAATTTAAAATGTCATATTTTAATATATTATTATATCTGAAAATGTGTATGCAGGTTCCGCCCATTTTGTGGGGATTTAGATGGGTTTTGTACGAAAAAGAAATGAGCTGTAACTAGTAGATATTGGAAACATTGTTTGCCTCAGTGAATTAGAATATGATGTCAAATTTTATTTCAGCAGTTTAATTAAAAAAAAAAAAAGTGAAACTCATGCACGTTTACTATACTACACAGGGTGATGTATTTCATTTTATTTTTCCCCATCATTTTTGTGATTATAGCTTTCAGTTTCCAAACACCCAATTCACCATTTCAAGGAATGAGTTTCACTTTTTCAGTCGAACTACTGAAATTAATCAACATTTCTACCATATTCCAATTTGGTATTTGGTGATTCGAATTGAGAGATGGACTTGTACATTGGATTTGTTGCCGTCAATCCAATGTATTAACATTTACCCGAGAGCTCAAAACTGGCCAAAAATTAAATATTTTCCCCTCCATTTTGATAAAGTTGTGGCAATTTCTGTCAAAAGACAGTCAACAGTTTCAACTGACCTTGGTATTGGACTGTGATCGTTTTTACATTGTGATGGCCTCGCTGCTCATAATAATAACAAGGCTTAACTTTTCATACAATTTCATAGGGAATCCTCTCGCAAAGGCATTAGCAATTTCTGCATGTCTTGGAAGGATGTTTGAAACTCTGATCAGACTCCATTTTGTGCATTTTGCCAGAAAATACACTACAACAAGATGGAGTCCAATTAGTCACGCTGCAGGTTATGTATAACCTGGTGTAATAAAACCTCAAGTCTGCTTTCTACCATCCTGTTCTTGTTGTTTGCACGATCACATCCCAGCTCACAGTACACAACATCAGACTCTCGCATGGGTTTATATTTTAATATTCAAACCGTGGAATGTAGTTAAGTGATGAGTGTTTTTCAAATTGGGCCATTTACACCGGTCACTCAAAAGACGAGCTCCGAGAGATTTTGTCCGATCACTACCAAATTTAAAGCATGTACATGTTTATTAGACAAGATGGATGAAGCTAAACAGAGAAATTTGATTTTTGGTCAGTGAGCGGAGCATGTTAATGTTTGACAGGACATAAAAAGACAAAATTAGTAATACCTTGGCTAGTTTGTTTTTGTTGAAAGTTCATCCCCCAAAGCCAGTACCATTTAGCAAAGTGAAATTTGGTAGACATCATGAGCTCACCACAAAAAAAAAATCTAAGGAAGCCATGACTTTTGCCATTTGTCAATTTGGGGATATATATAAATAAACAAAAACACATCAGAAAAAAACCCACTTTTTTTTTTTGTGTGTTTCAAACCTGATCTTAATTTGACACATTAGAAAACATCTACACCATGCGGACAATGAGTTACTTAGTGTGTAAATGGGCTCACCAGACAAAACATTAGGTACACCACAGCATCTCAATGAGATCAAATACAAGAGTTGTATTAGAAATTATTGTGGTTAACAATGATTAATATGTTTTATTGTTGTGGTTTGTGGCTGATCCTAATATTTAGTCTTCCTAAACCGTTAAACTTTAGAATGTACTGTACAGGGCGTCCACAAAGTCTCTTTACAATTGTAGAAAATGTCTATTCATGCTTATGTATTACATTTGCTCAAATTGTTAGAAGACATTAAGGACACAGTACAGTATTGTTTTTTTCTTCCCAAATGAAAAAAAAACACTTTTCAATAAATAAAAAATATGACAAATATGCAGTTCAAAAATCCATTATCTATTTGGAATTAACACAAAAACATGTTGAAAAAAATCAGGGGAATTATAAAGTAATGTACAATAAATAATTTGTGTGCAAAGCCTAACATTTTTGTTATTACATGTGCAAGTCAATAAAATATGAATACATAAATAAAAATTCAATAAGCTTGTTGCTTTCATGCACACACCCACACTAATAAGAACAATCTAAAAAAAAAAAAAGCTATCGGAAGAAAAATAATGTGTACATAAAATTGTCCAAAAGTAATATACTGTATATATATTTTTTTAATGTATCTGTTGGGGGATTCTGAAAAATGTTACTGTCTTTGTAAAAAACAAAACATTACTTTTGAATAGCTTTTGGACCTAGAACAAGTCAATAAACTTAGTTTGAACACCAAAAAATTACCTTGAGCTTTTTGCATAGATGCAAAGACCCTAAACTAATAAAACAATGCAAATGTGACAAATTATATAAATCAATAAAAAAAAACATCTGTAAGTGGATTCAATTCAAACTTTAAAAAAAAAAAAGCTTTATGAGAAAAGATCACAACTTGCTTTAACAGCACTTCATGACAATTTTTTTTCTGGCGTCAACAAAAAGTGACCGTTGTCAGTGTTTGTATTTGCTCTTATGAGATGTGCAGGTGTCCCTAATGATGTGACCCGCACGCATTTTGCTTACTTCCCCAAGAAGAAGAAAAAAAAAACAAGTTCTGGTTTCCCCCATATGGCGAGCCGTTGGAGCATATTCAATATTCCACTAGTGCACTTTTTGACCTCGCTAGTGAGGCAATTCAACCACCGTTTTTCATTGGTGATGTTTGCTCACTGAATTGCCTGACTTGTGAGAACAAAGAAACTTCGCGAGTAGACTATTGCATAAACTCTCAAACAGCTTTCCATACGCCGCACGGTTACTACCTCCCCATCCAGGTGCAGGTGATTGACAGCTGATGAGGCGTGATGAAGATGCTCGACATATACATGAGCAGGGTACAGTCCGTGCTGAGTGGAATTAAAAGAAGACCGTCAGTCCCGCTTCTTGTCGCGCTCCTCGGCCGCCGCCGGCCCCCCAACGTCGTCGGCGGCCTGATGCCCGGGGAAGGCGTGCTGGTACAGGTGCCTGTGATTGGCCGCTACGTTGTACAGCTTGTGCAGCGCCTGCGTAGGAGGAGTCGCACGGCGGTCACACAGGAGACTAAAAAGTGTCACGGGGAAGGATGACTGTCACATTCTTACCTCATTCGTGCTCCCCTGCGGAGGCGTTAAAGGGAAAACACATGGTGAGTCAAGGAAGGCAATTACAATGTCCCTAAGGATTGCTGCCATCTTGTGTGACTGCGTTTGCAACTGCTGAGCTTCTAAGGGTGAGTACAAAGTTTGGTTGTTTTGAAGAATGATGGTGACGATGGAAAACTGATGGATGCAAAGATGTATACAGCAGGGTTCACTAATTCAGGCCCTCGAGGTCCGCAGTCCTGCAGGTTTTAGATGTTTCCGCCTACCAACACACCTGATACTAAAATTCCGGATCGTTATCAGTTATCTGAGTGTGCTAGTGGGCAAAAACATCTAAAACCTGCAGGACTCCGGACCTCGAGGACCGGAATTGGTGAACCCTGATGTAGTTTCATTAAGTGGACGGATGAATACTCTGAAAACAGTTTAAAAAAACCAAATAGGGTTGGTTTTTTTAGGACCACCCCATTTTTTTAGTTATTTAACCCAAAAAGTTGGGTCAAATGAATAAAACAAGACAAAAATGTGGGTTTTATTTTGGGGGTTGTTTTATGGGTTATTCATTTGACCTATTTGGGGGTCATGAATAATCTAAGTTGTCATTCCCTTCTTGACACGATTTGGTTGTTGTTGTTTTTACCCAATTGTTTTTCATATGTAAAAACTAAAAAGTTGGGTCAAAAATAACCCAAATAAGGTCAAAAAGGGACCACCCCAACTTTTTGAGTTGTTTATGTAACACAAAAGGTTGAGTCAAATGCATAAACCACGAAACAAAAATGTTTGTGGTAGTTTTGCCAATTTTGGGGGTTATTAAGTTCGGCCGGTCCCTATCTTGTTTTATCTTTTTTTTTCTCTCTTTTTGAAATGTTTAGTGAGAAACAAAAAAATATCACTTAAACAGTTGGGTCAAAAATAACCCAAATAGGGTCAAAAAGGGACCAACCTAACATTTTGAATTATTTAACCCAAAAAGGTGGGTCAAATGAATAAACCACAAAACTTATTTTGACCCAATTATTTTTAGTGTGTAACATCAAAAATATCACTTTTAAAACTGTTAGGTCAAAAATAACCTAAATGTGAGTCAAATGGTGACCAACCGCTACTTGGGTCAATTTGACCCAAATTTGGGGTATTTCTTGGACACAACAATCAATTGTTGGTGGTGTTTTGTGCAACGACAAAAAAAAAGGTCAAAAAGTTTGAATTGACCTAAGCAGCGGTCGATCCCTTTTTGAGCCCTAATTGGGTTATTTTTGACCCAACAATTTTTAGTGTATTGATGATGAAAGAACTGCATGGCCAAACAAAGGGATGGATGGAAGATCTGGAACCAGCGGATGGAAGATCTGGAACCAGCGGATGAACCGGATGGACATAAACAGACAGACGTCCGTTGCGACTGACCTGGTCCCAGAGCGCCCCGGCCACCTGGTCAATGACGGCCCCCAGCTCTCGGTACTCCCCCGAGTAGCGTATGTAGGCCCAAGTGCAGAGCGTGATGAGGGCCAGGCCCAGGATCATGTTGCACAGGCTGGCGATGACGTCCACGCCCACGAAGCCCGTCACGCCCGCCGCCACGTACATGACGAAGATGACCACGAAGAGGGTGGCGGGCGTGCGGGCGGCGTGGAAAATGTTTTTGGAGTCATTGTGCTTGATGTACTGGACGAAGACCTGGTCCACCTCGCCCGCCAGCTGCTGCAGGTAGCGCCGGCTGAACTCCTCGCCGCCCATCTTCTTCACGCCGCGGAACAGCGCCAGAGCCTCCTCGCGGATGACGGCGTGGCGCGCCTGCAGCTCGCTTGGCGCCAGGAACGGACGGTCGCCGCCGCACACCTGACGGGGGACAGCAGGGGGGGGAGGTTAGTAGTGATAAACGGCGAGGCGTGTGGATGATGGCGGACGCACCTCCTCCATTTTCTTGTTGTACAGATCCTTGGCCGCAGCCACCGCCGCCAGGTTGTTGGCCTCCGCTGTGGCCTGACACAAATCACATCATTAGTTCATTGTCCCTTCTTCCTTCCATCAATCCATCCGTCCACTCACAACACTACAATTTTTGCTAGCCATTGGACAAACTCTACAGGAGGACTGTAAAATGGTCACTTCTAAACAAAATGGCTTCCTGTTACCTGCAACATGGATTTGGGATGAGGTAGCTCCTCTCCTTGGTAAATCTTGATATAAGCCTGGACCACAAACACAAGAGCTGCATTAATAGAAAACTGTGGACATTTTGAAACACTTGGAATATCCCCGACCTTGAAGTACTCCAGCAGGCCTCTGCAGGTGATCTTACTGCCATTGATCTCCTTCACGTCAATGCTGGAAGGACTCAGGAGCCAGGGCACCAGAATCTTCAAGTTGCTGATGAACTCGCCGTCAATCTCTGCAATCATCAATAGACCATTTGGGAATGAGACTCCCATCATTGGGTGCGTGGAGGGCATTTTAGAAAATGCTTGGTTTCTTCCATTAGGCTGCTGTCAAGATGGCCGACAAGCAGCTGTTGGCTAACGCTAGCTGCTACTCTGCTAACGTGACGTCTCAGAAGGAGCATGCGAGTAAGGGGGACCAAAACTGCCAAAATTATAATGTAATACAAAAATAAATATGAATGGAAATTAAAAAACAAATTAGTAAAATAAAAATACAAATAAAAAACGAGATTAAAAATATATATATATATATATATATATATATATATAAAAATAAATGTGGAAATAGATACAAAAATAAATATATAAATAGAATTACATATCAAACAATAAATAAAAACGCTCTGCTCTCTCACATTTATTTATTTCATGCTGCAGACGAAATGTTATTCAAATGAGGGGGCGGTCCTAAGTGAACAAGATAGTCGTCCATTGCTGGAGCTCTCCATGCAAGCCGGCGAGACTTCCTTGCTCGCCGACCCGCTCACTCGACCATTGAAAGGCAGTTTGCAACCAAGTCCAACCCAAGACACGATTAGGACCGCCCCCTCATTTGAATAACATTTCGTCCTTTTTATTGTTATTTTTGTATTTATTTCCGCATGTTTATTTTTTGAATCTCTTTTTATTTTAGTATTTATTTTTTACTTTTATTTATTTATTTATGGATATATATTTTGTTTATTTCCATTCAGATTTTTTTTTGGGGGGGGGGGGGGGATTGTATTTTTATATCCATTTTAATCTTCACTTTATTTATTTAATTTGGTATTTATTTATTTCTAATTTGGGGCGGTTTTGGCCTGCGAGGAGTTGGCGAACGGAAAATAGTTGTACCTTTGATCCGTCCGTCAAAATGCGGATTGGTGGCAACCTTTAGGCCAGGGTGAGGCATCAAGAAACTGGAGATGTTGGTGAAGCACGAGTGGATGTGTTTGCGCACGTTCTGCAGCTCCTCGTGCTGGTTCTCTGAGATCTACACACGTGATTTCAAAATAAATTCAGACAAGTCACTTTGAAAGATTTGCATGGAAAGTCAGATCCTTGACCACTGACCTTGAGCCTCTTTTCCAGGAAATTCATGCCTCCCTCCTGCCCGTATGGAAACTCGTACGGGAAGCTCCAGTCTCGGATGAGGAATATCATGGACTGGGAGATAGGGAGCAGAAGAGGGTAAGATCCACGACTTCAAGGAATACTTGTAATTATTTATGAACACAGTATCATGTCATTACAGTCATATTTCATGATTAAGCAAAAACAACACAAAGTACCTGAAACGGTTTGAGGAAGGTCTCCTCCATTGCAAGTCGGCCGTACTCTGTGAACAGCTGTTAAGTCAAATCATGTGACAAACATGTTATGAACAGATTTCTCAATTATTCGTCCATCTGGCATAATTTGTGACTTTTTCCCTGGTTCTTCCACTTTTAAATCTATAAAATACTTGCTAGTCCATTTATATTGTTAATTTTTTAAAAAAAAGCAGCACACTTGGCTAGTAGCGTCAGTGCTGCCTCCACTGGACAAAACTGGTAACAGCAGTTACCTTTATTGAAAAATTGCACTTATCACAGTTTTACACTTTGCAAAAATTATTCCTATCGGTCGATTCGGGAAAAAAAAAACTGTTTTAATTTCCATCCCTTTATTTTAAAAAATATTTCAAATTTAAAGTGCAGAAAATGATCATGAAAATTGATCGTGATTCAGTTTCTGATTGGGTCCATAACATCCGTCAGAAAATCGGCAAAAATGTTGATCACTGATTTCCAAAGTAAAAGCATGTTTGCAAATGTCTTATTTTGAAAAAAAGAAGAAAAAGGATAATCAATCAGAATATTCCAAAGATTTTAAATTTAACAAGTTATCTAAACAATTAATCAATTATCAAAATAAGTAACTGTCCATAACCGTATATCTTGAGCTTGATCTACAATCTACAGTCAGTAATCAGTCTAATAAATATTGAATCACCTCATGATCATTAAGATCCAGTTCTTTACCATAAGATAACCTTGAGCCACATGCTGCTTCACCAAGCCTAAAGACATCGTCTTTTTATTTTGAATATTTACCTGCAGATGTTGAAGGTCATCTTCCTGGACGTTCTGGGAGATGTTGTAAACCTTATAATAAATAATAATAAAGCTTTGAAGGGGTTATGATAATTTTTTTAAACAGCTGGCAGGTGTTTTTACATAGAGATATCATTGCATCATCACCGGTGGATGCAGCCTTTCATCCCCAAGCCGTTGAATTATAATTTGTGTTTGTTTCCAGTACCTGCATGGAGCTGATCATGGTGCTCAGAGCGAAGACGGTGGCCGAGTCGCGCAGCGTGGACTGGCTGTCAAAGGTGCCTTGCGTGTCCATCAGCAACACCGCCACCTGTGCCATCACGCACGCACACTTCAAGTACTCAAAGGTGAGTTGTAACGAACGCACTACATTTACTTCGTTACATTTCTTTTAAGTCATTGATTCTCAAATCGTGGTACGCAAATAAATCACTGAATTAAATCTTCAAACTAAGGCCCGACCGATATGCTTTTTTTTTTTAGGCCGATGCCGATACCAATTTTTGTCAGAAAAAAATACAGATTGACGATTAATCTGATGATTATTTGAATATATATATATATATATATATATATATATATATATATATATATATATACATATATATATACATATATATATAATGCATACAATTGTTTACCTCTTGTTTATGTTTAACAAATTGAAAGCGTCCTAAATCATGCTGTTTCTACTAAGTACTGTCTCAAATGTTCTCCAATTTCGATACTGTAAATGTATAGGATCGTATGCCGTTTCTTGGGAGGAGTAATATGGCGGCCTCGCAGCTTCAAAAGTCTTGGCCTATCGGCTATCCAGTAGTTTGTACAGATCAGTGGATCCTCCCTTCACTTTTAGCATTAGCGCAAGGCTGACGATGTATTAAAAACGAAGAATGTTTTGTATTTAAATGTACAGTGGATGTAATTATTCTTGTCGTGTGTTTAGTTTTACAGTTAACTCCAACTGGGGTGTCATTAAATAATTTAAAGGACGCTCAGAGACAACAGAACAACCAGAATAACATACGCTAAACACTTACTAGCTGCTAATGCTACGCAAGCAAAATGGTGCACTCAGGGTACTTTCACAGCGTCGGAAACTTCGGTTTTCTTCGATCATAACGTTTTAAAGGGAAAATAAACAGCCAATTGGCCGATTCAAACTGTGCAGAATGTTAAAGTAGCCTCAATGTTTTTGTTTTCTTTTTAATCCAGTACAGTACAATTATTAAGCACATTTCAATTTTATTTAATGTTATGCAATATAATATAATAAAAATAAATAATATCTAAATAAAACTAATCTAATAAAATAAATAAATAATGTTGATATATGATAATGACAAATAATAATAATGATAAATACAAAATAAAAATAATCATACAAAAATGAAAACCACTTATACACTACTATTACCTGAGCACAATTTTTGGCTACTTTACCCACACAACAATAAAAGCAAACTCCACCTTGGTCCCGTCAGGCCGATCCACCAGGAAGACCTCGCTCCAGATCTGTATGCCGGTGGTCTCCCGTTCTGAGCCTCCCCTCCAGGAGAAGCCGGTCAGGGGCTCGTCGGCCTTGCCCAGCCAGTCGTCGGAACCCTGAAGTGAAAAAGTCAGATGGAAAAATGGCATTATTATTGTTCCAATGCTTGTCATCTGCGCTGCTTTACAGCCACACTGCGTCACAATGACAGCCCTTTCTAATCATTTGGAATCCCAATTAATGGTGACGTCAAGTCAAAAATTCTTTACAATATGTTCTGTGCACCCTCAGTAGTCTAAACACGGTATTCTGATTAATATTTCATTTGTGGAAAATGAATAAAGCAGCAAAATCCACCCGATCTTTATCCATCTCAGAGAGCGGCCATTTTGCCACTTGCTGTCGACTTAAAATGACATCACAGTTGCTTAGGGCTTAGGTAATGATCAATCACGGCACAGCAAAGTCACATGACCACATCCAGAAAAATTGCTTTATAGTATAAATTATTAATATAAATTACAATTACCCTTTTAAATTGACGATATTAATTAAAAAATAAACTGTATGATAGAAAATTATAATTAAAAATATGTTTTGGAAAATTATTTTTTCTGGGGGAAGAGTAAATTATATTTAAATGGTAGTCATTTACAAGAAATGTCTTATTTCTTATTTCAATGTGTTTTACAATATTAAAGTTATTTTTTTATTTTAATTGTATTAATTTATAAAAGTGTTTAGCACACAGTAACCCTTTTACAATACAGTTATTAATCAATGATGTAATAATTCATTACAATTTTTTATTGTTTTTTATAAATATTTTTTATTGGTTTGATTTATTAGAATAAGAAAACGGTAAGCATACAAATAAAAAATGTGATGTATTTTCTTTTTTTGTATAATTATTTTTAATTGATAAATTATTTAAGACACGAGTCAACTATCTTAAAAAATATATATTCTAATGTAATTTTTTTTTTTATCCAAAAATGTATTAGTTACTTAAAGCAATTATATAGTCAGCCTTTTGAAATAGTTGCATAATTTTTTATTAATTTTAAGTACTTTTTATTTTTGATGAAAGAAATAAGTCGTTTAAAAATATACATTTATGTATTTTAATGTGAATTAGATTCGATTATGATTATGTTTTATGATTATTTATTATTATTTCATGGAAATCTATTAATGATTAGTGAAGAATATTTAAGCTAACTCACGTGTTTGTACATGTAGCGTAGCATGAAGTCCATGAGGAAGGACTTGCCCTTGCGGAAGGCCCCCGCCACCGAGATGGCCACCACCTCGCGCTCGCGCACCTCCTCGGCCAGCAGAATGCGACTCAGCGCCGCCTCATCCAGCTCGAAGGTGTGGTCGTCCTTCACCAGCAGCACCTGGATGGGCCGCGCCCGCCCGTCCGACTCCTCGTCCTCCGAGCTCCAGTCATACACGTTCTTGTCACCCAGGGACCCTGAAAAAGTTCCCAACCATTGTGTCAGAAAAGTGCACTTTATCACAGCTGCCTGCAAGGGCGGCGCTAAACTTTTATCCTTGGGGTGGCTAGGGTGCCCACAGGGTGGCCAAGGCTAACTCAAATATTGAAAATGTGCCTTTTTTTTTTTTACTTGTAACTTAATTAGCTGTAATTTTGACCATTTGTAATTGTTCCAATATGAGTCTGATCAGATACCTCGTATTACAATTGTTTTTTTAAATATTCAAAATAAGAGCCCAAAATTAAAATTTTCACATTTTCTTCAGATTCAAACTGTTCCAAATTCAAACTGTTTAAACTTCCACAATTATTTATTTCAGAATAAAAGCCCATTTTTTTTCCTCTTAACCATTTAAATGTTAAAATGTTCAATTAATCTCTAACAACATTTTTTAAATAGATTTTTTAAAATTTCCCTCTACTTTATATATTTTTAGACCACTTCAAATGGTTCCAACCGTAAACTGATCAACTTATCCTGACCATAGTTCCCCCCCAAAAAATTTTTTTCTAAATACTGTAAAAGCCTAAATTACGATTTTTTTTTTCACTTTTTCTAAATTTTTGACCGATTCAAACCATTCCAACCTTAACCTGTTCATCTTATACCTACTGCATTTTTTTTCAAAATTTCAAAATAATTCGATTAAAATCGTATCACAAATTTTTGTTTCAAATTTTCTAAATAAAAGTCCAATTTTAAAATGCTGGACTTTTTACCTGTAAATTCCATTGTCAGTTGGCAATAGATTAATTAGAGTAATAGTATAAAATGAATGTGAAGTCTGAAACAGTCAGTGCATCATGATGCTTCTTGTGTGTGCGTTGGCCACCAGGGGTGAGTAAAGTTTCACAACTATAAGTTATAGTAAACTTACTATAAATAATTTGTTCACACAGGATAAAGCATATATTTTAACCTCATAACATAATTGCTTACCTCATTTTTTTTAAACTTACTGTCATAAAAATCAATCAAAACAAAACAAAGGGCTACTTTAAAAAAATATATATATGAAGGTAACCGCAAACGTTGGAACAGGGCAACTGTACTCTTCTTGTTTGTTCAATTTTCTTGTTTTCTGAAAATGTTCCACAATAACTTTTTCTGTGAGTATCGTTATGTCTGTCTACGTGTTTGTTGCACTGTTTGCGTTCAAATGTCCATTGCTTCTAATGTTAGAACACTGCAACACTGATGCTAGTTTTGTTAGCCCGTCTTTGGTGTTTTGCTCTGTTTTGTGTGTTAGCATTAAGCTAGCAGACTTTCGTAAGCTATGTACAGTACTTTTGGTTAAATACACAACGTGTAATTCTCTTTGTTTTATGCTTAAACTTCAACTGGGAGTGGCAATAAACAGCTCGAAGCGATCATTGTTCAGTATCTGCTGCTTGGTGTGAGGTTGCTGCCACTGTTAAGTGAGCACACCAAAACAAAACAAAAATCGGTAAAGCAACACCGCCTGTCTGGAAAACTTGGAAGTCGGGTCACTTGTAAGAGGAGCGGCCTCTGTATTTGTATGCTAAAAATCATCATTTTCCATACGTCTTCTTTAAAACAAATACAACCTCAGAATTAACCCACAAGTTATATTTTTTAATCATAATAATTTCTATCTTTTTTTGCATTATTATGAATATTTAAAGCAAAAATGGCTGCAAAAAAGCCTCGCCCAGGCGTTGCCATCACTGCTGCATCTTACACCAGCTGTATACATCCAACTGGGTCACCCCCTTTCCTACCTCCCATTGGCAAAAACATGTTTTTACATTTGATATTACACACAATAATACAACGGGCCTCCTGAAGGTGACTTCTTGCTATTTCCTGATGCAGCATTACATAATTACGACACTAAAAACTCCCATTTACTGTATTCCCAAGTCCTTAAAGGCAACATTTACGTATCATTTCCCACTATTTGTGTCCTTTACTCATAAAGCTTATAATTAATAATCGTTTGATATGGTGCAAAAACAAGCCCCCCATACAATGACGTCGACCAGGAGGCCGCGCTGTTAACACCCATAAAAAGATGATTTAAAAAAAAGGAAAAAAAAGAAATAGATGTTGGCACGTACACTCACCCCAGCTGTCTCTGTCTTTGCGGTGTTTCGCCATAGCGCGTGCCGCCCCCTCCCCACCCTAAATATATACAATAATAAGGAAAAATAAATGGAAATGTCCCCTCTTTCTATGTTGTTGTGTCCGCTAGTGCAGCAGCTAGTATGCGGTCAGGGGCGGCAGGGAGGAGGAAGATGCGCCTGGAGAACAACACCGGAGAGATTGCAGGAGGACGACGAAGAAGATGAGGAGGAGGAGGGAGGATGGTGCTTGGACGCTCCGACTGTGACGCGTAGAGGTGCCACCAGGGGGCGCCCTTGTCTGTTGTCGAGGCCCTTTCAGCGGAGAAGGGGTTCAATTAATTTATCACTGACAGCGAACCCCCGGAATTCGCGGTGGATAGCGAAAATCCGTGTATAGTTGACGCCCATTGGAAAGCTTCTTTTCATTTGGACTTTTTTAAATTTTTTATCTTTCCATACAGTTCAAATGTCACCAGTGGCAATATATTCCACCAGCAGGTGGCGGTAAATGGAGACATCCTGATTTGCTTATATGACGTCATACAAACATCACGATGAGAAATTATTGGGATTGGGATAATTTTGTGGAATATCCGTAGTGGCCGTTTGATAAATAATTTTGTTGAATGTTCGTTTTAATAAAGATAGACTAACACACTGAGACGACATTTTGATGTGGTGTTCCTGAATTTAGCACCAGGTTATGAACCAGCCCCTGCTGTTCCTACATTCTACCGCTAGGGAGCGGTAAAATACGATGAAGCCTGGAATGCGCGATGCCTTTTAAAACCGTCGTAAATATGAAAACATACGTAACTAACACGTTATATACATTACTTTCCGATGCTTCGGGATTTTCTTGTGAACATAAAACGTTGGGAAAATGTTCCGGTGATACATTCCCTGGATTTTCACCGTCGTATTTATGTACAATAACATCACATATTGTAATGTTACCAAGCATGTGATCGCAAAGAGTTTATCTTTGACGAGGTGTTCCTGAACGCATTACCAGGATCCTGAAATTTACGGAGATTACCAGCAGCCGACTGTTGTTGTTTTTTTTTTAAAAAGCATTGGCGTATACAAACTAACACAAATGTAATCATTAGTATTATCCAAGTTTTGACGTCTGTCGCCATTACAGGGAGCACAGCTCCCCTCTTCGCAGCTGTCAACCGAGCAAGGAAGATGACATGTCCGAAAGAAGTTGGTGGCTACGACTGTTGGTGAACGAGGTCGCTGCTTGCCCGTAAGAGCCACCGAGAGCCGACTCAACTTTCCGAACGCCTCGGGAGCAAAAAAAAAAAGAAGAAGGTTGAACGACTTATTTTCGCCATATTATTCGACGCTAAAAGTGTCAAATGGACACCTGAAAAGCAAACTGCACGGCCGAGTCGTCCACGCGAACGGTAAGCAGGCTGGCAGCTCAAGTTTGGAGAAACTAGCCGTTAGCATTAGTCGGGATGCTAACTCACTCCCCAGCTTCACTGTTCGAAGTACTGTAAATGGTGGACCTGGACCCAGCTATTTCCTGGAGTCGTTGGTGTCAAACTAATATTAGTCGTGCTTCAGCATCTTTAAAGCGCGTTGTGGTTAACGTATGGATTCATTTACATAACAACAAACTTCAAAGCGTGTGTTTTAGCTCGTTTTCATTGTTTTGCGTTATTTGTTTCAAACACTTCTCCAGAAATTAGACTGCACCCGTTTGAAACTGCTATGCATGGCAGACCTAATAGAAGTGACGATCATTTGATTTAACGTTTTGCTTATTTTGCAATTAAGATACATATATAGCTTAGTTGTCATTTATGATTTAGATGAGCACTGAGATGTTGTTCACATTGCAGCTGTTTTTAAACTCAACTCAACTAAACTTGTCCTCAATTCATCCTCATTGACAGGCCTTCATTTTTAATCATGTTACTCCACCTCTACCTGAACTTTTTATTTTTTTTCTCTCTCTCAGTAGATCCTAGTTTCCTTCCATTCCTTATTTCTTCTTTTCACATACGACGGTTTCTTTCCTTTCAATTCTTAAGTCATATTTCAAGTTCCCATCCTTCTTTCCTTCTCTCCCTCCATCTTTCTTTTCAAACATTTTCTTCATTCTCTGCTATCCTTGCTTAATAATTGTTTCCTTCCTTTTCTCTGGCCCGCTCGCTTCTTTATTTCCTTCCAGGCTTATTTTCATCCATCCATCCTCCTCATTTCCTTTGGCCCTTCTGTCCTCTATTTCCTATTTCCTATTTCATACTTCCATCCATCTTTTCTACCTTCCTTCCTTCCTTACACTATCTTATACTACCTTCAAATCACTATTGTGTCATTCTCTCATCCATCTTTACTTCCTTCCATACCATCCCCACAAATGAGTTAATGCTTCAATAAAAAAAAAGAAGAATAGATAATTCTGTAGTCTAATAGTTGTTTGCACTTGAGGTCATCATTGACTACAGTGTGTTTTCCACATTGTCGAAGTTTTAAAAAGTCACCAATAAACGTGCCTTCCATTCTTCCTCATTTTCAGGCCATGGAGCAGCCGCAAGGACCAACTGAATAAACCGAACACTCATCAACTTGTTCAGCGGCTCCAGCAAATAGCCCTCACCGGATTCCCCCCAACGTCAGACCCACCATGGACATCTTTCCCCGGCCCAGTGGCGAGATCCAGCGGAGAAACCCCCAGCACGACTTTGAGCTCATCCAGCGGGTGGGAAGCGGCACCTATGGGGATGTCTACAAGGTACGTGCGCTAATGCGGCAGTTTTTGCGGAGTCCCAAGATTCCAAGATTTTAGCTAACCTTGTCACGGATACCACTTTTTCTAGACTGAATGCAAGTACTTAAATGTACTTGAGAGACATGTGAAACCAACTTGGGAATTTTTCAAGATACGAGCCTTAAGCAGGAACCGACATTATCGATTGCCACCCAAAGTTCACTGATACTGGCCTGTCCAGGCCAACAGTACAAATTTCAGAAATAAATGGAATGAAACACAAAGAAATTGCAATCTAATTTTCAATAGTTTTTAGTTTTAATTGATCATTCATCTGTTATTTTTACCCTCACTGTGCGTATTTGTCCACTGTGATGTCATTTTCAGTTGACAGCAAGTGGCAAAATGGCCGCTCCCTGAATTTTTCTCCTTTATTCACGTCACAAATAAAAAAAATCTGTGTTTAGACTAGTTGGGGCACATAGACTATATTATAAATAATATATTTTTTACTTGACTTTCCCTTTAAATTTGAATTCATTGTAACAACAAGTGAGATGTTCTGTTTGGAGAAAGTCCTTGTTTATCCATCTGCTGCAGATAAACGTTCATCGTTCAGCTCTCCCGCCCCTCCTCCTTTCCATACAAAGCCTCGGTGGCTGTAAACCCCCCCCCCCCCCCAATCACACTTCCCCCACAAGCACAAGGCTGGTGGTGGAATGCTGCGCCTGGAATTCTGATATCCGCTTGCCAAATCTCATCAGTGCAATCCACTGGCGGAAACACCTGAGATTTTTTTTTTTTTATCCATAAAAACAGCTCGCATGTTGCTGGTAATTTATTGCCGTTGCGCCGTTTACATTCACTTGACTCGGGCCGGATTAGTGGCAATGTCTCGCCTTGACCTCAATCCGGAGGCCAGACCCGCTTGCACACAAAATCATCAATGTTTTCCGCAATAGCCACTGGGAGTGTGATCGCAATTGGATTTTATTTTTCTAAATCGTTCAGCCCTAGCACCAAACCTACGAGACACATGCATTACAATAATGACATTGTGCACAATGTTCAAATGAAAGATAACTACCAAAAAACGAAAACTCTCTTGTGACTTATTTTAGTCCTTTACACATTGAAATTCTTAAACGTTTTTTGTTGTTGCGGTGGTCATCTTTTCTCTCGAAATGTACATTTGACTCGTAGCAAAACAGTGTCTGAGTGTTGTGCCGCTGTCTTTTTTTAGGCGCGCAACATCCAAACCGGAGAGCTGACCGCAGTCAAGATCATCAAGCTGGAAGCGGGTAAGAACACGCTTCTGCTTCCCGTCCCATCCCGACCCACACTGACTGTAGACGCGGTGCAGATTAGTGAGATTATGCAGATTAGCGCCACCGAGCTCAGATGGTTATGAGGAGGCGATTAAGATTTTCGCTTTCATTCATTTACCATGTTTGTAAAGGTGGCCGATTTTTGGCGTTGATTCCGTATCCAGTAGTGTGCGGAATTGTCAATGCACGAGCGACTAACGACACTTCAGCGCACTAATAGAGCCACTGTGGAACACAAATAGCACGACCACCTAAACCAGGCTTCCCCAGTCCTGGTTCTCGAGGGCCTGAGTCCTGCCGGTTTTAAATGTTTCCATCCACCAACAAGCCCATCAGCAAAAAGCGATCCTGATCTTTATGTTGGAGGACGGAAACATCTAAAACCTGTAGGACTCTGGCCCTTGAGGACCAGGGTTGGGGAAGCCTGACCTAAACCCTGTCTTAAAACCCCAAACAAGACTTAAACCTTATATATATAGATATATAAATATGGGACATCGGCGTCACTTATCCGGTGTAAATGACTTATGAAAACTGGTTCGACCGGCACACGCGTCACTGGTACCGGCTTCAGGACTTAAAGGTGTGGCCAGGCGCTGTGGCCAACAGATCATCTCAAGGTCTTCTGTCACTTCTTTTTACAAGTGAGTGCCTGTTAGGAATCATTCACTCATTCCCTACACGCTAATCACTTTAGTGGGCTTTTTTTTTTTTTTGTGAACAGCTATCGACTCTTTTAAAATCGAATATTGTAACGACCATCCCATCAGTTTAATAGAGGGAGTTCAACTGAAACGGGAGCCAATTTTAATATTAATAATGCACACCAGGCTTGAATACAAACCGTACCAACAGTATACAGGATATACTTAGAGACATTGCTTCTTAATGGCCATACGAGAGGATAGAGATGGATGGAATTCCCACAGAAAAATGTTCTTCTATTGTAATGAATGTATTCAAAATAACAGTTTCACTTTATGAAACGACTGACACAGAATGTTGAACGACATTCCAACTTTATTATGATCTACATAGTCAATTCTATAAACACTTGAAGCCGTCAACCCGGGGAGGAAGTGAGGCGTCTGTAGAAGTGACCCACTGTGTATGTGTGTGTTTTTTTTCTAGCAACTCTGAGTCAAGTCCCTGAAATTAGCCTTTTCCCAAATGTTTGTGGCTGCTGACTCGCACGTTACTGTCAACATGCGCACAAAGCTAAGGAGCACGCAGAGGCTTTCAAATGACCTTTACAAATACACAGCATGTGACAAAGACTTCAAGCCAAGGAAGCGCTAATGTATCTCATACATTGGAAACATAATTTGAAGAAGAAAAAAAAAACATCCTTGTTTGGAACAGTAAGCAAGGCATGATATAAATAAAAAATTCACAACTGACTTCATGGCTATATGGAGACATTTAAAGGTGCACTAATACTGAATTTATCTTTCTATGCACAACTAGCATCGACACATTGAATATTTATTCAGCGCACACGCTGCCTGCCGTTCACCACAACTTCCTCTCTTTTAGCTTAACGTGGACTTTGGAACCTCGTAACCAAAATCCGTTGCAGCAGCAGAAGAAGCCTGTTTCTGCCCAATGGAAAGCAGCTGGCTGACATTTTTTGTTTACCTTTTTTTTCCTACTGCAGGGAAGTTTGAGAGTTGCACACGTGAATGTTAGGAGTACAAAGTGTTCCGATTTGAAGGCGCTCCTGTGTTAGTGTTTGTGCAACACGGTCATTTGAAAAGCAAACTTGGCTTAAGCCCTCATTTTAAACCTTGACCTTAAGCCTCACTGTGGATAGAAAATCTAAGACCACCTCCAAACCTCAATTTGAAACTCTAACCTTTTTTTTATACCCTAACCTTCCAAGAGGCTACCTTGGCTTGAAACCCTACTCATTGTTTGAAACCATAGCCCTTACTCCAAAACTTATGTTTGAATCGGCCGAAACTGGCTCTTTAAAAAAAAAAAAAAAGCAGATTTTTGTTCACCCCCCTTTGTTTTGTTTTGTGTGGGGTTTTTTTAAACGCATTAACACAAGACGAAGATTTTTTTTAAACAAATGGCCGATTTTTTGCAGATTTTTATCTTTATTGTCAAGTTAAGTTGGAAGCATTAAGGGACCAAAAAGTTAGTGTTTTTCCTTTTGAAATATTTTTTAATTAATTAGCCAATGAATCTGTTATTGGTATTTCAAAACCCTAATTTGAAACCTTAACCCTGACTTGAAGCCCTAATTTGAAACCCCAAACTTGTCTTAAAAAAGTCATTTTTGACAATCCAGAGATTCTGATTACTTCTTGCAACGCAGATGTTAATGCGTTTTCCGCGCTGTTGTGTTCCAGGGGACGACTTTTCCATCATCCAGCAGGAAATCTTCATGGTGAAGGAATGCATGCACCAAAACATCGTGGCCTACTTTGGGAGCTACCTCTGGTGAGCGTGCCCGCCGCCAGAGTCAGCGTTGAACACGTCGCGCTACGCGGGGTTTTTAACGGGCCCGTCGGCGGCAAGTCACATGTTAATTGCTGAGTCACAATATTACTCACAAGTGCCCCCCTCGCTGCCTCGGTGTGACACGAAGCAAGTACAGCCACTCCTGACTTCCAGCAGGTTTGACAGGAATCCTCTGATATGTGGCGTCGTGCGGCCACGTAAAAGCACTTCGTTTTCCTGACGACGTCCAGCAGGAACAAGCGTTACAAACCACATGTTCGAGCTGCAGTCGGTGAACATGTCAACACCTCACAGTTGTACCGTGGATTAAGATTTGTCTTCAATATTGCGATTGTGATTTTAATATGTGATACATTTTTTTCAAGGTCATCGTCCCATGTATTTTTAACCATTACCGCCCAAAAAAAAATACACCCAACAAATGTTTTTGTAACTTTTTTTTAGTCTTTAAATGTTTGAAAATGACTGGTTATTATTTTTCCCTGTCCCCTGCTCAGTCGAGAGAAGCTGTGGATATGCATGGAGTACTGCGGTGGGGGATCCCTGCAGGACATTTATCATGGTAAACCCTTTTTTCCTTTTTATTTTTTTAACAGTAAATAGCAATGTTTCCTGCACCACACTCAAAACATTTGTCTCCCATGTGTTATAGTGACGGGTCCTCTGTCAGAGGTGCAGATTGCGTATGTCTGCCGGGAGACTATACAGGTGATTTGCAGATTGATTGGTTTATTAATCAATGTCTAAAATCATGAATTACTTCTTTGTCATGATGACTTATGGTCTTGATTTGCTTTTTCTAGGGTTTGGGATACCTGCACATTAAGGGCAAGATGCACCGTGACATTAAGGTAGAAGTATTTGTACTTGGCGTTTTTGTGGGGGGAAAAAAGTCGCAACACAACAAACCTCCAAGTCCATTATTAAACACAACCACGCACCCACTTTTTTCAGCTGGGAACAAAAAACACGATGGGATGCGGAAGGCCAAGCATTGTTTGACAACTTGCAATTTTAACGCCTCACCGATAATGTTGCTGGCTTTATAGCGAAAGAGAGAAGAGACAAACCAGCGTTTCAAGAAATGCTGCAGTCTTTTGATGCGTGGTACAAATTGCATTGTGAAGGAGGTGAACGACATCTCATGTTACTCTGCCTCTGCGAATGTGGTTGTGCTATTGAATATTTTTGTGAACAGAGGTTGAGTTACTACTTCTCATTTATCGGTTTTATTTACAGCTCTACATTAAAAAAACTATATTTCAGTATCCCTGAGAATAAAACCTTAATAGCTCTTGAAAAGGATGCATTTGAATTATTAGGCTCTAATATCAATATGTCTGTATCAATGATACCATAGTTTATCGTGATATTTTCTCAGAAAAACATTGTCCTAAATTTTTTTTTATTGTGACAGGTCTCCACCTGTTTCGTCCGCTTGCCGGATGCTGCCATTGACAGAAGTGGAATGTGATGTTATATGGGACGTCATACAAAGGGAATAACCCTCGCGTGTTTTGTTTTGTGTCTTCAGGGCGCCAACATACTTCTGACAAACGATGGAGACGTGAAGTTGGGTAAGCGGCTCTTGCATGTCCTCATTCCTCAGCTGGTTTTGCAACCGTAAAAAGTCCCCGTGTGCGTGTGTGCGCGCGCGCGCGCGTATGTGTGGTGTTTTTTTTTTTTTTATGGCTTTCATGTCTTGTGTTGTGTGCATTTTATGTATGCATATTCTCTCTGTGTGTGTGTGTGTGTGTGTGTGTGTGTGTGTGTCCAGCCGACTTTGGCGTTGCAGCAAAAATAACGGCCACCATCGCCAAGAGAAAGTCCTTCATCGGGACGCCTTACTGGTGAGTGCGTCGCCAGCAAGGTAACATGGAAAGGCAGCTTGAGAAGCTCCAGTCAGCCAATCCTTCGTGCCGTTGTGCAGGATGGCTCCCGAAGTGGCTGCGGTGGAGAAGAACGGCGGCTACAACCAGCTGTGCGACATCTGGGCGGTGGGCATCACGTCCATCGAGCTGGCCGAGTTGCAGCCCCCCATGTTTGACCTGCACCCAATGAGGTGAACGGTGAATCCCTGTTTATTAAGTGGGATGAGCTCCAGGCACATCCAAAATAGGTGAAAAATGGTATTAAACGTGTAGAAACGCCATATAAAAGCCTTGTTTTGTTAGTTTTACAACTTTGGTTTGCAAGATAATTTGGGTTGGAAATGCCCATTTTCAAGTTAGTGCTAATACTTAGTTGATCTTAAATGTATTATGTCCATCATCTCTACTGTGATTGAGTCGCTGGTCTCCTTAATTTCTATGGATATCGTCTTGTGGCCGCCATGTGTCGTCACTGCGATGGCTCCGTTGAACTTAAGTGGGTCGTCTGCAGAATTGTGGCCAGGCCATCAAGCGCTCTTGCTTAAGCAGTGCGACTGAAAAATCTGTCAAAGTGCTCAAAGCTGCTGGCAATATGGGGTTGACTGTGCTGAAAATGTCTCATTGCATGAAGCCGCAATGTCTTTGTGAATGCAAGCGACAGACACAGTTATCACTACGCCTCTTATGTGACAATTTATTCCAACTCTAATGGTGACGATGCGATCCCTTGTTTTGTTCAGGGCCTTGTTTCTCATGTCAAAGAGCAGCTTCCAACCACCTAAGCTAAAAGACAAAAACAAATGGTGAGCGCGCCCCCGACCCCCAACGTTGTGTTGTATTAGCCTTCCTTTGAGGTTGTTTGGTTGCTTTTGGATCCGCAGGTCCGCTGCCTTCCACAACTTTGTCAAAGTGTCCCTGACCAAGAACCCCAAAAAGAGGCCCACAGCGGAGAAACTGCTTTCGGTAATCAAATGCTTCCTTTTTAATAGCGATACGCACTTCAGCGCCTCCCCGTAACTTCTTGGTTCCGCGCAGCATGTGTACGTGGCGCAGACGGGCCTGACTAGGCGGCTCGCCGTCGACCTGCTGGACAAGATGAACAACCCCGACAACCACCAGCATTATAGCGAGGCCGACGACGACGACCTTGAGGTAAGATACCGTCACACATTTGCACATGGAACTGAACCTCATAGGTTTGTTTACGATTAGTCACTCACCTTTATTTATTTATTTTTTTATCTTCATAAAAAATAAACAATATTTTAGAATATAGTGATGCCTTTGATCAGATTTTTTTTGGGGGTACTTGGGAGCAAAACATTTGAGAGAATCACTATTTGGGCTGTACTCAACTCATTTTAAAACAAGCAGCAGTTAGTCAGGTGGGACTCAAGGCCTTCAGAAGATAGCATTTTTGGTGTGAATGTGATTTGTTTAGGTTTTTAAAACTCTTGTCTATTTGAGCCACAACATAACAGGAGGGTTCAAATTGATTGCAAACCAAGTGTCCTCCCCGTGTTAAATCTTGTCCAGTGAACCAGACATTCCGGTATAAATCAACATTTTGAAGTAAAACAAAGGCAACAAAAAATATCCAATTTACAATCGGATACAAAACTGGTTTGTGTTATGGCTTATCCAATTCAGATGAAATGTGACAGTAGGGCTGGCTGAATAATCAATTGTTATGATGCATTGGAGTTCATTGCTCAGGACTTTTTTTTTTTTTCTTCCCTTTGTGGCTAGCGGAATAATTTTCACACCATTTCTATATGATAAGAATTAAGGCAGGTGGACGACCATTTATGAAGGCAATCACGCTAAACATTGCAGAATACATCCATTTATAAGTTGCAAAAGCAAGGATTTAGCCACATGTTGAACCCTTACCAAATAAATAAATAAAAATCTGAGCTTTTTTCAGGCCATATTGGCCCACCCTACTTGAAGAATACAAACCTTATCAAACAAATCTCGAGTTACTTGGACTTCTAGTGCATATGTTTCCCAACTTCTAGTGAGCTAAGATACACCTACTTAAGAGAAAACGTGAAAGCACACCAAAACAACAATGCCACACAAAATATGAATACCAACACTTGCTTATAAGCCTGCGCCGCTCAGTGGGATACAGGTTTAAAGAGGTAAAATGTCCGGAAAAGAACAGCTGAACTTTGTTTGATATTAACCAGAGAAACTTTAAACGGGGTTAAGTGTGTGCTGACTCACATTTAACACGAGTTTTGAATGTTAATGGGTGATTTTTAACCATATCCCCAATTTATTATAGGCTGTGCTCACCTGCAACCACATTATCTCAGCTGTTTATTTGTACTTCCCCTCTCAAAAATTTAAACCCCCCCCCAATAGTAAAATTGTACAGATGTAGGTTATTAATGGCGGAGGAAGTTGTGAAATTATTATGGTCTCATTTTTGTATACTACGAAAACACTTGTATTCAAAGGGGGGCTTGTCGACTTTTTGATGCGCGCTTATGACAAGACATTCGAGTGCCGTAGACACGTATTCAAAGAAAGAGACAACACTTTCAAGGTGACACACTTCCCAATCTGTTCCGCAGCCCCTCTCCGTGGTCCGACACACCATCCGCTCCACCAACAAGCACGCCCGGGCAGAGAGGACGCGCTCTGAGATGGCCTGTAAGTAGACACGAGAAAAAAAAAAATAGCCCCCAAAATGCGTCACAGACCCCAACCGCATACTCTCACTGGTATAAGCAGCCCAGCTGTTCAGGTCACGAGAGGTCATACTACCGCTCCTTCTGCACTGGCACTATTCCAGGCCACAGCATGTGTGTGTAGAAATAGAAAACAATAGAACCGAGATGGATGTCTGTGTCTCTGATCCCATGGTCCATTCTGCGTGAATTAGTACCCCCCAACCCCCCCCCCCCCCCCAATCGCACACACGCCCTCCTCAATGTGTCTTTCTCACCTTGAAGCAAACAATGGGACAGAGCGTGGAGGGCCGCAATCCCCTCAAGCGAGCCAAGCAGGTCAGTAGCGGCGTAGTGAGACTACGTGCGTGTGCTTGTGTTTGTAACTCCCACGCTCACCCTTTCGTGTGGTCTTGTCGTAACACGTAACCCCCCTCCCCCCCCCCCCCCCGCCAAAAAAATGCGCGTGGCTCTCTGACAGACTGACAGAAATACCATTGTTTCATCCATGACTAATGGGATCCTAATGTTGACTCCTACCTGACTCGGCACTTTCTCCAGTTTGTGTGTGTGTGTGTGTGAGTGTATGTTTGACACCACAGTAAAGTTGACTCATGGTTTGGAATGTAATTTTTTTTTCACCACTTGTCTAACTTTGTTTGCATTGGATCTTAAATACTGAGATAGATGTGATCTTTATTAATAATTCCAGAGATCAGGTTAGTGTTTGGGCCCCATGATAATTCAATGAAGTGCATGGTTTTACTTTTTTAGGTCAGTTCATAGTCAATCTGCTCTTGTCATGTTTTCGAGATTAACCCAAAGCATCTGTCACGCTCAGATCCTGCAAAATTTCCACATTAGGGCTGCGCAGTTTATCCTTCTGTGAATTTCACACAAAACCCAGAAAATTGCCATGTGGGCTTTCACGCACAATTTAAAATTTTCAAACAGAAATCCTGCAAAATTGCTGTAACAGAAGACATGGCTTTTTCCCTAGTCTGTTGACTTTTAACACAAAACTCAACAAAATGGATATTGCTGCACACTGTGTGTGTGTGTGTGTGTGTGTGTGTGTGCGTGTGTGTGTGTGTGTGTGTGCGCGCGTGTGTGTGTGTGTGGTAGATAAGAAGGCCAAATTAATCATTAAAGCAATTGAGTCGTTTTGAGTTGCCGGTGTTGACCACTGATGCCCTCTTGTGTCAAAGGCGAGTCACCATTAAAAAGTGTTTCCTTGTCGTTGGCAGTTGACAAGTTGCAATTTGAGCCACCGCTGCGGAAGGAAACGGAGGCCCATTCGGAAATGGTGAGGATCGAAAGGCTGGCAATGGCGCCGGAGTGCAGGTGTATCAAGCCGCTGCTATTTCTGCTCGTGTCTTTCCGCAGGATGTGAGTAAGGATAATGACTTCCAGTCGCCCTGGAGTGCCGAGGGGGGAATAACAGCCAGGTAAGCCCCTTGGTATCATCGTCAAGGCAGCTGCTCATGTTTACACCTTTTTATTTATGTATTTATTTTTACTTGGCTTTGTCTCCCCCTTGCACGCCCACGATGATGTGTTTATACTCATGACTGCCTGACGCACTGATTCTTAATGAGCATGACCCTTCCCCTTCCCCGACCCCACCCCACCCCACCCGCTTGCTGAATGTTTTTATTTGATGCAAGCGAGCTCCTTCTCACGTCTTCCTTTTGCTTTGCTTGTCTTTCTCTGTATCTCTCTCACCCCACCCTCTTTTGGCTGTTGGCCTGTCTCATCCCTCATCTCGTTCTCCCCCTCACCGAAGGAGTCTCCTCAAAAGCGTTGAGGACGAGTTGTTCCAACGGTAACGCTCAACACTGTTGTTGCTTGTGTTCTACTGTAGTGTGCATCCATTAGTCCATCCACCTACTCACTCCCAAATAAATCACTCCAACACTGTTTTGTAAACCACATAGTTGCTAGTTGTTGGTGTTTTTTGCCATTTAAATAGCACACAAGCAGCTTGTGTTGTCATTGCAAACCCCCCAATACTGTAAAATTGAAATCAGGTGAATATTTGAAGAAGAGAAGCGATGCCAACCGTTCTTTTTTTTTCCTAGGGGAAGTCAGTACAACTGCCGACATTATGGACGACCAAAAGTCTGGATTGACACTGCAAGTCTAATTGCCCAATTCTGATTTAATGCCTTGTATCTTTTTTTTTTCTTTTTTTTTTTGTCATAGCGTTAGGCGATCAATTTATTTGATTGATTAATTAGAATTTGTTTGTTAATTTTTTTAAATGTGTTTTTAACAGCTTCAGTAGTTTAAAAAACAACAACTTTGAAACTTGAAAACTATAGTCATATACAGTACACCTGGTGTGCGGTATTTAAACTGTGGTATATTAATCATTAAGTAGATGGTGTTGTTACCGTCAATTCAAGGGACAGCGAGCATTTGCATTTTCAAGAATTTTGTTGAATTCAAAAATCCAAACAGTGCAGTTAAAAAAAGATTTATCTCAATAAAACAATTTTACATATTTTCTATTTGTTTGAAAAATTGGTTATTGAATTGATTTATCAAAAAAAACATCACTAAAGATTGGATTATTCAATTAATTATAATAATAAAAATAATTTATATAAAATTAGGAATTTAAAGTAACTTTTACATATTTTACACACAATTTTAACTTTTTTTTTAGTACGAATGTCCTAAGCATTTATAAAAAATAAAAAAATCAAAGTTTTCCTTTTAGCGCTGTACAAGCTGAGGGGAAGTACACATTACTTCTGAATAGCTGCACTCTGTGTGGCAGGAGAACACATGAAGTGCACGAAAAGGATCTCGTACCCGTCCATACTGTCGTTGCACTGATTTCTCTGAGGCTTGGCATCACTTGACTAATTTGTAACATTTACCTCCCAAAAAATGTGGACTCCCCTCCCCCGGCTGGATTTATGTTGTAACGCTTTTTAATTAACCATTTATTAACCAATTAATTAACCAATGAGCCCTGAACCTTTCTCTCTGCTTTACTTTACTCGCTGCAGGGGACACGTCGCTCACCTCCAGGACGCCTTTGAAGAAGTGGAACTGTGAGAGAAAAAAAAACACACACCACCTTAATGAGAGCGAGACACCAAAAATTTGATGTTAATGTTGCCATTTGCCGTCATGAAGCGAGAAAACGGAAGCCAAAGCTACACTTGCATACCTGAAACTAAAACTGCAACCTTCGGGACAAACACATTGGTTAATTAATACCCGTTTGACAAAATGTATCTGACCTCGTTCAAGTGTACCTAACATTGTGGCCAGTGTGGTTAATTCAAATGATGTCATTGATTAAGATCCACATTTATCTTCTTTTTTTTTTTTTTTTTTTTCCACCCCCTCCAATTTCAGATCCACACTCAAGCCAGGGTATCCTCCTCCTCGGCCCCCGAAGGTAGGAGCCAATGACCACCATTCAACAAAGTGTGCGACAAGTTAATAGTCGCTGGCTGCATCGTCCACCGAAGGCTAATACATTTTCAGATAGTAAAAAAAAAAATATATATATATATATATATATATATGTCACAAAAAGGGGGGGAAATGTGTTGTTAGCGCTCGTTATTTACATAACAATTAAGTTTAAAGCAACTGCCATGGGAACTTTTAGTAGTGCAGTACAGTATGTCTACCAAATGTGGTTTAAAAGCTAATAAGTATTAATTTGAGTAAAATATGCATGTATTATCTTTTACTTTTTTGTACCTGGCCTGCGAAACCAAAAACCCAAACTCTGACATATTTGAATGTATTGCAATAATTACTTTCTCTGGTAACTAATTCCATTAATGAAGGAGTATTCAATTACTCTTTTGGTGAGGCAATTAGAACCATAACTATTAATATTCATAAAGTAATTTGCCCAACACTATCTTCAGTAAAAGTGTCTGAAGAGCAAAAATGTCCAGATCTTTGTCAACCTGTGAAACCCTTTCAGTTTTTTTTTGTGATTAACGGCTGTATAAATAAATTTGGCCTAACTTGACTATTGCCCTGGTCTCTTCTCCCGCGCAGCCCCGCTTGCACATCTCGTCTGAGGACGCGAGCCTCAACGACGAGCGCTTGCTGACAGTGCGGCGCTTCCCCAACGCAGAGAATGGTCCGGCCCAAGCAGCGCGGCGCCGTAGCACACCGGAGCACGGCAACAAGGTGGGGAGCTCGTCACCGGACTACCTTTCAGTCAGCGTCAGCAGCCCCGGGTTCCTTTCCCACGCCTCGGACCAGGGTAAGGACATGCTAGGACAACATTGTATGTCCGTACAGATGCATCAGTGGAAAGGTGAAACCCGTATTTCGTCGCTGCTATGTGAAAAACACTTACCGTATGTCCATTTTTTTTCTTTTTTAAAAATGTTTTGGGGAAGAAACTCCCTAAAAATAAAAAAATGGACAATTGTTTTTCACATAGCAGCAAGGATATATTAATTCATTGTGATTGTCTCAATCAATTCTAATTTCTTGGGATGGTGAATTTGGGGTTTTTGGTAAAAATACATGACTATAGGTTAATTTTTGGGTGAATACGTGGTTTACTTTCACAGGGAAAAAACAATAGCTAATTTTGTGAATTACAAGCTGCCAATAGATTCAGTTTCACTGTATTAAAAGTAATTCATGATTTCACTCTGTATAGTGTCGATAGAAGAGTTTCACTTTTTGAGTTCAGCTACCAAAACTAAAATCATGCTGTCCACAATATTCTAGTATCGTATATTCTTTATATTAGTTTATTGAGGTACACCTGTACGGCGATTTGCCATATGAATGCTAAGAAAACCTTGAAAATTGATGTTGAATGAACTTCATTGGTCTTTTTTTTTTTTTTTTTAACAAAGCTGTCAGTAAGTGTGAATGCAAAGGTGAGGGACAGCTCTGACTTAGTTTGTCGACATGCGATTGTCCTATCATGTCCAATCACGCCAATGCCTTTGTGTCAATCCCAAAGACGACGACTCGGACGGAAGCATGAACGGCGACAGTCCCAAGCCACCGCAGCATCGGGCGCATTGGAAGCTGAAGAAGGATTTTCCTGTACGTAGTGTGTGTCCACCCTGCAGCCGGAAAGTGTTCGTGGCGCTTCTCTTTGTCCACGTTTTGTTCTGTTACATCCTTTTCTTTTCGTTTTCCTCCAAATTTGTAACTTTCCGAACTCAATTGAAAAAAGAAATGATTTAGAGAGTAGGACTAAATAATAGATAGGAGTGGTGTTCAAAATTGTCGACTGGTGAGAAAACTAAGACCGTATGAAGACGATGTGGAAAAAGTAAAACGTGAATACTTTCCAGAGTGCATCTTTTTACTGTTGTTTTGTTTTATTGTTGAGACATTACTACAATTAGCGCTTGAGGCTAAATCAAAGCTTATTGTCTCCGTTTGTCTCCTCTGCGCCGACGCTAGAAACCGGCCATCAACGGCTTGCCGCCCACACCCAAAGTGCTGGTGAGTGAACAGTCTGCATTGACGGTGATGTTTCTTGAAGTGTTAGTCCACATTACTGTGTGCTTACAATGTTTTCCAACATCTCCATTGTTTGCTACTAACTTGACTTTAAAGTCACAGTTCAGTTCATAGTGGTTACAGCCAGCCAAAGCTCGTGCATTGATGACGGAGATAGCTTGGAGTGGCCAGAATTCAAGTGAATTGCACCACACAATGGGCAAGCCACAAATTTGACAGTAGTCATATGATGCAAACCCACTAATTTTGAGTTTTAATTTCTCAAATAAACAATATGTATACAATAAAAGTAAATATTGATGAATGCAGCATGGAACTGCCACATCTGCTAGCAAGAGGCTGAGCAGTACTGTATTTGTTTACGGTGCAAAGGCACTTATACATGCCGTCCTTTTCTCTCTCTCTCTCGCTCTCTCTCTCGCCCCTCCTACCCTAAATTTGCAGATGGGCGCTTGTTTCTCCAAAGTGTTCGATGGGTGTCCGCTGAAAATCACCTGTGCTACATCCTGGATCCATCCGGACACCAAAGGTAGAACTAGGGCTGTGGAATTCATTGAATTTCAATTATCACACTCCGCAATTACAAATTGAGCATAATCGTAAAAAAAAAAAGCTTATTAATACAAATTTTTGAGTTGTTTAAATTTATATATTTGCACCTTTTATTAAATTTTAAAATAACTAATTTAATAAATTGGGTTTCATCCAAAAGGAACGTCCATAATTATAGTATTTCAAATAATTGTATAAACGTTTTCTTGTTTTGTACCAAAAAATAAATGATTGTCGTAATTGTGATTATATTTTCTTTATAATCAAGCTGCCCTAGGTAGAACGCCACCATCCGCTTTATACTTTTTACACCATCCTGATGCATGTGTATTATAAATTTTCCCCTGTTAGACCAGTACCTGATCTTTGGGACAGAGGATGGCATCTACACGCTCAATCTGAACGAGCTGCATGAGTCCACGATGGAGCAGGTAAAATCAGAGTCAAACCTCTTGTCCAATTTTAGGCTGGATTTGCACTGCAGGTTCAAGTACCCAAATCAGATCTAATGTCTATACATTGGTGACTTAAAAATATGAGTTCAATTTGTTTCAATGGCTGCACTTGTGACTCAAAACACGTAATCTCGAAGCATCTTTCCCCATTGTATTTTCATGACGTCAAGCTGGCACTGACGTAAATCCCATGTGTGTTTAGGCTGCACTCACGTTGGCGCTTATCTGATACGTCTTGTATTTTTATCCACTAGTGGAAGAGGCTGTTAAATCTGATTGACGCGTATCACATTTGAGCCACTTGAGCAAAATTATTGAATTGTGTCTCAAGTATCATGTGGCGTAAATCCATCCTTACTAAATAAATACAAATTGTTTCCACTTCCGAATGCTATATTGGTCATACATGGTCTTTATGTCACCTCCTAGCTGTTCCCCAGGAAGTGCACGTGGCTGTACGTTATCAACAACAACCTGATGTCTTTATCGGGTAAGTGGCGATGGCCCACGTTACCCGTCACCGTCATCACCCGCCGCTGCTTTTGTCCTGCGTTATCTGGCAACACCTCCCGTCCTGAAAATAGACGGGTTTTTTTTCTTTTGTGCGATCGGCGTGCTGCTGCCACTCGTGGTTGTAAAATTTATAGAACATGGTAGGTTTAGAATTAAACAAGCTACCCCTTCCTTGCCTCTCCAGTTCATAATTCATATATGCACATTAAGTACTTGCCTGACTCTTTTGCTGACCAAAACCATAGCACCTACTGAGGTCCCCCGTCATGCCTAACACGGGAAGTCTGTCAGTTTGATCTGAAGAGGTCACTTTAGCTTATTATGGCCGTTTACTCCTGGAGAATTTGTCCAAATGCTACCAAATTTGAAGCATGTAGAGGAGCCGGACCAAATGTCATGAAATGTTTTGATGCAGTAACTGCTCTGAGCTTTATTCGTTTCGTGAAAATATTACATACTGCTTTTATCGTGTAACCAAAAGAGGTGGCAAATCCAGGTCCAGAAAGTAAAAACCCTGCCACAGTTTGGCTTCCTTTAGCCCTTATCGCTAATTGTTTCAGTTGTCGTGCAAGCTAGCTAGCTCCTATGGTGCTCGTTTGCCTGCTATGGAGCTAGCTAGCTAGCTAGCACCAGGGGCTAAAGCCAAACTGTGGCAGGGTTTTTACTTTCTGGACCTGGATTTGCCACCTCCGAGCCAAAATGTCTTAACCTGGCTGAATCACTTGCCACTGATTGATGTGTATTATGGGACGGATGACAACTCGTGAAAGCTAATTTGGTATTGGACTTGCTTAACCTCTGCTCTCTTCTCCTTTCTGTCCTTTAATCACTCTCCACCCTCCTCCCACCTGGCTTCACTTGACACACTACTAACCGGCTTCATCAGAAGGTAATGGGCGCTTCGCACCATCGTCATACTTGTACCGCCGCTCACTTCTAACCTTGCTCAAATATCCAAGCTGCCGCCGCTGTTGTTTGCCCGACGGCGTTAGAAAATGTGCGTAACGCGACTGTGATTGTGATTGTCCCGCCGCAGGGAAAAACTTCCAGCTGTACTCCCACAACCTTATTGGGCTCTTTGAGCAGCTGAAGAAACCCGGCTTGGCTGCCCAGCTCCAGACGCACCGCTTCCCGGACAAGATTCTGCCAAGGTGATATCTGTGCACTGACCTTTGCATGGTGGCCTGCGAATTCCTTTGTACCTCTGCCAAGGAAATGTAGTCACAAATTCCATATCCCCAATCAATTTCTTTGCATATTATGTTCCCTTTAAAACGCTGCCTGTGCAGTCAATCAAGGTTTTGTTATGGAGATGTTTTGAGCCCGGCACAGATGAATTGGTTGTGTTATTTCCGTGGGAGGAAATGCTGTTTTGCTGGGACTTGGCAGTCAGCCTTTCAAAGTTCCACTACGAAATGGTCGGTGCTTTATTGTGCTCCTCTGCTGTATACTTGCTTGTGTGAAAAATGAGCGCGCTCGCACTGAAGTAAAAAGCTTTGTCCGGCTCCGCCCGATTCACTACGTCATGGTCTCTTTTCAGCAGGGCTGACAGAGAGCTATTTTGTCCCCTCAGGAGGTTTGCCTTGACGACCAAGATCCCCGACACAAAGGGTTGTCACAAGTGCTGCATCGGTGAGTCCCTCACACAACTCATGATTTTATTTGTCCAAATGTGACCAGGCAGCATAGGTGACAAAAGTACTCGCAATCTGTATTCATG